>NW_020799097.1:5041642-5177829 GCF_003259725.1 Athene cunicularia
TTTTTTTTCTTTCTAAAATACTGAGAAAAGAACAGAACCCAATTTCCCAGGATGCACCTATACAAATAAACAAACCAGCTCCAAGGCATAGACTTGAGCAGGGTCTCACAGTCTTCCTACCATTTGTTAGCAGGTTCCTCAACACAGTTTTGTCTGGCGCCAGCTAGCATTCCATAATGCCATCTCCCTCCAGTGAAAGATCCATGGCCCATTTTATTTGCCAGTACAAATTCATCCCTTAATGTAAGTCCATGCCTTTCATTATTTCTCTACGTAATCAATGCAATCTTTTGCTAGTCATGAAATAAACACCAGAAGTTTACCAGCTTTCTAATTATAAATATGTTTGATATTGTCTTTGCCAATGTTCTCATACCATTTTTTTTTTTTTTAAAACACAATTTTTAATCCAGAGTAATAACTTTGGGCATAAGAACACTTAAATGGAAAGAAAATAAAATATAAAACCATTGTTCTTGGCTGATGTGCAAAGCAAGAATAAAAGACATCAGCTCTATAAGGTGACATCCGATAAGAACTCAGCTCCCTGTTTTGCTGAGGAAACAAAAAGCATGTGTGAACATACCTTGCATGTGGGAGATAGACAGCAGGCAGTTTTGGAAATGAAGATGGAATACCTGAAAACAAGAGCTAAATCAGCTCCTGAAAAAGCAAAGTGTCCTCTCACAGACAGTAGCAAAACCAAAACTAGGTGCCAGCAACATGAAAGATATCCCCTAGGATCCACACCTTTCCCCCCACCTTTCTTAACAGCTTCATATATTTTAAAGTATACTGTTTGGGAATTTTACAGCTGAAGCTTTTTATTTTTTTTCCCCTCAGCAGAATATTAGAACATGCCAATTTTTCAGACACAAATCTTTCAGTGTGTGAGAAAGTATCATTTTCAAGGATTTTTCTATCTCGAGAACATTCCAAACTGTGAGTTAATTTGCCACTTAAGAATGTGTAAAAAAACCCTGGTTCTGAAACAAAATGTTTTAAAATTATGAAAACAAACATTGGTTTTGACCTGATCCAAAATAGTATCTATTTTGTTTTATTTTGTCTGGTGAAAATGTTTGCTATTTCACTCTCTCATCTTGTACCAGAATTGGGGAAAAAGTGTGAAAATTTAAAATTATCATGGTTTAGAGGCTCTTTTCTGCCAGTTCTGATTTTGAGTCATTCACCTCTGTCTCACTGCCATCAGAGAGAACATAAAGAAATCACATGAAGTCTTAAATTTTCAATACGTTTTACATGGACTTAGGATAGTGCAGGCCAATTCCACCTGCTGGGAACAATTGCTCTGGGGTTTCCATGGAAGTGTCACGTAATAAAGTGGGGAT
Organism: Athene cunicularia; assembly: GCF_003259725.1. Taxonomy (NCBI): domain Eukaryota; kingdom Metazoa; phylum Chordata; class Aves; order Strigiformes; family Strigidae; genus Athene; species Athene cunicularia. The sequence continues at coordinate 5,042,995 of NW_020799097.1, forward strand.
TAATGAAATAATTGAAGTCCACTGTTGAAGCTCCATTCATGTCACCATCAAAACATACCAGGAATAAGAGAAAAAAACTGATCCTGAATTGCTTCATCAAGATCTTGGGGTACCTAAAAAGATCATCTGACTGTTTTCAATTTCTACTTTATTTTTTTCTCCTACAGAACTGCATGGGATGTAAAATTCATTCTCCACATCTGAAGGGTGCCCTCCAACTTGCAATCTTATGCCTTGTGTTTGTTTTTATAAAACAAATATTTGATCATTTCCTAGCCTCAAGGGCATCAATATAAACACAGTCACAGGAGTGTTTAATTGCAATAAAGCCAATAATATAGCCTCATAATGCTAAGAATATGATATTTCAACAGCTTAGCACTAGACCAAGATTACCAATTTTGGTTGACTGAAGTCATATGTCTAAGTCTAGAGAAAATTTCTTTTGAGTAACCATATTGAAAATGCGCACACCTTTAACCATCACAAAACGTGTCTGTAAGTGGAGGCATTGTCTTCTAGCTCTTTGAAAACATCACACAATTTACCAACACTTTTCAGGACTGCATGCAAGGCAAATAGTTTTCCTTGCAACACTTCCATTTTGATTTAAATCTTAGCTTGGTTTTCAGATATGCTGGCTGTATACAGTAAGCTGTAAGCACTGTAAATCGTTTGTCTAGCGTATAACTTCAGATGTTTGAAGTTAAAGATCCAAACGCCAGGAGAATTAAATCTTGACATTATCCCTAGCTTTTTACACAACTTCAACATTTTACCAACTTTTGTTGTAATTACAAGATATAGAAAAGAGTTTTAGAGGCTTTAAAAAAATTATTTCTTCATTTCAATAATACAAAATGAATTTTCTCTATTTTCTACATTAATAAATACTGATTTGCATAGATCAGTCAGGGTTTTGTACCTTAAATCTTATGGCTGGCACCCATTCCCATTCTCATCAGAAACATCACCGTATGTAACCGTATATAACCACGTATAACCGTAACATATCTTAGATAAGTGTGAAATGTGTGTCTAATGTAGAATCACACCGTCTCCACTTTCAAAATTGTATCAAGGTTCAGATTTTTAGGAATACAATCCACTGGGTGGGGGGAGCATGTTGTTATTGGTTCTGGTTTAAACTCAATGCTTTGCAATCAATAGGCATTTTGACATTGACTTCCTTGAGCGTAGGATCAGCCCCTCAAGCAACAGCAGTATCTGGCATCCTTTCTGAGGTTAACCCAAACCCTCCATTTCAATGGCTTATTAACCACAGGAGAAATAAACACAAATAAAAATCCATCTCATAGTTCAGAGAACTGCTTAAACAGAGGTGATTTTACAGAATCTTAGTCTCAGCTAAGTGCACCATGAGATTAAAAGAAGGCTTTGCCAGAGCAATTGCTTTGCAGGTACTTCATCCGACTGTGACTTTGCGAACTTTGCTGTGGGTTTACACACTCCGTGGCTTTAAGTATTTCTGAAGTACTGTACAGTAATAATTAACAGCCAGAGGCAAAATAATCATTGCTAGTTTCATTTAATGCTAAAGCCAAAACTAGTATATTTTCTGATGGTTGAAATGTCAGACCTTATCTGCATTATTCTAAGATCAGATGGAAAAAATGCACTTTTAAACATGATTCTGAATAAGACTCCACCATTTGTAAATGCATTAATTTGAATGTAAGTTATGCCTTCTAGTGGATAGAGAGGTACATTTGAAATAAGCAAGTTGAGCTAATACATCAGCATAACTGATTTATGAGGAAATGCTAATAAATAAATCACAATTAGAATTAACAAATTGAGTCAATGTTGAGTTAATTTAGGTAAATATTAATATTTTAGCTCAATTATATTGATGGGAATTCTTTAGAGGAAAGAGGTTGTTAATGTTTCCGAGCAAAATTTTTAAAAGAGCAAAACCGAATCAGAAAAGGTGTTTTCCTAAGGCCCATACCATCATGTGAACCACTTAACTTTCCAAAACAAGCCCTCTTTTTGCATCTAGAGGCTCTTAAAAAGTTGTTCTTAACTTTTTATGAACAGTTGAAATCTCATCCACGCACATTAGAAAAGCTACACAGAAGTGCAAATCTTCCCCCGAGTGTTTTCAACAACGCATGTGATTTGTTTTCCTCCCCATCACAACGCAGGAGCAATTTGCCATCTTCTACTTACCCAGAAAGGTCTCATCTAAGTTATGGTAAATGGACAGTGAAGGATGTCAAACAGCCAACTTCGGCTTTGTTGTTTTTGTTGTTTGTAGAGCTGGGACATTAGAAATGGCTGAAAAGATCAGTTGTGTTTTTTGGGTTTTTTTCTTTAAATTAAAAAAAAAAAAAAAAAAAAAAAAAAAAAAGTTGTTCATCTCAGACCTTGTATGTTAAGTTTCAACAAGGAGTGAATTTTTATGGTCAAATTACAAAACCCTGAAAATAGGAGTTTATAATGGAAACGCTGATACAACCGTAACTATGGTATTGCAATTGCATCACTATAAGAAAATTGGTTTAGATAATATACCCTTCTGGAATGACTGCAGTTCTAAATGATCCTGCATCTCCATAAATCTAAGCTAACTCAGTAATTCAAAATTACTAAGATTTAAGCTTAGTACCAATAAGCAATAAACTTATGGCTATTGCTATAATAACCGCTGGTCTGTGCTCCTTTATTTCACAGCAGGTGGTCTTTGGGCTGGTTTGCAGCCTGAATGAAAATACTTCCAACTAATTCAAAACTAATTCCTGAAGTTGAGTGGAGGCACATTTCCAAACTTTCTTACAATTCCCTTCCACTAACAAAGAGCTTGGTTGTTTGGGTTTTTTTTTTTTTGTTTTTTTTTTTTCTTTCCCCTTTTCTCCTTAATCAGTGCCTAAGCATATTGTCCCTTTTTACACTGTTTTATACTAATATATTATATGATGACAGCTGACTCACTGTATTTCTGCAAACTGTCAAGGGAAATTCACTGAGGAACACGTAAGTTCCTTTAAACACTCTATGTCTCTTTACATCATCTTGCTCCCCCCACCATCCCCTATACAACTAAGATTCTAAATGATAAAATCTCACGCCTGATTCTCCTGTCAGACTTATCAGCCTTATGTGGGCATGAATTTAGTGACTAACTCAAGCCAGCAGCAATTGAGATGAAAATGAGCTTAATAAAGTCTAATTCCACAACTACCAGAGTTTGAAATCTCCTCTTCTTTGGACTATGAGAGAAGCAACACCTGACCAGCCTTTCACGTGAGGGTGAGGCATGTCCCCTTCTGCCATGGGTTTGATCCTGTTGATGAGAAGTCTGGTGGTACCTTGCCTTTGTGTGAGGCAGGGGGCCATGAGTTCGGCACACAGTGGTAAGCCATGACCTGAAGATAATTAATTTCCCACAAATGCCTCTGTCAAAATGCCGTGGTCCCCTTCCCAGCCTGGATCTACATGTTATGAGTCTTCCATATTCTGCCTATATACATCTTTGTCACTTCTGCTCTAGACTGATCTGCTTGGTCATATTACAGAGATCTGATGGTGTTCATTCTCCTCTCCTTGCCTCACTGAATGGCCTTACTGCCACCAGCATCTCCATTGCCTTCTTCCAGAGTGATAATGAGAAGACAAGTGCTCTTGGAGGTCTTACCCATCCCTTCCCACCCCTTCTTCTCTGCAGATCTGTCAGAGGCAAAATGAATAGGCACTACCCGCAGGATGCATTTCTCTCCTCTCCTTATTTTTGTTAGGATCCAGCAAAAAACTTCTGATAAACCAGCTCAGCCATTTAATCCTTCAAGAGGAGAAATTTAAAAAAAAAAAAAAAATTGAAAGAAGCTTGTGGGATAAACCAGCATCTGATCTCTGTCAGAAGGCCGCCTCTCAGTCTGTCTTAAAAGGGGATCCTTAACTAGCTAGAAACACAGCAGGACAGCTAATATTTTGTTCAGCAGAGTCAAAACAAACCCATCAGGTACAAAAGAGAGTACTCAGGTTCACTTTTAAAGTGCTCATAACTTTAAAAAAAAAATTAAGTGTAGACAGAGGAACAGGTAGATAAAGTTATGCCAAATTTATAGAAGCATATCAATCTTTGTCTGCTTTTGCTGAGGTTATGTTTTTAACAAGTTGTTGATAATCAGACAAAAAGAGGCGAATGTACATCTTATTAAAAAAATCTGCATGTTAACCCTTTTCAAGCTTCTATCCACTCATCTTGGGCAATCATTAGCTTGTTCTCTGGTGTCTGGAGGTGAAGAGTTTCTGCAGTTTGACTCCAGTATACAATATGTCAGATGTACATAGTCCCTGAGCTACAAACTGCCTAGAGACCACGAAAGTGTTGTGGAGACAGTTTGTTCTGCAATTTCATTCTCTTACCTCCTTCCCAAAGTATGTGCTGTCAGCCACTGGTGGAGATGGCGTTGAACTAGGCAGATCTTCTGTAAGACTCACCCATGCAGGCAACAAATGACATTCGGTATCTTTAGAAATTCACTCTGATAGTTTTCAGCTGGATCCGTTCCCTGATCCAACTCACAGTGTGGCCACACAAGCACACATGCTGGCATGAGGGAGGGTGCGAGAGTAAAGAGCCGGGGGATAGCATGTTCTGGCAACAGTGCTGAGCTGTGTTAACTAAAGTGATCGTGGAGTTGCTCATTTTTCTCAAGTGAGCTTACTATAAAAAGCTTGCATGAGCTAGACAAGGTCTCTGTCAACAAATATTAGGGACCACATAACGTTGAAAGGTAGAAAAGCTAAAGGTCAGCACAATTCCCATTTTACTATCACGTGGTCAGCTGCAGATCATTCTACTGTTAATACTAAATCATGAAATAATGTCCCAGTTTTGCTTTAGCGAATTGCAATTTTTTTCGATCCTCTGAGATATAAAAAGTCAAACCCTGTTCAGTTTCAGTCTTGAGTTTCTCTGAGCACTTCTCCAAATGTTTGAGAGACATTTAATTCTATCATTGGTTTTACAGCAGAATTTGAAAAAAAACTATTGAATTTATGCCAAACCAATGGACGACTGGGAATGCTCCAGGTAACAATTTTCGGAAGATAACTTTTAAATATGCAGAGTTTGTTTGTTTGTTTATTATAGTATAATAAACATTGCATTAATTCCATTTCTACAAATCAAAATATCAGACCATTTTCTAACATTGGCACTGCTTTTCAGTCTCTGAAGGCTTAGTTCTCTTAGTTCTCTCTGAAGGCTTCTCCTCTTATCCAAGGCTGCATGTGAGTAGACCTTGTTAGACTCCATGGAAAGAGCTGAAGAGATGACAATTGGGCATTAAATGAGCAACTCTCTTAAGAGGACTCATCCTCTGCATCTGTGTTGATTTCCCTCATTGTTGAAATATAGTAGGACTTTATACCTCTCACAATGCCTTTTTTCCCCCTAGCAAGAGGAAAAAATGGGGGGAGAAGTTTAAATAGAGAAAACACTACATAATTTAGAAGTTCAATACAAAAACACCACTAGGAAATTTGTGTAGAAACACAAGAGTCTGCGTAATAGCCGAGGTGAACGGCAGAGAAGCCCCTTGGCTGGGATAGGCTTCCATGCATCATCTTCTCATTCTCAGTAATAAAGACATTTACAAAGACCAACTGTGAGTCCCTAGCTTGTGAGTAAGAGTCTGAATTCATCAAATAAAAAGACAAATTCTCTACTGATGGAAAACCACAACTCTGTTGACTTCAAGTCAAACCGTGCCAACTTGTGAATTTAGCCCAAACTGCTAGCTTGGTTCTCTTCGGTAATGAACTTGAATAGATTAGATTGGTGTGAAATAGATGAAAAATGGTCTGTAGCCTGTTATCAGTGCATTTCCCTACTCCCAGCCTTTAATCCCATGAGAGTAGCAGAAGTGAAAAGGTTTCAAACTTCTTATGAAAATATTTTTCCACCATGCCTGTTCCCTAGCCCTGTCTGTTCTCCTTTCTCTCTGCATAAGCAGTTTTAGACTTTATTTAAGTGTCGCATTTCCAAGTGTTCACGACTCTGTACAAAGCTCGTCACACATCACTCATGCCTTATTTCACGGGTTGAGCTGGTAATTAGCATATTTCACAATTAGCCAGTGTATTTGCTTTGCTAATTTCATTCCATGATGAAGGTGCTAACTTGGCGTGAAGCTGTAATGTACTGGTTGATTTATTAAGCTTCTTCTGATGGATGAAAATCACATGCTGTGCCTTTACTGTCGGGGAAAGTTAACAACATCCATTTGTAAGAGATGGTATTTGAAAAGTGATGTTGGTGTGATTGAATGTGTGAATCTGTAATGAAGCCAAGTCAGATAACTCCTTCCCGATAAAATAGTATTCAACTTCTGTGGTGGCTCCTTCTTAAAACTGGGCTTTTCTGCCCAGATTCCTCCCCTAGAGTATGCAAGTACAAAACACTGATCAGGTATTTAGCACTCAAGTTTCTGCAGGTGGAACCCAACAGCTGTAGAGAAGTCAAGGGCCTAAACCCTCTGGGAGTCTGCATCTTACATTGTGTGCTGATAGGACAAAACATTCGCTTGCTATCATTTTCTTAATGAAGCTGCACATAGAATGCATAGCTGACCAATCTGTCAATTTATCTGCCACACCACAGGCTTTTAAATGATCCTTTTGAGGAAGAACTCCCTGGTCCATGACCCCTGGTTGTGAAACCTGACATAGTTATGTTCACATACACCCTTCATCCTTCCAAAGAAAAGTCTGACTATGTAGTTGCAACTATAATATTAAACTACCCAGTGGCAGGGCCCATTTTTTGTCCACATGTAGTTTGCCATGTCCGTACTATGACACTCATTTTCAAAAAAAAAAAAAAAAAAAAAAAAAGAATGAGGCTGTATTCAAGCGGTCTGTTAGAAATGGTCACTGGTCATTGTTAACCCCAAACTGTACAAGGCCATGGTCCTGTTAAATTTGTTAATATGAACGTACTGTACAGTACAGCACAGGTAGTTATCCTGGCCTGTTCAACACATGGGATGCCTATAGTTGATGTAAAGAACGACAAGTCCAGAGATAAATCAACGTAAGCTAAGACAGCGAAATTTAAAGGAACCTGTGGCTGTGGTTTAAAATTTCCATGTAAAAAGCAGCTGTATAGATCACTCAGGATCTTCACCAGGATGGACACAGCTCCAGACAAAACTGGAGAGGTGTAGCATAGGGAAAGTTGCTGTGGTTTCAATGCTAAGTATGTGATCTGATGTAGGAATATACATGGTGCTGGACAGTGATGATGGGAGGAGCAGCTGAAGGCTCTTTTCCCTCTGTTAAGTCTGTGTTTTGTTCCTTTAGGATGCAAAGGATCTTTTCTACTCTGACCTGCAGTTTTTTTATATTAAAACTGTTCTGTCCATAGTTTATATATCCTTGGTATTAGCACATCCCAGAGAGGATCCATACACTCCTGAAGTGATGTTCCTTGTGGAAGGATCCCTGCTTACTTCACACTGTTCTGTGGCCTGTGATTGAGGTATTTTAACTCTGTTCTCCTTTTTACCTTTCAATATTTCCCTTGATTTTAACTCCCCTAAAGATTATCTGTTGTCTGGAGAAATGCTTTTGAGAGAGCACTTTGAAACTTCTAATGTTTATATGCCCAGAAAGAACAGATTAAGTTCTCTCTCCAAAGCCATTGCATTTTTATCTTATATCTACATTTTCTTCAGTACATCAAATATGAACTATTGACAAATCAACATTAAACTGTCTTGTCAGCAGTTTAGGGTTTCAAAGGCATAAGAAATCAGATTGCTCTATATCAGAACTTGTATATGTCTCACTAAAATGTAAAGGCAGAAGGGAAAAGCAAAGAAAAAAATGGTAAGGCAGAGGTCCCAAGAATTAAACAATCCCAGAATAAGGATTAATCTCCTTTTATTTAAGTAGTTAATAAAATTATCTAGATGAAGTCGATAATCTTCATAATTCATTCTGATTTTTATGCCTCTCTATTCTCTCTCTGCTGGGTTCATCTTTGCTTTGTAAAGCTATAAACATATATGATGCTATAACAGTATTAAAAACAAAAACTTGGATTCAGGAAAAAAAAAATAAAGCAAGATCTTAAGCCTATGTATGCTTCTAAGCATGCGTGTACCTTTCCAATTAAGCATGTGCTTAACTGTTATCAACTTTAGCAGCTCAAAGATAAACAGAGATTCAGAACAGGTTGTTTCCCTGTTGTTTTCCTTGCTTCTCGTACCTGCTCTTGAATTATATTAGCAAGTTTGGGATCAAGGGCACTGCTTTCCTGCACAATAGAAAATGGTTTAGCCCGGACATAACTAATCTTTCCCAGATGAAAAGCCAGGAAAATATATGGTATCAGGAACATTACTGACCTTATTGACTTTGGACTGCCCTTCCACTCCTGCCACCAAAATGCTTTCTTGTGTCCCTTCCCTTCCTCCTCTTTAATCACCCCACTCTTATGCCTTCAACCTCCTTTTATTCCTTGGCTCAAGCCGATTTTGTAACTCAGCAGAAGGCAGGAGCTGCTGCTTCACACACATTTTGCCTCAGTGTGAGCCCCCAGTTCACACTTCCAGCTGAGCTTAGAGACCACGATCATTAATTATTGTTACTCATGTTGTTGTTTATGCTCCAAGAGCTGCTTTTTCACCCCAGAAGAGTTACAAGAAACTTAAGAGATGCCATTTGGCCACCTGATACCACCAAAGAGTGCATGTATCACCTTGAACACCTTGCCTGCTTTTTAAATGATTTTTAGACTGCTGCTTAGATTTAGCTGGATAAAACCTGTTTTTAACAGAACAAAACCCACCTACCAGATATGGAGATATTCCAGTATTGCAGAAGAAGATTGGAAGGCTTTTCTCTAGGTTAAGGCAAAAGCAGCATTTCAGAAACATATAATAAGTAGTTGTTTAATTAACTTAATCTGTCAAACTGTCATGTATCTGACAGCGATATGATTTTTTAAAATATTTTTTTAAATATTTTTAATATTTGTTTTGTAGTTAGCAAGTGAACAAGATATATTCCTCCTGAATTTTATATGAAAAATAAGGATTGTTTATGTCTTTAACATGTCATTTATTGCTTCATTATGTCCTTAACATATGTCATTTACTGATTTCATTATCACAATTTCAAATCCCATCTCCATGAGGGCACTGACTTACTACTGAGGCAGCCAACAGGCAAGAATCAAAGTTCATGGGTTAGCCAGGCCTAAGGAGGCATCACTACCTTTGTTAATTCCTCTTAGTCCAGTAGCTGGACATGGCTTACAGAAAAGAAGCAATTTTCCCAGCAGAAATTCCCTGAACTGGTGAGACTGATTTCCATGAGATTTTGCCTTCACCTTGCTGAAGAAATGAAGCCCGTGTCATTGAAATTAGGTTAACCCCAAACTGTTCTGTGTTATCAGCTCAGGTGAGAAATATGCTGGAGTCCTTACTGCAACTGAAGATGACTAGGGCAAAACAGGAATTATCCTGCAGGAGATACCTTTGTTAGGAGATGGACTTCACAACTACTCTCAGCTTTGGACACCAGCACTGAACAGAGGCCCTTTTGTTTTTGTCCTACACAACATATAGTACTCGAAGCTGCATCAGATAACAGGGTTTGAAAGAATAGTTCATGAGAACTTGGAAGTTGATTAATGATCCCAATTGCAAGCTCATTAATGATCCCAAAAATTGAATCTGATCCTTGGTATTTCTAGTCAGCAGGAAGAAAGGCTGATGATAAAAAGTGATAAGGAAAGTTCATAATGCAATACATAAGGCCGTGGATAAAGGCAGGGAGGCAGATCAGATACGTGCATGGGGGTTTCTGCTTGATGGGAAAGAGAAATTTTAATACACGTCTTCAGGCATGACAAAACAATATGCATAAACGCCGGTGTTTAAGGCCAGGACTCTGGTTCCTACCCTTCCTCTCCTTTTCCTTCACCAGATGCTCTCAGAGTACTCTGTACCTCTGCACGCCAATACGACCCTTTTGAAAAGGTTAATTACCTGTGCCAGCTCCAATCACTGCTAGCGTGGTCTCCTCAATCTTTATACATAACTGAAGTGCCGTATTTGGACTTCCTCGGAATTCCTGCAATGCATCATCTGTCTTGCGCAGACTCGTGTTTAATCCTTAGATGTTAGGCATCCAACTCATTAGTCTACTACCCAAGTGTTAGTTTCCACATGCCCCATCCATCGTTCCAGTAGTTAATCTCTCAGTGTGCTTTAGGCCTGCATCATTTTAGCACCATTACAGCTCAAAGGGATGGAATACCTTATACAGTGGAACTGTGGGACATCTTGACAGGACAGATACGTGTTTCTAGAAAGTGAGTCTCCAGTAAGACTGGGGAATCCATACGGCTATTGGGGTAGAAGTAAAGGAGTTTGGTCATTCAGGCTACCAGCTGGTGGAAGGGTGCCAACCAAAGCTGGCTGCTGTGCTCAAAGCTATGTCTTGCCACCAATGATAACATATCCTGTTCTGAAGCCAAATATGAATGATTGAAGTCTTGGGGGAGAAAACGGAATTGAGCAGAACAGTTCCTTTGGCTTGAAACCTCCTCTGTTGAATTCTCAGCAGTATCTAAGTCCTGCTCTAAAGGATTTGCCAGCATTTTCTGGGACAACAGAGTAAAACTGCCATCGTCTTTTTTTTTGTGAGTAGGCAATAGGGTAGTGTGGGGGACAGAGACATGCTGAACCTGTGATGAAGAAGGGTTTGCTCTGTGCAGCCCGCAAGCTTGTCTTTCATGCAGCAAGCATCTTTCCATAAGGTGTCATGGAGAGAAACACTAGAGGAAGGCCCTGACACCTCTATGGTCTGAGACTCAGTTTATCGGCTGCAAATGAACCAGAATTTCTCGGTTCCCTGTAAACTCACCCTGAAGCCACTAGATGGTGCTTTTAATCTCTGGTAAAATCTGCAGAGCTCTCAGGCACAGCTCTTTCCTTACACAGTAACTCTGGAGTTTCGGGGAAAGGGGGATTTTTGCAGAAGAGAAAACTTATCCTGCATGAGGAGAGACAGCCAAAAGCACAGATATATCAGTTAAAAAAAAAATAAAATCTGCATTGCCTTATTTCAGCAATATTGGTACACTTGTGATCCCGAAGAAAAATACACTCCCTAGGTACCCTTGACAGCTGCTGACAGTAAGGGACAATCTGGTCTGTAACAGCAGTGCCTTTTAACGGTGGCACTGGCCAGGCTCCATCAGGGCTGCACAGGCTGGAGGACTCGCAGCTCCGGATCAGCCCTGGAAAGGCTGCATGTATGCAGATTGCCCTGGAAGCGTCGGTCCTCGTGTTTCCAGACTCCCAGACCATCTGGCTCCTGGCTCGGACACCAGGCGGTGGGATGCAGGTGTTTGGGCAGACTGGGGAGAGCTGGCCCGTGACTCAGACAGCTCTGGGCATCCACCGACCCCACATGTCCCCAGCAGCACAGCCATCCCTTCGGCTGGGGCCGAAGACACTGGTGCTGCTGTCATTTGGTATGAGGTAAGTAATACATAAACACATCACTGATTTCTCCTCGACTCACCTTTTCTTCTAGGATTTGTTCTGGCCAGCTGATGCTTCTTGTCTCCAGCCTCTCAACAGAAAATAAAATTGCAAAGTTTAAATCAGAAGGCTGATGTTTCCTACAGCGTGGGCCGATCGTTTTTTGTTGGCGTTGGCAGTTCCACATTTGAAGAAAATATAGCACATCGCTTGAAATTCCTCTGCAGCCTTTGACAGAACTCTGGCCTGTGCCACCCATTGGGAAAGTTCAACGGACCTGAATATTTTGCTGCTGTTTGCTGTAGAACAGCTGAAGCAGATACAAGAGTCAAGATGGCTGAAAGTGTCATCTTAATTTGATTAATGTATCCTGGAGAGAATAAGGAGCTTCTGTTATCACAGTGAGGGGCTGCATTGACTACAGTGATGTAAGAAGAGCTTCTAAAGACTTCATCGTACTCGGGTGACACCGTGTAGTCTCAGAGGACCGTGGTTAAATCCAGATGGCTTCCATTAGATAATATACATTCGTGAATTTAGCTATGTTTGAAGATCATTTTAATTTGCAATCTCAGCAATAAATACCAAAAAAACATGGTTGACTTTCAGAATAGTGCTTCAGTATCTTGTTTTTCACACAAGGAAACACCTCCTTTTTCTGAAGAAATTTAGTGTTGCAGTGATACTTTGCTCTCTATTTCATGTCACTTTTCTCCTTCCACTAAATTTTCCCAGGCAAATTATGAAGAAAAATATTGTTTACACAAAAAATACAAAATGTACTGCTATTTTAAAGATGTCCTGAGCACAATCCCAACAAACTAAGATCTTTGCTATTGACTTTAGAATTTCATAGATTTATAAAGCCAGCTGAGATGGTTAAACATCTTTTGTACAATACAGCAGTAATATCCTGTACAGATACAACTGTATTGTAGTAAAAACACCTCAAGTTGCATGAGAACAGATCTTCCAGAAAGACACCTATTCTTGATTTAAAGTACCAAGACAAACTACCAGGGGTGTTCAACCTTCTCTGTTAAATACATTTGCACTGCTCTGTTGTGATTTGCCTGGCTTAATCTTACAACCATTACTCACTGTTTTTCCTTCCTCAGCTGAAGAGGAAGTAAATTCCATAAAGGAACACGGGACATTTATTTACCAGAACTAGGTTATAAACCTCACAATATATTCAAGCCAACTTTTTAGGACAGCAACAAAGGAAGCCTTAATGAGATATGTCTTTTCTTATGTTAGACTTCTCCATGAAAAGAAGAAACATTTACATGGTAAAGACAAAGCCACCATTTTACATACCAAATTCAAATAACAGTAATAATATTTTCTGGCTCTAGATTTATGTTTCCATCTGGCTGAAGTGACTTGGCAACCGAAAGCATAAGCTTTGTTTCAATTCTTGGTATCAACAAGTACCCTTAAGGCATATTAGGGAGGTATGACAAAAATCTAGTGAATGCCAAAAGCAGTGAAGCTTAGTTATTGGCTTGCCAGCATGAGAGAAATATAATCTGCATTTTGTAAGTATGAATATAGAACAAGCCCTGGCATTGAAAGCCGCTGTCAGTCAGGAGGAACTTCCTACTTCTTTCCAGAATATATTTAATTTTATGCCAATTTATTTTTGCAGTGTGGTTTAGTGAACGGAGGATTAAGCACAATGGTGTGGCATAAAACAATGTATGTGTACACTTTGTATAAACATTTTCTTATTCCACACCATTGCACTTAGGCCAGCATTCCTTGAGTAGCGGATAACTATTATAAAGGTGAGTTCACCTCAGAGCCTTCTTGGACATTTTTTTAGTATCCTAAAAATGACTTGAAAGAGTTTAAAAAAATCTCATGGGTTTTCAAGCCCTTTGCCCAGAGTGTCTGTGTATCAGAGGCTTTAGCCTCTGTACTTTTCATGAAGGCAGAAATGGTTCTTCATTGGTGACTTTGGCAGAATTTGAATCAAAATTTGATTTAAATAAGAAATGGAAACATTTAGTATGAAGTAGACTATAATGAATAGGGCATTCCACACTGGATCTTCTGCCTTTACTTGTGTTTGTTTGTTGAGCTGTTCATTTCAATTCTGCTTCCACAGCTTCAGTTTTCAGTGTTGGATAACTGTGTGCTGGTTTTCAGTGGCCAAGGAAGGCAAGAAGGTGAACTGAAGCTTAAAGAAATCAGTAGACAGATGGAGTTTGAAACGTGTGCTACAACACATCTTTTGAGACCTTTTTAAGAGAAACCCATCAGCTGTTGATTTGCCATCCTATGGCTCCTGAGCAGTTTGCAAGGAGCAGCCACAGAGCAGCACGGAACGATGAAGACATTACATAACCAGCCGTGGGTTTGCACTGGCTGAACCACTCCGGGGTAATCTGGCTCTGTGAAAGCCAATGAACTGGGGGGAGCTGCTGAAACTACCACTACCAAATTGTCCAGGTATTCAGCTACACATCCATATTTCATCCCATGATGTAAAGCTGGAAATGTGAATGTTTTGGTATGTGACTGACTGAGCCTAGGAGCTCAGCTTCCTCCTTCTGAAAGAGACAGATATGAAATAGTTCCATATGTTGACTTTTGTTTTGTTTTTAAGTTTGGCTGAGCTACAGGAGTGACCTTCTGGCCTTGCTTGTCTCCTGTTATTCCACATTCTAAGTTTTCCACATCTTACACTTTTGAGGCGCAATGGGAAAAATCTAACACAACCATCTTACCCCTTTGCCCAGATGTTGGCAAGATTCACCTCACAGGGCAGTTACAAGGCCAAGCTCACCTATTTCACTAGGTCAGAACAGAAGCCTGGAGCAATGTTTGCTGTCAGTTCCAGGCTGTGACCCTGAACACAGTGAAACTTCATGGGGCAATTTTTTTTTTGTTATGCAATTGATCAAATCCCAGTGAATAACAGCCAGACTGTAGTAGATTTTCAAGTTCATCAGGTCCAAGCAGGTTTTCACCCTCCTGAACTGTTTGGAGATAGAGATTACAGGGAAAAAAATAGAATTTGAACTCTGAGCCAAATGTCTCCTTCCCTTTCTGCTGCACTATAGTAGACCAAGTGACCGGAGATGCTTTTCCGTGGCTTGTATTTTATCCTAACAGAATTCATGAGAAGTGGCTTTTATAGCTGGCAAAGTAAGGATTTACCTAGGAAAGTGGTCTGCTGGAACAACCAAATAGTTGTACTACCTTTCCTATGCTAGGGGTTACAAGGTCTGGTTATTTGAGCATGCTGCACCATCTGAAACACTAACCTCTGTCTCCTGCCTGCACAGCTCCATGTTAACAGCCCTGCTACTCTTGCCACTGAGCCAGATCTGTTTCTAGTGGTGGACAGTAGTGCAGAAGGGCGAAGAGTCCCTCTCAGCATTGCTATTGTCTTTCCCATGACTTCTCCTGCCCCAAGCCCAGTTTCCCAGGGCTGCTCCAGGCTCTGCCTACCACCCCTCTGCCCCATCCCACTGCCCTAAGGCAGGACCAAAGAGATCCCCTCCCACCTCTCACTGGAGTGTGGGGGCCCAGGAGTCCCAGGAAGTCTGTCATGGCCAATTGATTCCTGGGCTGCATAAAAGGAAGGGTGGCCAGCAGGTCAAGGGAGGTGATGCTCCCCCTCTATTCTGCTCTCATGAAACTCCCCCCCACCCAGAGTACTGCATCCAGCTTCAGGTGCCCAGCACAGGAAAGATGTGGACCTGTTAGAGTGGGTCCAGACGTCCCTTTATGTGGGGCCTTTTACAAGAAAGGCAGAGAGACACTTTTTACCAGGGCCTGTAGTGACAGGACAAGGGGCAATGGTTTTCTACTGAAAGAGGGTAAGTAGAGCTAAAATAGATATGAAAAAGGCTTTTTTTACAATCAGAGTGGTGAGACACTGGAACAGGTTGCCCAGACAAGCTGTGGATGTCCTGCTGCTGGGAGTGTTCAAGGTCAGGTTAGATGGGGCTTTGGCAATTTGATCGACTGAAAATTACTTCTGCCCATGGCAGGGGGATTGGAACTAGATGCTATTTAATTGTCTCTTCCAGCCAAAGCCATTCTATGATTCTATAAGGGAATGTGTGAGGTTGAGGCTACTTTTTGGGGAGAGGAAGACTGGCAGTGGAAGTGCATGCTACAGTCCCTCTGCAACCCCACAGTCTGATCAACTGTCAAGGGGAGAGGTTAATGTAAGGCGAGAAAGGAAGAAAGGGAGTTTTCTCCCAGGCATAACTTCCTGAAATTGCCCACTGCTCTTCAAATCTCCACAGACCCTTCTTGGTCTCATCCCTAAGCCCCCTTTCACATCACCGGAGCCTCCTTCATCCTCCAGAACCCCACTGCTCCTCCTTGTGACTCATCACCACATTTATCTCCATAAAAACCTTCACACTTCTTCTGTCACTGTCACAAAATGCAATTTTGCCTAAGATGTCTCAGATCAGCTCTGCTACAAGGCATAGGAAAAGATTTAAGATGCCACAACAGCCTTAGAAAAATCACTAACAGTTGCAAACATGCTATTTCAAGTGAATGGAAGTGTTCATGAACATCTGTATTTGTATGTGCGCACGCACAGTGGGGGGCATGCTATAGCCTACATGGTAGAGACCGATACTGCTTGAAGACTTGTCTTTCTTTTCTAATTAAGTAGTGAGTAGTAAAAGAATTCACTTAAAATGGCTTCTACAGCTGTTTGACGTTTCTCTTTATGACAAAACCCAGATCACTGCGTGTGGACTTATATGTTCACTTCATTGAAAAAGGGACTGATCTTAGTTTGGAGGAAAATGTGATTAGTCTAGGGATATATATTAACATTGCTTTACTGCTGCCTACTGGTAGGGGTTCAGGAGATCTGAATTCTTCACTTTAACCCTGGGAAAATCACAGCTTCCCCAGTCTACTTTAGCAGGAACCCTTTTATTTTTAATCTTCTAAAGGTATTTTCTACAATTGGACAGAATAATACAGGAAAAAAAAAAAATCAGTAGCACCTCAGCAAATAGTTATTTCGCAGTGGTATTGCAGCCAGTCTATGGTAGCTCTTTTCTGAATGCTCAACTAAAGCTCAAAGCAAAAATAAATTGCTGCAGGTAATAACTTTAGTCCACAATCAGTGACAAATATAGGAAACCAGGAATCTTGTCTTCACACATCTGCTGTATCTAAAATTTTGTCTTATTTTGAGGAGGTTCCATCAAGAATAGGCAGGGAACTTGACATGACTAAAAGCTCAATACAATCCCACACACACATTCATTTTATTAGTTCTTCTGATGTTTTTAAGGCCTCATTGAGCACGTATTGGTCATTCTCTAATTATTTTTTTTTCCAATCACTATGCTGTTTGATATTTAGACTGATTAGCAGCTGAATATTAGCTGCAAAAGTTCCCAGGTTCACAACAAGGTCATTACTTCATAGTAGGAGGAATTATCAGGGGTTCACAGAATGTGTCATTAAAAATCCATTGAACAAGCCAATTTAATTTATGTAACGAGTTTAAAGATACACAATGAAATTATAGAGATGTGTCAACATTCAGCTATCTGTTTCTCAGTCTCTTTTAGGGACAGACAACAAAGGTGCATTTGTCAGATAATTTTTAAAATTCTACTTTTCTTTATGGGCTGGATTTGCAGACACTACTGGTATCATTTAAACAGAGCTTGACCAGATTTAAAGAAATAATAATGTCCTAGGATGTCCAAATAACTTAATCCACAGTCTCATGCAATGGATGCATATGATTTTGTCGATTTATTTTCTGTTTTATTTTATTTCTATAGCTATTTTCAGAATATTGCAGAAATGACAGACATTCAAAGGCCATTCTAATGCCTCCTCAAAATTAAGACCTTGGACTAAAGGGCTAAATGCATCTTGAGATTTTGCAGAACCTAATTTTAAGCTTCCTTCTCTAGAGAATGTTTTCCAATTTTAAATTAGTTCCCCATGCTCAGATACAATACAGTTGTTACTGAAGGGTGAGACTCACAGAGTCAGTGGACTCTGTGGGGGCACACTAGACCTAATGGCAGACCTGTACACCAAAGATAAATTTACCATATATATTCAACACAGTCCCTCGCTTAAAGTTAGATAGGTGAGCTAATTAAGTTTGGTTTGTTTTTTTTTTTTCTGATAGTGAAATATGTAGCCACAGGTGAGAAACAAGATTTTTAGGGACATTAAGATGTTTTCTATTATAAGGTATTTTATTATAACTGAACTATAAGTAGATAAAATACTGAGGAGTTAGAGATGTGATTTCAAATGATGACACAGACTGATTTGGTGCAAGAGAAACAGCTTTGTTTTTCCACAGAATAGCAAAGTGTTCTGCAGCTATCAAGGAATACAGCAATGATGCCTCATATGCTTTATCTCTCCAGTTAAAGTGATAGTTCATTATGTCACCAAAAATTCAATTGCTTCAATAGGAGAGACTGGAAGAACTTTACTCCATGTCACATTTATCATCTAATCTGCATTGTGCCTTTTCCTTCTTCCAATTTGGAAGAGTCATTCCATAAGGGAGCAGAAAATTGAGAATTCTCTCTGCTTGCAAGATATTCTTCGGTGCTTCTTCACATAATGCCTTATTCCCTGATGTTGTTCTTGCACTTTAAAAAAAAAGAGGAGCCTCCCTTCAGAGCCTGTGAGAGACTGCAATGTCACATGCCTGTCTCAAAGCTTGCTGGTGTCTGTGCAAACCTCCAAGAGAAGCTGCTGCGGCCTGTGAGTTGCTCTGGGGGATGCTGCCCAGAGAAGCGGGAGTGTACCGAAGGATGCACCCCCCACTTCATTGCAGTTGCATTGTCCAGACTCTTTACATCAGCCTCAAAAGGGCAGACATGGACTGAGCTGGCCCCATCCTGGAGCCGTTTGTGGCTCTATTGTGTAGGCCAGACCCCATGCATGCATTGCTAATGAAATGATAAGAGGCAAATGTTCCTGTCCTTGACAGCTGGATGCAACAAAACCTGTTGGGCCAGAGAAAAAAAACTAAGGTGAGCAGATGTGCTGATCAGTGGGTATGATGTACGTAAAAAGGCAGCAGAAAAATCTTGCTGTTGGTGCATCTACCATCGAAGTCAGATCCGTGTGCACCCACCGCCGAAGAACTGAAGACTGAGGACCAACGGGATGCCGCTGGATCCATGGTGGTGACTATTCTTGCAGCCCTATCCCTCATCCTTGCTTTATTTCTGCCTTTTCCTCCCATGTTGTCCTATCGCTACCCCTCTTCACAAACCTGTTCTGGGTACACAGCATTTGACCTCGTCTGTATCTTAATCTCGCTCCTGGGATTGTATCGAAACCTCCCCCAACATTGGATGGGGACAGAGCCCTAATATGAACAGTTTTGGAGGCATTGTGAATAGACTCCCTGGTGGAAAAAAAAAAAAACAAAAAAAAAACCAAAAAAAAAGGAAAACAAGCACAGCCATGGTCTCCATTCCTCTGGGATAAACACTACTACCATGACACCCTGAAAGAACACCCTTTGCAGATGCTGTAAACAGGTTTTAAACACATCCCACCAGAGCTTTAGCGACCATGACTACTCTTCTGTCAGTGTGTCCATCAGCTCTGGAAGTGACCAAGGCTGCACACAGAGGGATGTGATAATAAAGATCAGCGAGTCTAGTCTTCAAGCTGTCCTTAGGAGATGGCATAGATGCTTAGATTCACATCCCAAAGGTTTAGATACTGACAGTCCAACTGGCTGTCAGAAACCACTGCATGGTCAGTTTGTAGTCCATGGAGAGAAATAGATAAATATAATATGGTGTATCCCACCCTTATTAGACATCCAGTTAGGATAAGACTAATTGCAGCCAGAAGCTTTCTCTCCCTGGCTGTACAGGGAGTCTAAATGGAAGACTTAATTCAGGACAGCTATACAGTGCATATCTAAAGTTAGAGGAAATGGATCCGGCCGAAGTGACTCTCCAGTTGTCCAATTCTCATCCTCTGTGCCAGGGAGATAGCTCACTCGTGCTCAAACAATACGAGGCAAAATTAAGCTACAGCATAGATACGTTAACATGTGAGGAAAATGAGAGATGGGAGAAATATCACCAAAGTGACAGAATATGAGGATTTTCATTGAACATTTAATGTTAAATTTATGCACGATTGAACTATTATTATTCAGGTTTAGTTAGGATAAAGGTATTGCTTTTGCTTTATAGAGCCTTACTTGTTCTAGATTAATTTAACTCCAGCAAACGTTCAACCAGCCTTCACCGTGGTACATAATGATGAAGAAACATTTGGTTTAATTCTCTTAGTTTTCACCGACTAACATTCTTTCTCTCCCCTGCTGTCTCTCCATATATTTACATATACGTATGTACAGTAGTTTGTTGCAATGTAGAACAGCATACCTATGGAATATAGGCGTATAGTACATGGAGGTAAAAGTTAAAATGACATTAAAAAGATCACTTCTTCCAGAATGGAGAAGAATGTTAAAGATTAACCAAAGTTTACAATTAAATGGGAAGCCCTGGTTAATGATCCATATTTCAGTTTCTTTCCTAACATCCATCGTCACTCTTTTGAGCACCTTGTTGATATTAATTTATTCATCCTCACTGCAGTGTTGAATCCCTTTCACTTCAGTCAGGCACTCATCAAGCATCAAAGGGACAGGTTTCTAAATGGACTTAGGGATGGAAATGAAATCAGAAGTCAGAAGTGGAAAGTTGTTCGTGTTGGGGTCTTTTCTGAGAAGACTCAACCCTTTCCTTCCAAATTTTTTGTAAATACTTTAGTTACTGAGGTGTCACAAGGAAGTGGAACATTACCAGCTTTACTTTATTACATCAAAACAGCAACCAGGGCTCACTGTGGAGTCGTCTCCCTGATACATATAAAACACATTCAGAGGATGCTGATGGGGCCAGCTTACTCAGATCATGCAGACAAGGTGATGTCACCTTTGTGAGTCAAAGCTGACTCTAGGCAGGAAACAAATGCTTGCGTGCTCATTTGTAAAAACTGATGGTGTACCAAGCTCTGGGGAAGTTTCTCATTGCAAAACGGAGAGCTAAAGCTCTGAAATGACTATATAGTTAACTAGAAGAGGTGGATAACTGAACTTTTAAAAGATAACAATTCCATGTAAGTTTAATTTTATATTTACAGATATTTTCACAGTTAAATAAAGCGTGTGCAATCACCCATTTACTTCACTTAAAACACAGATGACACTTTGTTTTCTGTGCTCTATATGGGCCTATATGTTATTTTAAAACACTTCCTAGATCTAATCATACAACAGTCTGCAACTACAGAAGCTTATGCAAACAATTTTCTTAGGTGATTAAGCAAGGATGGAGTCAGTTTCCTTTGCACTGACTTTGTAGATACCAAGTTTGTACTCAAAAATAGACACAATTGATGTATACCTCCCGGAGTCATTGACTGATCAAAGCTTGAAAGCATGCTTAGGACTGAATTCAGCTATAATCAAAGACCCAAATAATAAGAAGAGTTGTGGCATTTTTATTAATTCATTGAAGGGTTGAACACTCTTATACAGGTAGTAGAGGCTGTTAGTTTTAAACACAGAATTGTAGTATTATAGAATGATCTGTGTTGAAAAGGGATCTTTAAAAGTCATCTAGTCCAACACCCAACATTATTATTCTGGTTATCAAATCTTGATTGACACCATATTTACTTTCTTACATAAAATGATGACATTAAATACCTTTGAAGGTCTTCAGATATAAAGTATGTTGATGATGTTTCTGTATATATATAAATACAAAATGTGTAATATCATTATCTTGCTAAATAAACTGGTTTTTAGATGCTCATTCCTTACTAATGTGTTATAAAAACCTTATTAAAGTCAAGAACTCCATGAGTTGGGTCAGAGATGGATTTTTCTCATTGCTTAATTTCACAATTAGTAGGAGGTTGGACTATATGTCTTCCAAATTCTTCATTTGAGTCAATACTTCTACAGCTCATTCATCCAAACAAGGAAGACATCAGCCAAGATATTTGATGTTCTTTTTCCAGATGTTCCTCAGTGACCACACTGCTAATTTAGACACTGTTCCTACTTCGTACCTATTCCTATGTCCTAGGAGTACCATATTACTGAAACTAATGATGATATCTCCTTTTATATTTGGTTTCCTCCTGTTTCATAAGCTGTGACACTGGCAATTGTAGAGTATACCAATGTAGTGGCTTTTTTCCATATTTCTAGATGAAGAATAAAAAAGGAAAAATGAAGAGTCTAAATCATGGCATTTGTTCATTCAGAAGTTTCCCACATCACGAAAAAAATTCTTGCCATGAGGTGTATGTCTTTGCTGCATGTAACATTGCAGTGAGCTGTGCCCATTTCCCCCCAAAAAAACACCCCAGAATTGGGAAGGAATTATTCTCCACATTAAGGTAATTAAGGATGATGGTCAACCTAGAAGGGGAGAAGGATCTTTTCAATAATACTCTTGAATGTGTGTTTCGGGTTGTCTTTTCTACTTTTGTTGTTACATTTTCTGAGAAATGTAATGTTTGAAATAAAAATTTTTAGATTAGAAAGACAAAAAATCCTCTTTAAAATGTCAGCAAAGGGGAAAAAGTATAAGGATATACACATGCATACATGTGTATAGACTTAAGAGCGGATGTATATACAGACCTATTTATGGATGTATTTTATAGTTAGTAGACTGGTGCTCAGTGGCATTTCTATTATAGATAAAAAAACAACTTGTTCTTTCATTTTTTGTCCTTTTCCTAGGGGATCCAGATGCAAGCACAAGAGAGTAATTGTTCTCTACTTAAATACCGCTCTACAAGTTATTTGCTTACAAAGTAGGCCACTGAAGTAAGCCCTGAAGGTACAGTTCCTCCAGTTCTGGCAAAAAAATGGAGTGAAAAATCCCTTTGAAAGACTACTAGTGTCCCTGTTGTCAAAAGAGGAAATTTCAGTTCATCTCGTCCTACATTAAATACTAAAATCTCCAGTATGAATCATGCTATCAAAATGCTGATACCTCCTCATTCACTTTGAAGAGAAATCAGGAAACTACTTTAGATGTAGACATTTATATTTACAGGAATTCCATAATAGTACTTAAAGTGTAAGTTGCTGTGTCCTGCTCCACTCCAAGTAATTTTATCCCACTCTTTTTATCTGTGATGACATCTGTGCTTTTGATGGTCTACACTTCTTACACAGAAAAAAAACCAACAGTAATTGCCAGTTACCACTGTTGTTTCATCTTAGTCTCAGTCAAAACCATATACATATTGCACAGGTATCACTTCACAAAGAATTGTGAAGCTCATATTTTATCTAAGTCATATTTTTGACAACAAAAAAATTTTAAGTTGATTTAATGTTCTTTTCATGACATTATTGTGAAGTAATGGGCTATTACTTCTAGATCACATACCTGAGACATCATAGGTAGCTTTGCTGATGTGATAAGTAATGGCAATTGGGGTGACGTGGTAATAGTGTCCAAAGAATCAGTGATGAATTATGGCCCAAGCATGCAGGTTGTGTAGGCAGAATGAAATCCTCCAAAGAGTTCATATCTGGGGTATTTTGAGACAACATGCGGGTGCAGCAAACAAGAAAATCCAGGCAAATGGTGAGAAGCTTTACAAATACCTGAAGGAAGAACCCTATGGTGTCACTGGCTTAGGTGGTTTAGACCTTGCTGAACGTTTTATGGATACCTGATATGATTTGTAAAGATATTTATGAACCAAAGTAAATTTTTTAACCTTCACATATTACTCTGAAAACAAGCACTTTATGATTAAACTCATCACACACACTGAGACTTATGTCTCATGGAGTGTCCTGCTTGCAGTAAGATACACCTAAAAAGGAAAAGCAAGCTAAAAAATGGAAACACACGGTTGAAAACATGACCTGTCTCTTGACACAGGTTAAATATTTTTTGTACCTGTACAAAAAGGAATCAGCATTAAGAAGATACTTCACAACTGACACTCTGTTGATACTCTCAATAGAAAAAAAAAACAAAAAAAAAAAACCACAACAGACTGGGACTCAGCTAAGACATTTACTTATCTGTGGAGAGGACAATTCTGATCTAAAGTGTGTCATATTGAAAATATTAATCTGTGAATATTATTGCCTTTCTTCAGAGAGCTTTCAAAAACTAGTGTAAAAAAACCCAAAAGATCCTATGTTTAGGATCCATAAACAAGGACTACACGGAGTGTCCTGCAAGCAAATTAAATAAGACAAACATTTAACTGATTTTTCTCTTTATCATCTTTACTTCAGTGCTTTGAAAAGTAAAAATTGCTGTCAAGAAGTTAAAAATAGGAAAACATTATTTTTATTAGAGTTTTTATTAGTTCTTTGAAGCTGCTTCTTCTTTTGAAATATAATATTTGACAAACAAGATTCTTCTGCTTATTGATTTTTGGGGAAGAATCAGATATTTTCTACTTTGATTGCCATAACAAATATTATTTTACTGTCATTTGTATTTATTTTACCCAAATATTTAGTACACCTAATTTCACCTTTAAGCATAGAGAGAAGATGTATTTTCTACTGAGACTGGAGTCCACAGCAAAATAAATACTTTGCAATAATCTCTATTCATCTAATAGCCAGTTCAACTACTGTTTCTCCTCTACACACACATAGCAATTTTTAGAAGTTTGGAGAGTTCATTATCATCTGACCAAAGGTGTAGTTCCCATTTATAAACTTAATCAAAGCTTTTAAAAATCATTGGAAGCTTTACATAAATCTGATCAGTTTTGATCAGGTGATTTGATGTTAATTGTGATTAACTGCTTTGTAATCAAACAGGTTTTGCTAGGAGATTTTTTTTTTTTTTTTTTTTTTTTAGCATCTTAAATCTTATCTTCAATATAATTTGTTATAATGGACAGGTAATGACTCCAGGGAATGATGACAGTAGTGCTGAATTAGAACCTGGAAATTCAGGGTATACTTATATACTTCGCTTTCTTTTAACTATGGCTAGATCAGTTTTAAATCATTTTCTCATTTTCACTGGCTGAAATTAATTGGTATTTTCAATAAAAGATTATTATAGCTGATGACCAACGGCAGACAATTGCTTTTTTGGTACTGAAAATTTCTTATGATTTTTTAAAGTCAAATGACAAAAAATTAGGAGAGAGATTTTGCTTAGTCACTAAATATTGACTATCTTTCAAAAATATAAAAGAACCTTGGGAATATATTTTGTCCTACACTGATTTATCAGCTGATTGATTGATTGACTGATTGATGGATGACATACTGATTCTTTGTCGAATGTGTTTACATCATTTTTAATTTAGATTCATAGAATGGTTTGGGTTGAGAGGGACCTTTAAAGATCACCTACTTCCAACCCCCCTGCCATGGGCAGGGCCACCTTCCACTAGCCCAGGTTGCCCAAAGCCCCGTCCAACCTGGCCTTGAACCCTTCCAGGGAGGGGGCAGCCACAGCTTCTCTGGGCAACCTGTGCCAGGGTCTCACCATCCTAATTGTAAAAAAATTCCCTTCATATCTAACCTAAATCTACCATCTTTCAGTTTAATAATGTAGATCCTTGTCCTGCCACTACAGGCTCTGATAAAAAGTCTCTCTCCATATTTCTTATAAGCCCCCTTTAGATACTGGAAGACTCCAGTAAGGTCTCCCCAGATCCTCCAATCCCACTATGTCACTGGTGAAGTTATTAAATAGTGTTTATACCAGTAGAGACCCTTGAGGGACACCACTTCTTACTGGTTTCCACTTGGACACTGAGGCACTGACTTTAACTCTTTAGATGTGGCAATCCAGCCAGTTACTTATTCATTTAACAGTTACCTGTCACACCCATATCTCTCCAATTTAGCAGCCAGATTGTTGTGTGGGATCGCATCAAAAGCATTATAGAAGTCAAGATAGATGACATCACTCACCTATCAATTTATCGATTTTTCATTCATGCTTCAACAAACAAAAATAAAAGACTCTTTTGGTAGAATTTTTTCTTGGAGACAATTTCCAATGTAAAATATTTTCCCTAACTTAAAAATAACCCAATGTTACCTTACAATTATTTAGTCAATAAATAAATGAGAGTTGTCGAATTTGTGTTGCCTTAGCCAAGGATCCTTTCAAAGGTAATTTACTGCTTCTAATTAAAAGGTGAATCAACAGTTAAATTAATATTTTCATCTGCTTTTAGATTAGGAGGATTTTTTCTAATTGAACCAAATGTCCCACAAAAAAAAAAAAATCAAAAAAACCATTAATTTATCTTAAGTATAAATCCCATCAAATTTTATTAACATAACGGACAAAATACATCTAAGCCAAAACCTGATTCTGAATACTCCTATTGTCGGAGAAAATTCAGTTTCAGGCTATATTTTATTTCTTATCTACACTTCTAGCCAATTATCAAAAAAGTGAGTGTAGATGTGCCAATGTAAGTATTCTGAGACATTTCAGCTCCAAATATATCTATATTTGTTCTGATTGCTCTTTGGAAACACTACTAACAAATCTGTTTGAAAGTTGTTTTGTATGTGAATGGAAAGGGAGCAGCTAATCCAACAGGAAAGGAAAGATTTTTAAGGTTATAAAGGTTTCTTGAAAAATGTTTATTTTCTATGCCAGACTTCCTTATCACTAGGCACAAGTTTTAAGGAGACAGCTTTAAAGATACTGACATTAATTTTGTGATGATCCTCTATCAAACAAATGCACACCCATGAACAATGAAGTAATATTTGCAATGTAGGCAGAGCAGCACTTCTAAGCATTACTAAAGACAGTTGAATTAAACCCTTTTATGTGTCCATTATGATTCACAACAGGATTCTCCATAAGGGGATTTGATGTCAGGGTTTTTTTCAAGATTTAAAAAAGTTATTTCAATATATATGAAGACTCTAAGCAGAGTTTTGGGAACAGAAAGTGAGAAAGCTCCAGAAGAACAATTAATGAGATTCATAACCTGCTCCCATCAAGTATTTTATACAATTTCAGAACCGGGTAAGAAAATGTTTAGGGATAGGAATAATTTGTTTAATGAGCTGTAAGAAGGCAACAAAAGAAAGGTAAAACAAGCTTTGTAACTCAGAATTAAGTCCTGTCATCCAGTAACAAAGATATTTACTCTGCATGACTTGTGTACTTCAGAAAGAGTACCATCAATTTAAGGGGTTGATTCTTTTTCTCTCTTGTAAATCAGTCCAGAGCTTTTTTTTTTTTTTTTTTTTTTTTTTCAAGTCAAATCTCAGCTATGAGAGACAATTCTTGGTTCATCTTCAAAACCACGTTTCTTGAAAGTTAGGGCTGTTGAATTCAATGAATGATCTGAAAAACAAAGGAAGTAAGGTCCTATATACAGCACGGAATTGCGTGTAATAAAGAATCATCAGACTGGAGCCAACTCAAGGCAGCAGTTACGTACTGTCTGGTGCTTCCTGGCACACTGATGTTAACTGGAGCATTTCTGAAATTTACTTTTAGCACTTCAGGTTCTGTGTTAACTCGCACTACACCTGCTGGGGTGTCTTTGTGATGTGGACATAAAGCAAGAGCATTTTAATCTCTCCCTAAAACAAGTCAGAACTTTTTCAAGTTGCAGATTTTGTTACAGAAAATTATTCATTACAATTCCTCAGATCCAAGGTGATTTCCTAAGGCTTTGGGGCCATCTAATAGTTTTAGCAAACATTTTGGTTCAGATCTCCACTGACATGATGTACTATTCCACATCAGTGGGGCATTACATGTTGTACCGTACTCACTTAAGCTATATTTTGTGTGCAGAGCATTTAGTGAAAGACTGACTCCTGTTTGAATGAACGCATTCTCAAAAGATGCACCTGTATTAATAAATCCAGCAGTGCTGGGGAACATGGCTTTGTACTGAAATTTGATTTTTGCCTACATTGCTGAATTGTTAGAACAGTGCTTGAAGCTGTTTGGGCTTGGATCCATGAGCACTGTCCTATTTATTTCCTAGGCAGGGTTCAGGAGCTACACTAGACTGGGTGCACACTATGATGAAGACTCCTTTCAGAGCATGGATGTGGCAGATTGTGGTATTGATCTCACAGCAGCAGAATGCTTAGCTTGCCCAGGTAGTCTTCCAATAGTGAGGGGTCTGCTGGCGTGCCCTTGAGACCTGTGGATGTGACAGAACGCACTAAATAATCACCACAGCACACACACAAGTCCTAGGGCAGGAGTGTGGCTGAAACATCTCAGGTATGACCTTCAAGAAGAAGCCATGGTAACCCACTTCTATATAAACATGTAATGGTGTTTCTGCCCCAAATTTTACTTATACAATTTCAGGCCAGTGTATCTGAGTCATGCTTACCTCAAGCAGTGTATTGTTAGTCTGGTTTAAATGCTATTATGATATTGACCTTTCATCTGTACGTGTATTCCAGCAGTCACTATTTACCTTAACAGCATTTGAACCCACTCTTCAGCCTACCATGTTTGACAAAAAAAAAAAAAAAAAGAGACATATTCCACTGGCTGTAGCTAAATTTAACACTGTGCCCACAGACAAGGCATGACATACAATTACAGATTTTTTAATTTTCAAAACTAGGCAGCCACATCCAAACAGTCTCTTAGTAATAAGTCTTAGATCCATGCTAGCTCTCAAGAATTGTCTGGGAGAGTGCAAATTGTCCCAAGCCAACAGCAGGCCAGCACCCATGAAAACACAGCAACTGGATGGCAGAGCTCAGAATTATTTCCTAGCGTTGCTTCATATAGTGACATCACACTCATTGTAGGAATGTAGGCTAAAATGACATGAAAATTACTGACCAGATAGAGAGCAGAAATGGAAATTTGTGGCCCTAACAGACGAAAGGTGATGATAACCTTGGAGCTATTCAGACACTTGGTCAGCTGAAGAGCTGCAGATTTCTCTGTACTGGCTGAGCTCTCTGGACTGCAATGTGATTTGAACAACTAGCGCACACCTACATGTAACCACCTAAACACAGACGTCTCAATCTGTCAGCTAAATCCCATCTGCAGGTTCATTAGTTCTACTGCTCACAACATTATTGCTCAGTAGCGAGAGTGTTGCAGCGTACAGTTGTCAACTAGCACAATATCACATCTCAGTTTTCAGAGATATTACAAAGGTGACAAAAAACTCCCTTCAGTTGTCAATAATTATAGTGCTTCCCTGTCCAACCACACAATCGCCATGCCAAATTCAAACTCGAAAACATCTAGCTTGGCTATTGCTTCGTTCAGCATTAAAGCTGCAATTAATACGCTTAATTTTTGTGGTTAGGATGCATTTGCAATAATAAGCATAGTAGACTGAAATTATAATTAAGCACGTTCAGTTTTGCAGGATTCAGGAGCTGTTGGTTAATGAAGCTCAATGTGATACTGTCAGTAACAAATCTGATAATTGCTTACAGGGAAAAGGCAATTTCAACAAATGCTCCTTCATGCAGGTGGCTGGTAGAAATTGCTTTCAGTCAATTATGCCTTCAATTACTTTGGATGAATAAGGCAGGATCCTTTAGCTCATTATAAGCCCAAATCCACAATAAGTAAGTAAATATTTTGACACAGCGTTGAAACTAACTTCTGTAAAAGCATGTATAATATTTATAAGCATAGAAAAGGTCACATATTGTATAATCATCCTTCAGTACGTTCAGTGCCAAGTAAAGGAAATTAATGATTTCACTAGCCAATCGATATCACTGGAGTAATACTTTAATGCTGTGAGCCATCAGTATTTTTCTGAAATATTGTCAAAGATGCTATGACTGATAAATACCCGTGTCTTGCATCACCTCTGAAAAAGGAGGCAGTTAAGCAACAGGAAAACATGTACCTTGATTATGGGATAAAGTGTACACTCTAGCTACCCTGCAGATTCGTTTGACATGGCTCAGGCTCAGACTTTGTCATCCTTTCTCTCTGTTCATCCAGGATGACATGCAAATATGAGATTACTCCCATCCACTTTCAGGAGAAACCATCACTGAGATGTCATGAAAGAGACTTTTTCCACGTGAACAAACTGACACATGGCAGTCATGCACACAGAGTATGTGGAACAATCACTGTAAAGGTTAAGGTTATCTTGTGCAACATCCTAGCTTTTTTGATTTCCATAAAATATATTGAGTATGAAAATAGACCAGAAAACAACTTTTCTGAATAACTCAGTCTCTGTGAAAAGAGATTTCTATTAAGCAAGTGTTGATTTTAAATTGCAGGTACAATGACTATGTTTCAGGAAAAAAACAGATCACTTGAATACCAGTGGATTTCTTAAAATAGCCCTTAAAGTCTGTGGCTCTTAGTCACATTCCATTTTTAAATAACAACAGCCCAATGGCAAACCTGTATAAATATTTTTGTGGCTGCAAATGAATGGCTAAACTAGAATTTTTTACTTATATCTAAGGACCTAATTGAAGAAATTAAATTGGAGCAAATGAAGCAAAAGAGGGTACCTCCTCTTTTAAACTGTAGACTAGCTAACCACTTGCTTTGGCATGATGTTTCATTATGCTTTAGGTATCATCCCTTTCATTAGGGCTAGGGCAGAGAGGCAGATAGAATACCATCCTGCACTGTTAATGTTATGAAAGCATAAGGCCATAAACTTTATGCAGGGTTTGTATCATTATGGTTACTCTGAATATTAAATATCAGTACCTCTGCATGAATGCAAGTAATAGCATTGTTCCTTTCTTGCTGGTAAATTGCAAGATGAAAGCTACAAAGCGTGGCTTTAAAATGCAAAAGGTCAATGCTGAGTGCTCAGGAGCGAACAAATGCAACAAACCTGTTTAGGCTGTGTGCACACCATCTCGGTCTCATGATCTCACTGGTTTTATATCATTTATTATGAACTCATTTCTTCCAAGGTGGTACCTTGTGTATATTCAAGTGAAAGAATAATTAAAGGATGAGGTTTCTTTGAACCGAACAAGCATAAAATATGTGATCCATCCATAAACCTCCTTGACTAAGCTTTAAAATTACTGATTTTGGGGTAAGATACTGCTGCCTTACTCCAACATGGCTTTCAAGTTGTAATCCATGGCATCACAAGGTCTCCGAATTACTTCTACTGATTCAATAAAAAAAAACAATTAAACATGGAGTAGTTAAAAAGAGAATAAAAGACTGATTTTATCTGATTTTTTTTTATATCTAAGATTTTGCTACTGTCCTTCCTGCTCAAGGAAGACAGTTAAGAGAGGTCTTCCTGGTTATATACTCAATGCTTGTATGATATGAATTGCAGTGAGGAACCCTTATCTATACTAGAGAAAAAAGATAATATTGGTTTTCCATGGTGATAGATAATCCATGTTTAGCAACAAGTCAATTCTTGTTACCGAGGAGCGATATATTCTGTATTTCTGTTTAACACACTTCCTTAGCAACCCAACAGCAGCTGTAAACAGCTTAAAATTTAAAGTGATAGGCCAAAGTTTGGAAATAATCTATTGTGACAAGAAATATAAACTGGTTTTAAGAGGACATTTTATGAATTGAAAACAAACTATTTAAGTCAGTTATCTGCAATATCAGTGCGACTAAACTTAACAGCTCAGACACCCCCTTCTAGTCTTGCATCCTAGACTTCTGATATGGAGCCTTAAGAAGTGTAGCGTATCCCTATCCTAGATTATGTTTCGAGAACATGATCCAATGCTCAGTCTAAAATCTTCAGATGATCTAACAGCTTATTCCTGCTATTTTTCCAAACCACTTTTCAGATGGTGACTGACCATGAGTGCTTAAACTTCTGCCAGCTGGCATTTCCAAAACTGTATTAAACATTACCGACGCCCAGTATAGAACAGATTGTCTTAAATCCTTGTTGAGACTTAATCTCTGGTGATTGCAAGTGAATTCCTCAAAGCTAGCTGGGAACAGCCATGCTATGAGGGAGCCCTCAGCTGGTAAGCAGTCAAGATGTCCTGCACTTGCCTCTTCCATAATATACATGTAGTATTAGAGAGAACACAAAGATAGCTGCTGTGCTCCCCAGCTCGCAGTGTGCCTTTCAGTGCTAAAAGTCATTTTCTACACTTTCATGCATACCAAAGCTATGCAAATCTGCCATAATTTTGAGTCAAGCACTAGCAGAGAAGGGCCCAAGAATCAAGAGCTGGATTGTTTCTGTTTGTTCTGCAACCCTCATATAAATACTATAAGTTGGAGTCTGCTTTCCAAGGGCAATGTAAGACTTACTTTATTTTTAATCCTATAAAAAAATAAGGGTAAAGCTACTTTTAATCCATTTTTATTTGTTCATTAAAATAGATATTAAATATCAGGATTATTTAAATATGACACGCCCTTGGGAGTTGCTGGGAGTCATTCCGTGTTAAACCAGGCTGAACTGATTGCAAAACGATTTTGTAAGAGTGTATTTGATTTTAAATGATAGATAGTGCCTAAGTAAAAGTCAGGGTTTGGCTGAATCTTGCAACAGGTGTGATATAATTAAATAGCTAAAGAATATCTTTTACAAAGAATACCTTCAGCATATATATCTGAGGCTCGCAGATCCTGAAACTGTGGTACCATGACTGTCATAATAATTTACTGTAATATCAGCAGGTAAATTAGCCCAGAGACAGCTTCATATTCTGACTGTATTGTTCACATACATGCTTCCCAAGTCTACAGTAACAGCCAGGTAAAAACCTAAATATTGCTTATACCACTCAAAAACATGCATGACAAAGATGGACGAGGTTTCTCAGCTTGGATGTGATCAGATATTGCTCAAGATATAAAGTCAGAACAGGTAAAAATAAAGACAAGTATCTCAAATTACTTTATATCTTGACACCATTAATTTCTATGGTCCTAGAGAGTCTGAAGATGAGTTCTCACTCCTTTCATTAAAAGTTCATTGCTTTTTAATTTCTAAAAACGGACATCATAGAGAAAGATTCGTTTCCTCATCAAAATGATGGTGAGAAATTTTTTTCTGTATCAGTTCCAAATGAGACAATGTTATGAACTTCTCTTTTACTGCTGTAATGGATTAGGTAATAACAGTATCATTCGATTAACTTGGCTATTTTGAATAATTTGCAACTGCAAAAACACCAAAACCCCATTTTTTGTTACACACAAAATTGCAGAAACTGAACTCAGTGGATTCACAGTCTTTTCTCTTTAGATGAACATATTCCTGTCTACTTAAGCCTGTGGTTCCTAATAATATACGAGCAAATGTGACAGTGATGTGGTTTTCCAGTGCAAAATTGGGTAAGAGTCTGTATCTTTACACAGCGGACTGAGCTCTTATGAGTGCAGGGCAGATTGGCTCCTCCAGTGCTTTGTGATGGGAATACAAAATACACAGCAGAAAGGTTGAACTATCCACCAATATTTATTTTACCATTCCATCTCTACTTTGTAGAAGTTTGTGCAATAGGACTATTTCTGCTCTAGGACTGAGGCAGTTTCCTTGGTGTTCTAATTCCATATTTTTGGACAGAAAGAGACCTCTGTTTTTTCCTGACTGAGCAATGTGCCCTTTGATTGAGGACACATAATGATTCGGACCCTTATTTGAAGTTATTTGTCTTCAAAACAGCATTTTAAAAATTGCCTAAGATAATGAATGTATTAAAAGCTTGTTATGATCAGAGGAGTGTGAGTAAAAATTCTCAATGTATTTTCCCACTGTGTCCTGAATAAGCATTTCAGTTCTTTGCTAAACTGTAAACATGGCTTTGGGGTTTTTTTTTGTTACAAATAAATACATAAATAAAAACTTTATGTAGAAAGTAACCCACAATAGTAGTGACAGTTGTGAGAATTATCTTCTGAAATCTATCAACCTCGGTGTGTCTCCTTAAGCAAGATCTGCAATCAGATCAGATTCGGGGCTGTTGGGAAGTGGATCCTCTCATCAGGATACATGGAAATTTACCACGGATGTTTGCCAAGCCAAATGTATCAACCGAAGATATCACAATGTGTTATAAGCAGTGACTTGCTCTTATTCTAGAGCAACAACCTACCTCAAGGCTGGCAAAGAGGGAGAGCTGGTCATGGAAGCCAAACGTGGAAGACATAAAGACCATTTAGACTCTTGTCCTGTAACAGACAGCTCACGCTAGGAAAAAGCTCCGGGAACTAACCCTGGCCTTTAGTTGTGTCAGAATTGCTAATAAACCATAAACAAAGACTGAATTTTATTCTCACCTTGAGAATTTCCACACTTTCCACCACAGTGAATTCAGGCGCTATGTGGCCTTTATGGGAAACTGTAATTATTGAACTTTTGGGGATGGTTTTCAGTAGTAGTATTCAACCCGTGGCTTACAGAATCATCAAGAGCTATTCATTTAGCTTAGAAGCTTCTACTGACCTCCATATATCCTCCCCCAACATTTAACTCTACTGTCTATGTGATATACAGAGACCAAATTTACTACACTGTAAGGTGAAGGAGCTTTGTTTATCCATATAGTCCTTACATTCTACAGCTGGCACTACATCTATACAAGTGATGTAAACACAGCCAGGTCTGTCTTCTGACCCTGAGTCCATGTCACTGGGCCCAGCTACAGCTGTTACACTCCAGACAACACGTCTGGATCCTAAACTATTAATTGGGGACGGCCCTTGGTCCACGGTAACTCTTGAACTTTACCCTGGGATTGTCTAGACAGTGTTGATCAACCTGAGCTCCAGCTATGGCCTGTTAGAGTCAGCAAAAGGCTTTGCATTGCACTGCAATGCATAGGATCGTGGCATATATGATTTACGTGTATAAATAGACAGGCTGTCCCAGTAGCTGGAGAGTTGTAAAACCCGTAGTTGATGGAAACTATCATGAAACATTTCAGTACCATGGGATTCACGTGCAGATGTGCTGAAAGACCTACTAAGCAGACTTTCTAGTTAGTATCCAAACGGTATTTTAATTTTCCTTATGGGCAAAATTCAAATTTTATGTTCAACTCTGATAAATCGGATGATATCTTTGCTGGAGCCTTTCAGAACAAACATCCAGAGTCAACACTCACTGCCAAGACTAAGAGAATTCCTTCCTATATTTGCATGTGTTTTGTTATTCAGTCATTCTTTGTGAGATGGCTTTATGGGAACTCTCCAGGTGATTAAACTTGCACAGGAGTTCAGGGAATTAAAAAATGTTTTCTCCTTTTCAGAGAGAAGTCTACCAACCACGCTCATCTATCCAGTTGCTGGATGTCATCTACCTCAGACAGGTATGAACTTGAAATTTGAGGTACACCCCCCACACACACACACACACACACACCGACAGCTGTAGTGGTTCCTTAGAAATCTTTTGAGAAGACCTGACATCTAGTCACCAAAACCACTTCTTGCAGCCCTGGAAGACTTCTGACAAACATCTGTCCAAAGCTGGCACCTAAATTAATATAAAGTAAGGTCTGAAAATGCAAATAAATATCTATTTAAATAAATGGTTTTCCTTCAATCTTTAGTTGTGTTTTAGGACTCTACTGCAGTTTATGCTACTTTGTCTACTTATTTGCCAGAGACACAAGATGAGGTCACTGACAAGCACACTGACCTGCTGTGATGAATAATTCCAACAGCTAGCAACACACTGACGATGGCATTTGTGGTAAGGATGTTGCTCGTGTTCCTGGACTACTGGTTCTCAAATGTTTTAATACCAGAAGTCTTACAGACTAAATTTTCAGTGATGCTCTGGTGGAGGCAAGAAAAACATTGCAACCATTGTGGTTGAAATCCCTCAACAGCTCAGCTTTCTCATCAGGTAGTATGGCAAGTGTGATTCGGAGAGTGTGTCCCTCCTTGAAGATATTGAAAAACCATCTGGACTTGGTCCTGGGAAACTGGCTTTATTAGGTGGCTCTGCTTGAGCAGTAGGGCTTGGATGAGATGACCTCCAGAAGTCTCTTCCAACCCCAACTGTTAAGAGATTCTGTGATACTGTCTTCCAGACCAACAAATCATGCATCAGAAATTACATGGCTGCTCATTTTTATTGTATTTCATTGTATTATAAAATGATAGCAATGAACTCCTAAAATTGTGTGGAATCTGATTTGTTGCTGTGCTGAGTCTGACTTTAGGGAGAGAAATTCTTTGTACCCTTTGGCACCAGATCAGTTTGTTATGACCTAAAGGGTAACCCAGCCTGCGAGTGTGTAGAGATCGCGACCATAGGTTCATAGGATTCTGTAATACACAGGGGCACAGATGCTTTTATTCTCTGAATTTCTCTAGTTTATTACAGATTAGCACAAACAATCACCACTACTGGAAAATCACCCCTAGCAAGTACACCTATGATGAATAGAGTATGTATCTCCCTCTCTCAAGTTATAACAAGTTCTATCAACAGTCAACAGCATAGCAATTAACAGTATGGCAGCAGTTAATAATAGCAGCAAACAGTCGTATTGCAACAACCAATAACAAAAATTACCAATCAGGTATATAATATTACAGGTTGCGATAAACTTATCATTACTGAAGCCACTTACCAACAATACAACCGCTAACGTGATAGGTTACTTATATGAATATATAATACTGGTATCAAAAGAATTGGAGATTTCAACAAACCATCCCAAAGGGAAGGGGGAAACAATGCC
Source organism: Athene cunicularia (assembly GCF_003259725.1). Taxonomy (NCBI): domain Eukaryota; kingdom Metazoa; phylum Chordata; class Aves; order Strigiformes; family Strigidae; genus Athene; species Athene cunicularia. The sequence continues at coordinate 5,079,184 of NW_020799097.1, forward strand.
AGAGGGGGAGGGGAAGGGAAGGGAAGGGAAGGGAAGGGAAGGGAAGGGAAGGGAAGGGAAGATAGGTGGTGATGTTTTTTGTACTTTCAGACCAGTTTTATTTTCCCAGACATTTTCAGATGATAAATTGAAGTTGCAGTTTATTTTTCTTATCGATAGTATCTCAGGATATCTTGGCTTCTGGGTACACTAGCTATACCTCAAAGAGGCCAGCTACAGTTTTCAGGGTTGTTTCTAGTTTGGAGGCTTAGTTCCTGGGCTCACAGCTCCCAGGCTGGCAGGCAATTTCTCTGTCAGTACTTTTCAGCAGAGACATTTTCTTCTGTTCAGTATTTTTCCCTTTCTACATAGGCCACCTTTAAGGCTGCTCACATTTCAGCCTATGCAGAGGAAGATCCAGTCTGCTTATCCTACATTCTTTCTTCTCTCAACTTCCCTCTCTTCAGTCCCTCCTGAAAGGGATGTTTTTCTCTTAATGTAAATTTATACCTTCCCTAGTGTGAGCATCCTTATTTCTGCGTAAGAAAAGGGAGACTTTATGCAAAAAAATCTAATTTAGGTAGGATTTAGGCTGGATAGTACCATATATGTATGCACTATGCTGTGGAGTTGAAAGGGGTCAAGAAAGCAGAATAAATCATCATTCATCCTTTTAATCAGAAGAGTAAGTAGTACTCATGATTGTGAGAAATGCAGAAAAACTGGAGAGAAAAAAAATAAAAAAGAGAAACTGTAGAGAATAGGGGCTGAAACTACAGTTAGCCACTGAATAAAATGCCAAGAGTGACAAAAAAATGTCCTGTCTGAACTCAGTAAAAACAGGCTGCTTTCTGAGTGGTCTGAGAAATTCTAGCATTCCGTGTGTTTTCAAAACTATTTGTCTCAAAATATTTTATATTAGTATCGAAAACATTTTTCTTCAATATGTATTGCACGTGCATTTAAGTCAAAAGCTCAATTTGTTCTTATGTGCTCATGTAACGAAAGCAAGATCTTTGCAAAAAAAAAAAAGCAAGACTTGGAAAAATCTGTGCCTAAAAAAGTTTGCAGGGTAAATTTTATCTTGTTATATGCTACATCTCTGCTATGAGCTACCCTGAAGAATGTCTTCATGATGTTGTACAAAGGAAATCCAGTCTGATATTTATGACCAACTTTGAATTGTCCACAGTAAACCTAACAAGGACTATAAATCATGTATCTAATCCTTCATATTCCCTGACTAAGGGCTAAGGTGAATCACAGTTTCCATTATACCATATGAAATCAAGTTACACTTCTAGTAATTCACTATGAATTGTCTGTGTTTTTCTGGGATTGTCTGTACTTATGGGTGGCAAAAAGAAAAGAAAGGATTTGCGGGAACTGCAAGAAGTAAAAAAAACCAAAACAAACAAAAAAAATCCAAAAAAACCAAACAAACAAAAAAACAAAAACAGGGACTTGTGGGATTGCAGCAGATCGATTTTTACTGCTTACAGATTGTGTGCCCAGATAATTTCAAAGCACATGGTATGAAGGGGTCAGATCAGACTCATGCCAACATTTTTTGCAGCATCAGGCAAGACTGTCACTTAAGACCTAGCCAAAAGATTTACAATGTAAATGGTTAGTGCATATGGGCATGAGATTGCCTAAAGTCCCCAGCTGCCAGTGTAGACGAAGCCTTAATTAGCCAATAATGCTGGAAATTTGTGCTAGTATGGAAGTTTTCTTTATTCAGTAAGCAGTTCCTCAAATAGTACTGAAATGAAATCAACAACCGGTTTGACAAGTAACCGAGGAATGTGGCTTTAGCTCAGTATTTATTAACTTCAATCAATTAGCTAAAGGTAAAAGTTTATCATTATATCTCATGAGACATTGGGTACACTAAGCACATGGGAACAAGTTTCTTTTAGAAGATTAGATATCTATATTTGGGGATCTAATTCCTTAGGGAGAAACCTGATTACATGGCCGTTTTTATAGATCCAGTGAAATGCAGTGTCCATGAGAGATGTAAGCAATTTTAAGCGCTTGTCCTGCAGACATTTGAACTACCTGTGCACACCAGGCTAAGAATTCAACAGGTCCTAGGAGTTTAGACACACAGTAAACAAGCATTGAAAATATCAGCTTGTGTCTTCAACTTCAAGTAAAGCTACCAAAGCAGACAAACCCCCTTTTTATCCTTTGAATTAGTTGTGTTCCTTATAATTTATTTTCTTAATGTGTGACATGATAAAGCTGCAAAGAAAGCTAAACCTTAGGCAGACAAGTGCACTTTATCTTATATTTCTAATTATGGAAGACAACACAAAAGCAAGTTTGCTTATTTTCCTCGAGTACTCTCTAACTGCTCTAAGTTTATGGCATTCTTTTGTATATAGGAAAAAGAGGAGCAGAAGTGTGATAACATTATTTCCAAAAGCACAAGATTTCTGATTTATCTGATGTGCTGGAGCAAAGAATGTAAAGCAGCAGATAGATAACTAAGCTGGTAAATTCTGCACTAGGAGAATGGAAATCTGAATTTGATGGCAATGACTAGTCATGAAGGGTAATACTCTGTATCAGCTGCCAGAAATATTTTTTGCTCTCCTCAGCTAAGTTAGAAATGGGACACTGAGGCAAAGCAAGAATTGGAAAAGGATGGAGAGAAAACTTTCCTTCAAAGCTGAGGTCTACCTGATGAGACTATGGGCATTGATAAGGGGACTTAGGAAAGAGTCAAGGTTTAAACTGTTTCATACTTAAAAACTTAACAAGTGAATGAGCTTAAAGTACAGAGTCATATTCTCATATACACAAAGTCTTTGTAATGTAAACAGGTGAGATAGGATAGCACCAACACGTTTGCTCATTTTTGAGGCTCCCTTTAGGCTGTCACAGCAGACCAAAGAAATCTTGGTATAAATGAAAGTTAAGTCAAAGTGTGTGAGGTACATGTAAGCACGTGTACATATAAGCAAGCTGTAATGATCGGCTTGATGTTGATAAGGATATACGAGATGTGTCCCAAGTCTCTTTTGAAGCACCTGCTCTGTCACATTTGTATGCCATTCTCTTTAATTCTGGTGATGCCTGAACAGTTTCATAACTTTCCTTGACAAAAGCAAAAACTCTCATACTGTGTATTGTCGACATTTTTCCTGTGGTTAAAAATCCCTGTCAAGCAAGTTCATACACCTCATGATCTTCTTCCATCCAGGACTAGTTTGATGAAACTCAAACCTTCATGTTTAATGGACCAACCACATCCAAGACAGTGGTGGGAAATCAATCCTAGGTATTGTTTGAACTATAAAAATTATGCTACATTGGGAGAACCAACCTTTTGCTGCACAGCACTGCCAATAGCAGTTACAATGGCAGCAATATCTCTCAGAATTGTGCCAGGCTTTTACTACTTTGTAACAGCTAGCTACTGCCAAGTACATGTGCCCAGTTTGACAACCCATTGAATTATGCTATTGTTAAGATCTCCCTACAGCAGATAAGGGTATGGAAATTAATCACAGAATCCTAGAGTACCAGGTTGGAAGGAACCTCAAGAATCATGTGGTCCAAACTTTCTTGGCAAAAGCACAATCTAGATAAGATAAGCCAGCACCCTGTCCAGCTGAATCTTAAGTGTCCAGTGTTGGGGAATCCACCACTGCCCTGGGGAGATTATTTCAGTACCCTATTCTTCTCATTGTGAAAAATTTTCCTCCTGTGCCCAGCCAGAATCTTCCCAGAAGTAACTTGTACTCATTACCCCTCATCTTTTCCATGTGAGTCCTTGTAAAAATGGAGTTTCCATCTTCTTTGTAGCCACCAGTTAAATACTGGGACATGGTGATAAGGCCTCCCCTAAGCCTTCGCTTCTTGAGGCTGAACAAACCCAATTGTCTCAGCCTTTCCTCATAGGGCAGGCCTCCCAGTTCCCAGACCATCTCTGTGGCCCTTCTCTGGCCCCTCTCCAGCCTGTCCACATCAGTTTTTTGTACAGCAGGGACCAAAACTGAACAAAATATTCCAGGTGTGGCCTGACAAGCGCTGAGTAAAGAGGGATAATGACTTCTTTATCTCTGCTGGTGATGCCCTTGTTGGTGTAACTAAGCACCCTGTTATCTCTCTTTGCTGTAGCAGCAAACTGTTCACTCATACTGAGCTGCTTGTCCACCAGGATCCCCACATCCCTTTCCACAGAGCTGCTCCCCAGCCGGGTAGATCCCAGCCTGTGCTGCGCCCCTGGATTATGTTTTCCCCGGTGCAAGACCTGACACTCGTCCTTGCTGAACTTCATAAGGTCCTTGTCAGCCCACGCTTCCAGCCTATCCAGGTCTCCCTGCAGGGTGACTTCTCCCTTCCAGAGTGTCCATCCCCACTCCGTTTGGTATCATCAGCAAACCTCATCAGGGCGCGCTTGGTCCCATCACCCAGATCACTTATGAAGGTGTTAAACAGTGTTGGGCCCAACATTGATGCCTGGGGGACCCCACTTGTGACAGGTTGCCAATTTGAAAAGGAGCTGTTTCCCATCACTCTGGGTTGGCCTGTCAGCCCATTCCCCACCCACCACACAGATCCCTTGTCTAGACCGTTACACATCAGTTTGTCAAGAAGGCTGTGGGATACCGTATCAAAAGCCTTGAAGAAATACAGGGAGACACTGTCCACCGCTCACCAGACATCAACTGAGCAGGTTACTTTGTCATAGAAGGTGATCAGGTTTGTCAGCACAATTTGCCTTTGGTAAATTCGTGCTGGCTTTTCCCAATCACATGCTTAATTTGTCTTGTGATAGCCCCCAGGAGGATTCATTCCATAACTTTCCCAGGGACTGAAGTAAGACTGATGGTCCTATGATTTCCAGGATCCTCCTTTAAGCCCTTCTTGTAGATGGAGGTGACATTAGCCTTCTTCCAGTCTCTGGGATGTCTCCCAATCTCCATGACTTCTCAGAGATTATGGAGAGTGGCCTTACAACAATGTCATCCAGCTCTCTTAGGACCCTCGGGTGGATAACATCAGGGCCCATCAATTTGTAGTGGCCAAGCTCCTGTAATATTTCACATACCAACTCTTCCTTCACTGACAATGGGTCTGTGTTTGCATCAACCTGTATTTTTGTTCCCAAGGCCCAAGTGCTGGAAAAGAGGAAGGTGAAGAAAGTGTTGAGAAATTCTGCCTTTTCAGCATTGTTGTTGATGTTTAATTCACATCACCTGTTTAACAACGGGCCAATATTTTCCTTCTGGTTTTGCTTCTGTTTTTGAAGAATCCTTTCTTCTAGTTTTTGACATCTCTGGCCAATTTCTGTTCAAGTTGTGCTTTTGCTTTCCTAACTGCATCTCTGCATGCCCTGGAAATGCCCTTGTAGTTCTCAACAGGTATTCATCCACCTTCCCATCTCTGGCACGCTTTTCTTTTAGTTTTGATCAGACTCAGAAGCTCACAGTAAAACCCAGGGATCACTTGCTCTGTCTAATTCACTTCCCTTCCCTTTAAAAGGGATGAACTGTTTTTGAGTGAGACCACTGTTTCTCTGCCAGTCCTAGAACTTTACATAAGTTGGAATTCAGTTGTCTGAAAATTAGATAGACACTAGACATTAATTATAGATATTAATAGTAAAGTGTTGATCTGCTCGAGGGCAGGGAGGCTCTGCAGAGAGACCTGGACAGTCTGGAGCCATGGGCTGAGCCCAACTGGGGGAGTTTCACTGAGGCCAAATGCCGGGGGCTGCCCTTGGGCCACAACAACCCCCAGCAGCGCTACAGGCCTAGGAGGAGTGGCTGGAGAGCTGCCAGTCAGAGAGGGACCTGGCGGGGGGTGATTGACAGCCGGCTGGACAGGAGCCAGCAGTGTGCCCAGGGGACCAAGAAGGCCAATGGCATCCTGGCTTGTGTCAGCAATAGCGTGGCCAGCAGGGACAGGGAAGGGATCTGACCCCGTACTCGGCACTGGTGAGGCCGCCTCTCGATTCCTGTGTTCAGTTTTGGGCCCCTCACCCCAAAAAGGCCATTGAATGACTCGAGTGTGGCCAGAGAAGGGCAACGGAGCTGGTGAAGGGTCTGGAGCACAGGTCTGCTGGGGAGCTGCTGGGGGAACTGGGGGGGTTTAGTCTGGAGAAGAGGAGGCTGAGGGGAGACCTCCTGGCCCTCTGCAACTCCCTGCCAGGAGGGGGCAGAGAGGGGGGATGAGTCTCTTGAGCCAAGTAATAAGTGATAGGACAAGATGGAATGGCCTCAAGTTTTGCCAGGGAAGGTTTAGACTGGCTATTAGGAAGCATTTCTTTCCAGAAGGGGTTGTTGGGTGTTGGAATGGGCTGCCCAGGGAGGTGGTGGAGTCCCCATCCCTGGAGGGGTTGAAGAGTCGGGCTGACCCAGCGCTGAGGGATCTGGTGGAGTTGGGAACTGTCAGTGTGAGGTTCATGGTTGGACTGGATGATCTTCAAGGTCTTTTCCAACCTAGATAATTCTGTGATTTGGTGAATTTCTCCTTATGTGTAGCAGCTGTGGCACCAATGAGCAAGGTTTCTTGTCTTCTTTGGAACAGATATGAAGAGAAGATTTTTTTTCCATTCTGTGTCATTTCAAAATTTCAGAGGAACTCTAATGAGCTCTGCTTACACACCTTACCCAGAATTAATCCCCTGTTGAAACTGTGCTTACATTTGCAACATGTAGGACTAAGCAGTAAGTGAATAGATGACAGTAACATTTGCAGAGATTTGATGTGGCTTTATTATTGTTGAGCCTGCTAATCTGTTCCAAGTTCAGTCAAGGAGATTTGACTTGCCTGTTAGCTTTAAACAATACACATTTGTATTACTGAATGTGTTTATATCCAGTACATAAAGGACTGTCTGCCATGTCAACAGAGATGGGATTAACTGTTATGGCTTTTTGAATTCAGAACAAATTTGAGTAAATCAGTGTGAATATTATCCATGACTGCTTTAGTGGCAATCAAAAAAGTCAACAGAGCATTGTGTCTGTATTACACACACAGAAGAATAAAAATTCTTACCTGAGTTTTAGACTAAAGAAGAACATTGAGTCTCTCAACCTTTGTTAATATATGCATTCGGTACATATTGACATGATCTTAGTCTCTTTAATTTTGTAAGGGTGACGTTTGTAAGGGTGCGACTGAGGTCATCTGTCTTTGAGGGTAGTATTAATCACTGGTCATTGTAGATCTGAGTATCTGAGCAAGGCGACCAAGTTACTATTGTTACTAGTGGAAAAATAGAAGAGGATTAAACATATATATATATATATGTATATGTAATGTCATTTTTAGCACTCGGAGGTGTCCTGTCCAGTATCAGGCTGCTGTTCCAGAAGTCAGTAGATATTATTTATGTCTCCCTTCCCCGTCAGACCCATGCCATGGGTGGGTGTCTGGAATTTCTCTAAATGCCTATCCATGGGCAAGCCTCTATGTCCACAGTGTTGACATTGGCTAAAGCCAATGAAGAATAATATGAAGATCTCGCCTCTTTTAGCTGCACCTTAAAATGAGTTTGCTCCTGTCAAGCCCTTATTTTTCTCTGTAAAGGAAGGATGGGCCTGACCAGATGAAGCATGGGCATCTATATTCTAGATATCTAAATATATGCAAATGAATCATACTGTCCTACTTCTGGAAGTTGTCATCCATGCCAAAGGAGTAATTCCTTATAGACTCTTATAACCAGATAATATTATTGTGAGGCTACTCTCACTGATGTCAAAGAGCAGGTGCATCAGAGCAGTGCAGCCATTCACTCACCTATCTAATGGATCTAATGGAATGCTGGGTCAGCACATAAGTGACTGTGAACATGACACCATTTGCATCAAATGTTGGGGAAAAGCCTCTTTTTTGAAAGCGGGGAGAACAGACATGTTTATGTCACTTTAAAGAATAGAACTGGTAAGTGGTAAATTTCATGCCTGGAATGCAGTGATTTCCCAGTGCCCGAATGTAATGGCCCATGTGGACTCATATCACTGTTACAAAAATGGTGTCAAATGAGCTGATATCAGTGGAGTGGGTACAGACATTTTATTAGTTAGTTTGGCAGAACAGAATTTGATTAAATAAATGAGCGTTTGGTAAAGCTTGAGGAAGGAGAAAAGGGAGAAAGAGACGATTGTGACTGAGTCAGAGCTAGATATTGCAAAAATCCCTTCTTTGCCTTTTCTCCTCAGTGTTCTCTGACATGCCCTTTTCCCCTGTCTTACTCAGAAACACCATTCCAAGTCACTGGGTTGTTAGCATGTCCAATAATTTCCTCACTAAACGAGAGCATCAGCAGGAGACATTGGGTCCAGGGTGTCATTCCTCCAGGACATGACCATTAGACATACCTGCACCCACAACACGGACATAGCCCCTAACACAGGGATGTTAAATCCATCCTCTTTCTCTTCTGCACTTGAAAAAGTTTAAAGCTGATTGTGAAACATTCATGCTACCAGCCCGGAGCATCTCATCTAGGAGAAGAATCTCTCTAGTCTCATCAACCCAAAGTAAAGAGAGGAAACTCCCCTCAGGTGTTCCTGCTTCGGTTGTAACCACAGCTCTGGGTTTCAGGAAAGACACAGCCTTAGAGGCTAACTGCAGGGTAACCCATGCTAGCTGCATGTCCCCTTTCAGCTGGTTTTTGCAAGTATGTAGATACTTGCTCACAACAGAGATAGAAATATTGTTGCAGTCACCCAAGAACACTATTCTGGCTCCTATAAATACACCACTGAGGTAAAAAAAAAACAAATAAAACCAAACAAACAAACAAACAACTTGATTTAACAAAGTTATATAATTGACATAGAAGAGATTAGTCCTTGTGGTACAATACAAAATATCTGTAATAACAACACATTTCCAAATTATTTTAAAATAAACTAGCTATGCCTACTATATAGTATGGCTGCATTATAATTTACCTATATGATCTTCCAGTTAGCTTTTATTTTCTATCAGGTCTTGCTACCTGTTAACTAGGAATATTTTCCCATTGAGCCTCCTTGTATGTCAATCAGATTCCCTACTGTAATAACTGGACCCTCATAATCTTATTTTTTTGTAACGTTATTTGCCTTGACACCACTTGAGAAAACTCAAGAAAGATGCTGCTTTTACAAAGTTGCTTCCAGCTTTTATCACAATGTAATTCTCAGAGAATCTGCAATGTCTTTTATTCCATGTTTCTAAACTCCCAAGAAAAAAAAAAAAAAAAAAAAAAAAAAAAAAAAAAAAAAAAATCAAGGTATCTTGACTAACTACAGTTTCTAAGCATTAAGGATCTGATCAAATGTAGTCTGGCCATTATCATGAGATAAAATTAATCTCTTGCAGGGAATGTTTTATTTTACTTTTCAGAGACACCTCTGCAGAGATGTGATGTAACAGACCTCTTACAGCTCTCTATCTCCATCTGCTACATAGGAAGCCTATACAACCTGTTGGTAAGAAAGTGAGAAGATTAAGTTAGGTCAGATGAATTCTACCCTCTCTTGAACTACTTTGTAATTGCATTTCCAATGGAGTAAATTTGAATAAGATAAAAAAAAAAAACCCAAACAAAACCAGAACAAACGAACTGCTGTAATATTTTCTTTTTTATATAAGATCCCCGTTTTAATTCTGGAAGATCCAAATTAAGGAATTTTCTTACCATATAGTCAACTGTTATGCAGGACCATAGTCCTAACTTTTGCTCAGACAGAAATCAAGGATTTGAAATACAGAAAAAAAAAAAAGGGAGCCTGGCATTTAAGCAAACTGACATCTGTTTCATTAACAGACAACCTGGATAATTTTGGTTTTGTGTGTAAAACGTTTTTATTTGTCATAACTCTGCAAACTGAAGGAACTGTTTAATCAGCTTCAGCAGAGCATAATCCCTTAACTTTGGTATTTTTCCCTCACAGCACTTAGCAATGCAAACAGTATTATGAATACCTGGAAGCGTTGCAGCAGTTTCACAGTAGCAACCTGTCATAGTCTGTCCATGTGAAATTGTTCCTGAGACAAAAAAAAAAAAAGAAAAAAAAAAAAATAGAAGGAAATTACCAAGAGAAGATGGCTGTCATTTGGTAAATTCATATTAATTGCCTACAGTCATAGTCAATGTCAACTGACTCAGCAAGGAATATTTAACATTAAGGTCTGAGTAGTTCCCAGAAAATCAACCTCTCTCTTTTAAGCCAGTTGCACACTTTAACAACTGGCAGAATAGGATTTTCGGTAAGTCAGTTGCTCATTGATCTGAAAATGACAAGATTTAGGACATATATCTACATAGAACAGAGGTAGGGACAGCTTGGAAAAGTTAGCAGCGTATGGAAATTTTCAAGAACATAAACCTGAAGTTTGCATCATGGACCATATGTGTGCCACTAACGGGCACCGCTAAATAGGTTATCCTGTATAACTAAAGCTATTTCAGACACAGCAAGCAAGTCAGAAGAGTGGTGAGGAGAAATACAGCAGCTATTCAAGCAGATAGTTTAAAAAAATAAAAAAAAAAAGTCAAGCAGAATATTACAGTAGCTGTCATCCTTCATGAGCATCTCTAGACTGTTAAGACTGCAAGAGAATCCACCCGTCCTCAAGAAAGTCAGGGGAAAGAAAGAAAGCAGAAAGACCCAAATCATCCTTGTTAATTCCTGGGATCTCTACGATTTTCATGGTGGCTTGGTTTCCTCAGGACACCTGCACAATATATTTCTGCCATTACAGAACTTTTCCCTTCTTATCACTGTGGGAAACTATTATCTTCCCCAAAATGAATGCTGATGAAGCTCTTCTTTTCCTTTCTCATGAGCTTCTCACAATACAAGAACCATGAAATGGGACTTCCTCTTGGCCACACCTCTCCATCCCACATCAATTTACAACCCATACCCATTCCCTTGTGTACTTTTTTCCATGTGTCTCTAAGAAGAATCTGTATCTGTCTTCTCTGCAGCCCATGCTGAAATATAAGTTAGATATTCCTTGCTGTTCTTCTCTTCTCCAAGCTGAACAAATGCAGCTCCCTTAGCATCTCCACTTCTGTCATTAACTCTAGCACCCAGTCATCTTCATGGTCTTCTGCTGGACTTGCTGCAATTTGAAAACATCTTTTTTCAAACTTATACCGTGTGTACCAAGCCAACAACACCCATATTGAGAAAATCCAATGGATAGAAACTATTAAGTGGTTTAAACACTGCTTAGATTTTAAACCATTAAGCTTACAGTGTCCAGATTAGGTAGCTGTAGCGTGCAGACTGTGTGTGGCCAAATTCATGCTGATTTATAGTAGATATGGCTGTTGTTCTGTATGTACTAAAATGACCAACAGAGTTCACTGATGTAGAATGAGTACCAGTAGAAGTGAAAGAGCAGTGATTTTAAATGTACCTCATTAGTTTTGGGCTTTGGAAGGATCTGGATTTGGAAGGTTTTGTTTTGTGAGTTTCTCTTAAAAAAAAAAAAAAAAAAAAAAAAAAGGCACATTAAACTTCTATTAGAGAAAAAAAAAATGCAAGAAAAATAGTCATTTAGAAAACCCTTTACATGTCTGTCTGAGCAAATCAATTCAACTGTGAGTTTTCAATTTCAAAGTTGCCTTGAGAGCAAAAAGGTGGAATTCAGCTTACCTGCCCTTGACCACGTATACAGAGGTGTCTGTGTTCAAGTTAGGTACCTGGGCTCTCACTAGAGACAGCAGAGATTGAGTCAACATAGTTAATTATACTGAAATTAAAATTTAATAGCTCTGTGGACTCCATTGGTTCACTTAGCACTGTAACAGGTAGAAGGATACCTGTATATCTGACTCTTCCCCAGGTAATGTCTAAGCATGGTTCAAGAATCCCTATGGGTCCAGAGATCATCCCCAATAGGTGATTTTAATGCAGTTACCCGGTTTGGAGGCTGAGAGTCACCACCTTGTCTCAGAGCTAAAGAACACCCCCTGGCACAAATTTCTTTGCAACACTTAAATATGTGTTTGCATGTTTATACACGTATACCTAATTCTGTATGCATGTACAGGGAGGGGGACAAGGACAGAGAGTCTATATATGTGTCTATATAAAAATATATATGTAAATATATACACATACAATAGATACAGCCTTGGAGCACACAGAGATAAGACCTCAACTCCAGTACTTTCATTTTGAAATTTCTGTTTACCTTATCTTTCTTTACAAACTAAATGTGTGACAGCATAATTTATTTGGCAGCGTTTAGGTTCATATTCATGTGTTTACTCTTTATGTGCTGTGTCTTACTTCTGAGCTTGCTCTTTGAATTCAAAATGTGAAAATTACTGTTCATTTTATATATTAGGAAAATTCTATGCTTCTAAACCCAAACTAACAGTTTGAGAAGAGAAAAAATAGTGCAAATTAAGTCAGCATATAGCTCAGAAGTCTGCCAACTAAATTATTGGTGCTTTCATCAGACTCTTCTTGCCAGGCTCTGCTTGGGGTGCCAGCAGCATCCTTTATGAGAAACCTGTATACCTGCAAGAATCCCAGGTGTTTGGGCAATCAACAGAACCAATGACAAGTCCCGAGATCTGGTTGGATATTTAAGAAATTACTCATCTGGAAGAGTACACCATATGATTTCCCCTTCACATATCAAAGCTCATGGAGTTTATCTTACTGAAACAATAAACTATTTCTGAGCAGACCCATTGTTTCTTAAGATAAGCCACTAACTATTATGTTGCAAGCTGAATGACACAAGGATATGCAGCTGCTAAGGCACAGAAAAAAGTGTCAGGAACCTCTGAAGAAAAAAAAAGACGTTTATGGGTGAAAGCATTGATTAGCAAAATGGTGGAAGTGTAAAATGCCACCTGTAAATAACTATAAAAATAACTGGGATGAATATTTAATAGGGGGTTTTGAGGGGTTCTTCTGTTTCTTTGTTTACAGATTCTTACATATCCTTGCTTAAAGTTTTATTTAATTGCTCAGAAAATGTAAAAAGAAGGAAAATTACAAAAAAAAAAAAAAAAAAAAAAAAAAAAAAAAGGAAAATGAGAAGGAAAACGCTAAGTAGAAAGAAAAATCAAGATCTTCATTGAAAAGTCAAGGTTTTTCAGTGTTGAGAAGAAATTAAGATCCTTTAGTGATCTGTGAGACAGACATCTGTGTCAAAGATTTCTGTAATCAATGGAGCAATGCAAGCGTTTCCAGAATGCGACGCATCTTGTCTTTAGTTGTTCAAGTGGGTTAAATTATGCTCCATTGATGTCTTTTTCAGTCTGATCACTACAGAACATCTATCTAATTATCTTAGACCAGACATCGGACTTTAACATACAAAAACTTTGTTAAAAAATAATCTCACCATTCATACATAAATATGGTTATGTTTTTCTCTGATATAAAAAAGAAAAATACCATCTGTTTTGTATGACTGATCAATAATAGGCCCTTGTTCTTTTGGAAACGGAGTGAAAACTAATATGAAGAAACATTTGCAATGCAACTGTAACTTATTTCAGGTAAGATAATTCTGGGCTTTGTCTGCAGATCTAGTGAATACAAAGCAGCTATTGAACGGTGGGACAATGGCAACTTCTAGAGATTTAAAAAAAAAAAAAATAATAGAGAGCCCACCTTTGTCTATAATTTAATTCCCAGATGTACTGTCATGTAGCAGCATTAGGGCATAATGAATCTGCTCTGTTATTTGCTTCACTGTGGGCTTTGAGCCAGGGAGTCATTCTGCCCGAGAGACAAAAGACACTCTGTCTGCGCAGAGATCCCTGCATCTTCCCGACACGTTTCCTCAGACATTTTGTGAACTGTCTTTCCCCTCCCCTCTCCCTCTGTTATGTTAGCTGTGAACTGCAGTGAAAATCTGTCTGTGACAGACACTTTCGGTACTTGGTCAGCTGTCAGACAAGCACGAGGTGAAAGACTTCAAATATGGCATTGGGCTCACAAACACACATACACACACACACGCACACACATAGAAAGAAACAGCCATCACTGGCTACTGCTCAGGTCCAAGCACAAAAACAAAACCAAAAAAACACAGAGGAAAAAAAAAAAAAAAGGAAAAAAAAACCACAAAAAAAACAAGGAAGATAGTGCTTCTATATAAGCCTGAGCTTTTGCAAACAAAGAAGGCATATTTAATGGTTTCATTAAAATAAAACACATAAGATCTAAACTCTAACTGCAGGGTTAGTAACACCTTCATTCCATACCCAGAACTCATCTGTGGCAGTATTCACTGTAGGAGATCACTTTGAACATTTTTTCATTAATGCCAATGCCAAGACAAACATAAGGAAAATGACTTGATGAGAAACCTGTGAATGGATGAATGGCCCAGGCTGACTTGTAGAGTACAGACTAGAAATCACCCCATTGCAATCCACCTTCCTTTGGGTACTTACATGGCACCTGGCAACGCATTTTCATAAGTTTAGCATGGTTAGGGCCATGCAGTTAGGATGCTGTAACCTTGACACATTAGTCTACGGGACATTGCGGTGAAGTCACAGCGTTTATCCAACGTGCTGGGGCTCCAGGTGAAATATCCTCTTTGGTCTTGTACTGTAACAAAAGGGCATTGTCTTCACCTACAGCCCCAGCTGGATCCAACAATTCAGTATTCAGGGAAATCAAAGAAAACTGGATCCAGTCTGAGATCAGGCCTTGAAAAGCCTTATTTGTTCAAGATCTGATTAAATAAAGCATCTGGCTGGAGTACACAAATGACACAAGGAACTCCTTGGTTTTCTTGTGATTCGGAGAGACATATTCTGCATCCACTAGGCTGTATGACTCTTTTTAGTGCAATCCATAAATCTAAACACACAGCACGGCCCTCATGAGTATCTTCAATATTCAAACGTATTCCTAATGTCTCTGGATGCCTGTAGACAACTGAATCTTGCTGCCATTCAGGTCGAGTGTAGACACCTACAATTGTATCACCTCTAGAGGATGTTCATCATTTCCTAAGAGAAAAGACAGTAGCTCATGTTAAGGCAGTTTTTTTTTTTTTTTTTTTTTTCTGTTTTTGATGAGAACCAAAAAAGCTGCTCTTAACCTCCACAAATTCAGCCCTCATCTAATTACAGAGTACACTTTCTCTTCCACACTTTAGCATTTGACATTCTCTTTCCCTTGCCCTGACCTTGACTGGATTCTACCTTTTCTCAGTCTGTCTTCACAAGTGTGTCTTTCCTCAGCATGTGAAACCAGAGAAAATTGCACAAAACCCAGAAAGAAGATACAGAAATTCCCTGTGAAGAGCAGAAAAGAACAGAAAAGACTAACTCACCAGGAGTGAGCACCATCTTTGAATATGCTATTCAAATATGCTTCGAATATGTTCTTTCTCTCAACTTCTGCTACATTTGTTTATCCTAACAAGGCTAATTTTATTATCTCTTTCATTAGTTAAAGAAATTTTTTTTTCTAAAGGAAGAATTAAAAAAATATGAAACTTTAATGGCCATTCAGTAGTCATAAGATAAACAAGTACTTCTAAGACACAGTATGATTTTATTTAGGTGTTCAGAATGAAATGAAACTTGTCCCAAAGATACCTGTTAGTTTCCAAAGTCTATGAAATGAGACTTGCTCAAATGGAGATGCCTGTGTTTAATTAACTTAATTCCATCTCAGCTACCTGAATAACTTGAAGAATGTGGTCTTAATGGTCTTTATAATATTCTTTTCTTCAGAACTGTTCATCATCTTTCCTAATAAACCTTGGTTTTGAGTGAATTCCAAAGGGGTGTGACTATATAAGCCATTAATGCAGGAGAGGACCACAGTTACAATATTATATGGAATGCAAATACTTACTTCTTAAAAGGAAATGAAATGTACGATTCAATAGCATTGTCTGTATTTATTTCTTATCTTGTAATCACAATTGACTTAATTTTGGCACAGGAATTCTTTAGATGTGCAGGTCAATAGATCAAGTTTCCCTTTATTGCATATATCTATTAACACAGAATACCTGGGGAAAAAAAAAAAAAAAAAATCAGGTTTTACTACCTGTACATGCATAGGACTTAGTGTGATGATGTATCACTTCAGAAGCCATTTGGAATCATGTCCACGTACTTGACAGCAAGATGGTTTTAACCTGTAGAAGGCAAAAAAAAATACTCTGAAAGATTTTGGGGTTTCTCAATAAAACTCGAAGTACATTATTCATAGAAACAATTATTAATGTCTCCAACTCTGGTAAATTTATGCCTGAACATTTAATGTATATATATTAAGACAAGGCCTTTTTGTGGGAGGCAGTTCAAAAAGATATTGGGTTTTTCTCTTTCTGTGACAGACCACAAGGTGTAATTCTGCACTGCCATTACAAGAGCCTACATGTGTTCATAGCTATGTTGAAAAGGTCCACAGAAACTCTTTTGGCTCTTGGAACCCTCTTTTTTCTCCTACAAATTGATGAAGGATGTAATAAAGAGCAAATAAGATATTAGGATTCAGGTTTGATTGGATATGTTTTGGCTATAAGAAGAGGTGTGACACTTTGGTGCTCAAGTCGTTCCAACATGTATACCACCACAGCTAGTGAAACAATGACTGGATTTCCAACCAAGCTGCCTTGCATATGCTCAAAAGACCTGAAGATCTGTTCTGTGTGCAGTACTCGGGGGACCACAGGTGCTGGGGCAAAATGCATTTGCACTGTGAACACAATCCTCCTTTCCCAGTGAACTTTCTTCTCTGCTCTGAGTAATTGAGAGGTAAATAAACACAAACAGAGATGTAGAAATACACAAATACAGTTTTGCAATAAAATTTTCTTCCACTCAGATTCCTTGATGGAATTAATTTTTAATTCCGAGTTTTCTTTCTTAATGAAGTACATTACTACTCTTAAACACAAGACTTTGCTGTTTCTGTAATGGACTCTTGCTTTAGATCATCTCAGGGTTTGATCAAGCTAAAGGCAAGCCTGTGCCTGAAAAATCCCTTTGGGTTGAAGAGAAATGAGAGCTCCACTAGTCCAGTGCAGCATTCAGTGAAGATATCAAATTTTGAAACATACCCATGGACGTACTTTTTGTTTAAATGATCCATGTTCAAGAGAGTGTAAGAAATATGTATCAGAAATTTATAAAAATCCACAGAATGCTCCTTTTTTATCATCTTTTCCAGGTTCAAAATGGTAATCATCACAGATGTTCCCTTCTGTGACATTTATCTCATTCTTCTTATTTTTTTTAAATCAGATTCATTACAGCAGGTATGAACTGCTGGGAATTAACTGCACCATAGATCTAAATGAGTCCTTATAGAAAAGCATGATATGGTACAAAGATATTGATATACAAGCTTACTATACTGTTAAAATAGTGGCAAGTATCATCTCACCCTAAACATACAAACACTTCTTTCAGATAAGCTATGGAAATTTAATTTCACTTTTAGTTGCATTTTTCTGTGTGACTGCCTAATAGAGTAGATCCTTGAAACATAATCCTCCTAAATAAATGCACTGTTGCTAAATGTATTTGCTATGGTAGAAGTCTGAAGTTACTAAATAAAGAAGTTGTTTAACCTTCTTCTAAGTCATGCTTGCTTAGAGTCGCTGGCTTTAGTACTCGGAAGAGCTACAGCAGAGCCTGGGTTTTGTGCTCTGTGTGCAGAAATTAAGGATGATGGAGAGGGAAGATAGAGCCATAGACTCTTGAAAGAACCATTACAGTCTTTAGGTTGAAAACACTGTGCTTCAGTAATTGACTCTGCACCCAGTTTATTCCTAGAGATACGTAATGGACCCTTTAGGCCGCTGTTTTAAAGGTTGTGCTTAACGACACAATATTTCCATCAGTTTACTGCTAAACAGATCTTGGAAAAAAACAAAGGTGAGGTAGAAAAAAAGGCTGAGGCATCGAGTTTCTTTCATGATTCATAATATAGTTTGGAATCTCAATAATCTCAATAATGGACTCAAATATCAATAATTTCAATAATGGACTCAAAATATTTATCAAGTATCTGAGTATATTTATCAAGATTTGAGGTTACACTGTTCACAAAGGAATTACCTTCCTGAGATAAATGCAGATGATATGTAGAAAAAAACATGCTTGTTCAGGGTAATAAAAAAAAAAATAAATATTATATGCTCGAATAATTGAGAACATTTTCGTCATATGAAGCATGAGAAAACAATGTGGCTGATTATGTCTAAAATACCAGTGAGAAAGCTGCCAGAAGGCCTCTTTGGCCTTTGAGAGCAATGTGTTGGACTGTTTCATTTGTGTAACAGACATGAAACTCCAGAGGAGTGTTTGGGCTTTTGGTTTGTGGCAGGCAGAAAAAGAGACAGCTCTGCTCATTTATAACGCAGGACTGCAGAACAGAAGTGATTATATGGTTGGGAAGGTGAAATTTCTCTTTCAGATGTCTAACATCTCTAATTCAGGTCTCTGTTTTAATCAGTGAACAGGGATGTCACCCAAGATTTGTCTCTAAGTAGGATGAACCTGGAGGTTACCCATCACAGACTGAAAATGGATTTTTAGAATGGTAAATTTAACTGAGATTAATCCTAATCTATGATAACAATTATTTTTTCCTCCACTGGTAAAAATCGAATTCTTTCCATATCTAATTCTCATCTAATTCTTTCTACAATCATGAAGTGGAACAAGATCAGGAACCAGGAACCAGGAACATCTAGATATTTGGAGATTGCCTCCCACATACAGGAATATTTCAGCAGAGTGGGGTTTTGTAGGGTTTTGTGGCATCTAGACTAGGTTAGGCTCTCTTTGTAGCCGACAAGAACAGAACAAAACTTTCAGAAGGTAATTTTACTTAAGACAGGTGTCTAAGATAGGAAAAGAGAGAGGTGTCTCTTACTCTCTGTTGATTATTGAGAGACTAAACATCTATTTCATGCCACACGTGCATTGTCTGGACATCTAAAGGCAGGTGAGAGGAATCTATAATCTATATCTATAATCTATAATATATCTATAATCTATATCTGTAATCTATAATCTATATCACAGTCTTACTGTGATAGCCTGTGATAGCCTGTTCTGTGCTAAGAAAACATTTTAGAAGATGCTGTACTAATGAGAACAAATGAATGCTTTCCCTCCTAGATGGTGTACAGCTAGCTACCAGACAAGATAAAAGAGTTGTATAGATAAAAAGGGATAATAAATGGAGATAATATGGACAAAATAAAATGGGTTTGACCTATCTGTAAGACAGTACCCACAGACTAGAACTAGCTTACTGAACTGAAATATTTTGTAGGCATCAAAGCAAAGAAGATCCTGAGATAGCTCTTTAAATGTTTACTGATCACTTTCCCATAACAAAACTAAAGATGTTGAAAATTTACTAACTAAAACAAGGGGCTGACAAAGTCATTGTCAGAGTCTGAAGGATGGGTGAAAGATGAATGTCAGAAGACAGAGAGAGGTTCTCCATATCTGAAAAGCAGAAACAAGTAGCTTATGACTGATTAGATAGAACTGTCATGAAAATTTTAAGAAATATAAGGAATTGTATTTACATTAGCAATGCCGGGCATACAGACACATTATAAATGTCTGAGACTTAATGTGATGTACTAGAGAAGTGCGGTTCAGATAATCATGTTTTCTGTATGCGTGACCACTTTGCTTCCTCAGTGGATGTGATTTATTTCATCAACCTTTAGACATCTTCAGTATAGAAGTCTACAGCTGAGTTAGTCGCTCTAGGCTTTATTTAGAGAAAATGAAGTAAACCAGACATTTGTAGGCTTTTGTGAATAAAATCTATTTGAGATAAGTAATACAGGATGAAACGATTCGCATCCTTGAGATGTCCATTTTTCTCCATATGCT
The DNA here is from genome assembly GCF_003259725.1 of Athene cunicularia. Lineage (NCBI taxonomy): Eukaryota > Metazoa > Chordata > Aves > Strigiformes > Strigidae > Athene > Athene cunicularia. The sequence goes on from NW_020799097.1 coordinate 5,099,015, forward strand.
ATCAACGGAGATGTGCCTTACTAGCTTCAATGACATCAAAGAAGTTAATTTCTCAAATTTAATGGAAATGACCAGCCAGGCATAAAAAAAAGACTTTTTTTTTTTTTTTTTGGGGGGGGAAACATTCAAGAATTTACATTTCTTTCTCAGATCTTATTTTAACAGTAAGACTAATACTCTTTTATTTTTGATTCAAGATAACAAGATATTTCAGTTCAGAGTCATACTAAAATGAATTCTGAGAACAAAACAAGACGGAATAAACTGAGGAGATCTCACCAGAAAAACAGTTGTTTCCTCCCAGTGTTCAATACTGGGGCCAATAATAGGCAACATCTTCATTAATCACCCAGGTGATGAGGCAGAGTACACCCTCAGCAAGTTTGCACATGACACAAACCTGAGCGGAGTGACTCATACACCAGGTGGTTGTGCTGCCATTCAGAGGGACCTCAACAGAAAGGAGAAATGGACCAACAGGAACCTCATTCAGTTAAAGAAACACCAAGTCGTGTCCTTGAGGAAGAACAGCCCCATACGTTAGTACATGCCAGGGGCCAACTGGTGGGAAAGGAGCTTTGCAGAGAAAGACCTGGGAGTCCTGCTAGATAACAAGTTGACTACGAGCTATGGCAAAGGTGGCCTGTTGCATCCTGGGTTGCAGACAGAGCATTGCCAGCAAGTCAAAGGAGGTGGTCCTTCTCCCTCTACTAAGCACTAACTGGAGTGCTGTGCCCAGTTCTAGGCTCCCCAGTACAGGAGAGAAATGAACATACTGGAGAAAGTCCAGAGAAGAGCTACTAAAATGACTAAGAGATTGGAGCATCTCTCTCATGAAGGGAGGCTGAGAGAGCTGGGTCTGTTCAGCCTAGAGAAGAGAAGGCTCGGGGTGGATTCTATCAGTATATATACATAACTGATGGGAGTGTGTAAGGACAATGGAACCAGACTCCTCTCAGTGGTACCCCAGGAAAGAATGAGAGACAGTGGCCACAAACTGAAATACAAGAAATTCTATTTAAACTTGAGAAAAAACTCTTTTACACTGAGGGTGATCAAACACTGAACAGGTTATGGAGTCTCCATCTTCAGAGACATTCAAAACCCAACTGGACTCATCCCTGAGCAGCCTGTTCTAAGCGACCCTGCTCTGAGCAGGAAGATTGAACTAGATGATCTCCGGAGGTCCCATTTGAACCTCAGCTATTCTGTGATCCTGAGATCAGCATAATGTTCACAATGAGAACAATCAGCCACTGGAATAATCTCCCCAGGGAAGTGGTGGATTCCCCAACATTGGACACTTTGAAGATTCAGCTGGACAGGGTACTGGGCCATCTTGTCTAGACCATGCTTTTGCCAAGAAAGGTTTGACCAGATGATCCTTGAGGTCCCTTCCAACTTGGTATTCTATGATTCTATGATAACTAAAGCCTCCAGAAAAAAACAGAATTCTGTGAGAGGGAAAATTTAAAGTGAAGATAAATGAGATCTAAAGTCTAGAAATGGAAGGCATGGAAATACAAACTAGAAGGGCTTTATGAAAATAAATGTACAGCATCACCAGCCTCTAATAGGAGATTGGACTCTAGAGCCAGAGAGGCCATTTCTAACCCTGTGTTTCTGCAATGCATGTTTTTGACAGTCAAGTTAAAACCAACTGATACAGCCACCTTTTACCATCCCCGATACACATCCTGGCAGTTAGTTTTGCTTCATCATCTTGGCTGGGCATGTGGTGTTAAGTCCCCTGGGCACAGGGAGGCGGTGGTCCTTCCACTAGAAAAGCTTTAGCAGAAGTCCTTTTTATATAAATTAGAGCCAACAATGAGAAGGAACTGGAGCTCCATGACCAGTGTGAGAGTTATGATATCATATCATAACCAAAAATCCTGGTACAGTCTAGGATCTGTGTGGCTGGGAGCCACCTTGCTGAAAGGGATGTGAGTGTCCTGGTGGCTAGTAAGATGAACATGAGCCAGCAGTGTGTTGCTGCAGCAATGAAGGTGAATTGGATCCTGGGCTGCATCCTCAGAAACTAGCAGAGATAAAGACATCATCATCCCACTCTACTCACTGCTTGTCAGTACACACCTGGAGTACAGTGTTCAGTTCTGGTACTCACAGTTCGGGAAAGATGAAGACAGACTGGAGAGCATACAGAGGAAGGTTACAAAGATGGTCAACGGGATGGAGAACCTGTCCTCTAAGGAAAGGTTGAAGTTAGGTCTTTTCTCCCTGGAGAAGAGAATGCCTCGGGAGGGACTTCATCACAGTATTCCAGGACTTAAAGGGCAGGTACAAATACAGAGGCTGTCTTTCCACAAGGAGTCATGCAGAAAAGACAGAGGGCAATGGGTGCAAGTTACCCTGGGAGAGGTTTCACCTCAACATAAAATATAATTTTTTCACAGTAAGAACTATCATTCAGTGGAACAACCTGCCCAGGGACATGGTAGAGTCCCCATCACAGGAGGTTTTCAAGATCTGATTGGACAGGATGCCAGATATTCTCACCTAGGTTCCCTTTCCCACAGAAGTTTGAATCAGATGATCTTTTGAGGTCCCTTCCAACCTGGGCTGTTCTAGGATTCTATGATAATAAACTCTAGGAGCATTTTATGAAGTGCCATGACAGAATGTCTATTTACAGAAATGTTATTATGGAATAGGATGTTCTGAATCATTCACTTGGGTTTATAGAGAGCTCTTACACTTGAAAAGGAGTTTGATTCAAGGGGTCTCAGTGTGTATTAGGCAGAGAGATGAGTAACATGCGCGTAGTGGCATATAGTCTTTACTTTGGGATCCACGGTTCGCTGATCACCTGAATAAAACACATTTCATTATTAATGGTTACAACAATTACGCTAGTAACACTTGCTTTCTCGTATAATAATGAGAGGTTCCCACTGTAATTAAACTGTCATATCTGTCACCAAGTAAAATAAGACAAGCCTCATTTGGTGTCGTTCCAGTGTAAACAATATAAAAATCACACAACCTTAGAACAGTTTTGGTTGTACAAGACCTCTGAAGTTCATCTGGTCTAACACCATGTTCAGAGCATTGCCAACTTGAAAGTTAGATTAGGTTGCTTAACACCTTGTCGAGTTTTGAATATCTTCAAGCATGCAAAAACTACCCCGCACTAGTCAATCTGCTTCAGTGCTTAACAATCCCCATTGTAAATTATGTTTTTTTCTTTATATCTAGTTAGGGTTGCAATCTGTGGCCCTTACCTCATGTCCATCTTGCAAAAGAGTCCATCTCTGCCTTTCCCCTTTCCGGCAGAGTGGCCCTTTGCTGGGCTTACTCCAGTTAATGTCTTTCTTTTACTGGGGACTCCAAAACTGGATGCAATAATCCAGACACAGTTTCGGAGGTGCTGAAAAAGTGGGTCTAATCATTGTTCTCAGTACTCTCGCCACGTCGTGGCTATGCAGCACAGAACATGGTTAGCCCTCACTGTTGCAAGGGACCACTATTTAATCCTATGAAAATTGCCGTCCAACAACAACCCTTAAATGTTTCTTGTTAGACCTGCTCCCTAAGAAAATTGGTCTCTCCCAGTTCTGCATTTTCAGATGATTTCTGTTAGATGACTTCTTCAACTTTTCAAGGTTCATCTGAACAACAACCTTACTATGCAGCACACTGACTGCTCTGTAATTTGGTGTCAACCCCAAACTTACTAACAGGGTGTTTCTTTCTGTATAATTACAAATCAACAAATCACACCACTACCATTTTGTCTAGTAGAGCCAATATACTGGTTTCCTAGGTAATGAAAAACGTAAGATTGTTCTGAAGGCACACCTCACAAGGGATTAAGGCAGGAGCTACTAACTATGAGGAAGGAAGACTTGAGTTTAAATAGGAGAATAACATTTTATATAAAAGCAGATAATGATAGTTGCTCCAGTCAGCATTTACTTGAGACTGAATGTGGACTGAAAGAGTCAATATGCACACAAATACCCTTCTGATCTGGCAGTATTTCCACCCATTCTCATCTTATTCCATGTACCTGGAAATGTTGAAACAGATATGTGCTTTAATGTTAGTGCACTCAATAATCTTTTAATCTTTACCCAATACTCGATAAAAGTTACAGAAATATTCTTGTCTCCCTCTTTGACTTTTACCCTGTAGGACTGATGTAAAGAAACCATAGCATGAACAGGGACTTGACCCATAACTCTTTCTACTCCCATGGAAATATCAATAGGCAAGATTCTGTCTTGGTTACAACAGTGTCAATCTGGAGACACCTCAAGAGCCAGCTGAGTTGATTTGCATTTCTGGAGATTAAAATCAAGTTTTACTACAACTGGATGTGTCAATCATTACCAGAGAGCCTTCGTACCTGGCATTCATTCCCACTGAGTGCTGATTTCACTTGTGAGAAGCAATACACACAAAACTCATTTCAGGGTATTTCATCTCTTCCGGTACAAGAAGTAAGAGGAAATAAAAATGGAACACAAACAACCAACCTCCTTCTTAGAAGAATGCTCACTTGATAAATGTGTTGTTCTATCTGGTCACTATTTGAATTTTTTAATACCTGTGACGCTGAGTCACCTTATCCTATCAGGAAACAGAAGAGCTATATATCACCCTCCAGTGAAGAACCCTGCCTGGTCATTTCCACAACCACCCGAAGAAGGACGAAAGAAACTTGTGATCTTCCTGGAAACAAAAGGTAGAATTTACATTGCTTTGTTTGCTTAAAGAATTGCAATGTTTTTCATGTATTAAAATGCAACCCATTGTCAGAAGACTTCCTGAACATTTAGGGCAATCACAAGAAAGAGGATTTTATTTGGTGAAAAATAAGGACTTCATAGACAATAGTGTAACACAAGCTGGAAAAAAAAGGGAAAGAAAATGGATGAGTGATCAAAAACAGATGAAGAGCCACCTGCGTGCAAGAAAGCAAGTATATTGGTAGATTATATCTACAGAGAGAAAGAGACAGAGACAGACGGAACATATTGAATTGGATATATATTCAGTTCTGTCTATTATATTGCTATATGTAGCTATCACCACTTATTTTCAGAGTGGGGAAATCACCACCTTGTGCAATTTGCCACTCTTGTGCAAGGTGGCTGGTAAGTAGGACTCTGTGCAACAACGCTCTCCAAGTTAAATGACAATTTGTGTTATTCCGTTCCAGGTCTTTTTCAACGATAGTAAAAAATAATGGGGATGGGTTTTTTTAATGGATATTCAATTGTATGAATAATTTAGGATACACCTTTTTTTTTTTTTTTTTTTTTTTCTTTTTTAACGTGATGACACGGGAAAAACATATTCACACAAGTTTGCTAAACTCATACAAACTAGGGATGCTAAAGCACCATCTTTCAGTGGCAGATCCCTGTACACAGATGGAGTTGCAGGAAAGTCAGTAAGACTTGGCACATGTCCTGATTTATGTTTGATTGAGGGGGAACAGGGGAGGGGGACAGAGAGACTGATTTTAGGACCAGTGCCTAGAAATTAATGCAGAGCAATTAAATTTACATCTCATAAACTATAAGCATTTGGTTGAAATCAGTGGGATTGCCAAAAGTATGTTAATATCTTGGAGCAGGAAATCCACTGGGTCTTAAAAAGCATTCCAATGGCATTTTGAAATTTGTATCATGTATTAAATTACCAATTATATTTAATTGTAAGTTAATTCATAGAAGATATTACAGTGAATGAACACTTTGCCCATGCCTTTAAGTTAACTTCTTCAGTTTGGTTTGCAAAATAGAAAACTTCACAATTTCAATGAAGAGTTATTTTTCCTTTGAAACAAATAAATTTTTTTTACATGTTTTAGGTGCAAAAAGAGTTGTTTTCTATTTGCATATCATCACATTTTGCACTCAAAAGACATATTTTTGCTTGTAACTTGAGTACACTAAAAATAACCCCCACCTCTATTTACTTTCTACTTAGAAATTAAGTAAAAAGAATAATTTTTTCATGTTATTGGGGGTATAATTTTTTATTGCTAAATATCTAGGTCATATACTCTGCAAAGTTTTGTAATGACTCTAAGAAGTAAGTGATGGAAAAGTTAGTAAGAAAGAACTTCTGCGATCCTAAAGCACTTCAAGGAAGCATAGGTGATGTCAAAATGAAACATGTGACATAAGGCAATAACAAGAACAGGAAATCAATGACTTATACTGTTAATTACCAGAATGTTTTTCCCCTGGATCAGCCAGATCTTTCCTCAACTACAAGTGCTTGGAATGAGCCACAGTATTTTGAAGGCTGTGAGAGTTTAATTGTACAGATGTGGCCAGTCTGTCCAGATTTTTGGCCTCTGAGCTACAGCTACCCATAGTCACGGTCCACTTCATCGGGCTTTGCTCTTTAGTAGAGCTGGAGCAGCATCCCTGCCTGCAGGCTGGGGACTGTGCATTGCCTCCAGTGCAATGTAAGCAAGCTGGTGAGGAAAATGGGCATTGCTGTACTGTTTAGAAAAGGGTGATTTTTTTTTTCTTATCCACGTGTTTTCCACAAGCTGGAGCACCTTGTGTTTTATATAAATTGATTGCCTTGAGGTAAAAGGGCTTTGCTGAATATGAAAAGATTAACAAACCCTATTGGCCTTTCCCCAAGAATAAATTAAAACCGAAACCAGCAGCCGCTCAAGACCAAATAAGAAGTTAAGCTAATAACATATCTCTGTGGCAAGATGTCCATAAATTCCCTTGGAGTAGGAGGCTGGGACAAGTGCCAAAATAAGTAAATTCCACTCTAGTCACCTGCAGGCTGCTCAAGGTAACTAAGCAAAACCAAGATGAATGTAACTCCTATAACTGATTGCAATCAGACACCTGAACTTTGAAGTGACCCACATTACCTCCTGGATCACTGTGTTGGGATGGTATGGTTCTTTGAGCCTCCTAAGCAAGTAGAGTCTTGGATGGAGTCCAGGATCTGGTGGTTGCTTCTTCAGTTAGAGAAGGCTCGTTTCCGTTGTCATTCCATGTTACCTGTAATATAATCAAGAGGCTTCTTTAAAAAAAATAAAACAAAAAAAAACCTTTCTGAAACAAGTCTTTCCCAGGACCAGCACTGATTAATTTTTGTGCCAACCAGTTCTGCCCCAGCTCGTGTGCAAGGCTTCATGGTTCACGTGCTGGTCGTTAAGTAAGGGGTTTGAAACCTGACTCAGACACCTAAGTGTAGACGTCTGCACATGGGCTGAGTGTCTAATTCCCCTTTCAACCAACACAGTCCAGTCAAAGCAGGCGATGGGGAGCAGGGGAAGTATCATAGTAACAGACACAGAAACAAGCTAAAAGCTGCATCCCACCCCAGCTGTTCCACAGTGTGGCAATGAGCAGAAGGCTTCCTACAGTAAGGGTACCATGAATGTCCTCCTGTACCTGGAATTCTGGTGAAAATGTTTGTCCAGGATTACAGTAGGAAGAATGAGATGTACAGAGTAGTTGATTCATAGAAATTTGGAAGTGCAGAGGGGGAATGAATTCTACTTTTTAACTTCTAAAAATGGAGGAGGAAAGAAGGAGGGAAGAAAAGAAAGAAAGAAAGAAAGAAAGAAAGAAAGAAAGAAAGAAAGAAAGAAAGAAAGAAAGAAAGAAAGAAAGAAAGAAAGAAAGAAAGAAAAGAAAGGAGAAAGGGAGAACACTACTTTGCTACTTGAGTAAAAAAACAGGAAATACACAGGAGAAAGATGCATTATGTATTCAGAGAAATGAAAGCTCCTTAAAAGATTAATTAAATCCTCACTCTTCTGTTTTCAGAGATGATTCTGCCGGTGTTGTTCCTGTGTCTCACAGCTATGTTGCGTCTGTCCACTGGCGAGGTAGGATGCAACCTTTGTAATCAGAAAATCTGGATGGGACCTGAGGCATTTGTGGTCTGACTGAATATGGCTTTTCCTATGCACACTGATCACAGAATTGTGGAATGGTTTGGGTTGAAAGGGATCTTAAAGATCAACCAGTTCCAACCTCCCTGCCCTGGGCAGGGCCACCTTCCACTAGCCCAGGTTGCCCAAAGCCCCGTCCAACCTGGCCTTGAACCCTTCCAGGGAGGGGGCAGCCACAGCTTCTCTGGGCAGCCTGTGCCAGGGCCTCACCCCCCTCACAGGGAAGAATTTCTTCCTTACATCTAATCTAAATCTGCCCTCTTTCAATTTAAAACTGTTATTCCTCATCCTATCACTACACTCCCTGATAACAAGTCCCTCCCCAGCATTCCTGTAGTCCCTTTAAGTACTGGGAGGCGGCTATAAGTTCTCCCCGGAGCCTTCTCTTCTGATGATGAACAACTCCAACTCTCAGCCTGTCCTCACAGGGGGGTGCTCCAGCCCCCCGAGCATCTTCGTGGCCTCCTCTGGCCCCACTCAAGCAGGTCCGTGTCCTGCTGCTGTTGGTGCCCCCAGAGCTGGACACAGCACTGCAGGGGGGTCTCATAGAGCAGAGTAGAGGGGGAGAATCCCCTCCCTCGTCCTGCTGCCCACACTGCTCTGGATACAGCCCAGGACAGGGTTGACTTTCTGGGCTGCAAATGCACGTTGATGGCTTATAGTCAGTTTTCCATGTACTAATATCCCCAAGCCCTTCTCCACACGGCTGCTCTCAATCCACTCATCATCCACTCATATGCAGAAAGAGCCTGATTAGATATCTAGGAATTGGAAAACATTTATCATTGAAGTCTGTTTAAATTCAAACCAGCAGACTGGTTCCACACTTGCACATGAAACCTTCTACAGACACAGTGTTATTTACGAGCTGGGTCAGAGATAAATGTATTTTCCAGAAGTTCCCGTACATAGACCCTGTGATCTAGATCTCCCAAAGACCCAGCCCTATACCTGTTATTTCCCCACAGTTTTACAGGCAGCAGTTACCCAACTCTCTCCCTTTCTCATCCTACAGCTGCTGAGATATGTGCCTCTCCCTTTATTCACAGTCCCATCCTCTCAACACATATCACTGATTTCCCCAAACAGCTACACAAACTAACATACTCAAGGCACACTTAAAGTGGTTCCTCCCAACCCATACTTAGTGTGAAGCTTGAAGTTTGCTACTTCCGCTTCAGAAACACTAATGTGACTGAAGGCTTGACTACATTCCCCCCTAGTTCTTCAATTTCTGTTCTTCATGCTGCCATCTAGAAGACTAGTGAGAATGGTTGCAAAGAGAAGGCTGAGTTCTTCGCATGGCTATTTTTTAATTAGAAAACATGTGAAAATTTTGAGAAATACTGTGATTGGAAGAAAATCTATAGCATGAAAAAAAAATAGGCACAATTTTTGTTCAGTGGGATGTCCTATTGAAGTACCACAAGATGTCTATGATGATCCTGTGATAAAAGAAGAGGTTCCTTCAGGAATAAAGCATTAATAGGCATGCATAAAATACTGAAGAAGGGGAACGTGTCATAAGCACATTCATGTCTTCAGCTGATTTTTAGATCCTATTTACTCAAAACCTCATGAAGGAAAGTATAATAATACTAAAATAAATCTAATTTACTTGACTAAATTTAAGAATCTACAGGCACACAAGGCATTCCAGATAACTGAGCAGAGGGTTGGCAGATATGACACAGGAACCAGTGTTATTACTGCTCAGCTCTATGCTGTGGAAATACTGAAAGTGTTTCTCCACAAGGAAGCACCGCTAGAGATACTTAGGAGAAAAAGCATATCACAGTACCTCCTCCATCACAAAGATCATCCCTTTGGTTGATAATAATATTTTGGTATTTTAATATTTCCTAGACAGGATTCAGGATTTAGTTACATTCAAATCAAAAAGAAATATAACATGTTTTTCAACTTAGGAACCTGAAGGTTTCGATGCTCTGTCAACTAGCAACGCAGATCAGCAAAAGCTGATTATTGACACACATAATACCCTCAGGAGAGGAGTAAAACCAACTGCCAGCAACATGTTGAAGATGGTAAGTTATGCTGTATATCTATTTTTAATGAATAACAGACTCTTTGAGAGACGCAGGACGGTATGAAAGGTCACATTATTTTATTTAACCACAAAACCACTCTCCAGACCTTTCCTAAGGATTGAGCATGGCCAGCACCAAGAGAAACAGAAAGCTGGGCAGGTGGAATAAAAGTCTGGAAAATTTTATGGTGCATCAACAATAATGTCTATTTCTTTTGGAGGGAAAAGAAGAGGAAAAGGATGACGCATGGCATTGTTAATTTCTTTCTGATGCCTTCTTCATCAGTCTTCACAGTTTCTATTCTACTGGGTGTATAAGATTGTTCCTAACCACCCTACCCCAAAAAAATGGAAAGAAAAGGACTTTGTATATGGTATTTTTCTGATGTGATGTGATGTGATAATTTCCACATGTTGTTCCTTCATGACAGGTTATTAATTGGTACATGTCTGAATGACTAATATTTTCTTCTTTCATTAAGCTATGGTGTCCTCCGGCTGCAAAAAATGCCCAAAACTGGGCCAATCAATGTACTTTAAAACACAGTCCCGCTACGCTGAGGAGAACCAGTAAGTGAAGCATGAGTGCTAGCTGAATAATGTCATACATGTTATTGATGTGACGCGTTGGGGTTTTGTTGGGTGGGGTTTTTTTTTGAGGCACCATTTATATTCAGTGTGATTTTGTTCGTGCATGGGACAAAGGCAAAATTCTAGATATAAATCTGTCCGGTGAGAAAAGTACAAGCCCATTCTCATCCTAATTGCATCTGTTTTACGTAAGTATATCCCATTTTCTTCAGTAGGTAAAAAAAAAAAAAATCATTATGAGAAAACATATTCTCTCAATCTTGAATGTGCTGGATGAAACTGTCTGGGGAGGAAGAGGCAAAGGGTGAAGGACCAAAACTGGCTGGTAGTGCTAAGAATAAATTCTAAGACAAGACTCAGCTTTTAAATCCCATGGTAGCTTTCAACCTATAACTATCTTGGAGGCTCATATAAACACTTCAATAACTGGATATTGAAGTTACAGCTATACTTTGCTGATGGCCATGGTCAACGTGACTGACTTCTGTCTATACGGTATGTAAGATGTGGACTGTCCTTCAGTCTCCATACTTTGTGCCTAAAAATCAAATCCTCTGGTTCTTCCTAAGGTGAATCCCAGGTGAGAACTAATGCATACACAGTAGGGTTGTACCTGAAAAAACAAACAAACAAACAAACAAAAAAACAGTATGAGGATATGTACCAGAAGTAAGTTTTGAATTATTAGGATTTTCCCAAGATTACTGAGCTGTGACCTAAATAATGACTCGGTTGCTAACTTTCAAATAGCAAAATTACAGTCATGAAACTGTCGTGTACATATGCAGGTGTATCTACAGACATGCAGAAGGTCTGTCAACAACCAGACTACCAGCCAAACAGGCTAGTGATGCTGCAAACTGGGCCAGTGACAGCTTCAGTATTGACAAAGGGTGATGTCACTGAACTGGAAAAAAACCCACCACCCTGCTGTCCCATCTGGGATGAGAACTTCCATGGAAATCATATTACCTTTTGCTGTCTTTTTCTCACAGGTGTATCCTTCATGTATTTCTCAGTACCTTTCTCTTTTCAGCTGTACAATGTGGTGAAAATCTCTTCATGTCATCTGCCCCTTACTCATGGTCAGACGTTATTCAGGCCTGGCACAGTGAGGAGAAAAATTTTGAATATGGAACTGGAGCAAAAACCCAAGATGCTGTGATTGGTCACTACACTCAGGTAAATGCAACTTTTTTATACTTCAGGCTGAATAAATCAATATCTATATGTTATCTAAGCAATTTTTACCCTCTCTAAAGAGAGTAAGATGGAGACATGAGAGTTATTCTGACAAAACAAGATTAAATATTTCAAAGTAACAGAATTAAAATGAACATAATAGGCTAAGTGTCTTTACAGAGGTATTTCAAAACATCAGGAAAAAACAAAGGGAAGAAACTTGTTTGTTTAACGTCAGAAAATTGCTCAGACACTAGCATCTGAAAATTGCTCAGACAGTGGAAGAACAGGGTTATTAAAGTATCAGGAAGGAAAAATAAATAGGTTTATTATATTCTATAGAGTGCCATTGACTCACAGATTTTCTAGTTGGATAATGGCTTATGATAATCTCCTCTGTTCACCTACATGAAACAGAGTTTGGAAATTTTACATCATGACTCTTACATCTTCTTCAAAAATTTTAATTGAATGAAAACACATAATTGAGACAGTTTAACTCAAACATTTTATATAAATGTACATCCTAATTGTTTTTTGTTTCAGGGGTGAAAATGGGGGAAATTTTTTTTTTTCCAGCAAGGTGGGATTTATATTTTACTATAAAGGTTAAATAAAGTGATTTAACTTGGTTACAAATGTTTCTGTAATGTATATTGTACTTAAACTGTTTTCAAATGTCCATGATTTTTCTTCTTATACCTACAGATGGTTTGGTACAATTCTTATCAAACTGGATGTGCTGTCGCTTTCTGTCCCAACAGTACATTTAAATACTTTTATGTCTGCCAGTACTGCCCCGCGTACGTATTGATTCTGATTCTGGAACTTATTATGTTATCATAATTAGTCGGGAGATGGTGAAATTTGTAATAGGGCACATCACCTATAGCTGAGGAACAGGTTTGAAGAGCGCACCAGGAATATGAAAAGACAGAAACATACTCATCAAAAGAAGTGTCAAACAAGCAAAAAGGATAAAACTCATAAACGTGACACTGATTTTCAGATTAAATTTAATTTGCCTAAAAATCCTAATTTTCATCATACTAAATGACAAATATTTTCCACGTTCTACTTGCAATCTTGGTCCAGAAAGGCAAATCTATATGTACACTACAGTGAAGACTATCATTATTACAAAAAAATTTAGTGGGAATTTTAAGGCAGAGTGATGATTTCATAAATGGTCTAAAATTAATTTTCACATTCCCATTGTAATATATTGTGGTGGGCTGACCTTGGCTGACCACTCTATCAATCCCTCTCCTCAACAGGACAGAGGGAGAAAAAATATGACAAAAAGGTCATAGCTCAAGATAAGGGCAGGGAAATCACTCACCAGTTACCAACACAGACAAAACAGACTCAACTCGGAGAATTAATTTCTTTCCAGTTAAAGTAGGATAATGAGAAATAAAAAACATCTTCTGCCCACCCCTCCTTTCTTCCTGAGCTTATCTTCACTCCTGAATTCTCTATCTCCTCCTCCCGAGCAGTGGGGGTGATGGGAATGGGGGTTGAAGTCAGTTCATCACGTTATCTCTGCCACTCCTTCCTCCTCACTCTCTTCTCCTGCTCCAGTGTGGGGTCCCACCCATGGGAGACAGCCCTTAACGAACGTCAACATGGGTCCTTCCCACAGGCTGCAGTTCTGTGTGAACTGCTCCGGCGTGGGTCCCCCGCGGGGTCACAGGACCTGCCAGGAGCTGCTCCAGAGTGGGCTTCCCACGGGGTCACAGCCTCCTTTGGGCACCCACCCGCTCTGGCGTGGGGTCCCCCACGGGCTGCGGGTGTGTGTCTGCCCCACCGTTCCCCTCCATGGGTGCAGGGCAGAGCTGCCTCCCCATGGGCTGCACCACGGGTGTGGGGGAATCTCTGCTCCAGCGCTGGATCACCTCCTCACCCTCCTCCTTCACTAACCTTGGTGTCCGCAGAGTTGTTCTTCTCACATATTCTCACTCCACTCACTGGCTGCAGTTTGTACCCTTTCCTAAATATGATACCAGAGGCACGACCACCGTCACAGGCTGGCCCAGCTTTAGGCAGCAGCAGGTTCAACCTGGAGCTGGCTGGCACTGTCTGAAAGAGGGGCAGCTTCTGGTCTCCTCACAGATACCCCCCCTGCAAATTCCCCCTCCATCCCACTACCAAAACCTGTCTGGATAAACCCAACACATATATAAAAATTGTGACATTGTAACCAACAACTGAGTGAAAGTTAATATACGTATGCATCCATATAATTAAGTTTCATTCTCAGATATGCTATAGTGACTTTATAGCTTACGTTGGCAATGTTGATGTTTCAGAGGGAATTTAAGAAGTTCAATTAACACACCTTACAAAGCAGGAAAACCCTGTGGTGATTGCCCTGATGCTTGTGAGAACGGATTATGCAGTAAGTTTTAAGCGTTTTAATTGTGTCTTGGGGATGATTGGTGCTTTAGAAAAATACCAATTAATTTATGCAAATGTAAAGTTTTTGAAATTATTTGTTCAAATATAAGGCCAAAGGCATTATTACAAACCGGCACTTCACCATGGTAGCTGCTTTACTTAGGTGTGATGACTTGTTGGGTGAAACCAAAGAAGGAGTCTATGATAAGGGTGGGCAAATGTTAACCAGTGGTTGGTTTACGCTGTGACACAGATACCCTCCACCTCACGGATCAAATATTCATATGGCCTAGATACCTCCAATCAAGATGACAATGTCTGGGTCTCTACATGGAAATTTTCATGAATACTCCCTAATGTAAGAAGATGTAGTGACTGCAAGTGAGGTCAAACATAAGTTTACACCAGTCTGAGCCCTAGATTTCCAGTTGCAGTTTATATTCTTTTCCATACACGGGAGAGGCAATTCTCAATTTTGAATCTAGGAAATGTCAGGGAAGGAGTGGACTTCTTTATCTTTTTGTCTTTTTCTTCCTTTGAACCATGGTGGCTGATCAAGTAGCCGTAGCAGCACACTTGATAAGAGCAAGCAGCAGATCTGAGTTTTAAGAATTCTAACAGAAAATAAAAGCTTATGGGCTGAGTCTCATAATGCAAGATTTAATTTTAATCTTCTCTTATGGAATTAACCTAATTCTCATCATGGGCTGCAGTACAGAGGAAGAATCTCTCCAAACACCTTGCATGTTCACTGAGCAATCTCCTTGAAAGACCTAAAAAACTGTATGTGTGGTCAAAGGGCTTGGATGCTGCTGTGGAGTAAATGGCAACAAAGAGGAAAAAAATACAGAGAAAAGAAATATTGATGAAAAATTATTCTGAAAGGAAATGCTGAAGGTTTTAATTTTCCATTTATGATTAATTTTGTGTTTCAATTAATTTTCAGCAAGTCTTTGAAAGTTTGAAGATGTTTATTCCAACTGCTTTGGCAAAGTTTCACGGATGTACCCATAGCTTCATCAAGTTCACTGCTCTGCTTCCTGCCAATGCAAAACTGAAATAAAATAACAGGCTCAACATTTCCCTTCCCGGACATCTAGCTCCTTAGTGACTTCTTTCACAGAAACAAATTCTATCCTTCCTCTCCCACATACACAGGACTAACTACAATCCAGAGACTCACACAGAAAAAGCTGTAGGAGGATGTATACATTCTATTAGTGTAATGGTCTTTCACATAGAGGAGATCTTAATGGAAATTTGGCATTTGGGTACTAGATATATTTAATGACTCTCTTATCACATCTTTATTTTCCAAAAATGTTATTTAAGAAGCATTGTTTAAAGTTCTGTGGCTCCATATATTTCATATGTTCTCAGCATAGATGGATGGTCCTTTGTCATGAAACTAGTCTTAACTTGATCAACAATTTAAACAATTGCACTGTCAACAGGATCAGAAGATAAACAGGGTTGCTTGAAATATGGAGTTCTCAAAAGGAATTAGAAGAGCAGAGCAGTCTCCATTAGAACTATTTTAGTTTAGAATCTGGGTCATTTGCTGACATACATGCTGACATTCTATTGTAAAATGGTCCGTCGTAAAAAAAAAAAAAAAAAAAAAAAAAAAAAAGTCAGGCAAAAAAATTTCCTCTAGACTCTCTTTCAGAGAGAAATGACCATTAGCATAAATAACATGCAATACCCACTTCTGTGACCTTTGGGAAGCAGGTGTTTTTCTGTGCAGTCAACTGTGGGACTAAATATTATTTTAGTCTCACAATAGCTTCACATTCCAGTCCTCTTTTAGTAAAGAAGCTGCTGTCATAATTAATATTCCAAGTCCCAGGAATTATTTGCCACAAAACAATTTCAACACACATTTCTGACTCATTCATTTCAGTGACAATTTCAACACACATTTCTGGCTTATTCATTTCAGTAGCGTTTCTTCTCGTATGAAAGATGAGCATTAAGTTAAAAGCCTGGTTTCACAATTCAAAGTGCTTGTTGTTTGGGTTGGTTTTTTTCTCATTCATCTCCACCACTTTTTCCCTCCATGGCATGCTGTCGTCACATTTGGGTACATCTCTACTAGTAAATGAAGTGATTTGGAGACATAGATGTGAGGGCTGGAACATGACTTAGCGCACACTTAAATAAATAACACAAGTCCAAGTAAGAATGATGGTAATGCAATAGCTAATCCAGTGTTCTTACCACCGAGGGAATGGGTAGACCCATTACCCCCACTCCTAGAAAAGTCCATTTACTATGAATAATTGGTCTAGAAAACTATTCCCTTCCATCATAATCCGTACTACAAGAACTGATTTCTCGGTCACTCACAAGAGGAAAGAAGTAGTGTAAGGAGGTAAAAGTCAGCCCTCATATATCTCACCCTTGAGGATCCAGGGAACTAAAGGTCAATGAGCCTAATTTAGATATCCAGGAAAAGAATGGAGCAAATCGTTTGCCTGCCATTTTCTACAGTGGACTATAAAGTACCAATATGGATTCATGATGAGCTGATCTTGCCAAACCAAACATTCTTCAGTGAGCAACTTGGACAAGTGGATGGTAGCTTGGCTTTGGTGGCGTGTTTGACAAAGTCACAAAAGACATTTGCAAACTAGGGAGATGCATTTCAGATGAAAAAAATAAGACAAGGCCCGTGCATGCTATTGAACACACACATCCGTGATGCTCTAGTGCAGGGAGCAGAGATGGAGGCCTCTGGTGATGTGCTCAGGTGTTGGCACAGATGCACAGTGCCCACACCCGGAACTAATTGCACAGTTCTCGCTTGTGATGTCCATAACCCTCCCCAGCCACAGGTCACAATCAGAGCTGAAGACAGCTTTTGCCAACATATGGAAAAACCTTCACTGAATGTTTTTCTTGGGTGAAGGAGGGTCGGATCCACATTCCTGTTTGCCACAAGCATATTTAGGTCTTTCACTTGGACAAAACCAAGTTCTAGGTTCACAGATTACTAACAGAGAACATTAAGAACTGATACCACTCTAAGAAATATGCCAGAATTTTAATCTATTACAGTTTAGTATAAAATGAATAACTATTACATAGGGGAGACAAGATCTGGAGAGGTAGTAACAACTAATAGGTTGAGGATGCTATAAACAACCTTTGGAGCAGGTAAACCCAAGATATCCTGTGCTGTGCTAGAGACATTAATCTGTTCCTGTTTGCTTCAAGGAATATTATTTTTTTTTCTCTCCAAAGGGAGATACCTTTGATGGGTGGAACACAGAATGTTTTCCTCGCCTATACCAAATTAAGCATTTAACTTCGTGCTTACAGTACATCTTCACAAATGTTGGCTGTACTGCAGACTGTCATCATATCAGGTGTCCTATTCCCCTGACACATTTTCTCACTACAAAGTGGACTGGTAAAAAGTAGACCTTCACTAACCTCTTTTTTTCATTTAAGCGTATTTTGGAAGGAAGACGGTTATGATCACTGCTTTATGTGAGGTACAGCTATGGGTGTCTCTAGGGCATGAGAAAGGTTTAGTAATTGACTCGGGACCAAATGATAATGTTGCAACCAGGCAGTGATCATAAAAAAACTTAAAAGCCATTATAATATATGTTTCATAATGTATTGCTATGCAGTGTGCCTTGTCCCTGATATCTCCCTGTGGTCACTGGGGTCCCCACATCAGAGTATGGATTCCTCCTACTTCATCCTGTTCCTGGGTCATTCACCTTTCAAGGTGAAACCCTTGAAACCCTTCCTACCTTTACGATGGATCCGGACCAGACAAAGAGCTTCCATGAGAGGACCCATGGAACAGAGTCATTTCACATTCCTTCTTCTCACCTACATCTGATGGAGCTCCCTGCAGATAGCTGGCTGCTCTAGGGCAGTGCCTGAATTACGTCCCATATCATGGGCCCCTTGTTCACTATGGAATGGAATGGAATGGAATGGAATGGAATGGAATGGAATAGAATAGAATAGAATAGAATAGAATAGAATAGAATAGAATAGAATAGAATAGAATAGAATAGAATAGAATAGAATAGAATAGAATAGAATAGAATAGAATAGAATAGAATAGAATAGAATAGAATAGAATAGAATAGAATAGAATAGAATAGAAGAATAGGAGTTGAAAGGGACCTACTTAGTCCCACTGCCTGACCACAAAATAGCTTAGAACTAGTTCCTCTCTCTAAACTGCAGGAATTCTCTCACTTGTGCAATTGTGTAACAGATCACAGAATCACAGAATAGTCTAGGTTGGAAAAGAACTTGAAGACCATCCAGTCCAATCATTAACCTCACACTGACAGTTCCCAACTACACCAGATCCCTCAGCGCTGTGTCGACTCTACTCTTCAACCCCTCCAGGGATGGGGACTCCACCACCTCCCTGGGCAGCCCATTCCAACGCCCAACAACCCCTTCTGCAAAGAAATGCTTCCTAATAGCCAGTCTAAACCTTCCCTGGTGCAACTTGAGACCATTCCCTCTTGTCCTGTCGCTTGTTACTTGGCTCAAGAGACTCATCCCCCCTCTCTGCCCCCTCCTGTCAGGGAGCTGTAGAGGGCCAGGAGGTCTCCCCTCAGCCTCCTCTTCTCCAGACTGAACCCCCCCAGTTCCCTCAGCCGCTCCCCAGCAGACCTGTGCTCCAGACCCTGCCCCAGCTATGTTGCCCTTCTCTGGCCACACTCGAGTCATTCAATGGCCTTTTTGGGGTGAGGGGCCCAAAACTGAACAGAGGAATCGAGGGGCGGCCTCACCAGTGCCGAGCCCAGGGCTCAGATCCCTTCCCTGTCCCTGCTGGCCACGCTAGTGCTGACACAAGCCAGGATGCCATTGGCCTTCTTGGCCCCCTGGGCACACTGCTGGCTCCTGTTCAGCTGGCTGTCAATCACCCCCCAGGTCCCTCTGACTGGCAGCTCTCCAGCCACTCCTCCCCAAGCCTGTAGCGCTGCTGGGGGTTGTTGTGGCCCAAGGGCAGCCCCCGGCATTTGGCCTCAGTGAAACTCCCCCAGTTGGGCTCAGCCCATGGCTCCAGCCTGGCCAGGTCTCTCTGCAGCCTCCCTGCCCTCGAGCAGATCAACACTCCCACCCAGCTGGGTGTCATCTGCAAACTGACTGAGGGTGGAAACTTGATGATAGGCACAGTTCAGCTAAGGCAGTATTCTGTCTCTCGCCATTACAGAAATAATGTCCTTTAATGGCAGGTAGAAAAATTCTTGGGCAGGCAAAGCCGAAATTGCTCTTTCTCCAGATTTGATATCCAATAGTCATGTCATGCTTTTAGTGCTGAAACAGACTCTTCAATGTCATTTTGAAAATGTATCATCATTAGTTATGAAACTTCTGGATATTCCAAGAACTTATGCAGCCTTGTGAAATCTGTAAGACGGATGTATTTTACACCTCTCATGCTGTAAGCCTTGATTCACTTACTTTTCAGAATTTGAAGAAGTGTTCTTGAAACCTGCAAAGCGAAAACACACAGTACACTTTTAAATGTGTGCCTAGAGCCTTGATTGATTTGACACTTTAAAGTGTTACAACAATGTTTCAGCGGTGAGGATGGAAAGACGGTGAAGTCTTGTTATGTGTGGCGGGTTTGAAAAGTCCCTCCTGAAACTGTGGATTGCCTCTCACTTAGACTGTCTCCTGGCTGCACGACGCAACAGCTCTTTCCCAAAACTCAAAGATGTGGCACGTGATTTAAAGTTACGCTTGTTCTCTGTGAAAGGGAGTTGAAAGAAATAGTGTGTATCCATCTGAACAAAATGACTGAAAGAAGGATTTCTGTTTTAAATAACACCCACATCACAGAGCTAGCTAACTTTCCTTACACCAATGAATGTTTTGCATTTGTTGGCACGTGATGGGACAATACCATTTAATAAAATGTGCATTCAATAGGCTTTATGAGAAAAGTAAATTTTAAGTAAATAGCAATGTATTCCGAAGGTCAGTGAGACTTACTATCAAATTTTATACGGTGTAAGCAACAGCAAGAGAAAAACGATCCCATGTTGTCTTTTTTCAAAACTATTTTCCTATGAATACGTGCTCTTTTTTTAACTTCATTTTGCTTGTATCTTTTTTTTTTTTTTTCCAAATAATATCCAAGGAGCCAACCTCACATTTTAAAAGACAGAGCTAGCAACAAGACAATCATGTGGAATTAATATAAAGATATCTTTGAGAGCAGGCACAACAAATCAACACATCTCTTAAATTAATCTAAAATGTTGAAAACTAACATTTGATAATATAATGTCTTCAGTGAATTTCTTTCTATACCTTCTCAAGAAGATGAAGCTCTAATTTTTTAATCTGCTGACAGCTTTCAGCAAAGCTCTGCCTGGCATATATCACATAGACAAAAATGTACTTACTGCAAAAGACATCATCATTAGATAATACAGTTCACAAGTATTAATGTTTTGAAATATGCTAATTAAATTTAACATCCTGCACACTATTTTTAATGTATCTATCAACTTTTTTTTTTTCTTTTTTCACACTAAACATAAGTTATTAACATTTGAGGAAGCCAAGTAATGTAGGCTCTGCAATAACTACCAACATCCTGCTATGAAAACATACGTGAATGCATTGATCAAAATATGGAGAATTCCATAGTATTCAAATACAGTCTTGAAGGAAGTCCTGAGCATTGAAGAGGAGGACAGCTTGACTTTTTGAAATACATGCCACAGGTAGCTGAAATTGCACAGTAGAATAAACTTTCCATTCCTCAGCTAAACCTAATTAGATGATAACTAAAAAAAGAGAGGCTACAGTGAGCCTATAAAAATTGGTAATATCGTACCTGTGGTGGTGCAGACCCCCTGGGCCACATTGCGGTGTCAGGATCAGCCAACACTGTCTTCTTGTCTTGGTTACAAGTGCAGCGGGATGGGACGATCTGTCACTTCTCTGTCTTGGCTACAAGAGTAGTGAGTTGAGATGATTAGGTGCTCCCTAACCATACCCAAAATTTCTGCTGCCTGGGAACAATATCTAAAACTCCTGCTGCCTGGATCGTAACCTGATCTGGAAGATACTAGAATTACCTGACAAGAATTATGGCCAAAATGAAGAAAAAAAAAAAAAAGTAATGACCAAATCTAGTCATCTCACAATCCTATAAATAGTGATTCTAAGTGAGACCCTTTGACTCTCCGGGATGACAGCAGCTGTGACCCAGTATCTCCCCCTGAGCTGGGATGCCTCTCAGGGTAGATTTTGAGAGGATTTCAAAGAACAGATTTCATGAGGATTTCCAAGATTGTTATCTGATAGATGCCGATGAAGAAAAAGCCTTCAAAAATCATCTGCTTACAAATGCTGAAGGAGAATAGTGAGTAATTCACTACAGTTAGATTTTGTAAAGTTTTAAAGATAATTTAAAACCAGTAACTTACTACAATTGCAAAGAGAGAAAAATCTTGATCATAGGTTATCCTCATCTGTGTGTGTGTGTGTGTTAGTGTGTGTGTTGTTTAATTTAATATTTTGTTGTAAGTCTTGGGTGAAACTTGCCATTATAAAATATTTAATTGAGTCACTATGTTGATTATAATGAATTTTATTAAATCACTCTGAGAATTGGCTGATAATTAAATATTGTTAAAAATCATTCAAACTAATCTTTTTTTGATTTACCATAGCAGTGTTAATAAACCTTACAGTGCTGCTACCTCAAAGTTGTGTAGGATCTTAAATCAACATCTGTGACAAAGTGGCATCGTGGGCAGGATGGCAAGTAGTACCGATTACTTACAAATGCACAGCATTAATCCAAACTCTGATTTTTCAGGTGAATGGGTTCATGATAACTGGCATGATTGGAAAACTGTGGAAGAACAATTAGAGGTGGTCAGAGACCATATAAAGGATGGAAAAAGAAAAATAATTATTTGTACGATGTGACACACCTGCTTAGAAACCACCTGTCAGGATAGGAAAAAGCAGAATTGAGAGAAACGTGATCTGTGAGAGGAAATAGCAGAAAGGCACCTGAGTTATCACCATCCCAGCAAATTGATCTGTTACAGGAATAAAAGGAGACAATAGAAAAGTTGTAAGAAAATATAAAGATGATATTCATGCAGGCCTCGCACCCATCCAACCCCATGCAAATTAGGAAATTAATAGTGTCCCTAGAGAACTGGGATGGTGATATTTGGGGCGATCCTGATGACTATGATGAGGGAAATGATGAGCTTTTGTTCCCCTTATATTCCTCTGAATATGAGGCTCAACCCACCATTAAAGCAGAACACATTCTGTTGGTTCGAGTTGGTCCCTGATGACAACTGGTAAAATTCCTAAGAGATATGGGAGCACAGATTTCAGTCCTAACAAAGCAAGACGCTGAGAACCTGGGCATATGACCCAGACAGCAGAGAGTTAAAGTCACTGGAGTAAACGGAGATAGTGCTATGTGCCAAACTGCAAAAATTAATTTATGGCTTCCGGGCGAGAAATGAATATCATCTACTCGCTTTGCAGTTAAAGATCATAATGAAAATATTTTCATTTCGATGTTTTGAACGGCCTAACCTGGAGCCTGCCAGACGGCAGTGTGTGGTCCTTGGCTTCAAATATTGACCCTAACCCTGATAAAAATCAGGAGACTATAGTGCATATACTCCACACAGCCCCCACACTTCCTGATTCAAAGATTACTAATGTACCACAATAACGAATTTCTGCTGCAGCATGAAACAGATTTTCTGAGGTAATAGAAGATTTGGGAAAATGACAAATTATCTCCAGGAACAGCTCCCCATATAACTCACCTGTCCAGCTGGTTCAGAAATCACATGGGAGATGGTGTTTAAAAACTGATTATCAATGCTTGAAAGCCAGTACAACCAGGCTAACAGCTTCTGTCCCAAACATTGCAAACTTAACAGCTACTTTCCAAGCAGCTGCACACCTATGAGTGGCAATTTTAGATGTGGAAGATACATTCCTTATGATTCTCTTACATGAAAAGGATAAAGAGAATTATGCGTTTACTTGAAAAGGTGTACAATAAACCTTTAACAGCCTCCCACAGGGATATAAACCTTCTCCTACAATTGCTCATGCTGCACTTACTGGGCATTTACAGTCTCGTTCACCCAAGATATGATACTGTACCCATATATAGATGATATTCTGATTAGACGCACTTCACCAGAGAGTGGAGAAAGTGGCAGCAGCAGTTCGACAAGCTCTACACAAAGCAAAAGCTGAGATTCCACCTGAGAAATGTCAAGAATCAAGTAAAAAGTAAAATTTTTAGGCACTTACTGGATTGCAGGTAATGCATCAATTCCACCCTAAGTAAAATAGAACAATTGCAGATACCCCGATGTAAGAAAGAATTACAACAGCTCACGGGTACTTCAGGGTACTCGGAGGGAGCACTTGGAGGAAACGTCCTTATGGAATGCTCCCAATGTAAGTTGAAATTGCAAACAGATCACCCTGATAAAGCACCACCTCTACACATCAATGAAGGGAAAACTTTGTGCTATACATGGCAAATTGGTTATCTCGGGCTATTCAGATCCTCTGCAGGACATTGATATATCCTCACAGGAGTGGACGTAGTCTCTGGCTTGCTTACAGCAACTGGGCAAAATACTGTAGGACTTGGTTCTCAAGTCTGCTACTCCTGATGTCATCCAAAGTGCTAATGGCTCACACTTGTCATGTAAGAGTAGGCAAAGTAGGAAGAAATTCAATGGGTATTTCATATGCCCTATTATCCTCAATCAAATGGAATGGTAGAAAGAGCTAATGGCCTATTGAAAAAGAGCCGTAGCCACCTGAGGCCCAGTGGGACACTGGACTTTCCAAAATACACCATCAATTGAATAACCTGTATGGACCCACTGGAAGCCTTATAAACCAAGCATTCATTGCAAAAATGAAGCTTAACACTCCACCTTCTGGGAAAAAGGAACAGCCTGTAACGGTCAATCTACCATCCACTGGTTCTGTGTCAATAACTCTAACTAAACCTCGTGGCACTCTTGCCTGGAAGGCTATCGAGAGCAGTGGGGCAAAACATAGAATTAGTGCATAGTGGATTTTTCCTTTTTTCCAACAGGGTAACCTGTCCAGAACCCCCCCCTGAGACCAGTCTATTTTACCTTTTTGTCTTGAAGCTTCCTCCAGAATGAAAATAAGAAACACTGTCTTACTGCTGTTGATGATTTTGATAACACTTGCTTCTCAGTGAAAGCCCACCTGTCTCAACTTGATTGTCAATGAAAAATTCAGCATCCACAACAGTAGCATAATGAAACTGCACTTACACTTTTCACACTTCTTATTTTGATTGCTACACTGGACAAATACATTGAATTTTACTATATTTCTTTCTGTCTTTTTGCAGGAGCATGCACCTTTGGCTTAGTCCTCTCCCACATAATTATGTAAACCCTGATGAAGTAACTGGAATTGTAAGTTTACACAAGACCAATAAATATTTGGAGGATTTCTCCCATCCAGTTAATTACTGCAAGTGCTGGTTCATCTTTCCATAATGTTTGCTTAACTTTTAACCTATCATATGTAAAATTGGTTTCATCAAACAGACTTCCTCTGAGGCTGAGTCATCATCTGCTACATACCACGTTATATCTAGTACCAGACTGTCCACAGTCTGCATCAGCCCGGTTTTTAATCTGTTCTGCACGAGTAAAAATGTCTTAAAAATACAACGGACTTTAAAATGGCCTTAACAAAATTTGGGGGGATTATACTTCAAATATTAATCGTCTGAGCAGAAAGGTACCTTTTCTACCTGTATGGAGATAATCTTCATTGATTTTCTATGTTAACAGCCACAGATAAGCTTTTTAGATGTGTTATACAGCAAAGTAATTAACATTTTTCTAACTCTTTCTATGCCATTTCCAGATGGATTTCCTGGCTTTATATCTGTGTCCACCTGCTCTGCTGCATCAGCTTGATGGACAGTAAGAAAGATAAAACAAACTTTAAAGAAAATTAATGTTCTACAGATAGCTTTATGTATTTGTAGATTATAATTTTATCATATTGCAACCATAAAAGAAAACAACAGGGCAACATGTTAAGATGTTATGATTGCCACAGAATATCTGTGCCCTCAGTTGGTCCAGGAAATGCTCCAGAACCTGATGGTTTACACACTGAAATCCAGCCATGGCACACACAATCTTCTGTTTGGCACCCCGACACCCACACAGCACCTTACCCAAGAGGTGCCTCCAAATTAGATGCAAATAGCAACAAAAGACTGAGCAAGGAGTGGCCTATTTCAATTTAATAGGAAGCAAGGTTTTAATCCTCCCACTCCCTCCATGCCGTGGCATGCATAAGGCTTACAGATTTCCCTTGGCATGGCAGAGATCTATCAGAGGCGGTCAGGACCACACATATGGATTTAAGCAGCTGTATTTCTCCCAGAGCTGTGAGTAGGGATCCTTTAATCTGAGTCTCAGCCTGTCCACAAACCAGCACTCGCTGTAATATGTCAAGAATAAGCCTCTTACTTATTCAGCTTTAAGTGGCAGCGACTTTCCATGGCTGTGAGTATATTTATCCCTCTGCCTATAATATGCTTTGGTCATAGTTTGTTGACTTTACCATTTAGCAGCAGTGCTGTATCAAAAAATTTCTGTCAATTTTCCATAAATTTTGCTGCTAATGCTGTTCTGGCTGTTTTGCGGGGAGCTGGTTTTCAAGGAGCCGGTCTATGATAAAAAATATAAAAAATCTGTTATTTTTAATTTGAGTAATCTGCTCAGCACAATTTTACATAAGGTCCAACATCAAGTCCTTTTTTACAACTGAGGTGCTGTAAAAAGGCAGAAATTACCTTTGTGGGAGGGGGAATGTTAAATTATGCTATTACTTCATGCAGACCTCATGGATGGTTTTTCAGACATAATCTGTTAAAACTCAGAGACAGAGTTTGTAGGTGTGGAATAGAGGGATGGGGAAGCAGCAAAAAATTACTAGAACAGAACATCTGTCTCATCTGACAGCACCATGGAAGTGAAGCTACCTGGGATGGCTTACACGGGTTACCACCATCGGAAGAGGAAGAGCATCCCCAGTGCCACCATTATGTTTCTTCCTTATTAGAATTGATTCAGTTTCCTAACCTGGCAGAAAACTATCCACGGTCTGGCTGGTACTGAGACATGCAGACATGGAAAGGAATAGAATCTCCCCCAACAACAGTGGGAAACAAATAGATGATTCCAAATCAGCTGCATCCCAGGAGTGTATTTAGAAGAGATGGCTGAGCTCCCCCTTTCTCTACTTTCATCTGTTTCCCCACGTCATCTGCCAGCACGGTCTCTCCTCATCAACAGAAAGTTGATGTGCTTGTAGTCCTTATCAAATAGATGTGCTCTGAAGGGAAAGAATTAAAAGGAAATTATAAGGAAGGCCGGGCTGTGGGTGGGAAGAGTTCCAGCACACTCACCTCCACTGCAAGAGCTGCTTTTGGTGGAAGGTACCTTTGAGCTCACTCCAGCTTTCTGCATGTGTGGAAGCAATATCTTGTCCCTGCACTTTCTTTGAAAATGTTAAGGTCTTCATGTCTAAACATCTAACTGTGAAGAAAGGGGAAAATCGCCTGACTGATGTAACAGAAACACCTGATGCTAAATCCCCAGTATGAGGAAGAGAAGTCAGTGCCTCAACAGCTGAGCTTTGTCCACCTGGGGCTGGGCTATGGTACAGACCAGATATCATCACTGGGTAGGAATTTGCCTGTCTATTCTTCTGTGACCCTTCTGGGTGTTAGACAAGGCAGAACCCAGCAGGGTTTTGTCACTCAAACCTTGATCAGTAAAGATCACTCAGTGAAAACACAAACTTTTACTGTGCATCAAACTACTTCCTCCTTATCTTTCATACACCCCCTCACACCTAAGCAAAGAAAAAGCCATTTAGCATCTATGTTTTCTGAAAACATAATTCGACTCTCTTTGTGACCATAAAAAGGGATTAAACACTTCCCACGGGAGAACTGGATCGCTGGGAGTGTCAGTGCCTGGATCTCTAACATGGAGGATGTACAAAGCAAGATGGCAGTGTGAGTCTTTCAGCTGCCTCAGGACTGGGGCATCTCTGCTGACAGCTGTGCAGGATCTAGCTCATCTACTGTTAACTCAGTCTGTATGCAGCTCAGAGAGAGACACATATCCAACGTTTCTTATTTCTTTATGGAATGCAGTCTTACTGTTGCAGGAAATACCCGACACTGCACAAATCAGTGCATTTAATCCCACAGTCCTCATCAGTGAAGGAAAACAAGAGAAAGAGTTGCGATGGTCCATCTATATGTAGTCTCAGTGCAGCATTGAAAAAATTCACTGGGTTTTCCAGGCTTCCTCCCTTTACATACACTTATGTACCACACTTCATTCTGGAGACTCTTACCAACATCCATACCCCTAGACCTGCACTCTTGCTTCCACCTGGAATCAGACTCAGTTCAGAGAGAAAACTTTCTTCTTTGAATAACTGCTATTTATTACCTGCAGAGTGGTTAAGTGTTTCACGTACGGGTGTGAAAATTAGGTGCTTAACCCCATTCTGCCTCAGTCCGCTATATAATAAATTCTGTGAATCTCTGTATCTTCTATATAGTGTGTATAGTCTGCTTGGTTGCACTGTTTGCTCCACTTAGTCAAGACATAATGATTCTCTGGACAGTAGACAGGAATGTATGTATTACCCTTAGGGTCAAACTCTAAACTGGATTACCATCCTCTCAATGCACCCTTTGCCATGAGGTTCTGTACACCAGTTGTATACAAATCAGATCTGCTTTTCGTTTTCTGTATGTCTCACAGTCTAAAAATCAGGTTAGTGACCTACAGTAAATCAGACCTACAGTAAATCAGAAAGAAGTTTAAAACAATCTGGTGGAAAGTATCCTCTACAGACTTAAATACAAATGCTTAGATGTGTCAATTCTGGAAGACGGTTGAAAGTATTTCACGGAAATTATCTCATTCCCTAGTCTGTCTTTGCTTTTTGAGAGCCATTTCTCATGGTATCTAATAATCACAAGTAAAGGTACTTCTTGGTGTGAATAAAGACCTGAGCAAATAGAGGTAAGGGAAACTTGTTGAAACAGTCCTGAGACATTAAGTATTCTATAACATTTGCCCATGTACATGCTCTGATCCTGTAATAAACATGAAGTATCAAAACCCAAGATGAAAAGAAGACATATTATCTCCTAATTTTTACTGTGCATGTGGAGAAAGAGAAGACACTTGAGGAGTCATAGTGGGTAACTATTCATTGCCAGCTCTAGCTTATCCTGGAATAACTTGATTCAGATGCTTGCACGCTCAGGACCTAGACTTTTAAAAATTATTTTGGGAGGACTTTATCCTTTTGACTTTTCTATAGCTATGTCTCATGGTGAAGAGATTTTCATATCAACCATGGTTCATTCTGGCTGGCGGCCATTATTCCCATTAATGAGGCCTTCTGTGACCCTTTACAAGGTCAGAATTCATGAGTCATAGTTCAGATTTACTTTAAAATCATTACTTTGGAAAAGTAATAAACACAAGGGTTTTTTTTCTCTCTCTCTAATCTGGCCTTCTCAAGGTCTTTCAGGATTTCATCACAACTGCACAGATCAGAAGCAAAACAAAAATTATGGCTCCTTTCTAACCAAGGGGTTGTGTGAGCTGGAGAGCAGAAAAAGACACTAAGTGCCTCATAGCCATGTGTTAAAGAGCACAAAGGTGTAAAGGCAAGAGCTACAAAAGAGTAATCCCTCACTCTCTGCTATTGAAATCAGGTAGATGTGTACTTTGAAAGGTTTCACTTCATAGCACAGTATTTAATAGCAGGAGAAAAGCTTCTGAAAGGCTTTTGTCAAAAAGAAAATTTATGAAATACAAACTTTTTTGTTAGCGCCTTCCCAGGATGCTGACTTTGGGAAACATTTCTTGTGAGACTGACTGGTAGAGACTTGAACCCTTTGCCCAGCTTGGATTGGTGAGACGTATGACGTGACTGAAGGTTTTACCCTTCTGACTTGGAAAATTATAGAAAAGAGATATCACATTAAGAAAGCTTTATCTCCATCATTAAATCAGTCTTCTTCCCATTAGAAATCCGCCAGGATGAAGACATGCACCAGAATGGACTTGCAGTGATTGGAAATCTGTAGTATTAAGTATGGCTTGAAAGCAAATTAATCTATCACGTTTTCTTTCAAATTTTCCATTCTTTATATTTCAGAAAACTCTTGCAAATGTGCAGACAAGTATAAAAATGTCCTGCTTTAAAGAGGAGGTGAACATATTACAGCAATTTAGTTCAGCATCGTTATCAAACTTCTTATGCACCAGTAAAATAAAATAAACAGAGCCATATTTTCACAATGGTATGCCAATGAAAACATAACCATGTTTGTGTCCTGGTACCATGATCTTTAACTCAACTAGTCACCTAGCCAGCTTTAAGAGTGGGCAATAAAGCAGCAGGCAAGGTGTGGGGAATCCCATGCTCTCCCTTGCAGTGACACCGTGGCTGTTACTGCTGCTGTCTCTGTTTTCCTTTTGCACCACAGCATCCCTTTCCGCGACATGTTCTCTGGGCAGAAGCTATCTCTACAGTTATCCATGCTGCTGTTAATTTAATTGCTGAAATCCACGTGGCTCTAAGTGGCTTTTTGGAACTGATTTTGCACTGCTGTGTGTCAGGTAACACCAGCAGTCTTCGGAGCTCCATGGAGTGCAGTTGCCCTGCTCTTTAGTCCCTGACCTACATGGGTTTTGTAGCCTGTGCAAGATCTCTGGGCTGCCCCCCAGGATCAGGCACAGCCTTAGGGTGAAGGAGAATCTGACTGTGTGGTCACACAACAGACTCACCCTGTTACCATCTGATGGGCCAGAACTAACACGGAGCCGCATTTCCCCAGTACCCCCGCTTCTCCTTCCTCACCAAATCCACAGCTGGTTCCCATAAGAAGTAACCAAGAGAGTTTTAGCTGTCTTCAGCAAAAGTGTCCTGATGCTGATTAATCCTTACGGAGATAAATCAGCACACTAATCCAGCAGAAACTTTTTCCTCTGGTTAGTTTTCTCTTAGAGGGGATCACACCTCTCCTCTAATCACAGCATCAAAGCTAATGCAAAACAGGACCTTAAGCAATTGAATCTGCTTGACTTGCCTGTATCCTATACCTGTCCTGAGCTGCTAGCGTTAAACACCCACATTCACACAAAGACAGAAAACTTCCCGAGGCATGGGGAACGGCTAAACAGGAATTTGTTTCTAGTTTAAATGTGCTTTAAGATCTGCAGCTGCAACATTCTAACAAAATAGAAAACAGGTCAAAAGAAGCACTCGTTAGATGAAACCCCTCTACAGTGTTACTGCTAAGATTTTAGTGCCGGGGGAATACATTGCAGAGTCTGTCATGTATTTATCTCTCAGCTTATCAGAGGATTGTGTCAAAGAAAATGATAAGTAAAAGATAAGTTAGTTTGAGACTGACAAGACCATGTTGTCTAGGTTGCTTGAACAGCAACACAGCAACATGCTAACCAGCATCGTTAGCAAAATCGCGAGTAGGAATTGCATGCCTGATGGCACTTGTGAGGAGCAGCCACCATCTAATGAGTGCCACGGGTCTTTGGTTAGTGCCGTGTACTGCCAGCTACATCTGCGAAACAAGGTGAAGATAAAAGATAAGGAATAATAAAGTAGGATGTCATTAATCAGCTCCTACAAAAGTAGTGTATCAGTAGATAGCATTTAATAATACATCGCCCCAAGCACCTCGATGTCTGAGCCTGATCTCATTTGCGGCATAAAGCATCTCCCTTGAGCCCAAGCTGTCTTTGTTCACGTTATGAACTGCAGCCTCGGACCTGCTTTGCTGTGTTTAAGGAACTAACGACAAATAACAAGGCCATTCAGGTTAACCCATCACCTAATGTGCCTTAACTGCCAGGCAGTCCACCCATTGCCAGTTAATAAGAAACAAGATTACACAGGTTAGGCGCTGAAGACACCTGTTAACCAAGAGGTACCGCACAGCTCCTGAGTCACCCAAACCAAATGAGCTTACCCAACGAAATGTCAGGAATATCAGTATGGGGAGTGGGATCCATCTTGAATTACTTTAGCCATCTACATCTAAACCACTGGTGTTTTAGCTATTACTGAGCAGTGCTTACACAGCGTCAAGGTCTTCTTTGCTTCTCACACTGCCTCACCAATGAGTAGGCTGGGGGTTGTAAGGAACTGGAGGAAGTAATGCCTTAAACATTCATCGACACAGAAAACCTCACGAACAAACTGGATTAGTCTAAGGAATGTCACCCAAGGAAGGGGGAGTGTATTGAAGGATGCACCTCCCACTCCCTTGCAGCTATATTGACAAACTCTTAAGATAAACCTCAAAGGGGGGAAGCTGGACTGAGTGAAAACAGATGTTTCCCATCAAACAGAAGTACGGCTAACCACTGGTCCACTGTGTAAACCCGATACTGTGTGGCTCTATTGTGTAAACCAGACACCATGCATGCCTTGCTAATGATTTCACGCCTTCATCGCTGAAGAGGTGACAAGAGCTGATAAAGGGTGGTCATTTCTGCCCCAGGAGCCAGATAACTGCTCAAGAAGCATGAAGTCAGCAAAATTCTGGTAACAAAGAAAAAAACCCAAATGCTAATCAGCTGATAAAATGAATTTTAAAAAGTAACAGAAAGCTTTGCTGTGGGTGCACCAACCACCCAGAATTACTGGACCTGAGACAATGCTGGATCCAAGGGTGGTGATCCAGATTTGTCTCTCTCTCTCTTTTCCTTTTCTTTCTTTTATTTCTTATAGATTTATAAGACACCAATTGATTATTATCCTTTTGCTGTCTACCACAAGTAAAACATTTTAACCAGTCATTTGGTGTGGTTTCACCTTCGTTTAACCCAAGGGGATCACTGAACCTTTGCGACTCTCTGGCCTTCCAATCCTGGTCATGACAGGTGTGCACAAGAAGCCGAAAGGGGAAACAGCTGAGACAGCTGACCCCAACTGGCCAGAGGGATATGCTACACCATATGATGTCATGCTCAGCAATAAAATCTCTGGGAAAGAAGGATGAAAGGAGGAACATCTGCAGTGATGGCGTCTGTCTTCCCAAGTAACTGTTACACATGATAGACCCCTGCTTTCCTGGAGACAGCTGAACAGGTTCCAGCCAATGGGAAGTATTGAATTAATTCCTTATTTTTCTTTGTTTGTGCATGCAGCTTTTGCTTTACCTATTCAACCGTCTTTATCTCAACCCACAAGTTTTTGAACCTTTACCCTTCTGGTTGTCCTCCCCATCCCACTGAGGGCAAGTGGCTGAGTTGAGTTTAGCTCCCTACTGGGACTAAACCACAACAGCCATAAAAACTTTCCCATTTTTCTTGATGTTCCTGCCCATGGTAGAAGGGTTGGAACTAGATGATCTTTAAAGTTCCCTTCCAACCCAAACTATTCTATGACTTTGAGATACATTATTCCACATGAAAAGCAGCAAGTGTGTCAGGTAAGTGCACTGTGCAGGTTAACGAGTGTATGAGCTCAATTCTGGGGAAGCAGCAGTTGTGTTTCAAAGACAGAATAGCAGGTGTGCAGCATGCCTGGACATTCCATGTATATGGAATACAAATGGTTGTCGTGGCTTAACCCCAGCCAGCAACTAAGCACCACGCAGCTGCTTGCTCAATCCTCCCCCCTCCCAGAGGGAGAAGAATTAGAAATAAAAGTAAAAACTAAAACACGTGTGTTGAGATAAGAATGGCTTAATAACTATAATAAAATGGAAAGAAAAAAAAAAAACTAAATTAAAAATTTTAAAATGAAATGAAATGAAATGAAATGAAATGAAATGAAATGAAATGAAATGAAACTAAAATATAAGAGGTCCTGGAATGTGCTGGTGAGTGAGCTGACAAGGGAAGGTGCCCTCCTGTTGGGATTCTAGAGGACTTTCTGCGAGGTAATGGACATGTGAGCAATCCTGCGTGTGAACAAGACCTGTAAGAACCTCAGCCCGAGCAAGAACGCGATAAGGACGTAACCCTAAAAGGGGGAGAGGAACTTGATGAAGACAAACAACTCCTGGAAGTGGGTTTGGACATAAAAGGAAGTTACACAGGGCAGGAAATCAAGCAAGGTTGATGTGCCACTTCTTATCCAATGGTATAAAGGCTTAAAGCGCAGGCTAAGTTAACTGTCCAATCTTGAGGAGTTGTATTGCATGTTACTCACGTGTGCGGGAGAACATTACAATAGGGCTTTCTTAGCTACAATAAATGGGCATTGCTTGATCACATTGGTCGTATGCGTGTTCATCTCTCCCACACCCTCCTGGACCTGCTTCTTGTGAACAGGAAAGAGCTTGTGGGGGAAGTAAAGGCTTGGAGGCCGTCTAGGGTGCAGTGATCATGAGATGACTGGGTTTTCAATCCTTGGAGAAACAAAGAGAGGGGATAGTAAAACTTCTACCTCAGACTTCCGTAGGGCTAACTTTGACCTGCTCAAAAGACAGATCAACAAAATCCCTTGGGAGGCTGCCTGGAAGGAAATGGGAGTCCAGGAAGGCTGGACATACTTCAAGAGAGAAGTCTTAAAGCACAGGAGCAGGCTGTTCCTGTGTGCCAAAAAAGATGCAGGTGGAGAAGGAGCCCAGCCTGGCTAAACAGGGACCTCTGGCTGGATCTCAAGAACAAAAGGAGAATCTATTGCCTTTGGAAGAGGGGCCAGGTCTCTCATGAAGACTATAAAGATGTAGTGAAGTTATGGAGGGAAAACATTAGGAGAGCCAAAGCACAGCTAGAGCTCAACTTGGCCACAGCTGTTAAGGATAATAAAAAATATTTCTATAAATTTGTTAACAGCAAAAGGAGGATTCGGGAAAATCTCCCTCCTTTACTGGATGCAGAGGGAAACATGGCAACTAAGGATGAGGAAAAGACTGAGTGCTCAGTGCCTACTTTGCCTCAGTCTTTAGCAGTGGAAACAGCATTGTCCTGGGAAACTGGCTGCTCATGGCTTGGATGGGCTCACGCTTTGCTGGGTAGAAAACTGGCTGATGGCCGGGCCCAAAGAGTTGTGGTGAATGAAGTTAAATCCAGCTGGGGGCCGGTCACGAGTGGTGTCCCCCAGGGCTTGGTTTTGGGGCCACTCCTGTTTAACATCATTAGATCTAGACGAGGGGATCGAGGGCACCCTCAGTTTGAAGACGACACCCAGCTGGGTGGGAGTGTTGATCTGCTCGAGGGCAGGGAGGCTCTGCAGAGAGACCTGGACAGGCTGGAGCCATGGGCTGAGCCCAACTGGGGGAGTTTCACTGAGGCCAAATGCCGGGGGCTGCCCTTGGGCCACAACAACCCCCAGCAGCGCTACAGGCTTGGGGAGGAGTGGCTGGAGAGCTGCCAGTCAGAGAGGGACCTGGCGGGGGGTGATTGACAGCCAGCTGAACAGGAGCCAGCAGTGTGCCCAGGGGGCCAAGAAGGCCAATGGCATCCTGGCTTGTGTCAGCACTGGCGTGGCCAGCAGGGACACGGAAGCGATCTGAGCCCTGTGCTTGGCACTGATGAGGCCGCCCCTCAATTCCTGGGTTCAGTTTTGGGCTCCTCACTACAAAAACGCCATTGAATGACTCGAGCGTGTCCAGAGAAGGGCAACAGAGCTGGGGCAGGGTCTGGAGAAGATGTCGTACGAGGAGCAGCTGAGGGAACTGGGATTATTTAGTCTGGGGAAGGCTGAGGGGAGACCTCCTGGCCCTCTACAGCTCCCTGAAAGGAGGTTGCAGGGAACTGGGGATGAGTCTCTTGAGCCAAGTAACAAGTGATAGGACAAGAGGGAATGGCCTCAAGTTGCACCAGGGAAGGTTTAGACTGGCTGTTAGGAAGCATTTCTTTGCAGAAGGGGTTGTTGGGCTTTGGAATGGGCTGCCCAGGGAGGTGGTAGAGTCCCCATCCCTGGAGGGGTTGAAGAGTAGGGTCGACATAGTGCCTAGGAAATGATGTAGTTGAGAACTGACAATATTAGGTTAATGGTTTGACTGGACTGGTCAAGGTCTTTTCCAACCTAGATTATTCTTTGATTGTGTGATTCCATGATTCCTTACATGTGCCTATTTCAGTCTAACACATTTCCTGTGTATTTTAGAGCATACATACACACTGTTGGTCAAACACTGATACCATTCTACAGTAGAAAGAATAAATGCTGCCTCCATAGCATGACCTGAATATACTCAGTTTTAGACCTTTACCTAGATCTTCCTCCAAACACTTTCCACCCATTCTTTTTTGCATATCTATCTATACTGATCGGTTACAGGGAGACAGAACATAGGTTTGAGTTCTAACATGTTTTTCTCTACCTGTATAGTCTTAGTCCCTGACATTATTTTGGCTTAGACCAACTAGCATTACCCTCCAGAAAAGCTTTGACTTTTCCGAGGGGTTAGAAATGTCAAGGGCCCTTCATTACCAGCAGTTTAGGAGATGTCATAGTTGTTCAAGAGTTAGAGTTCACATAGACTGACCAGAGCCATACCAGCTGGCCTTAAGGCCTAAAAAGCTATGCTTTACACAGAGTACCATGGAGACAGCATTTATCTACACCTACATCTCTTCCTGATACAACTGTTTTCCCCAACCTTGTCCTCAAAGACATATAGTGAATTACTTGACC
Organism: Athene cunicularia; assembly: GCF_003259725.1. Classification (NCBI taxonomy): domain Eukaryota; kingdom Metazoa; phylum Chordata; class Aves; order Strigiformes; family Strigidae; genus Athene; species Athene cunicularia. Next base: position 5,134,897 of record NW_020799097.1, read on the forward strand.
CATATATACTTTTTTTTTAGTCTTGGTGATGTCAAGGCAGTCATTTAACTTAGCTGCTCATCCAGCCTATCTCTGACATCTGCTGTAAGAAGAGGAGATGAAATGCAGACCTGAAGTGCCTTCATTATCTCTAAAGGCAGCAGCATAAGGAGAATGACTCTGAATTAGACTTCTAGCTTCTAGAGCTGGATGAGATGAATACCACCACAGCGGTCTAGGTCATGCTCTTGCAGGACAGATCTTCACCATCAACTGCAAACTCCAGAGACTTGTGTGGAAGCTAGCTATACTGAGGTTATCTTTAATAGCATCAAGCTTGGCTGTGGTGGGGCTGCGAGGAGGGTATCTGCAGAGATTAAGAGTTCTGGCTGAAAAACAAGAGACGGAATAGAGGAGATACTGATAGGCAGTTAAACACTGAGAGAATTTCTGCAGTGGGTCAAAAGAAGTTTAAGAAGCACATTAAGATAACTAGTCACAAAACACCTCAGAAGTGAAGCAACTGGTCCTATCAGATGACCTAGCTAGAGATTTCCCATATCTGAATCCTGAAAGCACAGAGGTCATCTGTCTCCTCCTAAAGGGCAACATCACAGGTTCATAGGGGAACCCATACTTTTGACCTTCTTTTGATTGCATTACAGATGATGAGTTTGGCCCAGAGCAGACAGTGGCTGATGCATTATGTGAAGAAAAGGAGGTATCAAGGTGGAGCGATGTCAACACAAAACAGTGCAGTGCATCTTATTACAAAGTACCTTTGCAAACAAAAGCTGCCCAGGTTTCCTCTGTGATTTTCTCTGCTTCTGACTAGACCAGAAGGTCACACACAGTCCGTGACATCTGTAGGTCCAGTGAAGACCGGTGATTTTGTAAGCACCTCTTGCAGAGCTGTAACCAGCTGGGGTAAAAAGCTGTGACAGGAAACACATGCCAAAGATGTCCATAGGAAAAACACAACTGAGAGGAAAGGATTGAAAGAAAAAAATCCGTGTTTACACCTGTGTTAGCTCAACCTGGCTCTCCCTTCTTGTCTCAACCAGGTTCAGGGTAACATAGATGCTCTTTTGGTGTAGAGCTGAGCCTAAAAGTCTGGCTTCAAGCTATTCCTGTTCACTGGCTTTAAAGGAAGGGAAAAGTATTTACCTGTTCAGTTTGAGAGTTCCTGTGAAAATCTGTCACTTTTGACATGGTGCCAGAACATGTAAACCATTTGGTGTGTCATACTTCCAGTCTCTGATGACTCTGTTCATATATATTTTGATCAAATTACCAGAAGAGTTTATTTTCTCCTTAAACTGCCTTTGCCAACTATTTCAGTAACTAAAGAATGAGACTAGCTTTAATAAATCCTTAGGAGGTAATTCAGCTTTGACAGAGCCTGTCAAGAAATGAATTTTAGTCTTGTATGTCTAGATAAAACAAACTCCTAATTTTCTCCAGTATTTTTCTTCAAAAAGCTTTGACTATCTCATGTGGATGCCCTAAAAACAGTCTGTCATCAAAAAACAAACTACCCAGATTTTCTTCATCTAAGTGTATCACCTTAACTACCATAGCAGCATTCTAAAAACAAGTAAAAAAGCTGAGAGTCTCAAAAAAAAACCCCTATAATATATGACTTCTGATAAGGTTATTCAGTCTTTATAGATTGGACTGCAGATATTTGGGTTTTATTGTGTACTGATACAAATTCTCGAGCATCAAAGCTACAAAATCAACCCAATCTACATCAGCTCCCAAAGTGATATAATTTGTGTGAGTATTTACATAGATAACTAAGATAAAAATCACTGGACAGTGTGGGGGATAGAATATTTTGGAAAATGTTGAAATCCAGTGCCAACACTGGTGACACAGGTGCCTCATTCCTCCTCAGGAGGAAGACACAGATCCCTTCAATTCTGGGTTACACCGGGTCATATCCTGGCCACATCAGACACTGTGTGTATGAATCAATTATTTAATTTACATGCATAAGCCTGACACATCTGGCACGCTGAAGACTTACTGTGCAAAACCGGCTGGTAGTGGAGGATGCCAGATGATGCATAATGTTGACAGATGTGTGACAAGGTGAATCTGATCCTGCATTTTTCTGCTTCCCACGTCGCAGCTAGAATTGTACGGTACACACCAAGCTATGCAAACCTGTCCAGCGTCGCTCAGAAACTTGCCTTCATTAAAAATATAGGAGTGCCCTCTGGTGGAAAACTGAACATCGGAAGCTGAAGTTTCGGTGTCGCTAAAAATTACCTTTTTCTTCAACTGCAAATAGATACAATTTACTGCTTGTAAACCAAAAGAAACTGCAGCACCCAGATCAATTCTCAGTTACATCACTGGATATTTTCATCTAACCATTGCCACTGGTTAGGCAACCTGGAGATGCCTTTTTGTTCTTAAAAAAAAAAAAAAAAAAGTTGGTTTAGATTTCACCTTCTTTCCTACTTTAATAAAAGCATTGGGACACAGCTCACCTTGGTGCACTAGGGACTGATGTTTCATCTGAAACTTAAAAAGACTGTCATCTGCCTAACAGTTACCAAGCATAACAGTTGGTTTTTTTTTTTTCCTGAATGTATAATTTTAGTGAGATTGTAACGTATGAATCTCTATTTTAGATGATTAAACTTCATAGGTATGGGAGAGATAGGCTCTGCCACAAGGGCATCCTTTATTGTCAGTATACCACAGAAAGTACTCCTGCAGGTAGGAAGATTTCTTCTGCCTCCTCTCCATGTTTTTGTTTTTTCTTTTACTTTGGTGAACAACCTGTGCAGGTATGCCTATAATCATAAAGAAGGACTAAACCTAAATGCTACAACATTCAGACCTCCATGTCAGAGTAGAATCTTCCCTGTTGGTGACAGGGGAAAGTCTGTGTGTCTTTAATGGCTACAATCTCCTCATACTCAAGGGAGAAACCAATAAGAACAGAAAAAACCCTCTGCTCACCCCAACACTAGAATATTGACAATTTAGCTTTGTGATTGAGAAATGGTTTCCATCTAGCAGCATCCCTCTGTGTTAAAATTATTTATTTAAAGCTTACAATCAAACATGCAGAGTTTGATTCTCCAAGACACTCAGCCTTTTGGCTTGAGTGTGAAAACTCCTGTGCCTTAGCTTACATGTATGCTTAAGTATTTGTCTGGCTCAGGGCCCAATGCTATCAACTATTTCTTCTGTCCAAGTTGTACTCAGATGCTAGTTCAGATATGCTGAAGAGTTTTGAACATTTACGGTTCTTCCCTCAGACTTAGTCATCGTTACCACAGCAGGGCAAAGTACTCAAATGCACGGTGTCATAGAGTGCAACATAGCTAATAAATATACTGCTAGTGTACCCAGAATGGAGTCATTCCAGATAAGAAGTAACATCCCTGATTGAATATCCCGTAAGTATATGGAGCAGAGCTGTATGTAGCCTACGATATATTTTATAAATATATATATAAGTTATATATATAAAATGTATCTTAGGATGCTTAGAAAAATGCAGCACAAAATAGAGTGAATCGGGAACTCAGTTCCAAATTGTCAAGTTTAATAAAACTGAGTTATTTTTGTGCTAATTTCTACTGAAAAGAAAGGTGGTGGGGTTAAATGCAAAAGCACGATTATTGGTCTCAAAATCAAAAAGATTGTAAAACCTGTATTTTATGTTCGGTAAGGGGTTGGTACCTGCCTTTCTGAGGCTGCTGTTGACAACTACAGCACTATTTTAACAATAGTTCAGCTTGTCTTACTGTCATATGTAATTTTCTTCTTAAAACTCATTGTATGATGGTTTTGAAAAATGTTGTGGTTATTAGACCAACTCATAAAAGAAAAATCTGTCAGAAGTATTAAAGACTGATTAACAAAATCCCTTGGGAGGCTGCCTGGAAGGAAATGGGAGTCCAGGAAGGCTGGACATACTTCAAGAGAGAAGTCTTAAAGCACAGGAGCAGGCTGTTCCTGTGTGCCAAAAAAAAATGCAGGTGGGGAAAGGAGCCCGGCCTGGCTAAACAGGGACCTCTGGCTGGATCTCAAGAACAAAAGGAGAATCTATTGCCTTTGGAAGAGGGGCCAGGTCTCTCATGAAGACTATAAAGATGTAGTGAAGTTATGGAGGGAGAACATTAGGAGAGCCAAAGCACAGCTAGAGCTCAACTTGGCCACAGCTGTTAAGGATAATAAAAAATATTTCTATAAATTTGTTAACAGCAAAAGGAGGATTCGGGAAAATCTCCCTCCTTTACTGGGTGCAGAGGGAAACATGGCAACTAAGGATGAGGAAAAGGCTGAGTGCTCAGTGCCTACTTTGCCTCAGTCTGTAGCAGTGGAACTGGCTGTTCCCTGCACACCCAGCCTCAGGAGCTGGGAGATGGGCAGGGGGAGCAGACTGAGGGCAGCACAGTTGGAGAGGAGGTGGTCAGAGACCTGCTGCACCCCTTGGATGCACACAAGGCTGTGGGACCGGATGGGTTACACCCAAGGGTGCTGAGGGAGTTGGTAGATGTGCTCACCAAGAATCTTTCCATGATTTACCTGAAATCATGGCTAAGTGGGGAGGTCCCATTGGACTGGAGGGTGGCAAATGTGACACCCATCTAGAAGAAAGGAAGGAAGGACAATCCAGGAAACTATAGACCTGTCAGTCTGTCCTCGGTGTCGGGGAAGGTCATGGAGCAGGTCATCTTGAGTGCCGTTAAAAGTCATATAATGGACAACCAGGGGATCAGGCCCAGTCAGCGTGGGGTTATGAAAGGCGGGTCCTGCTTAACAAACTTGATCTCCTTCTATGACAGAGCGACCTGCTTATTGGATGAGAGAAAGGCTGTGGATGTTGTCTACCTTGACTTTAGCAAGGTCTTTGACACCATTTCCCACAGCATTCTCCTGGGGAAACTGGCTGCTCATGGCTTGGATGGGCTCACGCTTTGCTGGGTAGAAAACTGGCTGGATGTCCGGGCCCAAGGAGTTGTGGTGAACAGAGTTAAATCCAGTTGGCGGCCGGTCACGAGTGGTGTCCCCCAGGGCTGGGTGTTGGGGCCACTCCTGTTTAACATCTTTACTGATGATCTAGACGAGGGGATCGAGGGCACCCTCAGTCAGTTTGCAGATGACACCCAGTTGGGTGGGAGTGTTGATCTGCTCGAGGGCAGGGAGGCTGCAGAGAGACCTGGACAGGCTGGAGCCATGGGCTGAGCCCAACTGGGGGAGTTTCACTGAGGGCAAATGCCGGGGGCTGCCCTTGGGCCACAACAACCCCCAGCAGCGCTACAGGCTTGGGGAGGAGTGGCTGGAGAGCTGCCAGTCAGAGAGGGACCTGGGGGGGTGATTGACAGCCGGCTGAACAGGGGCCAGCAGTGTGCCCAGGGGGCCAAGAAGGCCAATGGCATCCTGGCTTGTGTCAGCACTAGCGTGGCCAGCAGGGACAGGGAAGGGATCTGAGCCCTGGGCTCGGCACTGGTGAGGCCGCCCCTTGATTCCTGTGTTCAGTTTTGGGCCCCTCACCCCAAAAAGTCCATTGAATGACTCGAGCGTGTCCAGAGAAGGGCAACGGAGCTGGGGCAGGGTCTGGAGCACAGGTCTGGTGGGGAGCGGCTGGGGGAACTGGGGGGGTTCAGTCTGGAGAAGAGGAGGCTGAGGGGAGACCTCCTGGCCCTCTACAGCTCCCTGACAGGAGGGGGCAGAGAGGGGGGATGAGTCTCTGGAGCCAAGGAACAAGTGATAGGACAAGAGGGAATGGCCTCAAGCTGCACTGGGGAAGGTTTAGACTGGCTATTAGGAAGCATTTCTTTCCAGAAGGGGTTGTTGGGTGTTGGAATGGGCTGCCCAGGGAGGTGATGGAGTCCCCATCCCTGGAGGTGTTTAAGGGTAGAGCTGACCCAGCGCTGAGGGATCTGGTGGAATTGGGAACTTGCAATGTGAGGTTCATGGTTGGACTGGATGATCTTCAAGGTCTTTTCCAACCTAGACTATTCTGTGAAATACAAATACATCATCTCTACTTCAAGGAATCCAGCAGAGGCTGGGAGATAGTCTTGAAAGCAACACATCTTTAACCTCTAGTCCTTCCTAGGACTTTGATTTTGGCCTTTCCTGAAGAAAGACATTGTGGTTAGACCGACTTTTTGTGTGACCCACTGGTGCCATTTTCATATTCTTATTTATTTATCTATTTAAGCTTGGACTCACTAGGATTTTGCTACAACACTGGAAGAACTACATGCAAAAATAACATGTCAGTTCTGCCTTGTAGAGCAAAATTGTTGTTTAGCATCTGGGCTCTGGAGACTTCCTTGCAGATTGACAAAGCTCAAAACCAGTTTGATGTTACAACAGAGTTTTCCCTGTGGCCAGGATCTGGAGGGAGACAAGAGGTTTGGGGAAATTTCAGACCCTTCACCTTCAGAGAGTGGGATAGGAAGTCGGGTGTCATTTAATCCTAACTCTCAGAATGGGTCTATGTGTTTTATTATATAATAAATAGCTTTGGAATTATAAATAGCAGACAAGTAAGTATAAGCAGAAACAGCAGGCAGTACATATTCAGTGCAGCTTTTATAATAATTATAGAGAATAATATAACAAGAAATCAGACATAAGAGAATTTGAAAGGAAGAAATGAGTCAAGGTTTTTCGTGAGAAATGCAAACCAGATACAAGCCAATCTCTGTATAGAATATGAGAACTGTGTATTATCAACAAACAACATGTAGTATTAACGATACCCAATCAACTTCCACAGAGGAAGAAAATTTTTAATTAGTGATAAAATTGTAAAACAAATATTTTTTGATAGGACTTTTTTTACTGGCACTAAGCCTGTCTTCAGGCAGAGATTTCCTTTCCTCCACACTCCACAAAATTTTGAAGTTTTGACTCTGAAAGAGCATAATGTTAAATGTCTTTTCTTCCCTGTTTATTTAAGGTTACACAGATAATGAGGGAGAAAAAACATCATACAGTTCATCACACTGTAACGCATGAATGACTGGAATGGCATTGTGGTTTATTTAATACATAGTACTGTGTTTAAAATTTGATTTTATGTTATTTTATTATTTACACTGAGAGAGGAATCTCTTTGGAGGGGATTGAGTGGGACATGCAATTGGCTCCCAGAGATAATTCAGCAGAAACTGAATTCAACAGAAGTGAAGCCAGTTTAGTCAAACAGCTGTCTGGAAAGCTTTAGGTCTGTGGATTCTGCAACTGGGCTTTTCAAGGTTTCTTCCAACTCTATTTTTTTATTTAAGCAAGTACCTTCAAAGTGAAGTGTAAGTTACTTTTCATTGCTCACCATTTGTTTATAAGCCTTAAAAGAAAAAGTAAAAGCATCTTCTATAAGGATAAAATACTAAGCAGTATACTTCAAATTAAAATGACAGATCTCCAGGGGGCTCCTAGAGATACTGTCATCACTCCTTGAAATATTAAAGCAGCACAATCCAAGGCTGTAATTTCAGTTGCACTGACACAAAACTGTCCTGTAGTGGTACAGCTGTCCCTACACGTCTGTATTAATATAGGAAATCTGTGTCAGTATAAATCTTTTCTGTCTGCATCTCATTGCGTGGTGATTTGAAACTGCAATGAGATATCACACCCTGGGCATCTCTACTGTACTCATATGAAAATTTGCAGCCTTGGGCTTGCAAAGAGGTGGGTAAGCCCCTGTCATGCCCAGTTGTATGCCCAGATTAGCCATCTTAACGAATGCCCAGCAAACTGCTGTGTGCAGAGTGTGTCTGTGGCCATCCCACTCTGCCCCAGAAGGGGATGGGTGGCTGCTGTCTATCAGACAGCAAGAGAACACCACTCTCGTGGGAAAATTACTGTCTGGAGATGCTTATGAGTGGGAATATTCAACAGTTCATTTGGTGGCTCTGTGCTAGAAGGTTGTACCCTGCGTGCTTGGTCATTCCTGTGGGCTGGAGGGGAAGCTGTAAGTGCAAAGTGCTTCTCTGTGTCAGCTGACCAGTGGTAACATCCCACCTGTGCTACAACTAATGGTCAGTGCTAAACCTCCACTTGGACTGGAAGTGCTCCCCTAAACCCTTCTGGGGGTTCCGCCACATGGAACTGAAGCATATATCACAGCTGGCTGCACTTTGGACAGGGTTTCTGATGTGCTGCCCACAGTGCCCTGCAGAGAAGCCTCTCACTGCAGGTGGAGTCTGAGATGCTCACTGGGTGTGTTAGGTAGAAGTGAGGTGAATATCCCATCTCATTTGCCCCTTTAATTTGAAGAAGAGCAAAATAAAATGAAGAGCTTAAAACAATATTTGGACTGTATATTTTTACCAAATCAGCCACCTCCTCCCTTCACAAGACACTTCAGATGGCTTAACTGTACTTGCATAGTCTGACTTGATGCACAGTTTGATAGCTGGCTGAGCATCCTCACCCTCACCAATGAATTGTTTCTGTTGCAGGTGTGGAGATGACGGCAAGAACAAACCAATGTATAAAGCTTCATTCATCTGTCAAAATTATTGCCACTGGATGTCACTGAATTAAAACTGCTTAGCAGGTCTGCAACCCCAGTTGTGAGCTCCCTCCAGCCACGTGACAGGGTTCATCTGCCTGTGTTCCCAATATCCGTGGCCCAAGTGTGTAACTTTTGCTCCTGCTGCAGGGAAAGAGCAGAGGGAAAGTTTGTAGAAAGACAGCAAAGTAGAAATGGAAAGAGAGTACTGTTGAGATAGAGTTGTTAGTAGCTCAATAATTCAAAAAGGAAAACATGATCTTGGAAATTTATAAAGTCCTCAAAGAAAAAAAAAAAAAAGGAAAAAAAAAAAAAAAAAAAACTAAGGAGGCAGGTCAGGAGCTAGTTGGGAAACACCAGGCTTTTGCGTGAGTCATCAGTGCCTTCAGTGTCCACAGAGCTGGTGGAAATTGGTATCTCAGCACCCCTGGGGATGCACTCCAAGGAGCTAGAGAGGCCAGCCTGCCCCCTCGGTGCCTGCTCCACCAGCAAAGATTCTGCATGGTTGTGAACCTATTAGCCTCGAAGCTTGTCAGACCATAGCCACCATTGCATTAGATAAAAATCACATATAAAGCAATAAATAATTGTTTTATATTTTGTATCTCTTGCTTGAACAGTTTGTGCCTGACTAAAGATGCCAGAGCAAACAGACCCAAGAGAGAGGTTGTAATACGAGAGGTGACCCAACAAAAAACAGGGAAGCTGGAGGCATCCGCTGAACCTCCCTCCAAACTACCTGACCCTCATCCTGGTCCAGGCATTTGACCATTATTCTTGGCACTATGCATGCTTTTCCCTGTGTTTGCTCAGGCAGGAGTAAGGGACAAAGAAAGTAAAAGGTTTAGGAAGGAAAATCAAGGGAAGGAGTTGTAATTTGCTCTTAAACTCAGGCTTTCAGATGACATTTTAAGGTAAATATACATTAACTTGTTTATTTGATAAGCTGAACGGAGTTTGTGATTTGTTGCTTGGCACTAAAAGTATTCTTGGAGCATATGAAAAAATGCCCTGGTTGTACAAGATGGAATATTACAGAAAAATTACTCTGGCAAACAGAAGGTTTCCTGGTAAACACTTTCTGGTTCTGTGGGAGTGGTAATTCACTGACGCAAAGTGTTTGCTTTCCACAGAGCAAATGACAAGCAAGACAAAAGTCCCTGAGACTGCAATCTGCAGTTCTGTCATATGAGAATGTCACGATGTAAGAGATTTTTTTTCTATTTTTCTCCTAATGTTACACAGATATGGGGATGACCCAGGTAGCGAAATACAAACATCTATTCATACACAGGGGAAATGCAATAAATCTCTATGTAAATTGTCTTCTCTGCAATAGAAGACGGGACAAATCCATCTGCAAGATTAAAGACAGCAGTGAGATGGCAGAAGTGTAGTCAAGCCTGATGAAATTCACCACCAATACTTAAGGAACTAATTGAACAAATCTTTGAAACATGAACAACCAACTTCATGAAGGCAATCACTTCAGAGAAGTGATTTGGGAGGATGACTACGGAAATTCTGCCTAAAAAGAGAATTAAAAGAGTATTTGAATCGTTGGTCTGGCTTGATCCAGGCAAAAAATCTGGATCAAATTTTTGAAAAAGCAATGTATACATCCATAAAAGCTTTCTTGATAACAGAACACATCTATTATTTCACATTTCCATCAAGCAGGTCTGCAAGGTGAAGAGGTCTCATGGTAGCTAAGTCCTTAAAAAAAAACTTTTACATTTCCCTTTATGTACACAAAGCAGAAATGTGAAATGAGTTACTCTGCTTCTCCGGCATGAAAACTACTGGCACATAAGACAAGAACCTACTTGTGTTCAACTAGAGCTAGGCAGAAGAATCAAGGCTAAACTAGTATAATTATGTCAAGTGATTGGTTATGGCAAATACAACCAGTATGAATTGGAAAATGACAGGGGTGTTTTGGGTTGCAGTGGCACTCAACACTTACTGTATCAGCAATATCTTAAAAGGGCAAGATTGCCTAGGGAGTGCTATCAGAAATACCATGGTTTAGATACACTAAACGCAAAACTAGGATCAAAGTAGAAAATGTCATTAGGAAAGGACTGTTTATTCGAGAGGAATTTGAGAAGGGAAAATGGGGTGCAAAGGCAGTCAAAATGTAGGTTCAAACTCAGAAAAATGGAAAATGAAGAATAAAATCAAAGAATAATAGCAAAGCAAGAGTGTGGACACCTACAGACCTCAGTGATGTCGACCTGCGGACCTGAGTCCACCGGGACAGTTGAGAGTTCCCCACAGGACAGCTCATTGTACTTTGTATCAGGTCAACATCTGGTGGTGGTGGGAAATTGGGTTGCACTATTTATAGAATTATAATTTAATAGTGGATTTAGATCTTAAATTATATTTCAGAGCTGTGATTAACAGTTTCATACTTGCACATAAAAAACTACATAGCTATACAACTCTCAATTAATATCAGTAGCTTGTTATTTTGTTAATGGGATTATGGATATTTTGGTTCTTTAGGTTACTAATTGAGATTACTGGCTGCTTTTCTTATTGCCCCAAAGTGTGTTCACTAATCAATAAACACCTTGATTAGTTTGCATGTTACATCTCAGGTGCCTGATCCAAAGGGGGAGTACCAACCCTCAGCTGTAACAGATGGATAACTGGCAAAACAAGTAAACTGAAAGCAATAGAGGAGATAAACTTTGACTTTAATAAGACTTTTGATATTGACTTGTATGCCATTACATATAAAGAAAGAAAATGTGGTTTAGATTACGTGCCCATGAAGGAAACACACATTTATTTGAAACTCAGAATAAGTTTCAATTCACATCTCACTTTGACACGAAGAGTTGATACCAGGTAAGGGCTCTGAGGGCTCCTGTGCCGTGTGAGCCAATCTCTGTTGTAATTGTTTATTTGTGCAGTTGAACAGGGAGTGCAATCCTAAAAACATTTTTAGAACTGAACCTGGTTGATGTTCCACATAGTGTAGGGGATGGGACTGGAATTCAAAAAAGAGCCCAATAAATTGGAAATGTTATTTGGGCTAATAAAAGATGAGACAACCGAATAACAAAGTATGTGAATGTGAATTGGAGGATAGCAAACCTTAAAATGGATGAAACATCAAAAAGGGCACGTCTTGTTCTGAGATGTATTCCCCACTTTCCTGTTAGTAAGACCTACAAGTTTTTATTTCATTCTGTTCACTATCAGTAAGTCATAGGTTGATATAATAATATTCCAAAGAAATTTATGATATATTGTTATGCAAATATTAGTACAGAGATGATTCAGTACATAACAACTATACTGAGCTTTCTGGAAAGTCCTAGCACAGTTTTTTAGAGCAGGGATGTGTGAGTTCAACTTTATGCTGGGCTAAGTCGTTCACACGATAACTGAAAATAGCATATGGCTGCAGTAAACAAGAAAGCTGCTTCCTTCTTGCAGATATTTGAAATTTTCACAGACATTTGAAGTTTTCAGGGGTTTTTTCCTACTAGAAGTTTACAGCTGTAATAATTCCAGTAGCATCATTTCTCCAACTAGAGCAACACTGCCCTCAGGCAATGGGAATTTTAGTGAGGATGTATTTGGCCCACACAATATATCAAGACCTTCTTCAGTTTCTCAAGGTGATTGTGAGACTGACAATGTTCATACAAAAAGATAGAAGAAGCAGTCTGAGTAAACAGGACTAAGACATTTATTTATTATTCCTTTTCGAGGGAGAAGGAGTAACCAGACCAACATGAATAGATGGTCAGAACAAAATACAAACATGCAATATAATAAGAATCAAAGACAGAGTTCTGGGTGGACCGTACACTGGAGTGCATATTTCCATAAAAAAATGATACATAAATCAATATTTCTTCTTTGTAAGGTAACAATCCTTAAAAAAAAATGACAACGCAAATAAGAAAAAGGGAAAAAATCAATAAGCATCTGTGGCAGAAAGCTGCACCCAAAGCTTTAAGGTTTCACGAGAATGTTTTAAATGACAGTGTTAGAATTTTAATTGCACTTGAAAAAAAGAATCCTGAAAAAGTCACCATGCTGGGACCCCGTAGCTGCTTTTCAGTGCTCCCAGAAAACAGCCATATATTTTCTATATTTTGCATCCATTGCATTGTTTCCCCTAGATTATGAAATGGTTCTTTGACAAAGTTATTTTTTGGATCTAGATAGAGGCTGTTGCTTTCTCTTACCAAACCTTTACATATTTTTACTTCAATCCTATTCCCAAACTTCTCTCACCACAGATGAATTGAAAACTGTCCAGGGTTTTACTGGATACTGAATAAAGTATTCTCAAAGAGAAATATGAATGTGAAACACCACTGAAAAAGAACACGAGGATCTATAATCAGGCAGTACACTAAACTATTAATTGCGGTGTAAAACAGTGACTGTATAAACCAAATAAATGTCCATTGAAGATTCTCTTTAAGAGAGACAAGTTTAAAATTAAGGTTTGGACTTTGGAAATGAAGTGTTTGATGCTGTAAAGATGATTAAAATAATTGTTACCCTTCTGGTGTTCTTTTCCTGCAGCTCAATCAGGGACCTAGAGGTGGAATTTAATTTGCAATGAATAAATATAACGTTTTCTTTCCCATTTTCTCCAGCACATTAGGAAAATAATACATTCAGACTGTATCACTCCATTCAGCTGGGAACAAGATGCTTAATTCGGGACATTTATGGCAAAATCAGAGACAAAGGAAAATGCAAGTAGTTCTTGGATATCCAGCTCCTTCACAGTTAGTAGCTACATCAATAAAAGTCTTCACCCAGCGTGTAGGAAATTTTAATGGACTCCTCTCCTGTTTGTTCTGAAGCGCACATCCCTCCTGGAGGAGTGTCCTACTCCTCACGTCACCAGAGATTTGGAGTGGCTGGCACTCATGCATATGCATGACTGCTTTATCACCTCTTCTGTCTATTCCCAGTGACTTCTGGAAGTGGTCAAGATGCCCAGATATAAGTGTCTGATGCCTTATTAGATGACCTGGTGCCTACAGTATCTCTGTGTGGGGCTAGCAGATGGTTTGTGAGAGATGCCTAATCTTCTGGACTAGAAAGAAGATGCCAGGAGAGATCTACATGGCATTCACAGCCACCCTGGGCACCTATATCTGTGCTGGGTTTGCAATTTCTAAAACAGTGCTGGAATACATGTAGGCTACTTCCTAGGGGAACGTCTTAACCATGAGGCTGCATAGGTGTTATCAGCAGGGGAGAACAGCCTCCTCAGAATAACGTATAAAACCCTTTTGGGGAGCTCTGCTAAGAGGTGTTACGTCTTCTCTGTTAAAACAGAGAATTAAACTGGATTTCATGTAGCCTGCCTGGGTGCTTTCATCCCATGCCAGCAGGATGAAGGAACAGTGTTTATCCAACTCTGAAAAATTACTTCCAGAAAAAACTTACTGGCTGATGTGACCCAAACCCCCAATAGTTTTAAGACAATTAAAATGGTGCTCTTCAGCTAGCTCATAATTTTCCAAACTAGAATACAAAAGAAACCCTCTCTTACTTCTACAGTTGAACATTCTGGGCCAGAACCAAAAAGGGTTGTGGATCCAATGGAGCCTTCCCACTCTGAGAAACTGGTTTGTAGCTCTGTCCCCAGCCAAATTACAGTTCTCTCTCTGAGTGCAAAATCGTCTTGACAGGACTAAATTTTCACAGGACTGAAAACTCACAAATTAAAAGCAATCCAGTCACATACCAGCGCAGCAACTTCTTTAGGTTAGAGCATTCAGATAAGGCATTCCTTTTCCTCAGAAGAGGCTAGTATGTAGTTCATGAGTCATCTCGGTTGAGGGACAGATTGTTAGGGCTTGCGAAGAGAAAGATTAAAATGAGCATCATGTCAACACCACTACCTACGCTTTTTCTGTAGGCTCTATTCTCCTAGGGGTCAGTTGTGGTGCCTAGCTGACTTCACACCCAAACTGACATTAAGAAGTGGCATACTCCCAGTATCTCCTCTTCAGTGTCAGATGTAGGATGTGAAAGATCTGCTGCTCACATCAGAGTTTTTTTCAGCTCTGTGTTGGCTCCCAGCTGGCTTGTTCTCCCCTCTAGGCCACAGTTTTGCTATTTGTCTGGCAAACACATTTGACTGCTTAGTTTGAGCTGGATGGATAAGAAACCAAACCTGGAAGAGCTTCAACCTGCAATGAATGGCCCTAGGCTGTTGCTGCACTGTTCGCATAGCACTGATCACAGACTTCTGCCCTCATGCTTTGGGTTTTATGAGCTGTTAGCCTTATATTTCTTACCCTACCCATTTCCTCTCTGCATGCAGCTGCAGCCTCTGCAAATCCACATCCACAGCTGTTACCACAAAACTGATCTCTCCTGGTGCTCTGCAGCTGTACTGAAGCAGTGAGGAACAGGATTCCCATCCCCAAAATCCTAAATGTAAGCAAGACACTAGCCAAAGGTATTAAGCTGTTAAGAGCTGAGGACAGGAAAAGAAAGTTAGTACCTATTTCTTTTTGCACCTGCAGGTTGTATATTCAGGAACTTTTTGCAGTGACTTTGCATTGCCAGCAGTGGACGTGAGGAGAAAAACGTATGTGCTTTAGCTGACTGTTAAATTGTTTGTTCAGCTGTGATTGTGTGGTCAGTGGATGCAATAGAACAGAAGTTAGCTCTGACCACCTGAGCAGCTCACTGTCAGGCTTTCTCCACAAACCATAACTGCAGGTGGGTGTGAATTCAACAGTTGTGATGCCCTTCAACGGCCCCATTTTTTTAGCTGACCTTGCTTTGAGTATACCTGTATCTTACTTTTGCATGGTTCTCTTTTTACATCCCATTTCTTTCCCCTCCTCTTCACTAATACCTGATTACTATATTTTGTGTGAAGGTTCTACTGTGCCCCAACATGTACCAGGCAAACTGAACAGAAAATCAATCTTCCAGTTTTCATACCAATAAAATACAAGAGAATATCATAACACGGGACAAAGATGGTAATTTAAACCAGACATGGTCAGTAAATGCACTAGTATTTAGAACAGTAGGTGAAATAAAGCCATCAGTCCCACATCTCTGAACTCAATTGTTCTGAGCAAGATTAATTTCTTAGGTTAAACATAATTTATGAAACATCAGTCACACCAAGAAAACAGAAGACTGGGAGTATTTATTTACCAAGTTTCTAAAACAATTCCTGGCTGCTGCAAGTTCAGTTTTGCTTTTTTTTTTTTTTTTTTTCTCTCTGCAGATTCATTTTGGGTTATCTGGTCCAAACTAAACTTCCTCATAGATAACATACACTTCCAGTTCATTTCACTCCATTGCTGAAGAGTGGGAGGTTAGAGATTGTTCTCCTGGACTGAAATATCATTAATGCAGACTAACTGCTCCAAATTACTTTTGTTGTTAATTGAGAAAAATACATGGTTTTCATCCCAGTTTTACGTGGTCTGTTTTAGGTTGAGACATTCAGGTCAATGCACATTGTATCTCAGAAGTGACTGATCTAAACTGCATTTAGATGAGGGCAGCTATACTATAGATACATATGGTTTGAATTTAAGCTGAATTCTACCCTAGTTATTAAAAGACTATGATGGGTACATGGAATCATAACACCTGTATTTCGAGTCATGAAATAAAAGGTACAGGAATGCACACTTAGAAAACAGGGATGCTTTCAGTGCTACAGAGCTCATCTGCCTTTCGCCTGGAGATTCACCTGGTTCTACAAGGTCAGCTTTTCCAGAAAACTCTTCTGGGTTCCTCTCCTTGGTGGAACTAGATCAGTGAAGACAACAGAGCTTGATGCACCATAAACCTGCCAAAATATAGGCACATCTTAACGTGAGAGAAGTCTCTCCCAAAACACTCCTCATTGTCTCATTTAAGTGTTTGATTTCAGCCCACAACTCTCTGAGATGCACCAGAGTATCTTGCCAGGATTCCAGCTACAATTCGGAAGGGTGCAGGTCTTCCATATGTCCTTTGTAATATCTTTAACACTGAAAGGGTGTTTTGGACATCCTGTTTCATAAAAACCGGTTCCAAGCACCTCCGTATAGGCTGCTGCATTTAGTCTTTGTTCTCCACCAACCTAGAAGATCTCCTTCCCTCTGTTGAGATAACTAGTTCAGATGTAGAAACTTACATTTTAGATACACTCTTTTAGTAAGACACAACCATATTTTATGACTTCTTTCAGAAAATTTTATACACTAATTTATGAAGAAATGTATGTATTTGCTTTCTCCCCACCTTGATCATAGAAAAACAGTAATGTAAGCACATGTGCTTAGATGTTGTTGATACTAGTGTGAATAACTGGATACTTTCCAATAGTAGAAACTTGTAAAAGACAAGTATTACTTTCAGCCAGTAAATCTTTTTTTCTTACAATTACTTTTCTGCAGTTCATTACAGAACAGAGCGTCCCAGGTTCTGCTTCCTGTACGTGCACTTTCTATCAGAGAGACATATTCTATGTCTCTCTAAAAGAGAAAAACATTACAGGATGCAGAAACCAGAAAACTATACCTTCTTTACAATGTTTTATCTCAGGGTCTTTTTCATGCAACTAAATACTCCCTCTTGCTTTTTTTTCCACCTGGCTCTATGGTTCCTGCACATCAGACTATGGAATGGCTGAGCTTCAGTGAGATGTATGAAAGCCTTTGCAGTCAAGGTATGCTGTGAATGGATATGTAATATGTCCACTGGTTATATAGCTTAGATTCATATTTTATCAAGTAGTTTCCCATTTCAGAGTGTTATAACCTTTATTCTATTACAAGAAAGGGTGAGAACCCAGTCCACAAACAAGTTTGGCTGTGGCCAAATGCAGTTATTTCAGTAATTATTATGGGCCAAACTGCAATTAATCAGCAATATCATTTCCAAATGACTCTTCATGCTAGGATACTGTGATTGTAAATGGAGATTATTTTAATACTTCTTTTCTTTGCTCCACATGTTTCTCATTTTCTTACTGCAACCAGTCCAATAGAATGGTCTATCCAGGACTCACTGACTTGCAAATCTGATTTTCCTGTTTTCTTCTACATTTTAACAAGCTTTTCAGTCTCAGCAAGTTGAAGATATTTTTTACCAACTCGACACTGTTACAAGAAGACCAACCTTCTTTCTGTGCCATCTACAATACCTCTGGTTTACTCATGTCAAATGCATGAGAAGGCTGAAATGCTTACATATGGAATGAATTTAGAGCTGACATTTTTGTAAGGAATTCATGGCAAAAGTCCCCGTATTGTTGTTAGATTAAAGAAACACCTTTTCTCAGCAAATACATGTATCAAAAAGAATTAATGAAAAATTCATTAGCATGTTTTACACAGAGATAGTTATGGCTTGTCACTAACCATATAAACTGAAGCTGAGACCTTAAAACCATTTTTCTCCATGAGTAAGAAACAAATATCTCCAAATCATCATTACATTTGAGATATCTGTGATAGTTTGGAGTCTGTATGGCTTTGTATATTTCGTATTAGAAAGAAAAGGTTGTATTTTCCACTTCCTTTTTCTTAAAAAAAAAAAAAAAAAAATATTCAATTCAGTGAATCATTTTTATCAAAACAGGGATTCTGAGAAATATTGTTGTTTGCTTGGCCAGATTTATTTCAAATAACAGATTTATTCTAAAACATCAGCTGAGCAGAACTATGTTTTGTTTGGTTATGTCAGACTCTAACAGAGGAAGACATATTTGAAAAGAAATGTTAATCCACATAAGGTTTCTCTACAGAAGTCTTCCATGTTCACTTTCTTTATATCCTTCCATATTGTTAACATTCACTAACAGGCGTTGGTTTGTTTGTTTTATGGGAGAAATGTGATTGAAGGGATAGAGTTTATCTTTCTTACTGACCTGTATCTAACAGTTTCTCCTATTCTAATCTAACATTTTAAAGGCATTAGATATGTTGCTTCCTGGAACATTGTTGGCTGGATGGTCTCACTCAGTGGCTCGATGTCCAAGTGGAGAATGGTGACGTGTCATTCCTCAGCGGTCGGTGTTGGAACAGGTGCTGTTTAACATCTTGGTTGGAGACATCGGCAGTGGGACTGAGTGCACCCTCAGCAAGTTCACTGACAGCACCAGGCTGTGTGCTGCATTCGAGATGCTGGAGGGAAGGGATGTGCCATCCGGAGGCATCCGGACAGGCTGGAGATGTGGGGCTGTGTGAACCTCGTGAAGTTCAACAGGGACAATTGCAAGGTCCTGCCCGTGGGTCAGGAAAATCCCAAGCACAAATACGGGCTGGGGGATGAGTGGATGGAGAGCAGCCCTGCGGAGAAGGACTTGGGGGTGTTAGTGGATGGAAGACTGACTGTGAGCCGGCAGTGTGTGCTCACAGCCCAGAGAGCCACCCGTGTCCTGGGCTGCGTCCAGAGCAGTGTGGGCAGCAGGGTGAGGGAGGGGATTCTCCCCTGCTACTCTACTCTTGTGAGATCCCACCTGCAGTGCTGTGCCCAGCCCTGGGGCTCCCAGGACAAGAAGGACATGGACCTATAGGAGGGGGTCCAGAGGAGGCCACAAAGATATCAGGAGGCTAGAACCCCTCTCCTATGCAGAAAGGCTGAGAGAGATGGGGTTGCTCAGCCTGGAGAAGAGAAGGCTCCGGGGAGACCTTACAGTGGCCTTCCAGTACTTAATGGGGGCCTACAGGAAAAATGGGGAGGGACTCTTGATCGGGGGTGTAGTGATAGGACAAGAGGTAATGGTTTTAAAATGAAAGAGGGGAGATTTAGATTAGATGTAAGACAACACTCCCTGTGAGGGGGGTGAGGCCCTGGCACAGGTTGCCCAGAGAAGCTGTGGCTGCCCCCTCCCTGGGAGGGTTCAAGGCCAGGTTGGACGGGGCTTTGGGCAACCTGGGCTAGTGGAAGGTGGCCCTGCCCATGGCAGGGGGGGTGGAACTAAATGATATTTAAAGGTCCCTTCCAACCCAAACCATTCTATAATTCTACGGTGTTAGAACTGGTTTTCAGCTATTTACAAGAAAGGGAGATGAAAAAGACTAGCTCAAACGCAAGTGCTTTCATGATTGACTTGTCCCAAGATTTGGAATGTATTTTACCCCAGAGTTCTTTTCTGGAACCAGATCCTTAATGTCATGTAGTATAGGTTTAGAAATGTTTCTGAGTTATTAGATCTGAACTGTAGCTCAAATGCCAATCTGCATACAGTTAGTAAAGAGCAATGATACATTTTTACATTGCTCAGCTTTGCCACATTTAAATAGAGGAGATTGAAAAGACCATGAACACGTGCACATACTGAGCTTTGACATGAAAAGTCTATGATTTTAGTAACTGAATCGTTTGTTAATCAATTTGGACTTCATGTAACTGACTTCCACTCTGCAAAAACATTTCCTTCTGCAATTTCAGACGTTAGACTTTAAGAGCGCACATTAGACTTCACAAGTGGTTTTTGAATAGTAAGACTAGAAAGGAATGAAGTTTATTCCCCAAGGAAGCCACGAATTCTCCTCACTGCAAACTTTTAAGAACCATGTAGAAAAACATCTATAAGGCACAGCCTATTTATATCAGATAGTGTTCTAGGGACTGTAACACTAGAAGGGAGGGAATAGGCCTCTCAAAGTTTTTGGTTGACAGTTTTTTAAAGCTATTCCATTATACTGTGCTTATGCACAGTTACTATTGGTTCATTTATTTTGGGGGAAATTTTTTCCTTGGTTATGAATAGTCACATGGGCAGTAGTTTCAAGTTTCACAGTGTCATGAAAGGAGACATCACAATCACTAGGGAAATAACTGTATCATCTGGGCACTGCAAAAATTGGAATTCCTTTAATAGGGAAAATCCTTTATGGAGGATCTAGACCCGTATTTTTTGCTTCAGGATGAATACTTTCATAACTTAGCTGCAGTCCAAAGGCTGGTACCAGCAGTAGGTTAGCAGCAATGACTACAATTTGTGCATTGCAGACAGTGTTGTTTCCATTTGTGTGAGAGATCTGGGGCTTTGCAGAAGCAGGAGAGTTCAAAAAAGACATCTCTGTGCTCAAAACATCCAGAAGTATCTTGTCCCCTCCCACAAAGGGGAAGCATGTAAAAGGGACATGGTGGGACTCCGTGTTAGTGCGCTTAGTTCCTCCTTCATATGCTCTTTACATTTTCCTCTCCTGTGCTCTGTTTCTAGGGTGCTGATTTCTTTAAGGGAGAATGTAAGAGTAATGAACTCCTGTTTGCAACACACAAAAAGTTAAAAATCTCCCTCTTAATTTCAAAGCAAGAGATCAGGAAATTCAGAAACATTTCCTTACTATTTTGCCCTTTGCCTGGGCTAGCTTTTTTTGTGTAGCATCTAACCCCATCTGAGAATAACTGTTTGAATTATTACCCTGTTGGTTATCTCCCTAATAATCATCTAGAGTGGAAGGTGAGTTGGGTTGTGTGGAAGAAATGAATGCTCCTTTTTGCAAAACAGAGTTAGCTAAAAGTATCAGGTCTGCAAGGTGTTTTGTATAGCTAAGATCTATGCAAAGCCTGAACCACACTAAACGGCATGAATTTTAATCAAAAGTACTAGTTAAGCTGTCACTAGCTTCAGTGGAACTGAAGAATTGAAGAAACTGGAATTTTTGCCTTCATTACTTGAGGTTAAATGAGATTCTTATAGTTCAGGTTTATATAAGAGGTAGAAGAACTTCCACAGTCAAATCTCTCAAGCTGATTTTTTTTTAAAAAAAATAACTTTACTTCTTTTTTTTTCTTTAAAATAAATATATACATTCGCAGAACCCTGTGGAATTTTTTTTTTTTTTAACTAAATTACCCCTTCTGGTACTCCACATGAGGAAGTGAGAATTGATATGCTAAATTGCTCTTTGTACCATGGTTCCGGATGTCAATTTTATTAATCTTTGTTTTCTTCCCAATTATCTTACCCATAGACCATGAACTGTAGCATATCTGACAGACGTTCTTTATGGAACAAACGGATTTCACTATTTAAACAGGTGTGGCGTGCTTTAAAGAAATACTTGCAGTGGTATCATTTCATTTTAACAATACAAATAAAGCTCAGGTGACTGTAGCAAATGAATGAAAATTACTGAATGCAATGAATGGGGTAAAATGGAACTATCTCCCAGGACAGTGAGTATATGGAAGTGTTAGACTGCCTTCCTTCAGAGGTGATAGAGATGTAGTCTTAATAGCTATAGTAGGCTGTTTATTAGGCTTTCTGATGATGATAACCTTGGTCTCATCAAAAGTGTCACAAACACTTCAGATAAAAAGCATCCTTGTCCTTATCTCAGAACGTGGGAGGATTTGGGAGACCTTATCACAAGTGGCTTCCTGTAGTGCTGCCTGCTATACAGGTAAAGAACAAAAGCAGCTGTGTTAGAAAGGAATCATAACTCAGTATTAAAATTCTGACCACAGCATATATGCAACAGGAATACTGCAGAAAAACAAGAAACAACGAAACAATATTGAGTCACACTACGGGCAGCAACCTCAACCCATCATAACGAAAACGGGGCTCAGCATGCAAGGCACCACAGCAAAGGCAAGGATGAGAAAGGGATCTGCAAGAAAAGAATGAGAGGATGGGACCTAGATGATCTTTAAGGTCCTTTCCAACCCAAACCATTTTAAGATTCTGTGAGATGTGCTGATGCTTTATGCATTCTGAAAGCTGACAGGCAGCATGGAAGGAAGCCAGACATATTGTGTTTAAATAGAGTTGAGCACTCTAGTCATAGCCGACTTTGTGATATTACCTTATAAATAAACGGAAGGAAATATTCTGCAAAAAGAAAGGTGAGCTGAGTGATGCTGCACCGGAGCAAAAAAGCGAACACATGCCACACATCTCTCCAGACTAAGAGGGGAAGATGTAAAACTCTGTAGCCATTCCGCAAATAGGTTACTCTTGAGCAACACATGGGGTGAAATGTGTGTAAAATAATGACTCATGCCACAGCCTTTTGGCCTCAGTGAGCTAATACAATATAAATTTTATTTAGAAAATGAAAGTTTAGGAACCACTTGGAAGAAAATATCATTGTGTTGCCCAGAGTGCAGGTCATTCTGTGCATGGCTATGAAGTGAGTTGTTGACTTAAGTCTCTGCCTCAAAATTCATATTCCACTCTTTTACCAGAGAGAGGACAGACAATTGCAAAGCAACCATCCCTCAACTTGAGCTTTCATTTTGTGAACACATTAGCACTGTAGCTAATGACTACAGACCACAAGTATCTTGGCAAAGTCAAAGTGCTGCAAAAGGACAAGCATCTTATCTTATCCCTTTCCTTACCCTGGAGACAAGCAAAAAAAAAAAAAAAAAAAAAACCAAACACCAAAACCAAACCAATGCAATTGGATTGGTTCATTTTCAGTCACCTGTTCATTAAGAAAAATTCTTTCTTCTGAAATGTGAAGCCCCACAGCTGATGTCATTTATGAGCAATAAATATTGATAAGGAAAGAGAAGGGAACGCATATATATATATACACAACCGTAGAGTGGGTGAGGAAGGCCTCTCACTCCTGCCACCCTTCCGAAGAAACAGAAGGATTCTGGCTGGGCAAAGGTAATGTATGCAGAATTGAATTTCTGTATTAGAGATTTTATCCATACAGTAACTTGGCCAGTATTGATTGGGCACTGTGCTACAAAGACAAATGTATTTAATATCTAAGTTGTTCCAGATGTGATAATTAAAAGAAAAGGTCTTCTTCACAGAGGAAGAATTTAAAAATAAATTATATCTTCTTCTTAGAAAGTACACCTTCAACCTGTGTGGGTAAGAAACGGCTTCAGTGAAGTCTAATTCCATATTTCTTTAGATCAAAAGTTAACACTGACTCACTTGTTTCATTCTTCAAACGTGAACATAAATTAATCCATTTTTGCAGAGGGTGGTCAATCATGGAAAATGCTTTTCTAATGCCATCTGAATTATTTTTATGTTGAATTTATTTCTCTTGAGTATTGGGATATACCAGTACAGCTGAACTCAGAATTTTGCCATCTAGAAATGTTAACTATCTGTCCAAGCTTTCAGATATATATGCTATTAAAATGTCTATCTGACAGTATGCAGTAAACGGATTGTATTTTCTAATGCAGCGTGAAAATTTTACAAAATGAAAGTTAAAGATGTAGACTCAGAGAAGGTAGAAAAAACTTATATCAAAGTAACTGAAAAGACAAATATTCCCACTCTTACAAACTTTCAAACCTGCTATGCCCCCTGAAAGATTTATCAGTTGGCAGGAAAAACACTCTGCTGAAGAGTGAAACACCAGGACTAAACATGAAAGGGCTGGACTGTATTTTTCAAACAGACCTTTGTTTCTAACTATAGATTTTTATTTTTTTTTTTGCATTCAATCAAATTTGCATAAAATGTCCAGTTTTCAAGCAGAGCTATCTAAAAATGCATCTCTAGCATTTGTCTTTTCAGAAGCATGAAAGCGATTTAGTGGATTCAACACTATTGACACGGAAGGATAATTGTATATGGGAACTGTTGTCTTTTGACTTTGAAAGTAATGCCAAATACATTTACTCCAAGGCATAGATTTGATTGTACAGTCTGACAATCGAAGATGTGCAGTGCTGTTTTAATCAAGTTTAATTCTGGAGCTAGAAATGTTTTGTTTCCATTTGCAGCACTTACCTGGGGAATCCCAGATCTTGTTTCTGCTTGTAAGGACAAGACAACTCCTCAGTGGCCAGATATCCCTTCAGTTTAAGAATTTATTCCTCACTAATATAAGTGAGAACCTGACTCTGCCTCATGAAAGTGATTTCCTTATGTAATTACGGGCGAACAAGCTGAAGACTGAATGTCTGAATGATATGAAGTGTTTGGTGTGATAGGATATGTCTTGCTGATTTATGTCATGCAACAGAATGTAGTTCTGAAATAAATGATCAATCTAGCCATAACCTATCTTGTACGAGGAGAATTGTAGTCACCAAACCACATTATCTTGGTGTTTTCATAGGCTGAATAGACCTCCTAAGAGTTCAGGTTAGTTAGCCCAGGCACAATGCCATCACAGTGTAACTATGAAGCCCACTGGATTCAAACTCACATCTCTGCATGGCAGTGGTGTCCTACCATTTTTGTTAGTATCAGTTTGGGAATTGGAACACCCAGCTCATTACCTTGTGAGCTCATGAAAGAATACAGCACATTGCATTGAATAACACAACAGTGTGTGGAGATTTTGGTCTGAACTCAGACAGCTTGGTCTTGCATTGCTACCATGCAAGTGAAGAGTGCCGTGTTTTCCCTTTTCTTCTTTAATTTCCTTAGAGGTAGGTTGAAACTTTGCATAGTTGGGAATTTAAAAATAAAGAACTCATCTTGTTCCAATAGTGGCTTGATGGCCTTATTCTGGTATACAGATTGATGCTTTACATTTGTTCACGAATGCTTTGCTGTGAATATTAGCCCTAAGAATTTTTTCCTGGGTGTAAAAGTCACATGGTAAACTTATATTCCCTGGTTGATTGACCTCCAATCTTAGTGGAAAGTCTTTCCTGTGTAAAAATGAGGAATATTTCTAGCTGTGCCTATAGTTATTGGCATCTAAATTCAGTGGGAGTCACTCTCAACTGCAAAGCTAAATGCTGGCAAGAGCATCGCTGCATCAAGCCCTTTACCGTGACATTATACACTGTGACAGATATTTTGGAATACTCTTACTGCAAACTAGTGTGGAATACTCATAAAATGTAAACAGAAAAGGGGGCTCACACACAAAGATGTTCAAAAACAAATTTTTTTTAACTTTTTCGTAATTTATTCTCTAGTGTTCTCATAGGCCTTCCCCAAGCCCTCTGCCCAGAGTTAGTTTAGTTGGAAATTTAGCCCCAAACAAGGGTTATAAGTGGACCTGCTTGTGCCCAGCGATCACAGTGTATAGAATTTTCTCATAGTATTGGAGATGCTGCACTATTTATAAACGAAAGAGTCACACTAAAGCACCTGAGAAGAAAACTAACACTCTTTCTGGAGCCCCATCATTATTGTTATTGCTATTATTACTATTATTATTATTGTAGTTGTTATTGTTGTTGTTATTATCCCTATAATAAGCAGAAATCTCTGACACCACAGTTGTAGGCTGACTCACTCACACAGGACTCAATAGCAAGTAAATCCACTGACATCGGTAACATAAACACAACATAAAAGAAAAAGAGATCACATCAAAAATCCAGAGGCAATTTCAGATGTTAAACAATGAACAGGATATGAATAATGTTACAAATGCCATTTCTTCCAAGTCATTATTCTAGGAACAAGAAATATTCGTTTTACTCAATGAAAGAAGAATGAAAAGTAAGTTGCATTTCCAGGACCCTGGTAACTTGCTGTTAATTCTCCGAGATGTGAATCTATGCTTCAGTTCCTGCCAGAAGTAAAAACTCTTAACTCATCCTTCTCACCTAACATCAACATGTTTCTTTAATCACTTAGCAGAGATGGATTGGTGGGTTGTTTATATTTTCATTATATATTTATGGTTTTAACAGGTGTTATCCCAATAGTTTCCCTGTCAAGTAGAATTTCCTAGATCTCTACCACTGACCTGTACTGCTCACGCTGTGGATTTTTCTCAGAAGTCAGCTGCAAGATTTATTATGTTTGACATTTTTTTATTACATCTTTTTTTCCTTGCTAGCTTCAGTCTGCTTTAAGATAACCCACTGAGCTCAAAGTTACTTTTCCTTGGGATTTTGCTCTTTGCCAGCTAAAAAGACATGATCTCCGGTATATGCTTAGCAGTACAAAGATAAGTAACCTCTACTTCTTCTGACATGTAGAAAAAATATCCCATGAATACGAGTGGGTTTCACACTGTCTGTGTACGTACTGTGGCGTTTGCTTCTATAAGGTATCTTAGCAGCCAAAGGGCAATAGCCAATATTACTTCCTGAAGGTTTTGTTTATGTCTAGGTGTCAGATGTCACTTGAGGGTGATCACCACCATTTGCTTGAGCCATAATGATGTTGATTTAATGAAGACACAGTGAGGAGGAAAGGAATGGAGACAACTGCTTATGTGTTCAGTGCTCCACTCCAAAACACCAGTTCCCAATATGGACGATGCTTGCTTGAGTAGGACGCTGCTCTGACCCTACTGAACAAATTAATGAGCTTTTTTGTTATACAGGGAGGCAAAGATGAAGGAAATGTTGCAAATTCAAGAGGGGGCTGATCGATCAATTATAAGAAACACGCAACTTTATGCTACTTACAGCCCCTGCTTCAACACCAGGTGGAGTCATCTCTGTACAAGACAGTGATGCCCATGCACCATCACACACTAATTTGCACAGTTTCAGCACATTCAACTGTATTAGATAGCAGTTAAAATAATCTCTGTGGCAAGCTTGACTTTGCAACAGTTTTGTATCTTGCTCACGCACCACATGACACCACTAACTTTATGCAGCAGAGATTAATGGATTTTGTGGTTTGTTTTTGTTTTGTTTTTTTTCTCTGTAGAAATGGATCTACTAACTGCAGTTATCTTCCTGGCTGCTTTGTTACACCAGACTAATGGACAGGTAGGAGCATTCATCTATGCGAAAGAGTCATGTCTGAGCACATTGTATAGATATGTGACACGGCATACTCTGGTCTAGTGATCTCTAGAGCTTAACAAGCCAGGGTTGAAATTACTGTTAGCATTTTAACATGACACAATAAAGATGAATTCTTGATTTTCTCAGGTTTTTGCTTTAAAATATTTCTTCTGCCTATCAAAATAGTCTTCTCTTCATAAGAATAATTTTAATAATACTTTTTCCCCAAAAATACGAACTAAGGCTATTCTAAAGTAGTTTAGCTAAGTATCAGAAATCTAGTATTCACCTCTCCTTAGAGAGAATTAATCTCGTAAGATGTAGGTATCTGCTATGTAGACATTTGATTGTGAGCTGTTTATCAAGATCTACTAAATAATGACTGAAAAGAAATAAGTATTTTGGGGATGCCAGTCATCTCTTTCCTCAATAAATTTTGGGTGAACCATGTCCTAAATTGCTTGTTTCTTTTACCCAAGTATAGCAGCATCTTAAAATAAATGGCTGAGACGTTGTTTCTACCATTCTAAATCTCTGAAGTTAAACAAGGTGTACGACGCTTCTTGGAGTAGGTTCAGTTGCGCAAACAGAAGAGTCCTAATGCACCTTGAGGCTCTCCAGAGTATCTGAGCCGTTCCTGGACAGCTGCACAGACAGCTATCCTTTTCTGGAGCAACAGTCTGAGAGGCTAGGTATGGCTCTCTGGGCATTTAAAATGGCATTAGATGCCATTTTAAACCACAGGCAACAGCCTTTAATACCCAGAATTGAGTTCTGAAGGCAAAGCAGTAAGATTCATCCATATTACTTGGACATTCCAGAATTTAGCCACTCTCATTTTATGCTTTTCTGATTGACTGTAAAGTAAAAAACTGACTTTTAGATATTTACATCTATGGTATACATATCTAAAATTAAATAAAATGAACGAGTGCCTAGAAAAGAGACCATCACACCAATGGCAGAACTCATCTCACTGATTTAAGCATCAATGTATTAGTTGTCCAGATCTCTGTCAGAGAGATCTCTCTCTACAAACAAAGGAAATAGAAAGAGGTACTAGTAGAGAATGTTTTTTCCAGTCCTAAAAAAGGAGTTCAAATATTCTGGGATGAACTACATCTGTCTTCTGCCACAAAGAGAGTTAAGGTGTCTATCTTAGACTGAGATGTCTCATTTTTAGACATTAAGTGGGAAAAATCTTTTCCTGGGTGATGTTTTACTCTGAAAATTTCAACAGAAGCATTGCAACTCTTTTTCTCCACAAGGGCTCATAACCTGACATCACTATGTAAAATGCAATCTAAATCATTCATTGCTGTCTTGATCTTGGGTATTTCAAAAGACAGTCTGAAAACAGCCCTAAATTCTAATCCAACTTCACATACTTCCAAAGCTTACAACTGACAAGAGCTAGGGACTTTTTTAGTTCACACAAGAGGTCAAAGACAGTCTTGAGATTTGGTTCCAGAGCTAATCTTTCTCCATATTTGATGTGGAGTCATCTGAAGGTAGAATTCCTATCTAAAAAATTAATTTAGGACCATGTCTCCTAGTGAAATGTGCAGTTCAAATGAAAGAAAGAAAAAAAAAAATCAACAATTATAGGAATAGAAGAACTAATAAAGGAAAATTGGGAATTTCCAGGAAGCTTTACTTTGACAGGAATCTCATCATTTATCTTGCTTATTAAAATTATGTTATCTGAAACCTTCATCATTATTGTTTTCCAGGGTTTTCAGTATAAACAAGTGGACATTTCCTCTCCTCAATATAAGTTGCAAAACCAAAAGCAGATCCTTGACCTGCACAATGAGATACGGAGATCTGTAGTTCCCACCGCCAGCAACATGCTGAAGATGGTAAGCTATGCATTGCAACTAATCTACTTTCCACATCGTTAGCAGAAGATTTTAGCCTTCTAAATAACACACCCTCACTGAACAGGGAGGGCAGGAAAGGTGCTCTGAGACTGAGATGAGGAAATCAGAATTTTATCCCTTTGCTTCTGCAGGCTTCATGCTTCATTTTGCGCAACTTGAAGATGCAAGAACTTTTGAAATCATCGCAAAGGTTTCAGGATAGTCACAAGTATTATTAAAAACCTCTCTCCTAACCAACATGTCTTAGTTTCTCCACTCAGAAAAACTCAACTGAGCAACATAGGAACTCATAGTTCTGAGGCTGTTTGCCTACAGGAATCTTGAATACAGGTTTGCCCCAGCCACATCTGTTTATTGCTGCCAAACCAACATGTAGCCTGCACAGCGAGCCATAAGTTGGTACTTTCTGTTTGTTCATTGCAATAGACAGCAACCGCAAGCCTTTTCAGGGAAAACATTTAAACTGGGAGTAGGGTGGAAAATGTGGTGATGGCTCTCTGGTTATGGATCCCATTCTTTAGTCTGTGGGATAAGCAGCTGCCTTAGAAAAGAAACACATGTCCTGGGTGAAGGAAAGAGTTTGTAAAGCAAGGGTGGAGCAGGAGCACAAGCAGCAGCATGCTGGTGAATCATGCACTGTCAGGGGGAAAAAAATGACCTAGATCTGCATAGCCATCTGTCCTCAGCTGAGTTTACTTTGCCCATCACAGCTCCCACCTCTGTCACCCCTGATGCTCTTTGTTATCCCTAGCCCATGAGAAGATGAGCTGGTCAGTGCTTTATGGTTAAGTCTGTATGGTGAAACTCGCAAACTTTCCCTAGGTTCAAAGTCCAGCTGGTGTCTATCACTACGTCTCAGCTGCACCTGGGCTGAAAATGAGTTTTATATCATTTAGTGCACTGCACCCTGCAATGTTAACTTAGACACAAAGCCAAAAGAAAGCAACAGTAGGTTGTAAAATTCCTGTTCTTCAGGACCATCTGGAGATCGGGACTGTGTGATACTGTACAGAATAACCTGCTCTACAACCTTTAAGGGCTGAAGTAATGTGGTGCCAATGCCCCAGTAGTGTAAACTGGCATGACTCTTCTTCTTTCTGTTGAGAACCGTGGCAACATTCAGCGCACAACATCCAAGTCACTCCCCATATTTTTAATCCTCATGGACTTCACTAACTTTTCTGTGACCTGGATACTTCTTCCTTTGTGTCTTTCAGGTGTGGAGTGAGAAAGCTGCCAAAAATGCTGAGAAATGGGCAAAAAATTGTGGGATGAAAATCAGTCCAAGAGATCAGAGAGTCATTAATGGTATATGAGAAATATGGGGACTAAGCTGATGGGTTAATATCAGTTTGCAGATGAGCCCTGTGCACGTGAGCTAGAAATAAGGAAAACTTTTAATCTGTTGTAGAATCTTTTCAGTGTTATTAAACAAAAAACATCTTTGTCAGATAAATAGACTGAAAGACAAATTTTTGGAAATTGGGAGAGGCGTGCTATGTACTTGCCCTGTATTTGTACCTTTCCCGCTGGAGACAAGACAGCGCAGTAGGTGACTGTTGGTATGACTAAGTACGGCCATTTTCATGTAACATTTTGTAGTCAAATAAGTATCTGTGACTGAAAGCTCACCAAAACCAGTATAACATTTCCTGTCTTTCATAGAAACAGGTGTGTTGCCCTTTTCTTAAAATCACAGGCAAAATAGATTGGCATCGTAGAAATGTTTTTAGGATGTAGCTACAACCCCTCTGTCCTACCTCCCACCCTACAGTTTGCTTCTCTCTTAAGTAATAGATTTACTTCTATTTCAGGTGTCACCTGCGGTGAGAATGTGTTACTGTCATCCAACCCAAAAACATGGGCTGAAGCAATTCAAGTCTGGCGCAGTCAGTCCTCCAATTTCAAGTACGGATTTGGAGCAACTGCGAAAAATGTCAATATTGAGAACTATACTCAGGTATGGAGAATTGAAACAAACTGCAATGATACTCTATAATTACTGGAGTACACTTAGGGGAGCTGGGAGATATTTATCAACAGGAAAAAAAAATATCAGTCATCAAATCATTATCTATCATTCACACTCTGATCCAAAGATGAATGATAAGTTAAAACTCTTTTATGTCTAATTCTGAGGCAATGGAACCAGGATTTTGGAAGATCTGCCCATAAGATAAATATTATTCTGTAGGAAAAATAAAATGGATATTTTTAATTTAGAAATAAATATTTTCTGCATAGGGAATGAGATGCCTGATTAAGAAACGTCAAAGCAAAATATTTATGATGAAAATATTTGAATTCAAACATTAGTGTCCTGCCAGAAACTGTACAAAAACATTTGGAAACTGGAGGACAGTTAACTCATTTTTCTATTTATTCTTTCTGACAGGTAAACTGTAAACTTAAAGCCGAATAGACAAAACAAAATAAAATTCTGGCTCTGCTATTTTGTGAGCCGTTTGATGAGAATTCAGTAAAACATGACTCTGAAATGATGTGTTTATTTTTATTCTACAGCTAATCTGGTACAACAGTTACCAGATTGGATGTGCAGTCGCCTACTGTCCTAAGAAACAGTTCAAGTACTTCTATGTTTGCCAATACTGCCCTTCGTACGTACTGCCTTTTTACTCTTTTAAGATGCGATAATCAGGGATATGTTTTCAAAAACTCCTGTGGTCATGTGTAGGATAAAATGATTCCAGTTTATTTTAACCATTTATGATTTGAAAATACCAGTGTGAATTGTGGGTTTAACATCAGGTTAATTATTTATTTCACATTGAAACAGATATTAGGGAAATTTTAGCATATGAACAAAGGAAGGTCTATCTCTGTCAGAATCAAGTATCCTGCACAAATCATCCTATAACTTTGACCACAAACAAGAAAGTCCAATGCAAAATGAAAGCCAACAGCAAATGAATATTCACAGAGGTAAAGAGAACATCTGAAACAGCTGCATGTCAGAAGGCATCTGCTGAGATTATTTCCTTATAAACCACAATCACTTGAAAGCCATTAGAAAAGCAGAACTAAGAAGCACGTAAGATTTATTTTTAACTGGTAATACTATACAAATTCAAATAATCGATTTTCTTTCTCTAAACCTTATTATTCTTCTTATTTAAAATCAAAGTTATTGTATTCTATTAATATCTGAAAAGAAAATGTGACTGCCTATGAAAATAATTTTATCCAAAAACTTCCAGATGCCTTTCATTGTGATAAATAACATAAATTCCTGTTAATGGCCCAGAGCTGCACTTTGACCTTGTTTCGTTTTGTATTTCTTTCAAATTTCAGAGGAAATAGGGCATCGCAAATAGCCACACCTTACAAAAGTGGACCGAAATGTGCAGACTGTCCCGGCCACTGCGACAAAGGGCTTTGCAGTAAGTGAATGTGTTCTCCTCCTTGCAATAAAACATTGCATTACCTCCGATAATAATGTTGTTCCTCTGTAGCATTGTGTCTTTGCATAGTTACTTCTTGCTAATCTGGATGAAAGATCCCAGAAGTGCCTCTTTCATTTCCCCCCAGAAATGACGGTGGTTAGATATTCCACCAGAACAGGCACAATCTTGAGTAGGGGGTTTGGACCAGGTGACCTTCAGAGGTCCCTTCCAACCTCAACCTTCCCGTGAGAAGAAGTAAATTGTGTTGCTGTTGAGCAATAGGTGCATTATCACACCAACAATCTGCTGCTTCCCTCTCCTGGAAAGCTCAAGAAAAAATGTCTTGATGTACATCTATATCTAAGGGCACGAACAGATCGTCAGGCTTCACACATCTGTATGTACGTGAGGATCTGAACAGGCCCCTGGGTTCTTCAGACTCCCATGTGGAGCAAGTCAAAGCATACAAATAGATGAGAACCATAAAATGCCACCTTTCTCCCTTTTCTATAATATTCAAACAATTTTAACGCTAGAGCACGAGTACAAAGATTATATAGACATGAAAATTCAGAATTTTTTGGAAAATGAAGAAGTATCAGACCAGGACTTGTTTTCTAAATAATATTTCATGGGTTTGTGTCTATCTTTTGTATTTTTAGCCAATCCTTGCAAGTATCAAGATTTAGCTGAAAACTGCGGGAACCTGAAAAGCTTGTTTGGCTGTGGCCACCCACAGATGAAGAAGAATTGTCCTGCTACCTGCACATGCACCACTCAAATCATGTAACGTCCCGGTGGATGTCATTATAGCTGCTCTGAGACTTAGTAGGAAAGAGTAGAACTCACTGTTAAGTGTATTCGCTTTCAGTGCAGCAGCTCAGATTGACCTATAGGTAACATTTATTTCTGAGATCTCACCATTACTCATCTTTGTAAAAATCATGCTTAACCTACTAATGTGTTATTTTGTGGGTTTTTTTTCTTGCGGTGGATCTTCTACTGATGCATTTCTTTTTAATGGGAGAAACACTTTTAACACACTTTAGTTTTTTTGCAAAATGTGTTAAATGCCACTTAACTTTCTTCTGTTACTTTTTCTTTGATTGTCAATGGAATGTATTCCTGCTAAATAAATACATGATTTACCGCTGGTTCACAAAGAGAGCATTTCACTGAAGTTATTTATAAATCAGATTTTTTACTTGGAAAACTCCTTATAGATATTTCAAGGCTCTTTGATACTTCATGTAAGTGGGAATGGGACAGGAAAAGGAAGACAATGTAAGAAGTGATGTGGGTTTTTTTTTGCACTGCCAAAATAAGAGGCATGTGTTGAATCTGTCAAATTTTACTCCGTGACCTAAACGCAAAGCTTGTGATACATCTCTGTATGCAGGTGAGAAATGGTATTTTTTTTTATATGGCACCAATAGTTGAGAAATATGAAGCTTTTTAAAAACATTCATACAAAGAAAAAGGTATATATATATATCCCTTCCCATCCTCTCTAGGAGTAGATAACTCCCACACTCGCTTGGAATTCATATTACAGCATGTAGAAATGAATGCTGCTGCCAAAACAACCCCTTGAAAAAGCAGTAGATCCAAGTTGCCAAAAAACACCATCAAAATATCTGATGTATAGAACTTCCCAGGTACCATCTCTGTGCCAGTTCCTAGCAGTGCACGTCTTCAGGATGTCTCCAGGAGGATAAAGTTCAGCTGAAGGCCATAGATGTGCCTTCTCCCATCTGTTTCCAGGCAGGCCACTATCTCCTGCCTAGGGGAAAGTTTAGCTGGATCTGCCGCACATGCTCACAGCAGCATGTTCATTTGTGTATTGGTTCTATCGATGCATTTCACTGAGTAAAGTTTTTAATTTCACATCTTTCCAGGCCCTTTGAAATGCAGGTCATCACTTCAAAGGGCTGTGTATCTGTACTGACCCAGAACTGAGGACTTAGGTTTGTTACTTGTCTGTGGCATTGGTTACTGGGGGGAACTTTCTGACCCATTTAGTGAGGGGCATTACCACAATTATTCCTCTTTAGATACTGACAACATTATTACATTGATAAGACAATATTTCAGAATCATTTTACAGCTTTTATTTTTTACATGTTATAGCTTTTACTTAATCTTTATATTTCTAACTTTAATAAAAAGATAGATAGAGAGTATATAGATCTTTACCTACAGTTTATAAACTTTTATAATGGTAAAAAAGGAGCAGACACCTGGAACAGCAGCTTCTCTATGAGTAGAGAAGTTCCTTCCACTACCCTTCCTCCTGGCACATCTCCCCGGTGATACGTCCTGGTGCCATCCAGGTTGTATTAGGGTGACCTCCGGCTGCTCCTCAAATGGGTGCTGGTCTCCCATAGGTTTTGAGTCACATATACCAGCCCTTAGCAGGACTGATCAACTCACTACTTTCCCTTCATATTTTAGACCAGCAGAAATAATTTTCTCACTAGGATTGCAATTCTGGTTAAAAACACAAGAGGGTGAACCATACCCAGACATTCAGCTGCATCAGTTTTTCATTTTACTACCTGTGTAAAGGGATACTCCTACTAGAAATTAAAGTTTTGGGCCTACCCCGGCCTGCTTTTAACACTTTATTGAACAGAATTTCTTAGCTAGTACTGGATGAATAAATAATCACTCTATATAGAAATGGTTTAGTAGCAGTTTCTTCTCCTCCTTTGTTTCATCCTCTCACTGTTGGCCAAATTCCTATTATATTAAAGCAATTTATTCCATCAAATTAAGGCAATTTATGATTTCCAGGATATCAATGTCTATGTCTGGTAGCCTTGATTTTCTACCTTCCTGAAGCTCAGTTTCAACATCATGACTGTGCACCACTATTCAAGGCTCCTACAATCATAGCAATATTTGTAGAAACTGTAATTCTAACCAAAGCTGGGTGAAAATTTCCTGATAAACCTACGTTTTCCTCAGAAAATACTCTTCTATAAAACCTCAGTTCTCTTACAGGGAGAACTCTTGACAGAGACAGAACTTTTGGCAGAACTCTCAGGTGGTTTGGGGGATATTTTCCAATATTTAATTCCTGCTTATAAGCAAGGAGATGGATGTTAACACTCCTTCCACACATACACTTTCCTCCCTCTCTCTCTGGGACAATGAATATTTAAAGGGGCATGACTTAATTATCAGAGATTTCTGAGAGCGCTTCCTCTCCAAAGAGCCAGCTCTTGTGTTCTGGATATCCAGTGTTTGATGGTGTGTGAGCATGGCAGTAGCAGGAGCTGGAAGAGATCTGCATCATGAAGTACAACCCTGTAGTGTCCTGCATCCCTACTGCAGGGTATCCCGGTGTTAATCTTCTTATTTTCATAGGGCTTTTCAAAAGATTCTGCTTCCCTATTGATGTGGAATAGAAGAAATAGCAGGTGAGATAAAATGCTACCTGGATGATCTTATTTCTCAGTACAGACTTCAAGGGGAGCTTGGGTCATTTCACTTAGTTGTTCATGTCTCTGGAAAGGCTGAGATGCTTCTGAATATGAATTTCCCATATACAGGCAAGGTCAAAGCAGTATGACATTCACTGAGATCCAGCGTGACAAATAACTTTTTTCAAAAAAACTTATTTTTAATACTGATGCCCTGAGAGTTGGTTTCTTTGTGGCACTAGCATTTGCTTTTTGGTACGTGCTGAAGTTACATCTATAGAATTTTTAGATGTAGTTAGGGCAAGAAGCTAGTAATGTCGAGAATTTCTTACAATTTCTGTTCTGGTTGCAGATATACTCACATAAGCACATATGCTGAGAGATGATAAGTGCAACCACCATGGTACAAGTCTACGTCTTATCAGTGGAGAATGATGTAAGAGCTCTTCAGCAGTTAACTTACATAACAAGGGCTTTAAACACAGGGCTTTGAACAAATATTATAGAGTAACTTCAACAGTCTAATGGCTTGTGAAGAAAGAATATTTTTGTTATTTAAAATGCACCAGCTGCAGTAGTTACGTTATCTAATTTGACTGTCTGAGAATCAGCCTCTGGGCTGAGCAAAATGGAAGGTCTTTCACTTTCAGTATCACAATTTTCTTCTGAGAGTCATGGACCTAAATCTTCTCGTTTTTTCTTCATCTATCGGTATGATAGAAAGAACAACTCTTCCATGAATCTTGCCTCACTTGTGCCCTTAACATATCACACCTACAATAACATCAGGTTAAGCCATTAAGGCTAAGTCTTCATACTAAATGTAAAGCAAGGCTTGGAAACCTTGACATGGCATGAGAAATCTCTGTTGTCAGAATAATTAATGCCCAAGTCACAAAACTATATCAAGATGCTTAAACAAGACCGAACAGCCAAGGGCCATCAGAGTAGGGCCAGGATGAGGGCCCTGGGCTGTTCCTGGCTATTCTAGGCCAGGTTGCAAAAATTGGATTCCTCTAAGTGTAAGGGCCAGAGTTAAATTGTGAAAAACAGGAGACAGACTTTCTCATTAAGAAGCTACTTGTCAGCTACTGCCTCTGCTTCGGTCTGCAAGCAAGATGTTTAACCTCCGTGCTTCAGTCTCATCAACTGCAACACAGATAAACTGACCTAGTCAGGGCAAGGAAGATTAATTAGTGAATGCTGAGAAAGAGCCTATGAAGCACTAAGACCTGTTAATTATAATATCACATATGGTAGCCACACCTCCAGTATAACTATATCTCAGTTCAACCACAAGTCGAGAGGACAGAGGGCTCCAGGAGATACAAGTGAGGAAATGCCACTCCCTCCCGCTCTGACCCTCCGGTGATGTCTGGAGGTTCACAGGCTGGTCACCGGCCTCGGTCGTCGGGCCTTGGGTCTGTGCAATGCAGACATGGGTCTGTTCCCTAGGAGTAACAAGGATACTCTGACACCCGCATCAATAACCAGTCTTGAAGAAAGGCAGTTCTTAGCAAAAGTTGAGGTAACAGATTGACATGGAAATACTCTTGAATACATTAAGGAAATGGCTCACATTAAGTATTCATTTTGTTACTGATGGGCAACCCAATGCTTAGAATGTGTAACTGAAAATAACTCTTTAAAAGGCTTATCATCAGATTTTGGGTTTTATTCCAGAGTAACAAAAATGATCATGTCAAATCAAATTGCACTTTTCTATTTTGCATCATTAACACCCTTCTGTTTTCTTCTCTTAGCCCACTTCTGCATAAAGTAATGAAAGTAAAGGAGGAGAACCCAAGCTACCAACCCAAAATCAAATTAAGGCTTTTGTTTGTTTTATGACAAATGTGTTTTGTTGATGAAATACAAGCTTTTTTATTTTATTAATTGACTTTAAAACACAAATTTTTATTTTATGCCATGCATAACCATTCACCTGTCTTATTTAAAACGTCTTTTCCCAATGTAAAGATATTCCAGAAACCTAGACTAAAGAAAACAAATGAAGTATACATTAAATCATCTTATTTTTATTTAGTGATATACAGCATTCTTTGTGTAGGCACATATGATAACTCAAATTTCCCACAAAGTGATTCCTGAAGCAGTTTATTTTGGCAAAAGTTGAAATGGAGCCCTTGTGATTTTTGCATCAGGTTGAAACACTGGTGTGTAAGGGAGGGTTTCTAAGCCCTACTGTTTCTGAAGAAAAAAAAAAAAAAAAACAAAACAAAAAAAAAAAACCAGTAATTTCAAAGCAAGAGTGGATCCACCTCTTGTGCAGATGTGGTTGTGCAACTCTCGCCACATGGTGAAGGAGATTTTCCTCCTTCACCCAACAATGCATCAGAAAACATGAATATATCTCCTATTTATCTGAAGTAGACTCCTAAGTTAGTGCTTTGTTTTTAGGAGTGGTTCCTGTGGAGGTGTCACTATTTCTTATGGCAGGAGGTGTTCTTAGAAAACTGGTTCTACCACAAGTGACAAAACTTTTTTCCTTCCTTTTTTTATTGTACAGGGCACAATGCATTAATAATGCAAAATTGTGTTTCATTAAAAGGAAAAAAAAAATTGAAAGAGAATTGAGATTTCACATGAACATTTAATATCCTGGAAATATATCACATGGAACAGTTTAATCATTCCATTTAACCACAAGTGCTAGATGCCCTTTGCAGCATCCAGCCCCGATTTGTGGCTTTACAAGCAAGCCCCCTTGAATTTTTTTTTCACTCCTATGAATGACTGCGTACATATTTAAGCCTGATGAGGACCACAAAATACAATACTGTTCAAGCACAGTGCAATGTTAGAATTATTGATGGGAATATTTCTGTCAATTCAGAAGCCTGAAGAATTGTCACCTTCCAATATTTCTGTGTTGGCTGAAGTTTTACTGCACAGAAGCTTATAGCAGCAAAACGTGTCTTTCATCAGAGGGTCTTTTTTTAATACTGGAAATGTCATCAAAAAAGCTCCTTTGTTACTAGAAGCTCTGTATCCAGATAGGAAGGACTTGGCAGGATGCTCTGCTGGTACATGAATACAAACTTCTCTGCAGATAGAATACCTCAAAGTCAAGTTCTGTTTTCACCACCTTGATCCTTAAGGCAGTGAAAGTTTAATGATACAAGACTCCAGCCATAACAGTTCCAGTAAGTAGAAGAGCCTACTAATTGGTTGTGACAACAGCGTACGTCAGAGCAAGTCAGTTCATATCTATCAAGATTCAGATGAAGATCTGGGAGCACCTAGTTTGCACATGCTCTAACTCTTCTGGAAGTGTCTCTTGGTTCAAGACAAAATCTGGGTAACCAGAACAATGTCAGGAAATGAGGCAAACATCTCATGTCTGAAAGTTTGGTAAATCTGGGTGCATTTTAGTCACAAGCCTTTCCAGATCAAAATCGGGTTTTGAGTCTCCTCCCTGCTATTTTTTTCCAAAGCAGGAGCTATTGTTGCAACTTGGTGGTTATCTGGCGGGCTTTCCTGAAATTCTGTGGGTTTGTGACTGTCTGGAGAACTATTGTTTCAGGTTAAACAGTTTTATTTACCACTTTATGTACCCAGAGGAGGAAGCTCAACTCTTTACCCTCTCTCCTTCCTCAGGCACCTATACTAAGTGGATGGTTTGCATACAGAAATGGTGCTGTTTAGTGTTTTGTTGTCTCAGCTAACCCTACTCCTAGGAGAAATTAAATCAGCCCTTGTTTATGATACCTTTTTTATTACATCTTTTTGATTTATGATACCTATTTGTATTATATCTTTGTCTTAGTCTATAAATAAGAGGCACAGGACCCTGTGGTTATCTTCAGGATGTGCTAGAAGTATTTGTGCCTAAAAAGCTTTTTCCAAAGCCCATTGGAGACAATGGAATGAGTGGATCTGATTGACAGCTTTCATCGACACAAAAGATGGGACGTGTTTCATTTACCAAAACATACACTTCTCAAAAGACAGGGTGATGCTTTGACATCTTTTCATATCACTCTCATCTCAGACAACTGTTGAGGACAAAGTTTGTGGTTAAGGCACTGGTGCTGGACCATAGCAGACAGGAGTCCTGGTGTCAACCTTCTTGAATCTCCCCTGGGAAGGATGCTGGAATAAGTCAGGGCCTGATCCTCAGAGTCCA
Organism: Athene cunicularia; assembly: GCF_003259725.1. NCBI lineage: Eukaryota > Metazoa > Chordata > Aves > Strigiformes > Strigidae > Athene > Athene cunicularia. Next base: position 5,174,865 of record NW_020799097.1, read on the forward strand.
GATGATTCTTTGCTTCAATTCCTCATTCTTGAAACAGAAATGATGTTTCCTCAAATTAATAGTCTGCTATGAAGCCAAATGAAAGTCTGTGAGAATTTCAGGTTTGATTCATCTCACCTAAATTTAAAGGCCTGTGGAATTAGTCTTTTTTATATTTGAGAGGTAGAAAGAGGATGAAAGAGTGTTAGAGAAATAAGTAATTTTTACCTAATTTGAGTATCTGTATTAGGATATGTTTAACTGCACCCCTCAAGCAGCTTTCTCCTTTAATAAAGTGAACACCAGCTCACTGGGATACGTGTAGACATCTATGATGTAAACACCCATTTCTGCAGATGCCACATGGAATTAAAAGCTAGGAAGTCCCCTTTCTCCTTTTTATTAATACAGGAAATATATTATCGCAAAAATCTTAAGGATTTTTGAAGAGTGCTGCTAGGTGTCCTCTTTGTCTTCTCTTGTTCTAAATAAAAAGAAAACTTTCAGTTGTTCTTCCTGGGTCATTGGGTAAAAGGCTTATATGCTTCAGGTGGGCAGTGTACCTTCTTTAGATGATGGTAAGTTATTCATCCAGTTCTAAGCAGCTCAGTCTGGAGGGTTTTTGTGGTCAATGTGGAGGAGGAGAAAATAGCTCAAAACTGGTAAGATGAAGCATAGACCTGGAAAAGCCACAGGCCATAAAGGGAGTTGTGATGATTAGTTTTGACCAGATGCTTAACTTTTACCCAGTTTTCTGTGATAATACGGGAGGCAGTCAACATGAACCAACTCAACAAGGGAAAACTTGAATGTATTAATTGTGGGATGACTGTTAACTATGAAAGTGAAGTTGTAATCAAATGTCATCTTAGGATGTAGCACGCAATTCCAGGAAACAGAAGAGTTAATGCTAATTTACATGATATTGTTGAGAATTTATTTGAAACTTTGTTTACAGTTCCAGTTATTTGTCATTAAGTGAGCTGAAATTAAGCCCCAAAGGAAGAGATATTAACATATTCAGGAAAACAAAGTCTGTAATATCAGAGAAAAGCAAAGAGCCCACTTGATTACAAAAAGAAAAAGCTGGAAGGAAATATGATTGCTCTCTACAATCATCAGAAGGGTTAAAAAAAAAATGTAAGAGCTGCTTAAGGTACCAGATATTTTTATCACAAGAACAAAATATATACACTGTATTAATAAATTTAGAGAAGAAATCCATTTCTAAGTGTCAAAACTGAAAACGTCAACAACAGCCTTCCGACTGAATGAAGAAGGACATAAAAACTTTACAAAATGGAAGGGATTATGTGATAACCTACCTATAATTCCGGGAAAACTCAATGACCCAAAACCCCTGTGTTTCTAAACAGACAAATATTGGGTGATAGAAGAGGTAAAAATGTCGATCACAATAAATAGCATGCTGGAAGCAGCCAATCTTCTTCCACAGATCATAGCATCTCAGTGTTCATGAGGAAATCACCTTATAAATGGGAAAGGAGAAAGGAGACAACAGAAAAAAAAAAAAAAAAAAAAAAAAAAAAAGTATCAAGAACCGGGAGCAAAAAGAGAAATGAAAGCAAGCAGTAGAATGTGAAGGCAGGGAGACAAACCATGCAATAAGGTAGAGGCCATTCAGGAATGTAGAATGTTTGCTGAACAGGTAAAAAATCACCAAAAATATGAATGACCATATAAGCCTAGTATGTAATAACGGGCATCAAGGAGGTTTTAGGGCACTGAGGACACTCACAGGCTTTAACAGCTTTCACCAACCTCCCTTGAAGCCTTTCCCACCACCTGCCCATGGCCTCAGGAGCCCCATTTTGGCTCAGCCTGTCTCATCTCAGTGTACCTGTCTCTAGTCTTGGTTTTTGCCCTACCTCCTAGATAGGCCATAGAACATCCATTATGTAATCAATAAACATAAAGATGGGTGCTTTTGAAACACAACCAGACCATTCTGACATAATACTGACCATATGTCATCAACCAAGCTTAAATCTTTAAAGCTTAACTTACTCCAGTAGCCTCACACTAACAGTCGTTGTACATCTACCTAGACAGATCAGCTGAACTAACCTGTGTAAAATATTTTTATCCAGCTTTATATGTTTTTTAATGCTGGTAAGCATTTGGTTTAGATCTACCCAGAAAGTGTCTAAGAACGTGGCATCTAGTGAACTATGGCATGAAAACTTGTATCTTTTACAGGTTGGTATGAACACTTCAAAGACTGGACTTTTCCACTTCAATTATTTTTCCTTATATGCCCATATTTATTTGCCCTCAATTCATTGTAGCACCTCCAGAGCTGGCTTGTCCCGGAAGGGGTGTTTTATTTTAGATAGTAAGTTGGGTTGCAGTTGTTCATTGAATTTGTGCTTGGCCCATTGCAAGGAAATAATAAATTCATCTTGTCAGTTCAATAGCACAGGACTACTTCTGAGTGTTCAGTGATTTAGTGCCTACATCCTGGTAACTAAAAAACAGTCATGTAAATTAATTATGAAGGTCACAAATCATGTCTTCCATTTGGTCAGCATGCAAGCTACAAACATAGAAGTCTCTACTTCCCTAATATTCAGACTGAAGGAGACGTTTGTTGTACGCAGAAAAAAAAATAAATAGGAGTTTCTTGTAGGAGTTTTTTATGTACTGATTGTTCCACCTACATCTGTGACTTGTGTCGAGGTTGTACAGATTGGAACATGTGGATCAGTGTTAACACATGTACAAAGTGCACAGTTTATGTTGGGTTTTGACTTGTGGCGTGGCTCAGAGTTTACAGCACTCCTTGAGTCATCCAAATCAGACATTTACAACATCTCTGTCTTGACAAATCCTCATGTAGATCCGAGAAATTATTTCATGCATTGCCACTAAATGGCACCTTGGTACTGTGCCACTAAGAACATTACAGCTTGGCCTCTGAGAAGCTGATGTGTGCATATATATATATATATATATATATATACTG
>NW_020799097.1:5177879-5236762 GCF_003259725.1 Athene cunicularia
AAAAAAAAAAAAAAAAAAAAAAAAAAAAAAAAAAAGATTTATAAAGCGGAAAGGGGTTTATCTAGTTTTCAGCAAACAGGAAAATAGAAATCATACACAACAATTATAGGCAGTGGAACAGACACCTTAAAACTCAGAAACACAGTAAACTGGTAAAAAACGTGATATGAGGAACAAAAGTCCCTGGGCCACAAGACAGGGTGCGTAAATCAACTGATCACAGACAAGGCAAAGAGATGAATACACACCATTGCACTTGCATCACCCAATATCATAGCTCTCTAGAGTCACTATTGCTTAAAAGCACCTTTTTTTTTTTTTTTTTTCTCTTATTCCTCACAGGGAAACAGATCCCCACCCATGTGCAAACTGAGGCACCTAAGTTGATCGTTTAAATTGTTAAAATGGTACCTGTGATCGGCGCATAAGCCTGGAAAAATAGCTTGTATATGTCTAGAAAATACTTTCTACAATGTGGCCTTTGGAAACAAGGGAAGCAAGGAGAAGAAACAAACAAAACACCGTGTAAATGAAATTGTTGGGGAAGAAAAGAATCGGTAGAAAATATTCTTATTACTTGCTGGAAAGTGTGAAGATTTTAAGGGAAATCAACGTGCTACAGATAATCAGAACTTTTACCCAGAGCTGAAAGTCCACTTAAATTTTATCTCAGCTCCATGATGCCAATAACTCCATAGCTAGCACAGCTAAGAAACCCTGTAAACAACATGGAAAAAGAATTATTTTTAAGTGCGCCTTTCCAGTTTTCTTTTTTAACAGCATGCCCACTACTGAGCTTCTACCAGAGCCTTTGCTTTGGTAGAATAAAAATTTCTGTTTCCATTGAAATATTTTCCTATGATTTGGAAAATTTTTGCTCTGATTAACGTGAATGTGACACTAACACATTGAAGGCAACAAACCTTAAATCAAGTGATGTTGCAGAGTATCTGCAGCCCAAGAGAAACTTGGGGATGGCTCGGATTGACGTGCACTTGCATTTGCTGATGTCGCTAAGGAAAGCTGTATCATGAAAGGTCAGTGAGGAACAGAAGACTTCTCAATTTCCCTGACAAGTGCCCTTCTGGAAAAGTGTAAACAGTGAACAAAAATACAGGCGTATCCAGAGCTCCAAACTGGATTTTAAAACCTAGAGACTGTCCTCAGTAAGGAAGGACAACTGAGATGATACATTGCCATGTCTGAAGCCATCTCCTTGTGCTTTTTCAGAAGGTTAATTACCTGCTTGCTTTAAGAGCAAGACTTAAGTAAGGTACTTCACACTGGCAGGAACAGCATCTCTGTGAGAGCCACCTCAGATGCCCAGAGGCATTTAATTAAGGACAGAGGACTGAAGGGAAGCAAGAGAAACATATAAGAAAGGACAGGAGACATACATGAGTTATCACTAACATCTTTTGCAAGTAGCATCCGAAACTTAAAGCATTCGTCTCATTTATACTATTATTGATTTCTCAGAATAATAGGTAGAGCTTTAAGGCACATGTGAAGCATCCGTCTTCCCTGCAGTCCCTGCAGTAGTCCCTTCTTTATCACAAGAGCAGTACAAACTGGCCCTTGAGTAAGGGAGAACGAACCCCGTTATCTCTTGTAAACAGCTTTCCTGCAACTTCGGGATACACCTCAACTAAAAGCTGCTTCTGAATTTTATTCCTTCTTTCCAACGCTCACGCAATAAAAAACAGAACATGAAAGGGTGAAGTTTTTAAGCCCACCATGCTCCTCTTCAGCAAGGTATGCTTTAGCCAAACACAATTTAACTGGGTGTAATTCTCTGGCCTATTTTTATTTAAGAGAGGAGAACAAAAAAACTGAGTAATTCCTTCTAGTCTTTATCAATTCTCTGTGTACTAGAGAAAGGTAAAGCATTGTATAGTAATCGAGCAAGGCCTTCCATAGAGAAGTCTGTGTGATTTCAAATGGAAAAATCAAACATAAAAATAATATCTCAGCAATAGACCCTGTAATAACAAATTAAACTAAACCATCCTCTATCTATTAAGCTGTGATTGCTATTTGTCCACAGTGTTTCCTCCCTCTTCTGATGGACATCTTAGTGTGCCCTGTAATAAATTTTTAGTGGTGCACTAGTGACCTTATTTTCCCCACATTTGTAAGAAAACATGTAAGAGGCTTGTGGGGGTGACATGTATCAGGTCAAGACAATCTTACTGTTGCCGTGCAGAGTCAGAAAACACATTTATTGTTACTTCCCTCTTCAAGGTGAAGGAAGATATTTAAGGGCTGCGTGGACAAACTGTGTCTACCTGGCTGAGCTTTCAACTTGAAGCAAGGTAGCTGTCTGCTGACTCAAAGTGTTAATGTTTAATGAAAAAACTCTTCTACCGTGACACCACAGAAATGGGATAAATGTCAGTGTTCTCAAAAAAAACTTCTCCAGCTCAAAGTTCAGGACATCTAAGAAATATTTCTGTCACGGCGTGCAGGCTAGCTGCACCTTACCCTACATTTCTGGTCTCTGTAGCTATGTTCGCATTAAGAGCACACACCAAGAAGTAGCTTAAAGATTGACTTGCACCCAGATCGTGCTCCATAAATCCACATCATTGTCTGGGGGATATTCATAGCTCAGATTTCGATGAACTGAACTCGGAGTTTTCAATAGCATCAGTCTCTTCAGCAGACCACATGGGGTCTTTTCTAGGAGGCATCCTGAAGCTGATTTGAGCCTGTGTCAGCCAACAAACATGACTAGAAATGCAGAGTGCCAGGTCCTTGCATTCACCTGGCCTATTTAGCCTGGTTTAGGTCTCTTCCTTTAAGATGTAAAGAATTGCTCTTGGAAGTTTTTATTTCTCTATTCTGACTTAAAAGGGAAGCATTACTGCTTAGATCAGATACAGAAATGTATAGTGTATGTCTGGTCAGGTGAATGCCACTCCTAGATTATTAAATGCAGCTTCTTTCTCATGCTTTAGGTAAGGATACTACTCAAGCTACCCCTTTATCTCCTATTTTTATTTGTCTGGAGACTTGAAAGTCTGCCATAACTTTCACATTTGTTTACATACCACCACCGTGTTTCTCCATCAGATGGAAAAGTAGGATGAAAAACTCAACGGCCATTTAAAAGACAAATACTCCAAATTCATTAGTAGACCCAGGTGTGCAACAATATATACCAAAGAACACCACTCCTCCCATTGTATTTATAGCCATCATGATTGGGCTGAAGCTAACAAGGAGACACAAGGGAGTTTCCTAGACACTAAAGACTGGCAGCTCAAGATGTGTGCATTTTTGATTGCCCTACGCAGCAGTTGCATGGGGCATGTAAAGGCTGCTGGCCTTTGAAATGAGATGTTGCAAGTGGCTGCTCCCCATCACCTGGCAAGCTTTTTTGTCAGAAACAAGACAATCAGGAACAAAGAGGGGAATGACAGACAGCCATTGACATGGCAGTTGCTTCAGCTGGTAAATATATCAGGCCAAAACACAGGACCTACTGACTTTCTACTATGCACAAAGTTTCCACTGTGATGCAGGGCTGCGGGATCAAGACCTTGTTTTCATGATTTAGCAGGATAAACATGTTGTACTCTCCACAGGTGGTATGATCGAGCCCAAAGCCATCTGTAAAAGCTTTTCCATTTAATAGGGAACTTCATTCATGCATAAATTACATAAAAGGGTGGGAATAATTTCTTTTTCTCTAGAAAAATTAAACTGTTTCTGCTTTGAGCTGTGTATAAAGAGGACAGCGTTTAAGGATCCCTGTCAATGCGTAATGTTTCCCCTGATTTCATTTCACTTTTCCTTGAGAAACCTGCCCTGCGCGCAGCAGATCTGGCAGACAGGGGAGTCTGCATGCTGCAAACGTGCCTTTGTCCTGTCTTCTGAAATTCTCAGCAGGTTTCGATGAGCCACAAGGAGTTTAAAACTGTCATTTTGAGGGCTCAGGGTAGAGCAGCATCTTGTCACAGTCACAAAGAGCAATCCAAGATTTTGCAGAGGAAAGCTGAAACTCTTCTCCTAGTCGCTGCTGCTTCAGGCTCACGTTGTGGCTTTTTACCTTTCTTCCCTTGGAGAGGTTTGAGGAGAATGTCTAAACGACCTGCTGTTTCCAGACCCAAACGTGATACAAGCCAAAGTCCATCTCAATGGGCAAAAAGTGAGGCAGGGAGTCAGGCCAAACTGGATTTTCCCAGAAACTCCAGCAAGCAAAGCAGCGCAGCTCCACCTTCTGGATAAAGCATCTTCTTCCTCCTGGCAGCTAGTGTTGTCAATCCCTTTTGCTTAATGTTGGTAATATCTGAAGTTAAATGATGACATATTAGGCCTCGCTAATGGTGAGAGAGGAATGTTTAATTTATTTAGATGAACAAATATTGGAGTACATAAATACTGAAATATAATTTCTTCCAAGTCCCTGTTTCCATGTAAATCACCTGTAGGTTTATAAAAGCCATTTGTCTGTGGATGCTGGATATTAGTTCACCTCACCAGGAAAATAGCTAAGTTGCTCTTTCTGTTAAAAAAAAAAAAAAAAAAAAAAAAAAGGGAAAAAGGAGGAGGGAACGCTAGGCATTGGGCAGTCTGCTGAAGCAAAGTGAGCTTTGCTGAGTGTAATTCTTAAGGACTGTGTATTCCAGCTATGCTGGTGCATCAGCTTTCTGGCACATACGTGCTGGAGCACAGATTTTGTTTGTACTCTCAGGTAACAGATCCCCATCTCGTGCACTGCACAGGCCACAAGAATTACAGCAGATCAAACAAGCACATTTGACAAGCTCTTGAAAATCTTGGGTGAAAAGCCTCATCCTGAGACAAATTAATGGAGTTTGGATGCTGAAATCTGAACTACTCACCAAAGGCTTGCATTATAATCAATGAAGGGAAATGAGAATCTCTGAAGTATTATGCACCTTTTCCTAAGAGAACTGTATAAGAGAATTAAGACTAATAATTTCCTTGAGGTGTACATAATTTCACATTAACTACAAAGGCAATACTAAAGTGACTAAGATAGGCATGAATACTCTTTCAATACATATTGTGTGCCTGTGCGTCTATGTTTATGTGCCTGCGTGCAATTTAAGATATAAAGTAATAATCTCAGAGAAAGTCCTCATTGAATGAACTTGACTTGACCCATTTTAAAATTTAAACATTTATTGAAAGGTATTTTCCCCAATAAGATTTCAAAAAGGAGCCTTTTCTGCACCTCTGAAAGGGCTTAATGTCAGGATTGCATATATGTTATGTGGAATATTCGCTAGGGAAAACATTGTGTGATGAATAACACAAGATATTCATGGCTGAGCTGTGGGTGAAAAACAATGAACTTTACTCGTGATTTTGCTCTTTTTAATCACTTCCTGCACAAGTGAAGGAGCTCACAGGTCCTTACAATCAAACATCGCCGTCTGTCTTATCCTGTGGTACAGCAAGGATGAACAATAGTTTTTTTAACAAAGCTCTGCTTCCTCTCTTTGAGCTGTTCAAATGAAATACAGTTGCTACAAAGAAAAGATATGTATATGTTTATTTTAGGTTTGCCACTTTCAAGTTTGAGTCTGTGACAGACTGTTATGTTCCTCTTGTTAAATAATTTGATTTTCATTCCAAATCCATAGACCCATTTTCAAGGAGAAAAAGCTAAAATAAATTTAATCTTACTTTGGACAATGGTCTAATCCTACCTTTGTAATAGAAAACTGAACAGTGCCAGGGCTTTTATCCTCCCACAACAGCAGTGTCAAACAGACTTAGTCCAGGAGTTACGGTGAATAGGGCACCATTCTTAAAAGGTGCCTGGTGTCAGCCCCCCTGCTTGGCAAGCTAAAGGTTGACAAATATGTAAATTGTCCTCGGCACCAGAGAAAAGGCCATAGCACTGCCTGGTCCACCAGTATCAATGTACCCAAAAAAAGCTGAGTTCTTTAAATTATAACATGTGAGCCATTCTCCAACAGTAGTCTCACTTCTCCAACAGTAGTCTCAACAGTAGCAGCCCGGTGTAGCATCACCTCCCAGCATCTATAGATTATGCTGATTTCTATACCCAAGGACTGATGCAGCATTTTATTGCTGTATCCTAGCTCTAATACTTCATGCCCAATTAGTCTGCCACTGTAATATCATCCCTTTTTAAACAGATACCATTTTTCATTAAATAAAGGCTCCTACCCTACGATTTTGGGCTATCTTCTGAATACTGGATTAACAGAGGTCAAGTTAATATCACATCAATAAAATATTTTCTCCACAAGACTTTTAAGAGTCAAAACAAATTTTGACAGGAAATGCGAGTCTCAAGAACAAGCGATCATCCAACAGTAATCTGTGGGAGTTAATTTCCTCCTTCATTCATGAGAAAGTTTACAACCTGAGTTTTTTTAAACCATTTAAGAGATTTGATCTGAGACCTATTTTCATTGTCTGAACTACGGGGAAATGCAAAAAGCGATCATGAAAGAAAATAAATGAGCTGTTTCTTGAAACTCCTCTTTTAATAGTCTGAAGCTTTATTTTTTAACAACTAGGAATACTGGTTTTTTTATGAAGAAGCATAATTATTTTCTCCTTAAATAAGAGTTCACAATGAGAACTTGTGCTCTGAGTACTTCATTCGCTGTGAAATAGGAACAAGTACTTCTGCCTGCTGAAAGTTTCTCTTTGCTTATCATCTCCTATATGAAGAGACAGGAGATTATCCATGTTTCATATAAGATGAAAACTGAAAGCTACAACTTGAAGAAATTCTTGTCTACAGGAAACACAACTGACTGTCACTGTGTTCCTTACTATGTGCGGCAAACCAGTCTCTGTGAGATTTACTTTTAGCCTATTTCCTTTCCAAAACATGTATAAGACAGTGAGAAGCGTATCTGTGCTAAATGAACTGGTTTGCATTACAAATTGTAAAAGTGTACGCCAGCATTTCGTGCACAGAAATAGCCTGTGAAATATAAATCACTATATTAACCCATACTGTTTCCCTCCCACAGTGGGTGTGACAATGTGTTCGCCTGTCACCCAGATCCACTGAATTAGGCAGCTCTGCCGAAGGCAAACATTCTTTATCAGTTTCTGACAGCCTCCTGCTCTCCTGAGATGCCTTCAGCCCTTGACACCAACATGAGGTTCTCGTTCTCGATCGTGGCTCTTCTTCTGGAAGTGATCACCATTGTATTGTTTGGGATATTTGTGGAATATGACAACAGCGATGACTCTCGAACTTTATACCCATGTAAGTGTTGCTGTATAAGACTTACAGACGCTAGAATTTCTTTAAAATAATCCAAAGCAAGATTTCTGAATAACTTATGAGACCTACTGGTATAGCTAGAAAAGAAAAGCATGCTTTGGGGCAAACAAACTTTTTCTGAGGTGTGAAAGCAGCAGGCTTCAAAGACAAACTCAAGTTCAGCACATATAAAATTCTGAAAGTGCCTAACTGCTGAGAAGTTAGCTGTTCTGGGAGAGAAGAGTCCTGAAAATAGTTCTAGTGTTTGCATAGCAGGTTAAAACTCAGAGAAATATGAATTGCTTTGAACAATTCTAGCATTTTCCGGAGATGGATGGTAGTGCTTCTTGCCAGACCTTCTGTCTTGATTACTGTATCAAATAATGACTGGAACATTTAATTATTATAATCCGAGTCTCAAAGGGTTGTCTTATGAGAACATGGAAATTGGCCAGCGTATTCATCACCGTTACAGAATACGTTTGCAGAAATTGGACTCCACGAAGGGCAATAGTCTTTGTCACAAGGTGGATAACCCCCTCCTATCTTTCAGAGCAGTGGCTTAGCTGTAGACAGTTACAGTTCAGCCTGCAAACGTTTCTGTTGATATGTTGTTCTGTAAATGCTTGATGAAGTTCAGGGAGAAAGCTTTTGACCTGAGTTTCTGACTTCTCCCTCCCTCTTCCTCCTCCTCCTGGAAAGATCAGACTATTGTAAGTAAATAGAAAAATAAGTCTGCGGAGGAGCAGCCTATGTCTTGTTGGCGGTATTGAGGGTTTGTTGTTCATTTTCTTGGCTCTGATGTCTTAATGACCTGTAGTCCTGACCGCAGTCCTCTTAATAATGATAATAACAGCACAGAACTCCTTTCCTGTATGTAGTACCCATGTAATTTTGAATGTATCCTTCTTTTTTCTCATTCCAACTGGCCTTTCAGTGACTGTTACAGGGGAATATGGTCTCGGGGTCACTTCACTCCCTCACAGCCTTTCGTTGTGTATTCTCAGACAGAGCATCACGCGGTTGAGAGAAGGGTGAATGCATGGCATTACTCAGCTCCAGATGTAAGTCAGTGTGGGTGCACCTGCCACAGTCAGCTGATGAACAGCAGGGGCTAATTACTGACATTTGGGTTAACTCCACCAAGTTGCAGCAGTATCCCCAAGAGATAGTAACTTAGACTATGCCGGAGCCTGTTCTCTTTCTAAGACACAATTTGGCCATGTGCATGATGTTGAGCTATCCCAGTTCCTAAATGAGGTGGCCTTATCTAGATGGTATATTGGGAATGACTCTCGGTCCACTGTTACCCAGGAGGTGATAGTTGGCCTAGGCAAAAACATTGTGAGGGACCACACTAATAATTTGGTAGCACAGATATTATACCCTGTCACTACATTATTTTATTAACATAGCTTTTGCCTAAAACACCTCTCCATCTACCTCTTCTCTGACTCTACGCCAAAACAACAGACACAGACACAGAACAATAGTGTTTTGGGCATCTTTGTATAAGCCAGAAGGGTGCTGTCTAGGACATGGGTCCTTCAGACTCAGATTAAGCAATGTTTGCCCTGCAAGAACAGAGGTAATTACCTTGTCCAGTTTGAATATCATACCTGCTGTCTCTGGTTCTAAAGTAACCTGCATTTTCTTGGAGTTCCCTTATCAAGGAAAATAAAGAAAGGTTCATGGGATCCTCGTGCTTATGTCAGTAATTGAATAGTCTTCAGTGGCCCCTTAAAGTAAGTACAGTGATGCATTTCATAGTAAATCTCAAGTCTTCTGGATGGAGATTGCCTGTGCCACATGCATGACCATGGGTACTGTGTTCTCTGGGGAGCTCCTGGCATAGGCTGTTCTTGCACTTAACAAAACCCTCTTCCAGCTCTGTGTGGAGCCCTGGTTCTTTAAATTTAATATCTCCATTTTAAAAGGGCATCAGAGAGAGGGCAGGAGCCTCATCAACATCACAAAGAAAAGGATTCGTCTCACTAGACGCCAACAATACAATATAGGTCTTTAAATGTAATCTGTCTGGTTGGGGGTCACCTGTAGTTATTTCTTCACTAATATCAGTGTCTAAAATATGTGAGAGATGTTGCCTGCTGTCTCCCATGCCTTCCTGCACAGGCAGTGTATGACTATGCTATACCTGCACACTGTCCCCTAGCTGTCCACACTATTGAACAGCTAGCAAGCTTCTGGCTTGGTTTTGGCTCATGCAAACCAGCACCTTGACCTCCTCCTAGGTATGGCTTTAGGCACAGCATAGGTAAGGGCCTACTCTCAATAAGCAGTACAGGTGGGAACAGCATTTTGGGAGAGAAGAGCATGTAGCTCTTGCCAATGTGAGTCAGCCTGTGCCATTTGCCTTTTGGCCAGGCTGTTCAGTTTACCAGTAGAGACATAAACTAAGTAAACATTGCCGGCGTAATGTTGGACTTTTAGATGCTGACCTAAGAGTTGATGGATCTCATTCACAATACAGAAGTGGAATAAAGGCAGGATTTCCTCATACCTGTTCATTCACTTTTAGGCCCTCTTCCTTTCAAACTTCCCTGCCTACGAAGTGCACACAAGAGCACAGTCTGCCTGAGGACCTGGCAGAAAGTTAATACTGTGGTTGGATACGTATGTTAGGACATATCCTGAGCCAGAATTTCCTCAGAGTTCACAAGATGATGGGTTCAAACTGCTTCCCATGCTATCCCAGGGGTGTTAACCCATCTGTACCTCATAGATTTAGTTTTTTTCATCCCGGGACCAATTTATATTCTCAGAACTTCAGTGCAAGGGCTGATTTTATATGCCTTAAACACCTCGGCACCACGAATCCAACCCCTTTCGGTATTTTTGGACTGAGGAAAGATGAAAATAATAATTGAGGATCACCATAGGTTTGCACTCAGGAGTGCTGAGCTGAGATTATTCCCAAAGCACTGTTTTGCATTATATTTATTTCTAGTGGATGCAAGTACAGGCATGTACAGATGGACAACTTCAGGTGTGCCATGTCACTAGAATGGGGGGTCAAGGGCACGTGATGGCTTGTCAAGCAGTCCTCGAGGATTTCTTTAGTACTGGTATCCTGTATGTAATGTCCTGTGATTGATCCATAACTCGTGGTTTAGGAAAGCTTCTGTTCCCCTCTTGTTCTATGGGTTAGTCCTTTAGCCAAAGCAAAATCACTGTTTTAGTACAAACCTAGATGACACAAGCATCTTTGTGCTGAGACTGGCCACCATGTGGAGATCTTGTAGTGGAATTAATATGTTGGTCCTGGGCAGCCTTACAGAATCACAAGCAGTGGTTTTGTTCAGGATATGCTAGAATATTTTTCCTGATCTTTATGTTCCTGTCTCACAGAATAGAAGTACTATGTTTTGTTAAACGCAGTAAGTTACTGAAATAGTCTCTTTTAAATCATGCTGCTTTCTCCATCATTTGAAACCATTCCAGAGCTACTTTTCTTTAAAAGGATGTGTAAAAAGTAGTTAAAGCACAAGTCATAAGCTAGACTTGTTGAAGTTTGTCCTCAACATCCATGAATTAACCTAGATTTAACCAGGACTTTTAATCTCTTGTGTAAATAAATCCAGACAGCTTTAAAACATTTATATGAATCCTGGATAGCCCTCAGGATGAGCCAGGATTAAATGTCAACCAGCTGCTTGTTTCAAACAGAATTGCTTCTAGTCTTTGGGGCGGGGGTAAGATTTCTAAAAGCGACTTTCAGAAGGGACGTGAGCATGCAGAAGTCTTATTGGTGGACACTGAGAATTAAAGTCATTAAAGTGCTTTTTAACCCTGTTCTTTTGCTCACATGTAGTGAGGTTACTTAAGCAATAAAGCACCTTCTACTAATCTAGACATGATTTATTGAGTTGTTCTATACATGAATGGGACTGTTTTGATGAGATCGATTTACTTGCTTTGTCTGCAATGATTTAACCAGAAGATTGCAAATAAGAGCAAGTAGTACACTCAATGCTAAAAAAACATAATTTCCTCTGGGAGACCGGAAAAAATTTCTTCCCTGGAGCTGACTACCCCAAATGGGCAAAACTAAATCTTTATTGCAAAGTCCATGATATAGGCTAATTAAATAATAAAAAGAGGAGACGTAGGTAATTTTCAAATGTACCCTTCATTTTGTGCATGAAACTCAAGTGAGATATAAACTGAAAATTGTTGAAGTCATACATCACTTTGACTTGTCATGCTAAGTGTTTATTAAATATATTTATTGAATAAGTTTCCCTTTTCATCTTGTAAAACAACAGTTACGTTTGTAGATGCTGCTGTGCAGCTTTTATGGATTTGCCCTCTAGCTCTGGTTTGGTTTTCGGTGTTGTTTTTTGGGGTTTTTTTTTATAACATCAACAAGCTTTTTATAAAATAGTTTTATAAGAGCTAGACAAATAACATGGGCCACTTCTCACATGTACAGGTGCTGGTCCCACAGTTTACTGGGTGAATGATCACTCCTAGAAAATTATTTTTTAAAGGGAATAAAAAGGCTTGTTCAGCATCCAGTTTCCACTTATCCTCCAAAAAGAGAGAAAGAGATCTTGGGTTACTCCTTCCCTTATTTGAAAAGAGCCTTCTCATGTGACCTGCCAGCATATTTTTGTCCCAGTCAAAAAAAAAAAAAAAAAAAAAAAAAAAAAAAAAAAACCATCAGGTTGGTGTTAGAGGAACGCTGGGAAGGCTATCCACTCTCAGTCCTACCGGCACTAACCACTGCTACATGATTTCCAAGACATTTGAAGGAGAGTTGCTCTAGCTATGCAGTCCACCACCGGTCGGGTTAGGTGTGAAGATACAGCTTTGTGTTCCTGAGGCACAGGCTGCTGCAAGCTGGGGGACTGCACAGACAGATGTACCCATCAAATCACCTTGTGTTTTAATATCCTTTGCCTAAACACCCCCTGTTGACTCCCTCTGACATAGGAATATGAACAAACTAAGCTGTGTTTTGTGTTCTGCATCCACAAAGATGCTAAAGACTTTGCTGCTGGTAGGCTCAGGAACATCCTATTAGCATGATTTGCATGGTCCCCACCCAGATCTTCTCCATCTTGCCAGGTCCTCTGAAGAAAGGGAATACGTTGACCTCTGTCTAAGCAAGACTTATTTTTACGCAGCATTGCAATACAAAATATGCAAGTATATCAAAAGCAGAAGTCCAAATGGGGAAGTTTTGTTAACTGGTGTATCTTTTAAAGTAAGCAGTAAGCACAACACAAGAGTTCAGATAGTAGTTCTGGAAATTAAGTAACATGGATGAAAACGGGAAACTTCCAAAGGACTGCAGGGGCCTCAAAAATCCTATCACTCAGGAAATAAGTGAGAAAAAGTCCAGCCTAAAGAGGAAGTAAAAGAGTTGGGGATGTCTACAAACCGCTTTCTCTGATGCGTGCAGCCCAAATGACCTTACTGCATGAATGCATGTGTTTCAGTGCTAGGTCAGGCCTGCAATATGACAGTGCAAATGTAACTGAGTTTATTAGGAACCTCCAGTAACTTATTGTACTTCTGGGCCCTCTTTTGGCAAAACATGGTAATGCATATAGCAAAAATAAGGAATGTTGAAAATATATAACTGGGAAATGTAACTTCATAATAATTATATTAATCAGGTCAAAGTTTTCCCCACATATTCACGTGTAAGAGGCATTGAAATAGAAATGGAAAGAAATAATTTCTCTAGACTGATTCTTACCAAAAAAAATCAGATAAAAATCTTTAATTACAGGACTCAAGCTGTTTGGCATAGACTCCATTAAATCACTCAATCGCATCAGCGTAACAAAATAAAGTGTAAAATATCTATGTTCTGATGATAAACTCAATTTGAATTAAAAAGCCTAAAAAAGGAAATTAAAAACAAAAAAAAGCGCATAAAAAGTATTAGCCATATTTTAACAAAATAATATTTTTAAAAAACATATTTGAAGGAGGGCTAAGTATATGCTGATTAGTGATATTAATTTACTAGTTTAATACCTTGTTATTCAACACAGGTAAAGAAATCAATCTCTTGTACAGTCATTTTTAAGGATCACAACCATACCTTTGCGCTGGGCCAACTAGCACTCTACCAGACAAATCCCACGTACAGTTTTGGAGTTAGCTAGAACACAGTGGATGTGACGATCTTTATTTGAGGGGGGAGAGAACTTTTCAGTAAGGACATAAAACTGTGATGTTCCAGGTAGCTTCACATGTGAAGAACAGTTCCAGACACATTAAATCTGCCAGTATAGAGATCTAGGGTTCTTTCCATAACAATATAGCAAGGAATAAAATCAATAATTGGGTGTTGCATTTTCCAGAGCCTCAGTCTTCAACAAGTGGACTGGTCATGACGTAGGGAAGGATGGATCACATTGATGACATTAGTTTGGAACTCTTCTCTATTAAATCCTCATTTTTTCCCCAGTTTTCCATCCTTCATAGTCACTACACAGACATGTTTTCCCTTCAGTCTTTCAGGATGTCCATGTAATGATATTTGTTGGATTTGGCTTTCTGATGACCTTTCTGAAGAAATACGGATTCAGCAGTGTTGGTATCAACATGCTCATTGCTGCCTTTGGTCTCCAGTGGGGAACCCTGATGCAAGGATTTTGGCACTCGAAAGGAGAGAAAATTCACGTTAATATTAAAAGGTACATGTGAATTTACCAAAACTGACATTTCTATTCCTGAAGACATCAGGAGAAGCCATAAACTACATCTCTGGTGTCACACTTCTAAACTCACTGAAACTCTGAACCTTCCTGTCCACCTCCCAACACCCATCTGCCCTTCACTTCCAAAGGGGCAACACCTGGTGCTCTGTGCCAAGGAAACCGAAGGGCAGGATGGAATTTGAGGTGCTATGTCACACGTGGGCCATAGATCATATCGAGAGACTGCTTAGAATCTCTGGAGCTGCGGAAGCTGGAGGATTTCCAGCAGTAACTCAGCACCTTCTGCATCCAACAGGCATGAAAGGATCTGTCCTTCCATGACACATAGGGTCACAGGAGAAAGGCTGTCTCAGTGTGTCCCTCCGTTCACGGGGTTTTCTCCTACTTCTCAAGGAATGATTTGCATGAGAACCATAGCACAGTAGGTTTTGTACCCCATAAACAACGTCTCCGGTTATTTTTAATCCCTGTCCCATTCAACCGTCCTTCTTCTACCAAAGTCTCAGAGTGTTTTCTACATCTCCAATTCTATTTTCTGAGACAACTTGTAGACAATTTTGAAAGGAACAGCATCCACGCATTACTGAGGAACAAGCAGAAATAATATAAGTAGCTCTTTAATGCTTACAG
Source organism: Athene cunicularia (assembly GCF_003259725.1). Taxonomy (NCBI): domain Eukaryota; kingdom Metazoa; phylum Chordata; class Aves; order Strigiformes; family Strigidae; genus Athene; species Athene cunicularia. The sequence goes on from NW_020799097.1 coordinate 5,192,442, forward strand.
ACAGGAAATTATAGAGGGAGACCCATAAGTTAGTGCCCCTCTGTGCTGCAAATTTTTGACCAATTTTTGTTTTTATTGATCTTTGCCAATCCCCATAACCAGTTAGCACTGGTCCTTCCTGACAACTAGTGCAAACGTGATGCAGTGTTAGAAAGGCATGCAAGGCTTTTGAAATGAGATGAACCACCTGACCAAATCTAAGGGTTCCTGGTCATCTTCGGAGTTCAAATGACAGTCAAGAGGTGGAAATATCCCTGCGCATCTGCAATACACATCTCATCTGACTTTTCACCATAATTTCAACCAGCTAAGCACATATATGATATAAGCAGGAGGCAGTCTTCCCACCCTTTTTCCTCAGTAGCTGGCAAGATCTTTAGAAAACCCATCTGGAAAGGTCTGATTTAATTTTCATCCACAAAGATTATCTTGATAATTGATAACTGAAGAGTTAAAGCTCCATCATTTTAATAATATGACAGGTTTGATATTACAGCCTTATTTCAGATCTCTTTAAACTGATTTTCTTTTTTTTCCCTGTGTTTTTGTTTTGCTTTGTTCTGGTTTTATTTGTTTTCTTGACTCCAGCATAATAAATGCAGACTTCAGTACAGCAACTGCTTTGATTTCATTTGGAGCAGTCCTGGGGAAAACAAGTCCTGCTCAGATGCTGATCATGACAATTCTGGAGGTCACAATCTTTGCATGTAACGAACATCTAGTTACAGAAATACTTCAGGTATTGCTTAGCAATAAGTGTTTTCTGCTTATAACAAATGTTTTCACTTTGTAATATTTTCAGTTTACATATTCTTGATTCTAGTTTTTACCATAGAAAATAAGCCATTAAAGTCATCCAGACTTCTCCTTCATCAAATCCTCATCTTTATGCCTATAAAATCTGTGGCGTTGTTTCGGGTCCCTATAACAGGCCACAGATGTCGGAGCCTCAATGACTATCCATGCTTTTGGAGCTTACTTTGGTCTGGCTGTGACACTAGTCTTGTATCGTCCTGGTTTGAAAAACAAACATGAAAATGAAGAATCTACCTATGATTCGGACATGTTTGCTATGATTGGTAAGTTAAATAATTATGGTTCTAATCAGTTGTTCATCCTTCTTTCACCCCTCTGTTTTAATGATTACCATTATTACGCTGCATCCATTTTCTTAAGCACACTCCTAGAAGCATGGGGTTTTTTGTCTGATTCATGGATGCTTTCAGTGACACACATACTTTTACAGTCTTTACTTGGTTAAAAAAAAAAAAAAAGAAAGAAAGATCAAATTAAAGATGCATTTTCACTGTGCATTAGTGGTGACTCCCTATTTGTTAATCTTTCTGTTATGAGCATCATTTCCATAGAAATTGGCCATAATTAAAAGTACTGAGCTGTGTCTCTCCTGCTAATGAATGCTAGAAACAATACATCTATCCATGAGATCTATTCATAGATCAATTTACCAGCTAAAACTATCAGTTCTATCAACAGTTGATAAAGGATTTGCATGTGAACTGTCTTGCTAATGTCTCGTATTCCGGTATGGTTTTCACATGGGGGGGAGCTCTGACAGGGAGTGGGGCATGACAAGGAATCCAAACGTGTTAAAGTCTTCCAGTAAGATTTGACAGAGACCATATGTCAAAATCCCACATGCCAGTGTCAAAAGCTTCTGCATAATCTATTATTTCTTCCAGCATTTTAGCTGTTTCATCTTTCTTATTGATCATCATCTTCATTTCTTGTAGCTCGTTCTGTTGTGTTGGATCTTTCAGGTTGAAATATCCCTTGTGACTGAATAGCCTTTGTTTTGTTTTGACTTATATTCATCCAGGTACCCTGTTCCTTTGGCTTTTTTGGCCCAGTTTTAACTCTGCCATTGCATCTGAACCATTTTACCAGATTAAAGCGATTGTCAACACTTACTATTCCTTGGCTGCATGTACTGTCGTAACATTTGCCCTCTCCAGCCTGGTGGATCAAAGAGGCAAATTCAGTATGGTAAGAATCACATTGTAACCTCTGTTAAATCAAATAACCTCCCTATAATAAGGATGATTGGGCAGATTCCCAATACCCATGAGCTATCTGGAGCCTTTGCTCATATTGTGGACAAAAATAGAGCTATTATACTTCTAAGAACTATAATGTAAGATTAGGCCCTGAGGGAAGCCACCCTGCTTTAGATATGTGGTGGTTCCTCAGTGGGGTCATTGCATCTGGAGAGTGAAAAGCTCTTGGACATTATAGAGGTGGTCCTGCTCCCTTGTTCTCTCTTGTCCACAGAACCTGCTGGACTAGAGAGACATTAGTCCAACATTCAGGTGGGCTTTTGGGTCTTATGCGGATCTTCTCAAAGAAGATCCTACGTCAGTTAATGTATTGCAAAAGCCAAAATAGTTCTCTCAAGGCAATGACCTCTTCCTTGGTAATCTTACAGTGCAGCTGCACAACAGGCAAAGCCAAACTGGGTTGACTGCCAGACTGTCAACCCTTCATCTACTTGGCCTAAAACCCAGCCCTGTTTTCACCCACCTCTTTCCAGCAGTCGCAGTGTTTATCTAAGCCCTGCGTGAGCTGGCACAGATCAATGATCTTGCAGAATCTACTGCAGTTGTAGGAGACAGTCCTCCCTGGCTCAGCCTGGCTTCTCAAGGGTCAGATGAGTTCAGTAACTTTGCAAAAGTTGGACTCCATTAAACTGGCCTCAGTCAAACTGGCTTAGACCAGCTTTGAACCAACAGCCTGAACATGTAACAGAGAACCCTGTTTTAAATTTCTATTCATTTTTCACTGGAAAAATCCCACCTGAAGAAAAGAAAAAATTCTGTATGCAAAGAAGCCTTCCAAAGTCACTCAGCCCTAAAACAAGTCTCTGTTCCACATATATCTTCTCCACCTCTGTGTACTCTTTGCAGGTTCTCATTCAAAATGCCACCCTGGCAGGAGGAGTAGCAGTGGGTACCTGTGCTGACCTGTCCATCCACCCTTTTGCTGCCATGTGCATCGGGGGCATTGCTGGAATCATCTCTGTGCTTGGGTTCCACTTTCTGACTGTGAGTGTTGGAGCCTCACCTCTGCTCTCATTTATTTATTGCTTCATTGACTTTACTGGAGCTCTTTTTGTTTGCTAGAAAGGGAGTTTAGAAACTAGCTGATACGGTATAAAAGAGTAAGCTCTAGATAACGGTTATTTTTAAATCAATTTGATTCAGATATATGCTTATGCACTAACTTCAGGCCATCACCTAGCTAAAAATAGAGAAGGATCACAAAACTAAGAGTTCATTAAAGTTGGGATTTCTGTTCAAAGACCTGCCAGAATTTTGCTTCAAGCCCATGTTTCTGTGAAATAACACTAATTACATCGCCATCTTTAAAAATTTCTAAGTCAATCTATAATCAAAAATTATTTTTGAATTATAAAATAGAATTGCTTCATATCCCAAATGTAGTAACAAAATATTCTGACTAAAGCTGTTTAAACTGTCATTTTTCTGATCGATGGAGAAACTTTCTGAAAGAAAATACTTGACTAGCAGACACAGAACAGGCGTGTATGTGTTACTTAGCCACCTCTTTCAACACTTGCTGCAGTGCCTGAAATGATTAGGAATATTAGTGGGCTGTTTTGTACCATAATCCATACAATGGCAGCTTGGACATTTGTACCATTATATGTATACACTTGGTTTTCTCTGCATATAACCAATTTCACCGTGAAGGGAAAGATAGCAGCTTTTACAGCTAAACTTTGCAAACATGAAATAAGTTAGACTTTCTTGAATTTCTGCAATATTTTCTTTTGCGTTTCATTCTAGAGGTGATGGAAGATTATAAAGTCAATAAAACTTTGTATTTCCCCTCGTTTTAGCCTTTTCTGGCATCCAAGCTGAACATTCAAGACACTTGTGGAGTTCATAATTTACATGGTTTACCTGGAATACTGGGAGGTATCGCTGGCATCGTAGTAACTGCAATAAAACAGGAAAATAGGTGAGTTATAAAGAGGAGAGAGAAAGGCATTTATTGCTTTTTGAAAGTCTACCCTAATTTTCTGCCTTCCTTGGATGAAATTATGGGGTGTTTTTTTCAGAAAACGCATCTTTGATTTGATGTCAGACATCATGCTCTGGTTTAAATATGAGCCTTCTTGTTATTCTGCCTTTAACACACTGTTTATATGCCAGGCTTGTTGCAAATTAAGAGCTCAAGTAAAAATAAACAAATTTAAAACATCATAGAAAACCAGCACGCAGAACCATTCAAACAATTAAGAATCTTTATTAAGATTCTACAATTTACACTGCTGGTAACCATAAGATTTCCAAGAAAATTGGCAAAATGGGCTATTTCTAATATCTTAAAGACGCCAAGAAGATGAAACGTTGATCTTTTTGACAAAACAGAGCATTCTTTAAAGGCTTACAAGATACTAATAAACTTTTCAAAGGACTTGTTTTCATCTGTAGTCTAAACCAAAACCAAAACCAAATCATGATTTCTGTCATACACAGCAATGGCAGGACATCTTCCTGTGAGGCATCTTGTCCAACAGATGGCAAGTACAATGTTGTAAGACCAGTCAGCAGTCTCAAAGTATGACGGGTTTTTTGTTTGCCAATGGTTTGTTGTCTTTTTCAGGAAAGGTGTCCTCTTTACTCCTGGCATGCAGGCTGCTGCCCTGGGCAGTACAATCGGTATTGCACTGGTGGGTGGAGCGTTGACAGGTCAGTATGGTGCATACAGCAACTGAAATATATCTGAATTTAGAGGTTTACCCATGGAGAACTTCAAAGCATCAACAATTTCATGTGAATAATACAAAATGAAAAATGGAAATAATGCATGATGACACACTGGAAGAAACTTATATGTGGAAAAACAGTTTTCCAATAATTTTGTCTTCAAATGAAAACTATATATCTTCTTAAATGAATGCTTCAAAGATACTGGGTTGTGTATATAGAAATAGTAAGATGTTGTTCTGGATTATGTCCTCTAGATTGAGACACTAAAAATTCTGAACAGAAGCTAGTTTGAAATTAAGACATATTCATTTAGGTATCACAATTTTCCATGTGACTGTGGATACTTCCCAAACAAAAATTCAGGCTGAAATAGAAAAATCCAGGCTGAAATCTAGGAAAAACCTGAGCAACTAAAACCAAGATCATTCATGTCAACATGAAGAAACATGCATCACCTCTTGTAAGTGACCTGATGTCCCAAGATGGTTGCGCGTTTCTGTAGACTAGGAAAACGAGTCAGAAAACTTAGGTGACTCCCTAGAGCACATCTGAGGGACACTTATTTGGGCATTTTGTCCATTTTTTAACCTCTGATGCTGTTTTTTTCTCTAGGTGGTATTCTAAAGCTGCCCTTCTTGGGACAAGTATCTGACCAGAATTGCTTTGACGATTCTGTTTATTGGGAGGTAAGATAACACCTCCCTTTATTTATATTGTATTGCAAGATGTACAGCACACTGCAGTCCTGCTCTCCTGGGGTTTGTCGTTTGCACACGAGACAGCTTTCAGAAATGTGGCTTTGCTCAGGCTGTGAATTTATCAAAGCCACCTTCAGGATCTTTTCTGGACTTTCTAGCTAGTCATGCATTTACACTGAACCGTGAACAAAAAGCAGAAATACAGCCAACAAATTGAGACCTTGGTGGTGACTCTTTATCTCTTTTAAGTGCTTGCTGTGCAGGCATCCTCTTCCTTCTTGTAGTTGATACACATGATATTTGCATTTTTAGCAAAATGGTGCTTTCCCAGTGTCATCTAGAATTTCATACTGAATTAAATTTAGAGCACTTCTTCAGGATTTGTGGGTTGAGTCTCCCTAGGGTGAGCAGAAGCTCTTTTGCTCCCTGGTTGAATGATCTGACCACTGAGGTTATCAGAAGAAGATGGGCTTCTGGGACTATTGTTTTATGGATGAAGACAAAATCAGTGGGTCTGAGAAACAAGTACATCTGACATAGCCCTGCTAAGCTCCCTTTATGCTCAGTGAAGAGATGGCTCTATATTGCAGTTCATCTGAATCCTTCCAGTTATTCAGAAAACCCTGAATTCATCCCTCAGAATTCATAATTGGTGGTTTATGTCAGGCTGGGTCAATGTTAGTAAGTAGACACACAATATATACAAACAGAATGACGTTCTCAATGTACTTTAGTCTCCATTAATGGCAAAGGAAGTCTATATCTCATCAGCTGAACTCTTCTCTGATTTTTATGGCAGGTTCCAGAAAAGGAGAATCCACATGAAATTCACTCCAACAAATATGAGGAACACAGCAGATCTGATGCCACTATGTAGAAAAATAATTGTAATATTTGTCCTAATAATGCTCTTTTCAGTTTATAATGCAAAAAAACCCAACATTAAGATATTGTCTTAGCCACACTGGGTTTTCAAGAAAGAAATGTAGATAGATATATTTTTGTAATATAAAACAAGCTTGATTTTAGAATACATAGTCATTATGCCAAGCTCAGGTGAATTATTCAGATCCTTCTAATATATTTGTTCGTCATAAAAACCTACCACAAACTGATCTACAAAATTACCTGTATTTTACCTTTTGTCATCACTGTGTCAATATATCCATTGAAACAACCTTTGTGTTTCAAGCCTATTACAAGATACCATACCTGACTGTAAGATTTCTGAGTTACCATCACACTCTTCAACTGCATAGGGGTAATCAAGAAGAAATAGAGTGATACTGTTTATTTGGATTCTAACAAGCTTTTCACCAGAGCATCCCAGATTAACTTTTTAAGAAAATGTGTTCTCCTAGTTTTGGATGGGGGAGAAAATGTGCTGTATTTTGAAGATTGGTTATGACAGGAAAGAAAATGTTGAAATCATTTCCATGGCAAAGCACAGAATATAGTGATTGATGAGGTATACATACTAAGTGGTAATATGAGTATCAAGATTCTTTGTTAATAGGTTTATTGAAAGGGAGAGTAAAGTGAAATAATAGTGAAAAAAAATAATTATTGGCATAGATTTTTTACACTGTTGATTGTTTCAAGGACACAATAAGGGAATTGAGTAGGAACTATGACAAACAGGTAATTACATAAGATGTCTTCTTATGTCCAACAGTAATAAGTGGTTAGTAGCACTGTTAATGTCAATAGATATAAACTGAACTCAATGTTAGCTCCAAGGAAAAGTGTGAGTTGTTAGGAACTGGTCAGAGAGCAGCTGTGTTCAGGCTACAGAAGACCCAGTGGAGAACTTCCATGTGGTGAGTCACTACCTTTGAAGTCACTGCTTCCTAAACCAACAGAAAGCAGAAAGAAAAATACTGAAGCTAAATTAAGGTAAAATAACTCCACCTGAGAAGTGATGACAGAAACAGACACCAAAAATGAGGTATCTGAAGGAACCCTACGAGATGACAGTAGCTGGGAGCAGTCACACATCTGTACCTACCTACATGGGGCAATCCATCGAGAGGCAATGGATGGGAGATGAAAATCGAACAGAAAGATGCCTCTAGGTGTTAATCAGATGCAGAAAGCTACCACTCGTGTCAGAAGGGCAAGCTACAGTGGATAAACTTTCAAGACTTCTTTAACTTAGCATCTTTTTTCGAGTCGTAATTATCAGGTTTAAGGGGAAAATTCCCATATAAAATAGCACCGATAATTTCAGTTCTGCTGATGTATTTTTCCTTGAAAAACTTCAGAAAGATACTAGGCAAGGCTGTCCCATATGTTATATCAACTCTATACTGCTTTATGTGTCAGATTTCTACCTATGAATGATACATTTGTTGTAGCACACTTTAGTTCAGATATGCTCTTTTGGAGACGTGCAATGAATGACTTTTCCACCTTGTTGGCTAGAAGACATTTTTTATTCTTCACACAATCATTTTTGTAAAAACTAAGAAGGCGTTTAACAATATAAATATTGCATATGTAAACATTTTAGAAGTATTTTGTGCATAATATATAAACACAAAGTACTGAAGTACTTGAAAAAGATTCCATATGTAGACAGACTGTACAAGTCTTATCCTCAATACACGGAGCTTAGCCTTCAAAATCCTCCTTGGGAATTCAGAGGGTCTTTCATTCACCTACAGCTGCGAGATAACTTCACTGACTGTGTTGACCGCAAAGGAACATCTGAGTCAGAAAGTAGCACTCACTGTGAGTCTTTCAGAATGATGCCCTCAGTAGTTATCTTTAGTTCTTTAAAACAAAAGGGGGGAAAATAAACTACTAAGTTTTGTTCACCAGTTCTCCTTATAATCTTTCCGTAGTAACCTAGACCCTCATCCACTAAGTACTCATTCTTCTGCCTTTCTTTGGAAGATTACTGTTCCAGAGAAATCAGTCCTTCAGGTTCTCTCAAAAAAAGAGAGGCAAGGAGATGAACCCCTTTGCATGGATATTTATTCTGCCTAACCTAGCTATCATTTTCAGGAATTTATTTGTTTTCTTTTTGACAAAGGACTCTAGAAGTAGGGCCTGTAGCAATAGCTCAAAGTGCCTGTAGAGATAGTACAAAAGGTAAAATGTTTTAAAGAGGGTAGATTCAGACTAGATATTAGGAAGAAAATTTTTATGATGGGTGTGGTGAAACACTGGAACAAGTTGCCCAGAGAGGAGGTGGATGCCCCATCCCTGGAAACATTCAAGGCCAGGTTGTACGGGGCTCTGAGCAACCTGCTGTAGGTGAAGATGTCCCTGCTCATTGCAGGGGGGTTGGACTAGATGACTTTTAAAGGTTCCTTCCAACACAAACCATTCTATGATTCTGTGATTCTAGCTTAGCCCGGGAAACTATATTTTAGATGTCTGAAATCACGTGAGGAGTATATGACTTTAACAAATAGAAGAGGGATTACAAATGCATCTCTGAATATAACACTCTGACAAGAATTACAGAAAGTTAAAAGTGGATTCTATGAGAAATGGGCTAATGGCACAGATAATTATAGGGGAGAGAGAATTGGAAACCTCCTGAGGAGCATAACTGTGAAAGGCCAGCAGTTCCCCTGTAAGTACAGCTGAAATACCAACCTCAGGTACAGATGTATCAAATCAGAGACCAGAATTAGGGAGTGGGTAAAGATGGAGAAGGCAAAGAAACAGGAAAAGGGACAATGAGGCACACAAAGAAAAAAAACTGTAAAGACGGCTGCTGGGATATCTGTCAAGCAGTCCTGAGATAGATCACTGTAGCCCAAAACAAGACAATAAAACAGATTTCGTGTTTTGATCATCCATGAGTGTTTGATTTCCTCCTGTGGCCTCTACCCTGCTATGGTGAAGAGCTGCTGATCACGCACAACTCAAAATCCATTCATTCGCTTTGGTCAGAACCCTTAGACAAGTGCCTCAGCTCAAGTGAATCCAGGCCTTACAGCTTGATCCCCCTGTATGAACAGATTGGACACTGAATTTGCCCAGCACGTTTCAGACTTTTTCCAGCATGTTTCAGGCTGCTTTTCACCCCAAATAGACTCTCTCTGTGCAACAGAGTGCACAATGATGTCTGTGATGGTATCATCAGGAAATTAAATACAGCAGTTGTTGGCTTTCTAAATAACATTTGTTTAATCCGAGCTTTAAACATTACTTTATTTTCAATGTAACTGTGCCCTTGAAGTGTATGATTTCTTTCTGCTAAGGTTCTTTACCCTAATCACTCATCTCCATACCTCACATATCAGTGGCATTTGGTTCTCTGTCTGGGGGCATTTCCTTTAGTTGGTTGTTTCCCAAGTGAAGCTTTGAAGATGCTGAGCCAGTAGAGCTCCTTTTGTATATAGTTACAACTTCTGTGTAGTACGTTACTGGACACTATGGAGTGGTGTTCAACCTGACAGAAACTTAAAATGTTTTGCTGAGAACCTTTTTGCTTGTCGATGAGGAACAGCGGCAGTAAAGGAAAGCAAGGAGTTAAACTAGACACAGGGTGGAGGATGAGCTTTGAGGATGGGACTGAAAAATAAAGTTAAATTACAGCTGCTTTAAATTTGAGATCCACAATGACTGGCATTTCTTTTCTTTCTCATCAAAGACTGCCAATGTTTTATCCTCTCCAATAACCATTGAACACTCTTTCTGTTTTATCTTTGTTCTCACCTTGTTTTTACATAAAAAAAGCTTTTAAAAAGTGCGCTTTTTTATTTTTAAGTGTGTAGAAACTCATTGAGTATTGACATTTATTAAACTGCGCATACAAATAGCTGAAAAAGATGAGTTAAATGGCAGCAAGTGTGTATAACTTTCAACTTGAAATTAGATTCCACCACCAGGATGATGAAAGTTCTTTCTTAGGTTTCTGTCATTCTCAGAAGAAACCTTAAGAGACTGTTCATATTTTTCAAATTAGTAGCATTTTGGAGGTTAGGTCAAACATCATTTAAAATGTATTTTCTGCATCCAGTCCTAATCAGAAGACTATTGCTCTGTAAGGGTCAAACTGACAGAACCCACTTGGGATTCACAGTTTTCCAAGTGAAAACTTCAAATTTAATATTTCTAATGCAGTGCATCTCTATTTTTTTTTTCTTTTTTTTTTTTTCTTTTTAAGAGATTAAATACAGATAGATTAAATTTTAATGAAATTGAACAAAGGAGTTGGACTTAAATAAATAAATAAATAAATGGACTTAAACAAACAAAAATTTTTATTATTCCCCTTTGTTAGCAATTATTTCTCATTTAAACTAACAGAAGATCAAGCATATTGACACTCAGCCCATTTCCAAAACACCAATGGTTGATTATGACTTCGAAGACTGTTACAGATATTCAGTACTACCTCTTTCAGACCAATATCTTTGTATTTTGTAACTGAAAGACAAATTTATTTTAAAGCCATTTACTGAACATTTACTTACAAAGTTTATTTTAACATTTGTATTCAAATCTACTGCTGATTAAATGCATGAATGAAATGATCAGATTATCAGTAGTATTTGCTTGATATTTTTGGGGGACATACAGTTTTCTCTCTCTCACTGGGATCAACCTGATAACAAAGAATGTATGGTGAAGCTCCTACCAAAAGAGAGCTCTTCTTTTTCTTCACAAGCATCCTGCAGAAGTTCACCTTTCACCCTCCCATAGGAGTTTCTATTTCAGACCTGGACCTCTTCCCCTCCCCTGGGTTTTCCATCCACCCAAAAATTTATAAGATCTACACTATACCAACTTCCTAGAGATTTTGTCAGATGTATTTCTGACTCAGAAACTGAAAATACATACATTCAGTACAAAATATATTAACAGTCCGCTGCCACATATGTATCCCTACACCTATGCATCTTCTCATCAAGCAAAGAGGTCAGTCTGATCCTGCACAGATCAGATACCCAGACAAAACTTTCTTTTCCATGACCTTCACGACAGATGTTGGTTCGTTATACATTACTCCAAATACACCTGGTTCAGAACCACTGTGCAAACATGTTGAAGGGTACCAGAGGAAATCCTATACTTGGAACTAATTTACTTCAGAATAATATGTTTATGAATGAGATCCACCGAACTCTTAAAAAAAAAAAAAAACAAAAACACCAACTTTCCTACTTTAGAATCAATCTGTGTACAGCATTGTCTTCAAAGATTAAAAATTGCTAACTTCATTGTGAGTGACATAGCTAATATAATTAGATTCCCCAATTTTCCAGCAAGTTTGGCCAATGACACCTATGTTTGCATCCATTTTGGGTATTTTTTCCTTGGGTTCATGTTAGGTGAGGAGAACTGGGACAGTGAAAAAAAAAAAAAAGGTCTCTTGCTCTATTGAGTTTTGCTTACTGAGATGACTAAGCATCACAAGAATTCTCCCCGGTTCCTAAAAGGACCTGGCCAAGTTCTCCTCGTGCATTGTGTAAAACACCATAGACCAGTGAAGTATTTGACTATCATAAACGTAACAGATGCTTTAGAAACAACGCATCTGGTTCAAGACATGTGTCTAGACATTGTCTGTCAGACTTTGGAGGAGCCACAAATATTGTCCCAAAGCAAGATTTTGAATCTCCACTTCAAAATAAGGCCAAGTGGAAATGTGTGCAAGCAGGGAAGAAACATTCATAGCGTGTCACTCATGTCTGTGACAATCTCACCCTGCTCGGCTCACTCACTACCTTCCAGGACTGCAGGATCTGCTGGAGGAAACCAGCAGGACTGAGGAAGCAAGGGCAATGGGGTGAGAGGGGTTGCCTCCTTCTCCTAGTGCACTTCAGGAGGTGCCCCTAGTTCCCACTGTGTCCTTTCAATAACACGGAGGGTCTTGTAGCTGTAGGTACCCAACCCTGGGCTCATCTCTTGGGAAACAACTCAGCTCCTTCCTTTCATATCTCAGGAGTCAGTATCTGACTCATTCTTTGTTAATAATTAAATCCCAGGTATATGTGGAAAGAATTACACTCTCAGTGCCTTTTTACCTCCTTTGGGGAGGTGGAGTAGGAACAGGCCAACTGACACACAGCTGGACATAGGCCCTGGACTTTTTCCAGGACACTTTCCAGGTAAGTGAAATGTCTTTCCTCCGGAGACCGCAGGGGCAGCAGCAGAGTCGGGGCAAGGCAGTACAAGAACAGGCTTGTTCTAGCTCCTGCTCCAGGCTCCTGGCCAAATGTTAGTGTTTTTTTCTCCAAGGTATCTGCACCCCCATCCCCTGAGGGGATGTCTCATCTATGCTTTTGGTCATGTCTCTGCAGGGATCCTGATGCTTTAAAGAGTCAAGGACAAGGCGCTCAGCCTGGGCACCTCACCTCACACAGCCTTCATGTTCTTGCCTCACGGTCATGTATAATTTAGTTCTCTCCACTTCTGCTACAGAGCTCTTCCAGACACTTCTGAAGGTTGGCATTCATCTTTTCTGATCAGTGTCAATGAAAGCCCTGGATGGTTTCTCCTGCATGGCTTCTTTTTTTAACAACTCCTCTGCTGTTCACTCTCGTAGCCTTCAAGACACACTGTACCTCAGCCCTTTTTCCTCAACCGACAGAGGCCATCTTTTCTCAATTTTCCTCTCAGCTTTGGCTCCCCATTCAAAGATAATCATACAAGCTCTTCTCTCCTTCTGTCTTCCTGAAATGGTTATAGCTGGGTATCTAAGGCAATAGCCACAGCTGAAGATACAGTCCTGACTGTACAACCGGCTCTAGGATGCCTTGCTTGAGCAGTAGCATTGGATCAGATGACCTCTAGAGTTCCCTTCCAGCCTCAATCATTATGTGAAAATCAGGAACATATAAGGCATGGATTATCTGACTGGTTTTAGTTGCTGGTTTTGAAGGAGAAGGTGCCCCTTGCCCTCTATTCACTTTAAAGGAATCTGAAGCTATCAGATCAGCACAGACCTCACCATTTGGCCAGAACAGTCTGACCCTACATTGCACCCTGTTTGAACTCCTACTAGAACTAAAACATGTGTACCACAATAAATTATTCAGCTAACTCAGAGGAGCTTGGCATTGACTCCTTCTTTTGAGTACTTCTGTTCAATGCAGATTTCCACTATAAGACCCACAACACATCAAGGCCATAAATCCACGCTTAGACTACTAAAAGGAATCTCCACTACTGTCTTAAATACCTAGTCAGCTGAGCTTCTGCTTTTATCAGGATTTGGCATCTGCAACGTCTTCCATAAAGAGAGAAGGGAATGTCCGAGCAACCAGTGGAACTTCTTCCTTCTTGTTCCCACTTCTTCCCAGTCTCAAAGTTCAATGCAGTGTTTGAGTTGCTCTTTCTAAATTGGATTTATGCCCACAGAAATCTTTACCAACTCACAGGACTAGTTTAGACATCACCCATTAAACAGTAACTAACATAGGGTAAAGGGAATGCACATGGTCTTGAGAGTGCCTAGAAGGGATTCTGCAAGAGTAAAATCCCCAGATAGGCATTTCTACCATTTCTTAGAGATCAAGCTTATATCCCTGCCTGTGTAGAAGTGCTGTTAATGCTTGAAACTCTTAACTTCTGACAGGAGATTGCAATCTTTGACTGAATTTTCATCTTCTCAGCTAAGCCTTTGCTGAAAGACCATAGATTGGGTCAATCTTGCTCCTGTAGGGTTACTGTTTATACTCATTCTCCTGCTGATTCTGAAAAGACATGTGTAGAAGAGCCATGCAAGAGAATTCCCTCCAGGACCCAGGCCTTTACTCATCACTGGAAATCTGCACGTTATGGATCTGAAGACACCTTACCTGACAATGCTAGCCTTCTGTTGATCCTTTTCTTAGACCCCTCTGTCTAAGACAGCCACTAACCCCCCAAAAGGGGTATACATTTTTCTCCGGACAGGTAGACATAAATGCAGCATAATTAATTATCTGCAGCAACTGCTCTTCCTATTATGTGATCTTGTGTCAGTGCAGGGGAACTGACCTCCAGCCACATCAGGAAGATTGACCTATTTCTGTGGAACACAAGAAATGCTGGAGTTCTCTAGACAAGGGTAACTAGAAGAGAGGGGCCCTACAGGTCCTATAGAACTTCCACCAGGAGCTGCTGGAAAGATTTAGGGAGGAGACCAGAACTTTCTGGAGGCTGTTTGGTGGACTCAGACATCAGGGAACTGGCAGAAAACACTCTCCTTTCATCCTCACCATGAAGGAGGAACTTTCCTGGTTTCCCAAAGCAAAGTAGGAAACAAACAAACGCTGCTTATTCTTTCATATCTGGTGGCAGTAGACTCCAGGACTTCAGGGAAAATGGTGTGTGATAGTTAGATGGCATATGACTTTTGGGGTCCTCTCACTGCACTGCTCCTCAAGGCCATGAACAGCAAACCTGAGTTTCAGACAGTTCCTGTGTCCTGGTGTATTACCAGCTTGAAAACCGTTCTCTTTGTGGGTTGGTGAACATTTCCAACATATCCTCTATGAGTTCTCAGCTTGTCAATTAAAAGTTACCTACAGAGCCTTTGTGGTGGACGCAGTTACCTTGTAGCTCAAAATGAAGCTAACCTTAACCTGCTTTCCTGGATTTCGTTCCCATATGACCCATGCAGTCTGTTCCTGCCTGGCTGTATTATAGCTGCAGCTCTTGCACCTTGTCACTAAAAGCAGTAACTCCAGATGCACCTAAAGGCATAACTCCAGACTATTTAAGAGTTGTTTCTCATGATTCTAGCTGATTTGTACCTCTCCAGATTTGTATACCAGGAACTGAACAGGTTTTGGCACAATTACTGAGAAATTCACTTTTCATTTGCATCTTCAAAGGAACACAGGACTAAGCCTGTCTGCTCTTTAGCCTTTGCTTTAGCCCCTCTAAAAGTCTAAAAATACCTAATATAAACATAATATAGATATATATTTCTATATATATCATATAAATATTAAAATACTCTAAAATACCTAATTACAGACCCCATTGTGATTCTTTTTCTTCATAAGAGCTTCAAAATTTCTATCACAAATTCTCCACATTTTGGACAGTGAATGAATAGCCAATGCCATGCAGGGAAGAGAACATTAAACTTGTTGAAAAACAAGTGTTCTGAGCTTGATGAAGTAATCTGAAAATCATCTTCTTTTATTGTCCCTTTTCATTCCACTAGCTATCCAAAAAGTATGGCCCAGTCTTCGGCATTCAGACGAGATTAAGGACAATGGTGGTGCTACCAGGATATGGCACAGTGTGAAGGAAGCTCTGGTGAACCAGGTGAATTTGCAGGGACACCTAAAATACCAGTCGTTGAAGAAATAGGAAAAGGTGAGTGAGCTGTTCCATTCCCCATACATCTGCATACTGCAAAGAAGAATGAAACTTCTTCCGTGGAGAGGGGAGTGCAGAACATCTCGCTTTGTTTTGCTAAGCATGTGAGGCAATGGAAATGAGGGGGAAATCAAACAGTGTATGGTGATACTTATCAAGGATAAGGAGAGATGAGACTCTTAATGTACACATAAGCACACGTTGATTTTAACATAATCATCAGCCTCCTGCAGAGGTTCACCTTCCACCCTCCCCCTGGAGTTTCCGTCTCAGACCTGGATCTCTCTCCCTCCATCGACAACACCTTCCCCTCGGTGACTCATGAGGTCTGCACAGCGTCATGTTCTTAGGGCTTTTCTTAGTCATCTCCTTTTCCTGAAACACCCAGATGAAAGACCTGTGTCTCTAGTCCCACATAGGAAGTTTGGCACTTCTGAATCCAGTGGGGATTTTTAGCCCAAGAGCACCTTGGCTCACAGCCAACATCCATAGGCTGTTCGCTGGTGCAGAACTGCAGTGCAGATGCATAGAGGGCTCTCAGGTGATGATGTGTAGTTATACACTGTCTGGAAGCTAAAATTAATTTAGTTTACTACAGAATAATGTGCATATTAATGATAAAGATAAAAGCACAGAAAAATAAAGTGTCCTTCTCCATTTCAAATCGAACCGTTGTCAGTATTGTCTTCAAAGCTGGAAAGATCTTCTTCCACACCTGAAATAGTTTCTGGGGATGCACCTTTGCCTGGAACAGACAACCAGTGCTGTGCTCCCAGCAGGAATTGAGCAAACAAGCCCTTCTGTGCCACCTCTTAGGCCTCTCCAACTTCTTTCTCATACATCTCTGATGTAGCTTCTTAGTCAGAAGTTGTCTTAGTCACAAGAATAAGTATTTTAGACTCTAGTGAGGCTTTTGATACTATCTACCATAAGATCCTCATAGACAAGTTGTTGATGATGTATGGGCTGGATGAGCAGAAGTGGGTTGAAAACTTGCTAAAAAGCCAGGTCCAGAGGCTAATGATCAGTTGTGTGAGGCCCAGTTGGAGGCCAGTAATAAGTGGGATAACCCAGGGGTCAATACTGGATCCAGTCCCATTTAATGTTTTCATTAATAATCTAGACCATGGGGCAGCATGTACCCTCAGCACGTTTGCTGATGACACCAAACTGGGAGGGATGGCGGATATACCAGAACGTTGTGACACCATCTAGAGGTACCTCAGTAGGTTAGATAAATGGACTGACAGGAACCTCATGAAGGTAACAAGAAGACATTCAAAGTCCTGCACCTCAGGATGAACAACATCAGGCACCAGCACATGCTAAAGGGCCACCACCTGGAAAACAGCTTGACAGAAAAAGACCTGGTGGTCTCAGTGGACGTCGAGTTCAATATGAGGTAACAATGTGCCATTGCCGCAAAGAAAGCTATAGGTATCCTGAAATGCATTAGGAGGAGTGTTGCCAGGAGGTCGAGGGAGGTGATCCTTCCCCTCGGCTCAACACTGGTGAGGCCACACCTGGAGTGTTGTGTCCACTTCTGGGATCCCCAGTACAAAAGAGATACGGGCATACTGGAGAGAGTCCATCAAAGGGCCTCAGAGATGCTAAAGGTGGAGCATCTTTTATATGAAGAAATACTGAAATAGCTGTGACTGTTTAGTCCAGAGGAGAGAAGGCTCAGGAGGATCTTATCAGTATGTATAAACACTTGGGGGAAAGATACAAAGACAGTCAGACTCTTTTCAGTGGTGCCCAGTGACAGGACAAGAGGCAACAGCCACAAACTGAAACACAGTAGGTTCCTTCCAAACATCAAGAAACACTTTCTTACTGTAAGAGTGACCAGGCACTGGCACAGCTTGCCCAGGGATGTTGTGGAGTCTCCCTCCTTGGAGATATTCAAAAGCCATCTGGACATAGTCTAGGGCAACTGGCTCTGAGTGGCCCTGCCTGAGCAGGTGGATTGGACCAGATGACTTCCAGAGGTCATTTCCAACCTCAACCATTTTGTGATTCTGTGGCTTGAAATTCCCAATTAATTCAATGGCAGCAAAACTATATCAATTCCTAAGTGGTTTAAAAAAAACTCAAATCTTTGTGCACTAATAACTTGGTTACTGATAGTCTGATTTCAGTTATCAGTGTATCAAGGCTGTGCCTGTACTAATGATGAAATATAACTACTCAATAATCTGAAGAACATGCAGAATTTATGACTTTTATGCCAAATACCAGGTCGGTGACCTGTTGTTCTTCATATTCTTGGACTTTCATGATTGGACAGTGAGCTACATGCTCACCCAGTCACACACTCAGCTAGCAAACATTTACTTGCCTCTGTACCATACTGAGGATTCATTAGCAAGCACAGAGGAAGAGAATAAAACCAGTCACCAATCACAATAAAAAGCACACCCTTCACTGGGAAAGGGGTTTATGGACTAGTACAAGTGTCTCTCTCAGAAAATTTTTGCAAGACAACAGAGATTCAGAGTCCAGATTTTCTCTTTTCTGTAGCAAACACCTGGCTGAATAGAGATGGACTGGAGCCACTGCACCTCCATTGGCTTAGTGTTCATCCTGGCTTTTCTATACATTTTGAAAATAGGAGGTTTCTGGAACAACCGCCGGAGAAAGAATTTTCCCCCAGGACCAAGAGCACTACCAATCATTGGAAATCTGCATTTGTTTGATTTGAAGAGACCCTACAGGACTTATCTACAGGTAGTCATTATCTTTTCTATTGGTGCCATAATTGCACATATCACCAAGCCCCATAGTCCACGATTTCAGAGAGTTTCTCCTAATTCACCTGATGTGTTGCATGACCCTTAGCAGGGGACAGGAGATGGTTATTTGAGCAGGAATCTTTGAATGTAGCAAGATTTGGTTTTTACTGTAATACTTCCTCCATGTATCTAGGTTTCAGACTTAAATAACTCTCAAATTAATAACAAGTGCTCACTTTATTGTTATAGCAATTTTTTAGAATAAGGTAACTGAATAAGGAGAGATTCTGATATGTGATCTAACTCCCTCCACCTTCCACTGATTAATGTGTTCAGGAATGTGGCTGCAGCTTCCTGCCCTGACTGATTTAGCATCTCTCTTTCCTCCTTTCTTCTCCAAAAGCTGAAGATAACTACATACTCTTAATATTCAGGACCAACAGTTGCCAGAATACAAACCAAAGAACTAAGAAAATCAAAGTAATAAATATCTCGGTTTTCTTCTAGTTGTTTTCTTTACCTAGTTTATTGTAGGACTTTCCTGATTTTGAGTCAGAAGACTTCTATGAACCTGCTCCTTTGAGTTTTTTCTACTTAGACATTGAAATTGCACATTCTTCTTGCTGATCATTTTAAAAGGGATGTTTGCACCCACATATCTGTATATATGTTACATCTAGAAATCAAAAGACTGCTCAGATGGAACTGATCTGGAAGATCAGATCTGGAAAATCAGTGCAGCTATCCAGTGCAGACTAATTGTGTTGGCAAAAGCAAGCTCCATCTCTTTTAAGGCTACCAACATGTCTCTGCTGTAATTCAGTGAATCCATTCTAATGAAGGAGGTTGGTTCTCTGACTTGAGCTTAGCTCAGAGTTTAATATTCACACATAGTGTGTAAATGCAACTGGAGATCATATGCTCATCCTGAGCATCACCACTGCAAGCAGTGGAAAGTCCCTATTGGAGAACTCCCTTTGAAAAAATCATATTCTGCCCCATCTACAGCAGCCTGGGATAACAGTATCACCATCAAAGAAGCTACTCTTAATTCAGGCAAGTCACTGCTGCTACATTATTTCATATAGTTGGCTGGACTTACTTACCAATTGCTGAACATTTTGCATATCGATGCCAAAGAGTTGCTTCTGTTTCTCTGTGCAAACACACTAGAAAATGTCAGGAAAAAACCCTCCTATTGTCAGGAGAATCAGGAACATTTAGCTACATGAAAATAAATCTGCCTGTACAAGCTAAAAAGGTACCAGCTTGGGCCAAACATGGTCTCTGAGACAGATTCGTGGTGGATGTAGTAATTCATAAAAAGGTAGAATTTACCTAATGTTTGATCCTGGCCCAGAAACAAATTGGGGTTTTTTGCAATAATGGTAGCAAATGTTTGAACAGGTTTAGCCTGTAAAGAAAAACACAATAGCATAGAGAGAGAGATGAGTGTGAAAGCATGAATCAAAACCTGAATTCACAGGGGTTTCTGAGGGAAAGACAGAGAAGTCAGCACAATCCCTGACTGACTTGGGGTTTCAGCTAACACTTCTGCTCAGTTTAGCACAACGGGACTCCACTCCTGAATGTGCCATTTAATCATTCACCATCATAATGTCTGGCACATTCACGTTATATAAATCAATTCCCTTTCTCTGTATTTAGGAAAATATTTAACATTTTAGTAACTTGGAGGTAGGACATGAAAATAGGGAGCACCGAAAAGGTGCTCATTTCTTTGTAAGCTGTAAAAGATGTAAATCACTGTTATCTTCTTCTGACAGCTGTCAAAAGTATATGGTCCAGTCTTCAGTGTGCAGATGGGGCAAAGGAAGATAGTAGTGATTTCTGGGTATAAAACAGTGAAGGAAGCTCTTGTAAACCATGCAGATGCATTTGCAGAGAGACCTAAAGTCCCAATCTTTGAAGATTTGACCAAAGGAAATGGTAAGTTTGTTTTATTTTTTCCTTACCAACTTGACTTATTAAAAAAGTTTTTTTTCCTACAGACAAAGCAGAAGCTGGCACATTGTTTTGAATCAGAGATCATATGAGGCATTGGAAATAGGGAGCAATCCAATTGACTTCAGCACATTTATTCAAATTTGAAACTGCTGACAGTGACAACAAAGCAACCCTAACAGCAATAAGCACAGTAACAGATAATGGATAGTGTCACACTTCCAAGATCTTCCAGAGAAGGTGTTTCTAGCTCTCATGATACAGTTCTGAACTTCTGTTGGTTTGGGTTTATTATTAAACCTTCTTTTCCTGAAATGACTATTATACTGCTGCTCCTCATTTCACGTGGTGAATAGTGCTTTTAAAATCTGAATGCAACAATAGAATGGAACACAAACAGAATTTGGGATTTATTATAATAAGGGAAATACTATATACTGACTGAGCTGGGTTTCCAAAGGAGAATTTCACAACCAAACTTCATTCTAAATTTCCATGAAAGTTTCGTATTTGTATCTCCAAAGAACCCTTGGACAAAATCAGGAATAATTCTGTGAACATTTGTGACTCTTTTGATCACATTATTGCATGTAAGATTCCTTTACACCGTATATTTCTCCTTGAAAACAATATAATGAAAGTAATTAATTACATGATGCAACGATTTCAGTGAAAAAAAATGATTGAGGAGGATTTAAGATGCTGCCTAAATTTTAAAGACATTTGTGCATGGTCAAGTTTCTCTTGCAGTCATCAGAGACATGAGATCTCAGTTCAATTCCACTTCCAAACGATGATGATCTGTGGTTTGCACTTGAATTTCCAATGCCCTCTTTCAGTGACAAATGTCTCTCAGAGATATACATTCTTCTTAAGATTTGACTAAATTACTCTTAGATAGTTTATCCTCTTCTTTTTTTTTTTTTTTTTTTTTTTTTTTTTTTTTTTTAAATCTTTTGTTAAGGCCTGAAAATTCCTAAGGGAAAGGTTTTTTTTCCCTCAACCAGATGTAATTTAGCTTGTTTTCAAACTGACTGCTACTAGATACCTACATTATTTGTCTACAAATTTAAAAACTTCTGCCGCCTTGAAATGTTCTCTTTGTGCCAGGGGTTGTTTTTGCTCGTGGGGAAAACTGGAAAGTGATGCGAAGATTTACTCTCACAACCTTACGGGACTTCGGAATGGGGAAAAGGGCCATTGAGGACCGCATTGTGGAGGAGTATGGGTATCTGGCAGATATCATTGGGTCACAAGAAGGTGGGTAGATGATTCATTCTTCAAACCTCTTGCGTTTTGTTCAAGTATCCAGAAGCTTGCCAGTAGCCTTGTCAAGTTCAGACATTTTTAAGAAATGTACTTCAGGCTGAACCAATTGGATGAATTTGGCTCCTCTGGCATTTTTGCGTCTTGGCATCGTATTCTAACACTGAATAATAACCAATAATAGCAAGCAATCATAACAAATAACTAGCAATAATTAGTATTAAATTTACATTTACAAATTACATCACTTGCCACAATGTAATGTATTCTTTTGCTTGTTGTATAGGAAAGCCCTTTGACCTTAGTAAAATAATTAATGCAGCAGTTGCTAACATAATCGTGTCAATATTACTTGGAAACCGTTTTGACTACAAAGACTCCAGATTTGTGAGACTTATACAGCTGACCAACGAAAACATGAGGCTCGCCGGGAAACCTTTGGTTATGGTAATGATACATATTTTTATGTTGCTGTTTCACTGGATGCTATAGGAATGTAATAATACTGGTAGTCAGTTGTTTCTATTAAACAGAAAAATCTGAGACTGAGAGATAATAGGTTTACAAGCACTTTCTGGGGCAAAACAAAGCTTGAGAGACAGTCTGAAAATCTCGAAAGCAACAATCAAACCCTCAGCCTCTCAAAAACATAATTAAGATTTAGTCTGAAGGGTGCTAAATCTGGACTGGAAAAATCAGACGATGGAGTGCATGAAAAGCAAGCTCAGCATTGCCCAAAAATATGGTTCACAGGTATAATGTGACCAGGCAAAACAGTGCACGCTCAGAACAAGGGGCAGGAAGAAGCTATAGAGTATATGGTCTACCTGTACAAGGAGCCCTGCTACAAAATCTATTTTCCCATGCTTCTAGCGCAGTGAAATGTCTCAATGAGTAATAAATACTCTCTGATACTCACATACAATAGTGCCGCACACCAGATTCACTTCTATTCCTTTAGGCTTTGAAACGGGGGGAAAAAAATAAAAGAAAAAGACAAATAGCAGAACAGCTGGCTAAAACATTAAAAAAAGTTGCTGACCAACATTTTCATCTCCCTGGTGGCAAGTTGCAGGTGTTTGAGCCTGACATCTACACTACTCCTGCAAAACAGTAATTTGGGGCTGAGAGTTTTCCATGTATTCGGTGGTCCTTGGTGGATATTCTACCATGAATTCATCCAGTCAGTTTTTGATGTTCTAAAGAACAAGATAATAAAGTTAAGTCTTTGTATCTGCAAAACAGGCACAATATTATTAGTTTGTTTCTGTAGTCTTTTCAGACCTCTAGCTGGTAAATTCTCTTTAATGTCTTTCGCTCTTGTAGCTGTACAACATCTTCCCATACCTTGGACTCCTCCTAAGGGCTAACAAGAATCTGCTCCGAAACAGAAAAGAATTCCTTGATTATATACAAGTTACTTTTGTGGAACATCTCAAAACCCTAGACAAAAATTTTCAAAGAAGTTTTATCGATGCTTTCCTGGTTAAACAGCAGGAGGTAACTGAATCTTTTCTCATTCATTCCAACTTTTATGGTTATATGAAGACATTTACGATTTCCTTTCCATCCTTATAATTATAGCTATATTTCTTTAGGGAATCTATCTTTGACAAAACACATATAATGAACTGGTAGAGCTGAACAGATATTTCACCCTGCTGCAAACCCTTTTAATTAGCAAACATTTATCTTTATTTATGCTTCTTTTCAGACTGTATCAATATATTTACAGAGGCTGCATCTTTTTATCTGCTCTCTCTGTTGTCCTAGCCCTTCTAGCTCTCTCAAAAACAATGCATTACAGAACAAAAGTGCTCCCTGGTCTTTACTGGGATCCTTATTTGGGGTTTAATATATCTGAGTTACCTTCTCCACAAAGAAACCAGCTCTGAAGCTGGCTCCAGTAAATGCAGAGATCATGCAAAACATAAAGCCTATGTCAACACTCTTTTCCAGGTACAAGTCTAAAGCTCTTCCTTATCTTTCACACTTTTTTTTAAAGATACAGGATTTATTTCTTAGTAAATGTTTAGCTGCGTAACTTGCATTTTCACACGCAAAGCTTTAACTTTTCATCCTTCTATTTCAACCACTTCTTTCAGGAGAAATCCACTACCAATGGGTATTTCCATAATGGCAACTTGATTGGCTTGGTGACCAACTTGTTTACTGCTGGTGTTGAGACAATTTCCACCACACTGAACTGGAGCTTTCTGCTGATGCTGAAGTACCCTGAAATTCAGAGTAAGTGGGTTTATGACAGATGTTGTTACACCCAGTGCATTGGGAACTGAAGGGGAACCTGGAGGGTCAACATATCTGTTAATACACTAAAAAAACAAGATTTCCAGCTAATTATTGTCTAAGTATCACTGTACCCTGTGACTCAGATCCAGTGAGGGGCACGCCAGTCAACCTACCAGTAGATTATAAACAGAGTTCATATGGGCCAGGTCCTTTGCTCAGTAATTAAAAAGAAGAGAGCTGTCCTCTGCTGGCCAATGAAATTGTTCCAGGTTTCCCTCAAAAACAGTCTGTTGATAAACCAAGGGCCTGTGCAGATGTTAAATGGACTGTACTGAGGCTTTAAATACCTGAGAAGATTCAGGGAACTGCTCTTTGTCTAACATCTCTATTCCAGTTTATAGTACAGGGTTGTTAGGAGTCATGTGGGGGTTTTGGGACATCTCTTGGTCAGAGCAAGAAACTTTAGGTAGAAGACAGGGCAGAAAAATACAAGTCTTTAGGTTTCTTATTGGTTAAGAAATAATCACTGTAGCTCTGTCCACCTCTGATTATTTCTGAAAGGAAAAAAAGATTTTGGGAGAATTTATGGTTTTCACTCAAGGTCTTTTATACTTTACATCAGTAAAACACAGTATGTCTCAAGGATGAATGAGTCCTTGTCTCTTTTTTATAGTTGATTCTTTCCTCAGGAAAGGTCCAAGAAGAGATAGAGCAAGTGATAGGGTCAAACCCCCCCCGGATTGAGCATCGGACTCAGATGCCATATACAGATGCTGTCATCCATGAAGTTCAGAGATTCGCTAATATCCTGCCATTGGATTTGCCTCATGAGACTGCTGCAGATGTCACTCTCAACGGCTATTTCATCCCCAAGGTGAGATGCCTACAGGATCACTTCTTTCTGCATTCCTTCTTTCTCAGACCTGGTTAATGTGACAAACACGAACCCTCTAATGAAGTCCCATAACAGCTCCTTCTCCAGGCTGACAATCTTTAAGTCTCGTTGCCGTTACTGCCACTACAATGTTTGCCCACAGATTAGTTCCACAGCCTTATTTTGCAGGGAACCTACATCATCCCCTTACTGACCTCTGTCCTGCAAGACAAATCGCAGTGGGAGAAACCGGACATGTTCTATCCTGAGCACTTTCTTGATGCCAACGGAAAATTTGTGAAGAAAGATGCTTTCATGCCTTTCTCAGCAGGTACCTTCTCTTTCCTATCTACTGCTGTTGCAAATACAGATCTTAGAAAAGAACTGCTTGTATCAGTAGGCTTTTTTGTTGGCCTCCACACTGACCCCCACTCTTTTTTCACGGGACCATTTCAAAACCCAGATTTCCCAGATTTCTCGGGACACACCTCTGATACGAGAGAGCACTCACAAATGTCTGCTAATTCCTCCGGCCTCTGGATGTTGTTGGTTTCTCAGTTAGTATCCAGTGATTATAACTGAGAATTTATAGTGCCTTCTTAAATATAAGGGAAGTTTTCAGTCAATTCCATGATGGTTTAGATGACACATTTCTGCATTATAATCTGTAGCCCAAAACTTCTCTATGGCCTGGGTTTCTTTGTCTCTGACTCTTACCATACCCAGCTGCATCGTCTATAACCACACATGGAGCACACAGGGGAGATGGCTTCTGTGTCTTTTCTGTTTCATTTTTGCATATCCTTTTTAAAAAGTCACAAATAACATCAGCTGGGATTAAAACTGCATATACTGTATCAATAGAGAGGAGGTGCCTTATATAAACCCCTAAATTATGTGTAAAATCACGGAAAGGGGTTGCCTTTTGAGGCTTCCACAGAGTGTGGCGTTCACCTAAGCTTACACAACTGCACCATTTGCCAAAGCATGGGAGATTCCGACTGCCATGATGACTTCTCCTTCTCTGGCATTTCTCCTTGCTTTGCGGGCTCTGTCATTGCTCAGTTAAGTTCTATACATCAGTCTCTGTCTAACTTGTCTATCATATCCACAACACACTGCATTTTTTTATAGACCCCATATGTGTATTTTCAATTCTGCATGATATTTGAATAAGGTTTTTTCCTGTCATACTCATCATGCAACATATATATATATATATATATTTTATATATAGAAGGACTTATGATACTTCCAATTCACAGTCTTTCTTTTTCTGATTTAAGTCTAGATGTCCTTGCTGAAAGCACATCCAGGGAATGTCAGGTCTGGGCATTCCCTGGAGGGCTTATTTCATAGCACAGCCATACCATAGCTCTTTATTTTCCACTTTCTGTCATACAAGGGAGTTAAAATCAAATCTTAATTCAGGTTTCTGTTAGTTCTGGCCTCAAATTAACATGCTCTGATTAATGGAGTTTACAAGCTGCTGAATTTGTCTATGACTGAAAAAAACTTTATAATCACAGCACTGTTGAAGAAAGGCTTATACTGGGGGCTCCACAGAATATCTCCACCACCTTTCTCCTCAGTCCCACTCCAGGCAGCATTTGTGAGTTTCCAGGGTCTTTTCTGATAAGTTTTAATACAAAACAGTGCCTGTGACTAGACTAATAAAGCCAAAGTCTAGACTAAACTAAACGAAATTGGTCTGGGATCTAAAAATTGAACCAAATAGCAGAAAAATCTGAAAATGAAGAGAAATACAAATTTTCTTGAAAACTGGTATTAAGGAATTCAGATTGCATTTCCATATATTTCTCCCCAAATGCAAGCATTTAGACAAAGAAAAAAGAAAAAAAAATCACCGGGTGACTTTGTTATCATACCTCTGAAGATGAAGGATCCTCTCTCTCAGATGATTATTGAACTCAATACACTTTTAAGAGCTACTGTGTTCTTTATTCATATCTCGGATATGTTATTTCAGGTGTTCTGGATTCTCACTGATCTTCCTCGAAATCAAAGCTGCTCTCTCAGAGGTTTTTATTTCTTCCAACTGTTGAAGAAGCAGTTCCCACTGACTCTCTTATGACCCTTCTGTATTTTGTTCCAGGGCGGAGGATCTGTGCCGGTGAGACTCTTGCCAAAATGGAGCTCTTCCTCTTCTTCACCAGTCTCCTGCAGAAGTTCACCTTCCACCCTCCCCCTGGAGTTTCTATCTCAGACCTGGACCTCAGCCCTGCTGTTTCATTTAACATCATCCCCAAACCCTATAAAATATGTGCTGTAACACGTTCCTAGAGCTCTAATCAGCATAAAAAAAAAACCCAAACAAACAAACAAACAAACAACAAAAAAAAACCCCACTTCTATATTAATTTTCCATTATATCTGCCTTAATTCTTTGGCCAAAATAATTCACAACATTACATCTCAATGACAGTTTCCAGTACTTCTAAAACAGAGTTGTTTATCTTTTTATTATTAATCAGGGAAAGGCAGAAGTAGATCAGAAGTGTGGACTAGTTGGTGATTAATGGATTAACCTATTAGATCACCTAATCTGGGCTCAATAATACAGACTCTCAGCTTGCAAAGTCTTACTTCAATTTTCACCTGTTTGTTGAAAGCACATCCTCCAGAAATATGCTTAAATCCAGGTTTCTCCAAAGAGACATATGGACCATGAAGTTGTGCCTAAGTTTTACTACCCTGCTTAAAGATAAGCACTGCAGAGCCTCTGTGGTGAAGGTGGAATATTCAGAGCTTCAGGCCTTCAGAACAGAAGGACTGTTTGATGTCGGCAGGATGATAGATAGGTTTGAAGCTGGGTTGGATGTACCAATGTTCCCCAATACCTCATTGCAGCTTCTCCCCTTGGCTCTTCTCCCTAATCCTTCGCGTCTTCAGGAGCGTTCAGTCCCTGCCTCTGGGCAGTGATCCGTGCTGACCCCCTGTGGTATGCCTTCAAGCTCAGCTTTTCTTAGACTGGTTATTTTACTTGGCACTAGGAGGACAATACTCCTTGTCCTGCCATTTCTCCTGAGAGTAGGTGTTGAAGCAACACATTCCTTCTGAAAGGAGACACTCCTCTGAACATTCCCTTTCATTTGATCTCATTCCCTTGGTTTGGGGGGTTTCATATCAACGTTTCTCCATATGCCTTTGCCTCCCTACCCAGACAAGATTCTGATCATTAGACTGCAAATAATTGAATAATTACAAGGGG
Organism: Athene cunicularia; assembly: GCF_003259725.1. Classification (NCBI taxonomy): domain Eukaryota; kingdom Metazoa; phylum Chordata; class Aves; order Strigiformes; family Strigidae; genus Athene; species Athene cunicularia. Next base: position 5,220,500 of record NW_020799097.1, read on the forward strand.
CTTCAATCCACTTTAAAGTTGATATACAGAGCACAATTCAATTGCTTGAACCCCAAGCCTCTAGCATCATTTCAGATACCCTGGGGTCTTTTGCTTAGCCTTCAGCTGCCAGGCTTGGGGGACAGGTCCAGTGCCATATAAGCCCCATGAGCCTATTTCAGATAATGCAGATACTTCAAACATCTGTGAGTGTTCAAATGTAGGTAGCCTGATAGAGACCAATGATTAAAGACTCAAAAGTGAAATTAGTACGAAAATCCCCAAATTACATGAGTGGTTGCATCATTTTTATTTTCAGGAGAAAGTTTGTCCTCCTCTTGAACTCTTCTAATGTAATAATTTCCTTTTAGTTTTAAGGAAAATTTTCACAAAGAAGTAGTAAACCTCTCATTTAGATCTGTTTATTTTAGTTTCTGGATTCACAAAGGTGTTAGATAAAAAGATTTTTGTTTCCAAATTCCAGAGACAAAAACTTTTAAAATTTGTCTCTCTCCTACCTTCCAATCTAGGTGGCAGAGCAGGTGCAGGTGAAAACCTTGGCAAGATGAAGATTTTCCTGTTCATTACAAGAGTCCTGAGAAAGCTAATATTATTTCCTTCCCCTGGAGCATCCATTTCAGGCCTGAACACAGTAAGAAGCCCTAGCCTTTTAGTAGGTGGTTTAGGATCTGACCTATGACTTGAGGATTTGAGCCTCTTTAACCTAGTAGAAAACGACAGGACAAGAGGGAATGGCCTCAAGTTGCGCCAGGGAAAGTTCAGACTGGCTATTAGGAAGCATTTCTTTCCAGAAGGGATTGTTGGGCGTTGGAATGGGCTGCCCAGGGAGGTGGTGGAGTCCCCATCCCTGGAGGGGTTCAAGAGTCAGGTCGATTTAGAGCTTAAGGATATGCTGTAGGGGGGAACTGTGCTGGGCGAACGGTTGGACTAGATGATCTCCAGGGTCCTTTCCAACCTAGATGATTCTGTGTGATTCTGTGTGAAAGTCTTTTTTTTCTTTTTTTTTTTTTTTTTTTTCAAATACATACATCCACACACTCCTGTGGCCACAGAGGACTGTACAGGTGTAATGGTGACAGGAGTCTATTTTTTTTCCCACTTTTTGCAAACAATTAGAAATGTCTCCAAATGAGTCCTTCAGCCTGGCTAATTTAAACAGTACATTTTCCAGTTCCAGTAGAGGACAGACCAGAAAACCAATGCCAAATGGTGGTTAAATCTGTTGGATACAATAGGAGAACACTCCTACATACCTTCATGGTGCTTATTGAGCTGTCTGTCCTCATGGTGTTATCCCCCCTGAAGCACCAACTCTGCTAACTGTACAATCTCATTATTGGGTACCATTTTGTATCTTGAGGGGAACAACTTTAAAAAATCAGAGCTGCTGCACTGGAAGTTGTAGATACTCACAGCCTCTGTTGCTATTTAGCCCAAGGATCCTGTGAGAAAACCTGATGTAACTTACAGGACGTTTCCATTGCAATCTTATGTGTGTCTGTCTTCTGAGCTAGGTTCGCACTTGGAGAAAGTGACACTTTTCATCAGTTAGATAATATCTGTGGAAATTACTATTGAATTAGCTTTAACAGGAATAAAAATACTTTTTTCATTATCTGCCCCTGAATTTTAAATCTTCAAATCATTTATGAAAATATAGGAAGTTCCTCTGCTGGCAAGACATTCAAAAGGGAATCACTGTAGGAAAGGTATTAGAAGTTGGTGATCACATTTCGTTTTCTGAAGCTATTCCTTCTCGTATCATCATAGTACTCAAAACGGACCAGGTGTTTGCATTTCTTGCTCCTGTTGACCTTTAAGCAAAACACATTTATCTCAATTATATAAGACATCTAACGGAACCAGAAGTTTTGAACTTATCTTATAAATAAAGATTCTGAAGCCATAAGAATGTGATAATTGAAAGCATGATTGCAGTGCATGAAGAGAAGGGAGCTGATACAATTGCACTGTGTTTTCCTGAGGGAGTGTTTCTGTATGTACAAATCAGCTAATCTTATCTAACCATCTCTGTACATATTGATTCACACTAACCTACTGAGACTGTTCCATCTACTTATCTTCCAATAGGGAACCAGATCAAAATGGATTTTGTAGTCTTTTTTCAGCTTTACCATTTCAGAAGAAAACCACCTAGTTTAATTGCTGTTTTTTCACTTGGCGGGTTGGAAACAAAGTGATGAAAATAAATTATTTTTTCATGAGCAAAAGAGACTCCTATTCTTTACACTACTTCTTGCCAGGAGCTACCATCAGCCCTGAAAAAACTAAACCTCCATTTCTAGGTCTTTACTACTTCAGAAGAAGGTGGACATCATCTGAAAGAAGAAAATGCCAGATTGTTCATGAGTTATGGAACAGCTGCTTGACGTTTGCAGGATCACCAGGATGAACACTGCCACGGAGGCTGTAACTCCTCCAGGCAAGACCCACACACTTCAGAAGGCAAAACCCAGTAGTACCAGAAACACAACATTTATTCACATCTAATATTCACCCCAAAGATCCAGTTACAATCACAAGTTTACTTAGTCTGTTGAGCTGCCCAGTTGCCTTGGACAGTTTGGACACACTAGTGTCAGACACACCAGCTGACTGAGTGCTTCTCAACCTGAAGAGAAACAGAAACTCTCCCCCCATCACCTAACAATTGTATCTGTAAAGTGGCCATTTCCTCTTTAATCATTATTTCTCTCTCATTTCCCTGCTATTTTCTGTTGACCTTCTTCCAGTGATGAAAGGCCAATAATGCTACAAGTAAGACAAACAGCTCTGTAAATTTATTTCTCTAAAACAGATGTTTCTGGCACAGCCTACCATACAAAAAAAAAAAACAAAAAAAACCACCAAAAAAAACCAAACAACCACAACCTGTTGTGGACTTGTTACAGCAGATTGCTTCTCAGGAAAAAATTTAATCCAAGTTGACCTGAGTCCAGAGGGTCATTAAGATTTTTCCTGAACACTCCGTAACTGGATAACCTCAGTAAATAAAGTATGCACCCACGGCAAATAGCTGGTGCTTTTGTAATGAACTTTTTGTCTTGCTCTTAAACATTGCATAAATACTGTCTGCAAATTCCAGCTGGCAGAGGGCTCCCACCTCCTGGCAGCAGTAAAAGGAAGCTGACATTTTCTCAGAGCTGAAATAGCCCGAGGACAATACTGCTTCAAGCCTCTGTGTCTGCTCTCTCCCTGTAAGCAGCATGGGAGTTGAGGGGTACTCCTGGTTCAGGCCCAGCATCCTCAGGGAGCCATCCAGAGACGTCACAGCTCATTGGCCAAGTGCTGGTGCAAAGAACATTAGTGTTTACTGAGTGATCATGACGGGGTGCGTAGGGGACCCTTCCCTCACAAAACATGATGATGGTCATCTCTTCTCTATGCACGTATTGCTTGTCCTGTCTTTTCTATTGGCTCTGAAGAATAAAAAGTGTTTGGAATAGACATTGCAAAGAGAATTTTCCCCAAACCAAAGTCTTTACACATCACTGGAAACCTGCTCATCAAAGATCAGAAGGGGCCCTCCTAGATATTGCTAGTGTAAACCTTATATTTCTTCCTACTGTCCCACCATGCAGTCAATGACAATTTGTGGTGTGCTCTGTCTAAACTTCAACCCAGGTGCAGAATAACATGTATTAAACCAATATCCACCTAAAAGTGCTATAGGAAGAAAACTTCAGATACTACATTATTCATTCTCTTTCCTGTAGATGCCTTTATCAAGCCATCATATAATTTCTCATTTCTCTTAAAAAATATTTTTGGCAATTAAAAGGGATCACCTATGAAGCATTCATATCATTTTGGGACTAATATACAAAGCATGACCAGAAAAGGAGTTATGGACAGGCACAAGATCATGTATGCCTCTGTGAGAATCTGTTGCAAGTATATCAAAATCACAGAATCACAAAATTGTCTAGGTTGGAAAAGACCTTGAAGATTATCCAGTCCAACCATTTACCTAACATTGAGAGTTCCCAGCTACACCAGATCCCTCAGGGCTATGTCGACCCTACTCTTCAACCCCTCCAGGGATGGGGACTCCACCACCTCCCTGGGCAGCCCATTCCAACGCCCAACAACCCCTTCTGGAAAGAAATGCTTCCTAATAGCCAGTCTAAAATGTCTACACTGTGGCCACAGCCTTCTCCAGTACTGAGTCTATAGACCCCAGTATGTCACTTTTTCTTTCATGAATGGAAAGCCATCTTCTCTTCACATGGCAGAGGGCTCCTCATGCTCTTCCATTAACTGAATACTTCTAGGAGTAGGTGAAGATAAATCCACTTACATGAGAATTTCAAGTTCTACTCATCAATATCTTTCTGAAGGCAAGAAGATAGAAGCAGCAGAACTCATACCAGTGCTTCAGTGAGTTCCCTCCACTGACTATACACTGAGGCTTTTGAACCAAAAAGTCAGTCTTGTCTTAACTGATCCTGCTCTTATTTGCCTCAGCAGCCTGAAATGCTGCCTTTCATATGGCAGGATCCTACATAGCATGACCACCTCAGGCTATGCTGGGGTACCTCTGTTTTATCAGATGGTTATTTAGTCTCTTCAAGTCAAACAACCCCTGGATGTAGTTACCTGGAAATTATTCCCCCTCTTGATAAATATAGAATCTCCAAAGCTTCTGTAAAATGGTCTAATTGGGCTGAATGAGAGAGAATCTAGAGGTAGACATCTGGCCCTACCAAAGGCAATGGCAGAATCTACATGGACTTGAAAAATACAAGGATTATAATCTTGATATATTCCGTTATTCTAAAATACTGAGCTGCCTTAAACCCAGATTGGTGTTTGAATCAGGAGTGCATCCATCTGTGCCCCTGCTCACACACTAACAAAGCACTATCATTTCCTGCAGTTCCCACTTCTCTGTGGTCTTGCAGACATTCTCTTTGTATGCTAACAACCCCCTCCTGCCAGGAACCCTTGCTTTGCTCAAAAAATATATTCAGTTTTTAAAATTTGGTGAAGTAGAACCATATCTTGGTTTTCTGAAATGAAAGCTGCCAGCCTTGGGTGAGTGATTCAGATACACGTATTGTATTTCAAATGGAAGTGCACATACAAGTGACGTTCTGATATTTACTGTAGTATGAACCTCAGAAAGCTAAACCAATAATGGAATCTTTAAATATCAGTAAATTAAATGCCTCAATCCACCTTTTCTGTCCTCCTTTTAGAAAATTGTGTCATTTTTTTTAAGTCCAGGTGATAATTCAAAATCCTTTGTGCCCTAAAAGGCTACGTGCCTCCTGTGCTCCAGGCACAGAGTTAGCAAGAGGAGGGGCCTTCCACTAGTACTATCCTGTCAGGTACACACTGCAAGTCCAGTAACCCTGCAGTCAGCCCATGAATATGTCCAGCATCACCTTCTCAAAAACCTGCAGGCATCCAGCCCTGTACCACTCTGGCCCTTGCAAAGGTCTGTGTACATAAACTTACCTTTCTCACTCACACTGTTAGTGATGCCAAAAGATGCAAGAAGGAAAACTATCAGGCCAATCAGTTGGGTACTATGTGAAGCTTTGAAACTGCGTAAAGCCAGAACTCATATTATTTGAATTTTTAGCAGCTTGACAGCTGTTGTTCAGAGTCTCCCTGGCAGTTTTTTGGCCAGCGATGTGCCACTGGTACACTTCTAGTCCACATTATCTGAAACAAGGGAGATTTGAGTGACAGTGTTGACGTAAGTCAAGCCAGTAGCTTAGAGGACAGGCAAACCTTGGAGGAAGCAATAGCCTCTTCAGTATTAACCAATCTACTTTTTCACTCTAATCTGTGTAGGATGCACTTTCTCCTCTCTTGCTTTCTATAATACACCTCCTGGGCGTATGCTGTCTGCATTAAACCTTCACAGCAATTTTTATATAGGACTAAGGACACCCTTATGTCAGTACCAGAAGAAATAGGTAGAAAATATAGTGAACAAGCCAACATTTCCTCCCCAGACCCTTAAGAATATTTCAGTGGGCTTACTTCTCTAAGGTCCTTCCCCTGAAGCTCGTGGTTCATCTCTGGGGATATACTGTAAAATTGACATGCTATAACATGGAAAGCTAAGAAACACTGACTAAGTAACAAAGGCTAGTAATCCTTACAATGTGCAAGAGAATCAGGGTAGTGGACCAGATACCCTGTGAAACAAGTGTCCTCCCATTTTAAACTATCTTCTGCAAGGTGCTGGAAGAGGTGGTGCAGACTAGTAATTTGGACAATACCAGGAACCAACACTGGAATTAACTGCCTTCATTAGCAAAGGACAGTGACGTCCAGCAAGAAAAACGTTCAGAGCTGCTCTTCCCACGCTGGTGTCAGCAGTACCTCAAGCCACATGCTGTTATTATAGTTAAAAACACATGCAACCGGCAGGATTCAACTACAAATTCAGACATATAAATTTATGTGTCGGAATGTAAGTGTCTATATGTGCCCTTGTGACTTCTGTCTAGATCTTGGGTGTTGTTTGAGATGCTTGTGGTGGGTTGGCCCAGGCTGGATGCCAAGGTCATCCACCTCATTCTGGGGAGAAAAAAAAAAATCTGGAAGAATTAAATATTCTCCCCATACCCAGATGCACATCTTTCACACTGGAATCAAAGCTCACTGAAAGACAGACCCAGAGGTTTAACAAATGTTTGGAGCTTCACAGTGGCTTCTTTTGGGACATTTTCAGTAGTGACTCTCAAGCAAGACAGCAGAAATATCTGTTGCTCTCCATAGTGTCATATTAACAGAAAGCAGCAATAGCAAGTCAGTCCTCATGTACTCAAGGCACAGCCACCCAAACCTGGCCTAATTCAAAGCTCACCTCTGCTACTGGTTGTACTGAAACCCATGTGTGTTATTTGCTTGTGAAGGTCAACATCTCTTTAGAACACATCTCTTCTGGCAAACCAAATAGTATCAATGCTTGTTCTCTGCCCCTGAGCTGAAATAGCAGAGTCTGGCCTCATCAATACTATTAAACTCTCATGGCCTCCAAAGCAGGCTGGAAACATCCGAGCTGCCAGCTGGGTATTGTCCATGTCCTGTGCTGATTCCTGCATCGCTGGCCTAAGAGAACTGGTTGTCCCAGAGAGCGTGCCAAGGATTTAACTGCACAGGTAGTACTTGTAGTAACCCATGTGAGATTACACCAACAAGAGCTTGTCTCCTAGCCTGGAGACACAAATCCATGCAACTCAGAGACTGCTTTACCACGGTGGACAGAAGGGGCTGAGGCAGTTATTCTACAGCGAATGAGATATTTATGATCAATATAATGATGCGCTACAGAGAAATACAGAGTATGATAGCAGAGGCCTTCAGAAATGGAGATGGGGGACACGGTGCAGCATACAGCTACAGGGTACAGCAATGGGACACGGGAAAGCAGTGAGGATGGCAAGAGAAGAGGCTTGGCTTAGGAGACCCCTTGGCTACAAAGACATCACCAACAATCAGCTCAGGAAATAAAGACCCAGTACTAGACAAAACTGGGTTTAGGAATAACAGAGGAAGAGCATTTAACATATATAAAAGGCATTATACCACCACCCCCCCAAGGAGCGCTTCCTCTTTGCATTTAAACACTGTTTTGAGCATGACACATCGATTTAAACAACTAGATTTGAAAGGAAGGGAAGAGACCATAAATCTCAACTCCAGATGCCGACCACACAGGAATAATTTGCAAAAGGTCTTACGATACAGGCTTTCGTTGGGAAACATGAGAAATGCTGCAAAGAGCTAAGAAAAAAATCCATCCTACTTCAGTACCCTGTCTTTCAGAGTCAGCATGTGTGATCAAAAGTAAATCAACAATGTATCACAACCATGTTTAAACCATTTAATTGTCTGATAGACACATAATTCATATATTTGTTTACTTCTTTTTCACACCTATTTGTACACTCCAGCTTACATAACCTGCTGGCACTGTTACACTTAAAAGAATTTATTGCCTACTCCCTCATTCCTACACTGTAAAAAGCAGTGAGTAACCAATCCCTACTCAATGCTTTCATAAAATACTTTATTATTTCCTTCTTAAGTTACTGCTATTTCAACTTTCCTTGTATGGAAGCTATATCAAATCTCTGGCTCCTACTTACTACCTTTCTCCATACTTTAAAAAAAAAAAAAAAAAAGAAAAAAAAAAGGGTACCTATATGATTCATGAAATTCTAAACCCACATAGTAAATTGCTGGCATGTAGATCATCCTTAAAAGAAAAGGAGTATTTCTCTCCTTAACAAAAATTAAGATAGCTGGCATGCAGGAAAATCATTAACCCACAATCTGGATTAAATTACTTTGGGGTAGTGGTTATGTCAGTAAATGCTCCCCTTGCGGAGTGCCTAGAAATTTGAGAATTTCTAAATATTTCTATACCTTTTCATGTAATTCAGTATAAAGCAAGCAAGTACTGAGTCTGATTCTCCTACATGTAGCAACTACAGAGAGGTTTTTAATCTCTCATAGGAGAATAGAGATAATTAGGTCATGTCTCATTAAGAGTACCAGCAGTTTGTAAACAAAATAGTGTTTGCACAATAAAGCAATGTAAAGAGCACTGCTGTCTCCTAGCAGATAATTTGACTGAAGCAAGCACTGAGTAACTGAGTCTTTTAAGGGAGAAGTTCTATCATGGCAAAATAGAGGAGAGATTAAAGTGCATTGAAAACAGATTTTTGACTTTTTTTTTTTTTTCTTCTGAAGCTGAAGAATATCTGACAGTTAATGAAATATAAGGCAAGTACACAATTCGGGTTAGAGCATTGCTCTAACAATCTTATCTGCTTTCCCTAACCATCTGGATAAAAAGAAAAAAAAAAAAAAAAAAGACATTCACACCTGGTTTAAGCAGCAATTATGAAAATGTAAAGAAAATCCTGTACACCTGATAAAAATTATTCAGTTTTCTGCCAGATGTTTTTATTAAAAAATGGTAAGAAAGTTGAACAGGGAATTTGTAACTGAACATTAGATAATCATCTTTTTATATGTGTTTCAGGTTTAAAAGCAATTTAACTCCAAAACAAAAATTAGTTTGTCAAAAGATCCTGCCTTCACCGATTTATTAATATGATATAAAAGTCAAAATATAGTGGAATAGGTTGTCTTATTCTATAAAAATGCCCAAATAAACCTAGGATCCATTTCCCTCCCTTCTCCTAAGATAGTATATATCATCATTAGAAGTTGTCAGAAGCCCAGAAAAACAAAAATCCTCAACTGACCACTAAAATCACTAGAATCCCAGAATGCATCTACAGATTTATATACCAATATCCATAGAAAATGTTTTAACAGAAATTCAGCAGTCTCAACAGTAAAGCTATTAGGAAGAAAACACTGTTTCCGTGATCAGCATCCTGTCACTCTACATTAACAGAGTGCTGCCCTAGGTTATCTTCCTCAAAGAAGACTCCACATATTTCAGTTTCTCAAAGGCAGTCCACCTTCTCATAGGTCTTTTCAATGAGGGTTAACATGTTCTTCAAGTCAGCTGACTGCTGAATAATGTTCATATCCTGTAAAAGACCATTCTGATTTTCCATCTTCAGCATTTCTTCCTAAAGAAGGAAGAATAATAGACAACAAATAAAAACCAAGTTTCATTAAATCCAACAGAAATTTCACTTTCATGCAGCCTAGCTGTACCTAAATACAGCTAAAATAAAGATTCAAAGACACAGAATTGAGCTAGTCTTCCTTCCAGCAATCACAGAGATATATATCTCAGAATTATCACAGGTTCCCTAGGACCATAGGGTTCCTAGGAAAAGATATGTAATCCTTTAAATGGCAGGTTTTCTAGGGCTTCATTCCATTTTTTAAATGTAAGCATTTAGTTCTCAATTAAAAGGAAGAAGAAAGCTTTCAGATATTTCAGAATTGCCCCCCTCTGGCAGAAGTTAAGTGATAAAAGCACATTCTGTTGCCCTCCTCCTCATAGCCAAAGTGTCTCTGAAAATATATTCCATGCTCACCTGCAAAGTGGGTGTCTGTAAACTGTGCTTGGGGAGTTCTGGAAGGTAGAGTTCACCTCTGCCATTTTCCTGGAATACCTAGAAAGGGAAAAAGAGAAAAAAAAAAAAAAAATCCAAACTCAAACATCAGTCACACAAGTAGGAAAATAAACTGGTTGTCATTATCCAACTTCTGAAAACCACTTATTATTTTTGCAACTGAAGTTGGAAAAACTGAAAAGATACACTCCCAAAGCAAATAAGGCCCTCTTTATATGACCCTCTCTGCAGAAACAGCTTGTATGGCATAGCTCTGGAAGACAGGCCTCCCTCTAACCTAGAGCAGTGCAGCAACATCTATTGGAAATACCTTCCTGGCCTTTTTTTCATCTTCCTCTAACTGGTTCCTGAGCACCTGAATTTTGTGCTGTAGTTGTAGCATAGCTTCTTCAGTGCGTTCTGCTGATTGCTCAGCTTCTTTTATTTCTTCCTAAGGTAAAATAGACAAGAAAACAGAACAAAGTTTACTTTAGAGATGATGATCCTTTTGCATATGACACTGATCATCAGCATCACCCAAGACACAGAAACACCATCCAAATAGATTCACTGATTTGTAGCAAAGGTGGGTGACAGTGATGAACAGTGGACAACTCCTCCCCAGCAGCACAGGCATAGCCAACATCTACTAAAAAGTTACAACACATTAGCAGACAGGTAAGAAATTTTTCCCCTCCTTGCCTTTCATACCTGCAATTGTACCAAAGACTCTTTGCTTGCCTCAAACATTTGTTTCTCTGCCATTTGAAGGCTTGGGATGTTTTTCAGGTTGCCCAGCATCCCTGGAGGCACCTTTAAAGTCTTGAAAAATCTCAGCACCCTTTATTATAGAAAAAAGAAAGCATGACTTGTTTGGAGTTCTTTGCAAAACAAAAAAGAAAACTGACTAATGGTTTCTCTGGGGTAAAACTAAACTCAGTTTAGCCTGGTTGCTTCCAGTGAAGTAAAAGGATCCAGACAGGAAGAAAAGCTGTCTTCAATTGCTTTCAAAAATCAGGTGGAGTAGATGTCTAAGGAAGGAACTGGGAACAAGATATCCCACCATTCTAACCTTTGCTATTACACTGACATGTGGTTTCTATCCCACTGGACTTGTACACTTCCTGACTGTAAATAGACATTAACTAATATTTTCCCAGTTCTGACATTTCTGCTTTTCAAAGTAAAATTAAGTTCTAAAAGTAGCATTTTTAACTGCTTCCAAAGATAATTTTAGTAAAATCTGTAAATGCTTTTGTGAAACATGATATATAGCTTTATGCCAGAGGAAAAGTTTTAGCTCACTCTCAAAGGTCCTTCTGCGTCTAAGGAAGACTTGAATTCTTCTAAGTTGGATCTGTCAGTTAGATACACCAAACTGCCACAATTTCCATCCATCCCAGATGAGATTGCAGGAGTTTAGCAACTCAGAAATTAAAGATGTCACATATTAAACACACACACACACACACACATACACACACACACACACACAGAGTAAACCATTTATGAAGAACTAGCTCCTCAAGATTTGAATCTTGAAGTACAATAAGAACAAAGAAGGCAATATACATGCTCAGGCTCTATGTTGATTAGAACCTGGTATACTGACACACATGCACACAAAAATTCTCAGACACTCAAGTGTACATAATTACTCCCACAATGACATAAGGAGGCTACAATATATCCCAAGACAAAATTTCAATTCTCTTTGAAGTAACTTCAACAGTCAGAAAACGATTTAGCATTTAAGAAAATTTAGCTATAACTGCTCCTGCCACTATCATAAAATGATAGCAAAATAAATAGATGTCCACAAGTTTAAACCATGTATAAAGAGAACCAAGCTGACTCAAGGAGCTCTTAAGAATACCTCCCAGGATCTGTTACTCATATAGGAGTTGAAGTGAGTCTTTCGACAACTCTTGCTTGTCCACTTCAGTCAAGACATTTCTCTCCTTTATTTTGCATCAAATCTCTCTTCCAAGATTTCCTAAATGTGATTGCTCCCAGAAGCAAATTTGTAAACATGGTACAAAACAACTGGATAAACCATAAAACCCTATCCCTTCTCTTTTTTTTTTTTTTTAAAAAAATTTTTTTTTTAAAAACCAAAACAAAACAAATTATAATTTCTTACTTTTCTCTCAGTAAATTGAGGTGCTTCTGAACATCATCTTTCCTTTCACCTTGTTGGCACAAAACAGATCTGGAAAGAAAATAAACGCAGAATTTTCATCACAAAGCCTGCAAGCACAGAGAACACACCAATTGAAGTGAATAGTCAGAACTTTTCTAGCTAAAAGTTTCCAAAACCAGATAGAAAGCGTTATATTATATTGGACAAAATATACACAGCAAGCAGTGTTGTCCAAAAAAAGCTCCAAAGCTTTTCCCGTTCAAGCAGTGTTATGATTTTTACTTTATTCCTTGTGGAAACAGAGAAGAACCACCAGGATATTTGGCACTTACAGTATTAAGGAATCCATTACAGTTTCCAGAAACTGCCTACTGGTCTCTGAGAGTGTCTGCCAAGATCCTGTTTTAGCACTGGTTAGCTTCACCTTTTTTGAATAACCTTTTTCTTCTGTTAACACAAGAAAAAAAGGGAAAGATATGATCTGTCAAACCTGGATAGACAAACTTTGTGACTCACTTCACTCAGATTGTAGTCAGAGGCATAACAGTTAAAGCTTTTCCATGTCACAAAACTATCAGGTCAAAACTATCCATATTAAGTGGTACTTATTATTTGCAAGTCACAAGTTTCTTTAACAGGACAAAATAGAAAAGGTTCTTTCTTACAGCAGTTTCATTCTAAACAGATACTTTCCCCAAATCATTGGCAATACAAGTGAGAAAACCCAGAATGAAATAAAAGAGTGGGAATATACATAAGCAAGAAACTCAATGTAGCAGGAGCCTCATCTCATCTGTATGTTCAATACAACACATGCCAGTCTTAAGACAGAAGGTTAACAGAGAAGACAATGGTCTGTGAAGAGGAAGTTAAAATATTATGGGTACTTGTGGTGGAACTTTACAAGAACAATAATTGCAAACAAAAGCATGTGATTAATGCATGTGTATAAAACAATGTGAGTTCACACTGGCGAGCACTGTACAGCAAATACTCGCTGTTACTATTCAGACAGAAAACTTTGAAACTTATTTCAGTGACATCTCAGGAATCTATTTCAACATAGCAGTTGCTACTTTTACTTTCAGTGTTTTTCAGAACACTGAATTGTCATGAGACAAACATAAGGAAAGAATAGAATCCTACCTGCAGGGGAATAGTCCCCATGTTCCTTAGCTTTTCTTTTGACTGTCTGAGTGATGTGCTGAAGAGAAAAATTTACAGCAGATGTGGTAATTTTGAAACATCCTCTGCTGTGCAACCATCCATCTACTCCTAGCAACCCACTATAAAAAGGCTGTGAAAGCATGTTAGAACTTGACAGAGGTCTATTGACACTGACAACAGAAAAAGGCTTTTTAAACTATGAAACAGTAATTCATCCCAAAAAGATTAGGGAAAGCAATTCATTCTTCTTAATTGCTCCCATTCCAAGAATCAGATCATGAAATAAGAAATGCACATGACATTTCCCTATCCAGCCACATCTTGAGATCATGCTGTTCATAAATTCAGTGGTTAAGCAAGCTCTCTCCAACAGAAAGTTGCCTAGGTCAGTCCTGAGACACACAGATAATATGTTCCAGAACTGAATAAATGTCACCTAAGCTGAATGAACTCTAACTTTATCCCTCTGTTCAAACAGATGCTATACAGCTCTTCAGAACTCCACAGCCAGCTTGCCTTTTTATTAATGATCAGTGATTAAGGTTTATCAATGCCTGCTACTTGTTACAGGCATAGTAGCACACAATAAGAAATTCTGGAAACCTGGGAGCAGCTAAAACAGTGGGTCTCAAAAGAGCTGCTCACCTGCTCACACTGGACATTTCCTCAAGAAGACTACTTTTAGTTAATGAAACATTCTCTACAAATTCCAGTAAAAAAAATGGGTAAAAAGGCCTCTTTTTTTTTTTTCTTTGGTTACTTTTCTAATTTATTTAATACAATATAATGATTACCTTTCTTTTTTGATCTTGTTTTCTTCCTTCTCTCTCTGTTCTCTTTTTTTGGCTGGAAGGCCCTTGTTGATTTTGTGATTTAGACTTTTTTGCTGATCCACCAGTGGTCTCGCCCATTTTACTGGAAGATGTGTGGCAGCGTTTCATCACCTGTAAACTAAATGAAACAGGACGAAACAAAACCAAAATTAAAATCCAGCAATTATAACCTGTTAGTACAAACCACACATTAACAAGCAAAACAACAGAAATACCAAGTGCTAAACGAGCCCAAGCGTTTGCATATTTGCTAACCCAGAGCCTAAATCTTCCGTATTTATTTAAGTGCAGGACTACTAAAAAAAAAAATAATCCCCAAAAGCCTTTTAGACAAGTCTTTGTGTGTTCCACATCTCTTTCTAAAATTAAAAGCTAGCATATCTGTATACCAAAGAGCAGCCAATGGTAACTGCACTGAGAACAGTCTAATATGTTCTTAAAGGCCTCCAACAACAGAAATTCTTAATCTTTCTAATACAATCCAGTACAGTCATCATATTACCAGAACTTTTTACCCTAACCAAAATGCTCCTTGCTGCAGTTTACATTTACAGCTTCTTTTCTTACTCACTATACAGAGGAAAAAAGTTACACAGAGGAGAGTAATCATTACACCCCCCTAGCCTTGTCCTTTCTAAGTGCAATGGCTGAGATGTACGCAATTTTTCTTTCATCCCTTCAGGTCACACCCAAGGAGTCACGTGGAAAAGATGAGGGGTAACAGGTACATGTTAACCCTGGGGAGATTCTGACTAAACAGAAGAGGAAAATTTTTCACAATGAGAACAATCAGACATTGGAATAATCTCCCCAGGGAAGTGGTGGATTCCCCAATATTGGACATTTCTAATATTCATCTGGACAGGTGGCTGGGCCGTGATTTGCGAAGAAAGGTTGGACCGGATGATGCTTGAGGTCCCTCCCCACCTGGGATTCTGTGATTCTATGAACTTCCCTCACGCTGAGGCCCCGTCACGGCTCGCCAGGCCGCAGTCGCGACCGACAGCAGGTAGCTAAACCTGCCTCTCCCTCCCGCTCCAGTAATCACGGATGTGTGGGGCAGCATTTACAGCAGAACTCGGAGCAGGAGCGCGGACTACAACTCCCGGCATGCAACGCTGCCCGCCGCCGCTGCGACGCGGGCGCGCCCGGCGAAACGCATGCCGGGAGTTGTAGTCCGCGCTCCTGCTCCGAGTTCTGCTGTAAATGCTGCCCCACACATCCGTGATTACTGGAGCGGGAGGGAGAGGCAGGTTTAGCTACCTGCTGTCGGTCGCGACTGCGGCCTGGCGAGCCGTGACGGGGCCTCAGCGTGAGGGAAGTTCATAGAATCACAGAATCCCAGGTGGGGAGGGACCTCAAGCATCATCCGGTCCAACCTTTCTTCGCAAATCACGGCCCAGCCACCTGTCCAGATGAATATTAGAAATGTCCAATATTGGGGAATCCACCACTTCCCTGGGGAGATTATTCCAATGTCTGATTGTTCTCATTGTGAAAAATTTTCCTCTTCTGTTTAGTCAGAATCTCCCCAGGGTTAACATGTACCTGTTACCCCTCATCTTTTCCACGTGACTCCTTGGGTGTGACCTGAAGGGATGAAAGAAAAATTGCGTACATCTCAGCCATTGCACTTAGAAAGGACAAGGCTAGGGGGGTGTAATGATTACTCTCCTCTGTGTAACTTTTTTCCTCTGTATAGTGAGTAAGAAAAGAAGCTGTAAATGTAAACTGCAGCAAGGAGCATTTTGGTTAGGGTAAAAAGTTCTGGTAATATGATGACTGTACTGGATTGTATTAGAAAGATTAAGAATTTCTGTTGTTGGAGGCCTTTAAGAACATATTAGACTGTTCTCAGTGCAGTTACCATTGGCTGCTCTTTGGTATACAGATATGCTAGCTTTTAATTTTAGAAAGAGATGTGGAACACACAAAGACTTGTCTAAAAGGCTTTTGTGGATTATTTTTTTTTTTAGTAGTCCTGCACTTAAATAAATACGGAAGATTTAGGCTCTGGGTTAGCAAATATGCAAACGCTTGGGCTCATTTAGCACTTGGTATTTCTGTTGTTTTGCTTGTTAATGTG
>NW_020799097.1:5236812-5311316 GCF_003259725.1 Athene cunicularia
GTCTCATGCGTGGTGAGATGAGTGCTGCAACTTGTATTATCCCTGTGTTCTTGCATATCACATTTTTTTTATTCCTTTCTTTCTTAGTATAGCTCTGATTTCAACACTCAGTTTAATGGTTGGACTACCTAGGTGATTCTGTGATTTTCATCCAGCCCAAGGCACCTTTTCCAAAGTGTATGATATGTCAGCAATTTTCTGACAATCCTCTTTCTCCAGAGTGCCTCTCTGGTGTTTCGGGTCTCTCTTTGATGTTAAGGAATTCATAGATGAGAGAGAGAGGTGGGAAGGTGAGAAGGTAGCTACCATCTCCATTCCTGACACTTCCAGTGACTGATTAATGGTGCTACTTAGGGACTGAAATAAGTTACACATTTCATATGTGGGTATAGATTAATTGTAGGAAAGTTTTCCTCAGCTAGAGGAAAATGTAGAATTTTTCCTGAACCTTTTTATGCATTTTCTGGTTGAAAGGCCACGGGAGGGCATGTCTGTCAAATGAGTAAGTGAATAAATATACTTTGTTTTTTCCTGAGTAATTGTTTTTGCTTTAGGAAACTGCTTGACCTCACCGTGCTTACCTCTCCCGTGTCAGATTTATATGATAATGCAAAATACATCTTTTTTTTCTGCAGTTTACCCTGTACTTGCCAACCAGAGGGGCAGACATGCTGAGAGCCAAAGATGCTCTCCTGCGCCTGCGGCCCCACCGCTGCACATGCCTGGCACAACTTCCAGCCTGCCAGCTCGCGTGGCGTTCACTGCACAGTCAGCCACTGCACCCTGAGTGGGCTGCCCTTGCTGAAAAGCAGCTGAAAGGCAAGAACCCAAAGGATTTAATTTGGCACACCCCAGAGGGGATCGACATCAAGCCCTTATACTCCAAAAGGGACACGAAAGATCTCCCTGAGGAGCTGCCAGGGGTAAAACCTTTCACTCGAGGACCCTACCCAACCATGTACACATACAGGCCATGGACTATCCGCCAGTATGCTGGCTTCAGTACAGTGGAGGAGAGCAATAAGTTCTACAAGGACAACATTAAAGGTGAGACAGCTGGTTTGGGAAACAACGTTGCCTTGTAAAGCAATGGGGAGCATTCATATGGTGAATTACATGGCAAATGTAGTTATTCAACCTTGTGAGTTTTGGTTTCTGATAAGATCTTCCCAGTGGCGCTGTATGTCTATTATTGGGAAACTGGATCATTTCTGAAACTGCTGGTGCTTTATTTTGCTGTTGAGATGGAAAAATTTATGTGTGAAATGTTATTTTTAATTATTCTGCTTTAACAGTTAGACATTGTTTGGCTGCATCCCAGGGTCCAACCAGCAGAGATCATGGAGCACTTTACACTCATTTGTGACTGTGAAAGAAGATTTTAGTGGAAAAAAATTATGAACTTAGTCACTTAACTAAACGTCTGATGTTAGTGCATTCTGACATTTTGGGCTTCCATCTCATATTTTAAATTTTAAATGAACTCATAAGTACATATTAATAGTGTCATTCATTGTGTATCAGTAAAGCCAGCTTCCTGAAAGTGTTGGTATTTTCCTTATTTGAGAGCAGTTTTCCCAGTAGTTCTGCAGAGTATTGTGCTTTGCAGCAATTTATTTAACTAATAGACAGAGCTTCATCATAATATACTATTGAGTTAGGCATTGTAAAACCACGACTAAAAAGTTGTTCTTGATAGACCGAAGCGATAGTTTTATACCAGTCATAGATCTTAGCAATTAATTATAACCTTACCAGTCAAAACAACAGACCACTGAATGTTGACTTCTGAGTAATAAATCTGTGACATTTTTCTTTCCCATTGTACAGTCCCTCCCACTCAAAACGTAACTGTTTATGGTTGGGGGAGAAGTTTGGAGATTTTTACCTCTTGCGTTACTATGGTTAGCTAATATGAAGCAATATTAGCTGCTGCAGTATCCTTACAAGTATTTTTGA
The DNA here is from genome assembly GCF_003259725.1 of Athene cunicularia. Lineage (NCBI taxonomy): Eukaryota > Metazoa > Chordata > Aves > Strigiformes > Strigidae > Athene > Athene cunicularia. The sequence continues at coordinate 5,238,772 of NW_020799097.1, forward strand.
TTCTTTCCATTTATAAGACTGTCAGGAAATTAAGAAATTACAAAGACAGGGTATTAGAGATTTGCAAACAAACATTTCAGCAGAAAGATTTTTCTAAATGTATAATACTCTTACTGCTGAATGTTGCTGCTGAAGCAGAAGTACTAACAGTTGGGTGAGCTGTTACTCAAGAACGTTTGCTGCCAGAGATTGTTCATCTTTAACCAAATTTTGACATTGTGATATTGTAGTTCTATCTTGTTCTGTTAATGGTTGTATTAATATTGAATTATTTAACATAGATGCTGAATCTGACCTAGTAATTTGTAAAGCATTTATAATAATTCAATTAAAATCTCTGTAATTGGAGGAATTCTGAAAAAGAATTAATTACCAGTTGTCATAATTGCTGAAATCTTTGTTGCTTGAAACTAGACAGAAATTTAATTTTTTGTCATTGTGCTTCAGAGTAAACACCTAGCTTTTTAGGCCAGAGACAATAAATAGCTGGTATCTGACAAGGGCTCTCTGCTGGGTTTGGGAAGTGGATTTGCAAACGCAGTAGATGGAGAACAGCAGTGCTGGTCAGGGAGTGAATGCCTGGGGGTAGCAGAGTTTCAGCTACTGCTTTCAGGTTGCAGCAACAAGTCTGCCTAGAGCTCTAACTGTCCCATTCCTTTCTTCATGTGGATAATTTTCTTCTACTGCAGATTTAGTAATGACTCACTTTCCTTCACAAATAAACAAGGTATGTCACTAGAACCAGGGTAACAAACTGTGCGTGTGTTTATTTTGCAGTAAGAAGGTAGTGTGACATAGTTTATCACAGTTTTGTTTCCATCTAAGCTAAGTAGAATTCTGTATACAAGCCCTGATACTGTCTGTCTATGCACATTTATAACTTGAGGCTAAACTGTTACTCGGTAATTTGTTAAGCACAATAAGCTGATTGTGTGGCTGAGCTAAAAGAACTACAATATTTTTTCTTCTCAGTTAAAAGCTTTTTCATTTAAATTTTAAGACTGGAAGACCTTGGACAAGTTTAGGGAGGGGACAGCGTTAACAACAAAAATTGGTGTATTGTCCAAGCCCGGATCATGTGAAATAACATTAATAAATTTAGATCCAGTTCTAATGCAAGTCTGTTCAGCACTTCTGAATCTCTCTCTTTGTTGGTTTGTTTTATTTTTCTTTTTCGTTTAGCTGGCCAGCAGGGATTATCTGTTGCTTTCGATTTAGCCACCCACCGTGGTTACGATTCAGACAATCCACGAGTTCGAGGAGATGTTGGGATGGCTGGAGTTGCCATTGATACAGTGGAAGACACCAAAATCCTTTTTGATGGAATTCCTCTAGAGAAAATGTCCGTTTCTATGACAATGAACGGGGCAGTCATTCCCGTGTTGGCTACGTTCATTGTAACTGGAGAAGAACAGGGAGTGCCTCAGGCGAAGCTGACAGGGACAATCCAAAATGACATCTTGAAGGAGTTCATGGTCCGAAATACATATATATTCCCCCCTGAACCATCGATGCGGATTATTGCTGACATCTTCCAGTACACCTCAAAGGTATTCATTGTTTGAGTGTATTTACTTCTGTTATTACATGTAGTTAATTATTTATGAGGCACTTTGGAGAACAAAGCAGAAGACGGGAAGACCTGTCATAATGAAGAATGATGTGGTTGTGGAAAAAGCTGGGAGGAGAAATTAAGATCCAAAATCACTTACAGTATATATTTTAAGATTTTTAAGTCTGTCCAAATCAAAATCAGATTAAGATGAGCCTGAACCCGAAAGGATGGCAGGAGGCTTGGAGACGAGGAACAGACAGGCTGTTCTTTGCATAGAAAGCAAGAATCCCTATAGTTAAGAGGCATTATACAGCTGTAAGCATAAACAAAGAGGTAAGAAATCTTGGAGGAATTCTACTGCAAAATTAAACATGAGAAAGAGGTAATGAAAGAAGTGAAGTCCTGAACTGATGACTGGAAGTTCAGTACTACCAGTTGTTTTCTTAGTTGCATTTTCATTAGAGAGATACCTGGCACACAGCCTGTAATTGAGAAGGATACTTACCATGGTGGGTGATAGTTTAAGAACAATGAATAGTGCAAAAAGGTAAAATTATGTGAAGTAAAAATCTGCTAAAACCACTTATTAGAGGCGGGTTGTATTCACAGTCTACAAAGAATTGGTTATTTACGAATGTTGATAGAACAATTATCTGACAACCCCCCCTTCTGCTGTTGTACCCTGTTGTCTTTTATTTTTGTAGTATATGCCAAAATTTAATTCCATTTCAATCAGCGGGTACCATATGCAAGAGGCAGGAGCTGACACCATTCTGGAATTAGCTTATACTATAGCAGATGGTTTGGAGTACTGCAGAACTGGACTTAAAGCTGGCCTTACTATTGATGAATTTGCACCAAGGTAAGCTAAAGAAATTTGCAAGTATGAAACTCACTTTTCTTAAAACCTCTACTTTAATATCAAATTCAGTATTTTTACAGATATAAGCAATAGTGGCAATGCTCACATTGCAGATAGGTTTTGTTTGGGGGTTTTTTTACACATTTTCAGCAGTAGGAAAATATATCTGGTCCAACAGACACTTAGACTGAAGAAAGACTCCAACAGACACTAATAAACTGAATAAAGTTCATTCACAAGCCCAAGCATTGTTAAGGTCTCTTGTGACAGTTGGTCTCAGAAAGATGATATGTAAAGCTCTTACGTCTAATGCAGTTGTAGCATTAGGACTGCACAATGCATCAAGAGCTCTTGCAGTTCTTTTATGCTGTAGTGTTACTGAATTTTTTTCATTATTATTATTTCAAAATATTTGGGAAAAATGCTTAACAAGGGGAAGTTCAGGTCTTCAATTTACAGTTGCAGATTTCCTAAAAATAAAATTTAGTTTATTTTTGTATAGTTACTGCCAAACTAAGCAGGATCACAGTTTCAGTAGTCTAGTTGATTTACAGGTTCCCTAACTATATGTTGAGTCTAAAAAACAAAAGGTGTGGTTCACGTAGCCTGTTGCACATTCAAACTGTAGGTGTCAGGTGAATTAACCTGTTTCAAGATCTGTGGCAAAATCAATGTGGATCATGTAGAAAAAGTTATGGCCTTATTTTCAGACTTCTGGGGATGGAGAATTTGTACGAGCATTTGGCAAATTGTTTCAGTAGCTAATTCACTGTTTTAAAAGTGCATCTTTAGTCTGTGAGTTTTACTGGCTTTAACTATGCATGTTTATGTTTATAAATCATAGAAGCTATAAGTAGGAAAAAAGTAAATCAATTGGTCTGTTGTCTGTTATGCTATTCAATATTGAACTGATGTGTGTTTTAGAATTTTGATTAAAATCATTAGGAAAAGGAAGAAAGCATGCTCATAATATGTAATGTCTTCTCATTGTAAGTAGTTTGTGAGCAAAACTACACTAGTAGATTGTGTCCAGGAGCATTCCCTGTCACTAATGTGTCACTCTCTGTGACAGTTTAGCAGTTCCAGGGACCACTGTCATTGGCAGTTTGCCTGCAGTCACCTTGTTTGGAGGCTAAGTCAGTTTATTGGCATAAATGTGTATCATCCTGTAGCAACTGACATCAGTGTCCAGGAACGTTCCCATTATCTTATGTCTGAGTTACATCTGTAATAGTAAATTAATCAGAGACCTTGCTGTAGGACGTCTCCTTTACTGAAACAGATGTTAGAGTGATCTAATGTTTTATCCTGTTCATGTGCTCTTATTACAGGCTCTCCTTCTTCTGGGGAATTGGGATGAACTTCTATATGGAAATAGCGAAGCTGAGAGCTGGGAGGCGGCTGTGGGCTCACCTGATAGAGAAAATGTTTAAGCCCAAGGATCCCAAATCTCTTCTGCTGAGAGCTCATTGTCAGACTTCAGGCTGGTCACTCACTGAGCAGGTTAGAAATTGGACTCTCAGCAACTTCCTCATTTAATTATGTTCTCATGGTGTACATCTTAAAGGGGGCTGCTGGTTTTACTCATAAAGATGAAGCTTTCTGAAGGAGACAATCTGTCTTAGTCTGACAGATGCACACTCTAGCATTGGGAACATCTTTTTGCTTACATAACACAAAAAGTCTTGTTGAGTGCCAGCAGCATTGCTTCCCTAAATGTTGGTTTACAAAATACCTCAGTATTCTGGACTGCCCTGTAGCACTCAGGTAAAAGGACAGAAGCTAAAAGACTTAAAGAGTGTATTAACAAAAGGATTCCAGTATGGTGATAGGCAGAGTCTCAGTGCCTAACTCTTCATTGTCTGCCTTCATTTTCATTCTGGAGTCATTGTCTTAGGCATGTGTGTTCCCAGTCTAATGAATACTAAATTGAGAGTAGGATCCAAACATGCTAAGTAGAGAGAGAATTGCAGAGAGGTGCTTATATTAATTCAAGACTCGGAGGATGAAGCTCACTCTTGGATTTGTCCTGTAAGTTATGCTTTAAAAATGCAGCTGAATGAGGAAGTAGAGACACCTTTTTCTCAGGATCGCTGGCTTGAGAATACATTTAAGAAGTCAAGGAATTAATTCATGCACCTGACTCACTGCTGAAGAGTGAAGTAATGGTTACAGCTCTTCTGCTCTTTTAAAACAGGGTGCACTCTCTGCTCTTCCTGCTGAGTTACATCACAACAAGAAAATAAATCAATGGACTGTATATAGTTTCCCAAGTGAGGTCAGAGCAGATTTCCAGTTCTTACTCCGAGGCCCTTCTCAATCAGAGTCATGCAAGATGAGTTATTTTTAGGTTGTGATTGCAACCATTGTTATTTGACTTTTGTGCCTTGGTTTTGTTCTTCCAAGCAAATGTAATATTTACTTACATTACAGGAACACAGTAAAACTAAAACAATGGAATCTTTTGAACAGTGGCCTTTGCAAGTCCTCTAATTAGAAGTATTGTATGACTGCAAAAAGATTAATACTAGCAAAAATATGTTCAACTATGTTCCAGTGTCCACTGTAAATATATTTCTGTCCCGATCATAATCGTTTTTTCAAAACATTGTTATCTTAATACAGCTCCTCAGTGCCCAGTGTTTACTCCTTATAGGTTTCAAAGGGCAAGTATATTTTCCTTTGGCCTGCCTTTAGATAGGTATCCACTCATAAATTAGGTTTAACATTCTTGCTCATCCAAATCACATTTTTCTGTAATTGTTTAAAGGAATTTAAAGAAATACCAGAACCAGAAATAGTCTCCAGTGTAGGTAGAATTACCATGTGCTTGTAAAATAATCATATTAATTCAGTTTCTTTATGGAAAATAATATAATTCACAGATCTCATGATTCATTTTTGCCTCCTTCAAGGTCCTATTACACTGGTAGTTCTTAATTATTTTGGATGCATTTCATGTCAACTAAGCATGTCAAGAATTAGGTATGCAATCTGATCTACTGTTAAATTCCCTCAGTAATCACATGAAATAAGACAGGCAACTGTAGTGTGTGGTTCTTCACTTAATCTCAGAACGTAAATCACCCCCTGGAGATCACAATAACTCTTCTTTGACTGTAAAGGCACGTATATACAACTCAACTGCTAGATGTCTGAAAAGAGCAGATAAAAAATTTTGACCTAAAGGCTGAGATTATATTCTCTAATATTGAGTATGCCTCGTACTCCAGATTATGCCTTTGTTTTGGTTAATATCCCAGTTCTCCCATAGATATCTTTCAATTTTATAGCACCAGCTAATTTCAACTTAATTCTTAGCTTTATGTAATGCTGTCATTAATGAAAATATTAAGCACATTTAGTTCCAGAACAGATCTTGGTTAGTAACCTGTCTGACAGATCTGCTATTCACAGCTCTGAGAATTCTGCAATCTGAGGATTGGGAACATCAGGACTACCTGTTCCATCCTTTCCAACTTGGATTTGTTAAGTTCTTTGACACACCACTACTTATAAGTTAGGCTTTGCTTTGTTGTCTTGACTGGTTTACTCATACACTGATAATTTTGGCTTGCTTTATGGATTTATCTCTTTGTCTGAGATACTGGTAGGTGTTACATCAGTTTGATTAGATGCTTGTTATTGACTGAGGGGGGGGTTCAGCTTTAGTTATGATCACAGTGTTTCAGTGGGGAGTCTTGAATTCATTTCATTGCAGTAGTATATGTGTCACTAATCTACTGCAGCCCACGGCAGGACCATTGAGCTTCAGAGCTTTTCTTTTCCATCCAGGATCCCTTTAACAATGTTATCCGTACCACAATCGAAGCAATGGCTGCAGTGTTTGGAGGTACACAGTCTCTGCATACAAATTCATTTGATGAAGCCTTGGGTTTGCCTACAGTGAAGAGTGCTCGCATTGCTCGGAACACACAGATCATCATTCAAGAGGAGTCAGGTATTCCCAAAGTGGCAGATCCCTGGGGAGGATCTTACCTCATGGAGTGCCTCACCAACGATGTCTATGAAGCTGCTTTAAAGGTCAGTTTATGTAACCTTTTATGTTTTGTGGGAGAATTTTAGGTATGAGAAGTGTCCTTTAAGGCACTACGTGATAAGTTGGTAACTTTTAAAGAAGGAATTATTTTACACTTATGTTTCAGTGATTTCTTTGTAAATGAACTTTACAAAAATACAGTGTATATTTAGAGAGACTTTGGCCTTCTAGTAGACTACATTCAAAAGGGAAATATTCCAGTGTGGAACAAATAATGAAGCACTGCAAAGTCCCCTGCATGCTGAAGGCTCCCAGTTTGCTGGGATCTCTGGTGTAAGAAAAAAAAAAAAAAGAGAGTTCAGCAGAAGAAAGAGTCAAACTGACCTACTTAATTACATGACTAGTCATGCCTATGGTGATCTCCTGGAAACTTTAAAACTAGGGGATTATTGACAACAAAGTTTTGTAGCCAAGATGTCTGCCCATACTTGAGTATTATGCAGAATTTAGGAGAAGGTTTTTTTTTGGATCAAAATACTTTTTAAAATAATGTTTTTAGCTGTCAGTCATTACTTGCACATGAAAAATCCTGTGCAGCCTCAGTCTGAATGGTGGCAATCTTGCATAAAGATACATGCCTACATGTCTAGGCCTACAGCTAAACCCAGTGATGCTCTTTTGAGCAAATTGTTGCTCTTATGCAAAGTCCCAAATAAATAAGCTAATACAGGCTTAAACAGTGTCTAACATCTTTTTTACGTCCTTGACAACTAGGACCCTTCTAGACAGTGCCAGGCATGGTCTGATGGCCGTTTTCAGTAGGCAGTTTGAATGCAGTCACCCTGTTTGGGAGCTGAACAGGCTTCTGCTGTGTGAGAGTTGAACCATGCCATGCCACTTGTTTTCAGGATCAGAGAACTGACCCCAGCTTTTATCAATTTATTTGTATTTGTATACATAGAACCATAAGAGCTGGTTGGCAGGCAGAAGCCAGTGCAGAGTCAAGGGCTCAAATTTTAAGCCTTTTCATCCATGGGCGTTACTGGTTGAACAGTATGCTGTGCACTGTTACTGAATTCATGGAATTTTGGTAATAAAAATGCTCTTTTGTTTGAGGTGTCTCTTAATTTATACCAAAACCTGTAGTCAGAGACATGGAGATAGGAAACACACTTTTAAGAGCACAGGACTGTATATATAGCTACAATAGAAATTTGGATGGCAGTACAAGTGCAAAGCTCATTTTGTGAACTTTACTCATATTTTTTTTAATCCTTTTCATTTTTCAGCTTGTTGAAGAGATAGAAGAAATGGGTGGAATGGCCAAAGCTGTTGCTGAGGGGATTCCCAAACTTCGTATTGAAGAGTGTGCAGCCCGAAGACAAGCCAGGATTGACTCTGGTAGGGAGCAGGGAGATGAAAAAGGGAAAATTGCCAATAGAATACCTTTTTATAAAGGTTTTTTACGCACGTTTGCATTGGGTGTTTTCTTCTTCATTTAGGAGTAGCAGATTGTGAATGATAAAATGGTAATATTTTAGTTTTATGTCAGTGAAAGAGATAGCAGGATATATGAAACACAATACCAGTATGAAAACAGTCTTGCTTGATATATTTAAGACTAGATTAGACAAAACACTAGAAAGACTTATTTTTAAGGAGTATTTTGAGTCTTCAACAGTTGATCACTTAATTTCTGATAGTGTCTTTAAAACTGTGACTCCTGAATTTAAAAGCATGACTGCCAGCAGATGGCAACATTGAATGATCTGGCCAAATTCCCGGTTTTGCTTGAGAGCTGCCCATTTTTACTGAAGACCAGAAAAAATGCACATTAGAGAATGATACAGCTCTTTGTGAGAGATAGATAGATAGATAGATAGATAGATAGATAGATAGATAGATAGATAGATAGATAGATATAGATGCGCATATGTATGCATATACTAAGTATATGTGGAGATGTGTATATATGTGTGCTTACAGCTCTATTCTGCTTTTTGTAGTCTGCATTCCAGTAGCAGTCCAGTAACAGAAACTTGGGATAATACAAACATAAAAGAAATGTTCTGAACTTTTTTGTTTGGAGGATAATTTTGAAGCAAGTCTTTAACTGAGACCAGTAAACAATAATCAGTAAAGTTCAGTGTTTTCTCTCTCAAGGAAAATTATTTCATGTTGCTATGAAGGGTATAGTAGTGTTAACAGGCACTACAAATAAGAATGGTCTTAAAGTCCATACAGAAAGCTAAAATACAGTTTTTCAACATGATAAATTAATTTTTTTTCACATGGAGTAGTTTTTGGTAGGAACTTCACTTTCTTATTTATCTGGCAAATCAGAAAAGTAAATGCAGAGCAATGCAGGAGACCAGCACTTCTGCTTAATTCTGTAAGATTCAGTTATGTAAACTTAGAAAAATAGCTAATGTATATTAGGGAATCATTACTAAATCAGTTTGTAAGATATTGTTCTATTTCAAATATTTTTATGGCCCACTATTCACTGAGTTGAATGTTCATGCATGTAATCATCTCTCATCATAAAATATGGAAAATACAGGCTTAAGTCCTTCCTATAAGAATAAATTTTAAATATTTGAAATGTATATAGTTACAAAGCAAAGTGCTGCATTATATTGCTCAGTGTTTTCTTGTCCTATTAATATTGTGTCTTTTCACAGTAGTTGCAAATGTATTCTGAGTTTCTGGTGTTTCCACTGGAAATAGGGTCTGAAGTAATTGTTGGAGTAAACAAGCATCAACTAGAAAAAGAGGAGACAGTTGAAGTTCTGGCTATTGATAATACTTCAGTCCGTAGCAAGCAGATCGAGAAGATCAATAAGGTGGGAACTACCTTCTTAAAAATGAAAGTTCTTGTAATTGCAGATAAAGACTGTAACGCTAAGGAAAGGTGACCTTCCAGAAACTTGACCCTCCAATTTCTGAGAATCTGTTGTAATTTTTAGCAGAGAAGTTGGATTTCTGTTCAACTTCAGTGGAGGCTGATGAAAAATCCCAAGAAACACAGTATTAGAATCCAAAAGCGTTTTTGTCACGTTCATTTGGTTTTAATCCTTGTACGTCAGATAGTCTCATGAATATGTCTAATCCTTCAAAACTGAGAACTTTATATTTTCTGAAAATGAGATAGAAAACAGTTATGCAATGTTTTGCTCTAAAAGTATGTGACATTACTTAATCACTCAGACTATTTGGTGGAGCTTGTCCCCTGTTAAGGGCCAAGGTTATGGAACCAGCAATTGACATCCACTTTTGTAATTAGAATTGTAGATAAAATGATTTTAAAGTTCTTTAATAGACCTGTACATGTGTTTTAAGGTCTGAGACACCTTTTTACTTCTACTCCTTTTGAAATATATAGCATATATTGAGAGTTGACAATTCCGCACCTCCAGAATTAATATTTGAAATCAGAAAGTCGTACACACTCGACTTCCCAGTTCACCTTGTAGTTTCTTTTAACTTAATATTTTTCTCCTGCACGTTAGGTGAAGGCTAGTAGAGATGAAGCAGCAGCCCAGCAAAGTCTCACTGCTCTAACACAGTGTGCTGCTACTGGGGAAGGCAACTTACTTGCGCTTGCAGTGGAAGCAGCACGTTCAAGGTAAGGGCGTGGGAGTGAATATCCAACTGCTCTGAAAATCAGTGGTTCATGTTCATCTTTTCACTGTTATTGGGTATGGTGTCAGTGAGGTTGGTGTCTTGAGACGTTTTGGGGTTTTTTTTCCAAGGTGGAAGTAAAAGATGGCTGCAGTTTGTCATTGTAAGATAGACTATTACGTTGTAAAGTCTACACTTTAATTTCTCACAGAGAATATGGATGCAAAAAATCTAATATGAAACTATGTTGTTCATAAACACTGTGTTGTTTACAACGCAGACTCTTACCAGTTTCAGACCGTAACTAGGTTTCTCTGTCACTGTGCTATTTCATAGGTCAGGGAGCTTAAGAAGTGGCTGAGATGTGAAAATGGATATTCACAGTCTTATCATGGTCTGTTGCTTCATCATTCCTTGCACCACAGATTGGTGTGAAAACATTTTTTGACTGAAAGATAAGTAAGTTTACTTAGCCAGGCAAAGATGTAAAAGATTCTCTTGAGTGGAGCAATGAGGCATCCTTTAGAATCCAGTGGAACATTTACTTTTTTCACCTAAGGTGATTTAAGACTGTTTTAATTCCTGCTTCAAAGTAAGCGTCGGTCTCTAGAATAGATCAGACCTGTCTGTTACTTAATTAGCTGAATGCCCCAGAAATGAGCAAACCAAATTCACTCCTTACTGGAGCATGGTTCTGTTTTTACTATGATGTCTCAAATTCCTTCATTCCCTTTCCTTGAACAAAGAACAGACATATTTTGAATATATTTTCTCCACAGAAAGCTTGTCACAGTACTGCCAGCAGCATGTCTACACCTGTCTTTGAACTGCAAAGGTCACAGGAGGGTGGTGTTAGATTTACCAGGGATTCTGTATCAAAGCTGACCAGACAACTGCTAGTTTCTCTCCTTGGTGACCTTGGTTTTGATACTTGTAAAAGCACTAATGGACTACATCTAGGGGTGTTGATTGACAGCCAGCTGAACATGAGCCAGCACTGTGCCCAGGGGGCCAAGAAGGCCAGTGGCATCCTGGCTTGTGTCAACAATAGTGTGGCCAGCAGGGACAGGGAAGGGATCTGACCCCTGTACTCGGCACTGGTGAGGCCGCCTCTCGATTCCTGTGTTCAGTTTTGGGCCCCTCACCCCAAAAAGGTCACTGAATGACTCGAGCGTGTCCAGAGAAGGGCAACGGAGCTGGTGCAGGGTCTGGAGCACAGGTCTGGTGGGGAGCGGCTGAGGGAACTGGGGGGGGTCAGTCTGGAGAAGAGGAGGCTGAGGGGAGACCTCCTGGCCCTCTACAGCTCCCTGACAGGAGGGTGCAGAGAGGGGGGATGAGTCTCTTGAGCCAAGGAACAAGTGATAGGACAAGAGGGAATGGCCTCAAGTTGCACTGGGGAAGGTTTAGACTGGCTATTAGGAAGCATTTCTTTCCAGAAGGGGTTGTTGGGCGTTGGAATGGGCTGCCCAGGGCAGTGGTGGAATCCCCATCCTTGGAGGTGTTTAAGAGTAGAGTCAACATAGCCCTGAGGGATCTGTTGTATTTAGGAACTGTCAATCTTAGGTAAATGGTTGGACTGGATAATCTTCAAGATCTTTTTCAACCTAGATGATTCTGTGATTCCTAACAGGCACATTGTGTTCATTGACTTTCTTCAACCTCGTATTTGTGCAGCATAGGCTCAACAGCTGGTTGTGAAACCACTGGGAGAGAGTCACAGCACAAATTGCTGAAGGAGATGGATTCTGTGCCTGGTAGGACACTGAATTGAACAATATCCTCTCTGGCCATCACAGTTGTGGTTGTCTGTCATCCCACTGACCTTGCTGAACTGCCCAAAAGCTTATCCAAGAGCCAAGCTCCTCTTGTCTGGAAATCACCTGCTTTGGAGGACCACAGGGAATCTGATCAGTGAACGCTCTGATGTAGCACAGTTGGTCAGCAGTAGTTCTGGCAGCACAGAAATTCATAAGTTGCAGACTACAGTTTACATACAAACCTTTGCCACCAGGCATTTTGTAAGGGCTATAGACTGATAAAACATGAAACTATGTTAATAAAACAGGATAGCTATCTTTTGGTCTGCACTTCATAATTTTAAATGTACTTAAAACTACAGATTAGGTTGTAAATTACCTGTTAATAGGTAAACAAAGGGTGCTATGGAAACATAGCTGGAGACCAGCCCTCCCCAGAAAGGGATCTGGGATGGTCACAGCAAGGTCAATAGGAGCCAGCAGTGTGCCCCAGCAGCCAAGAGGACAAACTGCATCCTGGGGTGCATCCAACACGGCATAACCAGCCGGGCACAAGAGGTGATTATCTTCCTGTACACAGCCTTGGTACGGCCTCACCTCGAGTACTGTGTGCAGTCCAGGGCCCCACAGTTTAAGAGGGATGCAGAGGTCCTTGGATGCATCCAGAGGAGAGCAACAAAGCTGGTGAAAGGGCTGGAAGGAATGTCCTGTGAGGAGCAGCTGAGGACTTTGGGTTTGTCTAGCTTGAACAAAAGGAGGCTGAGGAACAACCTCATTGCTCTCTGCAGCTTCTTGAGGGTGCTGAGCAATTCTACCTGGGATCCAGTGTGGGAATGGTTTAGAGTTGTACCAGGGGAGGTTCAGACTAGACATGAGGAAGCATTTCTTTACCAAGAGGGTGCTCAAACTCTGCAACAGGCTTCCTAGAAAGGTGCTTGATGCCCCAAGCCTGTCAGTGCTTAAGGGCATTTGGACAATGCCCTTAACAACATACTTCAACTTTTGGTTGGCCCTGAAGTGGTCAGGCAGTTGGACTAGGTGATCATTGTAAGACCCTTCCAACTGAAAATGTTGTGTTCTAAAAACATGCAGTTCTGCACAAAGCAGATGTGCATGACAGTTGTATGAGCCGACACAGGCAGGATGCAGGAGCAACCACAAAACCACAGATTAAATGCAAAGTGTAAATTTATTCTCATTACCTCGTGACCTGTGGGATTTCTGCAGCAACACCCAGGCAGAGGCACACAAGTGGGGACACAGGCACCGCAGAGCTTGGTCCTTGCTAGTCAGGAAAAGAAGAAAGAAAGTATCTTGGGCCTGCTGCCCTTGCCTGTATATATTTGGGATTTTTGCAGGCATATTTTTCTACTGTGCTTTGATCTTTCCCACAGCAGGGCAGGAATCTCAAGGATGTTTGATAAGGTCTGAGTCTCTCACAGGCCTGTGTTACCTAAGTGCAGATTTTCTACCTGTCAAGCACACAAAGCTAAACAATTAGTGTGATATATGTGGGGTTTGGCATCCCAGCTTCAAGTCACTTGAGTGAGTTTACAATCCTCCTTGCCAATCTTCTGTTGTATTCCCACAACAGTCATATGAAGGAAACACAAATATATACAATAAAGGCAAAATGACTTCTGTCAATTTTGCATAATTGTCTAGTAGGTTTTTATCAGCATGCATTGAAAAAACTGTAAATTAATTATAGGAATTGTTACATATGCTACTTAAGTTGTATAGTAGTGAGATGAATACACTTGTCTCCAGAACAAAATCTTGCTGTAACAATAAACAGAAATGGAAGGGGTTTTATGCATCCAAATTGTAAAGAACTTGTCCAATGTTGTGGCTAGCTGATTAGAGAAAAATATAAGGGTCATTAAAAGTATGCTTTTCCTTCCCTGTTAAGAAAGAATCTGTATTCCTGGCTCCAGACAGAGTTATTCCACTGTTGATGCATATATGTCAGAGATTTAAAAAAAATATATTTAGTGGTAAATAGTAGGAAAGCATTCATGAATAGTTTAAAATCAAAATTCTTCTTGTTACTTGGGAATTTTAGATTTAAAGGGTTGCAGAGAATTGGGGCAGAATTTTCAAAATACAAGAATTTCAGAAGCAGTATTTACAGAAAAAGAAATGTATTTCATTTTTTATGCAGTCCACAAAAATCTTTGTCCCAGCCACGAGATTATACTTCAATAAAATTGATAGTCCAAACCATTTATTTTTCACTTGTTACCTGAAACTTTCATTCACACTTCTGCATAGTAAGGACAGAAAAACACACCACAACTCTATCTACACGTGATGTGCTTTAATACTGAAGTTAGACTCGGATGCTGCTTCTGCAGAAGAGAAAGATTTATCTAAGCTTAGAGTTTTCTCTAGAAGAAAGGACACGTGTTATGCCCCTGTAAGCCTTCACCAAACTGCCAGTGTTTACACAGGAGTAACTTGTCAGTGTTTATGCATGGCATGTATCTATATCGGGCTGCAATCTGTGATGTCTAGCACTCTGAGAGGGAGTTAGTGTTTACAGATACTATTTTTAAGTCTGCTGAAACCTTGCTTTTTAACCTTGGGGAATTCACTTAATCTAGCACTTACACAGTTTTGTTAGTACAAATTTTTGTTAGTAATATCAGAGAGCAGTATTAATAAGATTATTTACATGTCCTGAAAAACAAAAACTGATGATATCAGTGAGTAAGATCTGAAAACTCTTGTAACTCAGGTGAGTGCTTGCTAAGATTTCTGAGATCCTACAGGTACTGTAAAAATTAAGCGTATTACAGAATCACAGAATCTACTAGGTTGGAAAGGACCTTGAAGATGATCCAGTCCAACCGTTAACCTCACACTGACAGTTCCCAACTACACCAGATCCCTCAGTGCTGGGTCAACCCGACTCTTAAACCCCTCCAGGGATGGGGACTCCACCACCTCCCTGGGCCGCCCATTCCAAATGCTTCCTAATAGCCAGTCTAAACCTTCCCTGATGCAGCTTGAGGCCATTCCCTCTTGTCCTATTGCTTGTTACTTGGTTCAAGAGACTCATCCCCCCTCTCTGCACCCTCCTTTCAGGTAGCTGGAGAGGGCCAGGAGGTCTCCCCTCAGCCTCCTCTTCTCACATTCACACATAGCCATACAGATACTATAAATTTGGTATTACTTTGCATTACCTGCTTTTCTAGACTACGATCCTCATGATTCTAGCTTATGAAGTCCTTAGTGCGCTGAGTAGAAAAGTGGATAATAACAGAGAACTTTAAATACATAATCCCAGAAAGCCAGGCGGAGGGGACATGACAAATAGCGGCCAAGACTGTGTCAATAACATGAGCTAAAAATGCGTGTTCCAGCATGATACTGCCTTCTAGACAAAGCAGGTCAACCGTGAAGAGTGATACCTAGAGATAAGAGACCAGCTTCAGACAGATCTCGGCTGTGTGTTCAGGAGGGGATTTTTCCCATTTTACATTAACAGTTTATAACTCTGATTAAGTTTGCTGAGTATAAAAAACATAAGATGGAAAAATAACTGGGGGGTCACAGGAAGTAAAATATCTGTCTGAAATTACTACAGAATTCTGTTAATGCAGAAGAAATCCATCTTCTGTTACGTTGGATGCATGGCAGATTGCATATGGTAGGAATCAGATAACAGCTACTGAAACTGCAAACAGCAGAAGGAAAACTGAGTGCAGTCATTTGTCCATCCCCTTCTAAAAGCACATGGACAAGAAGTTACATCTTGTCCAGACATCCTTTGAGCATTTTATATAAAAGTTCTAAGGATGCTTAACCTAATTTTGCCTCGGAGTAGCTTAAAGTTAAATGTAGAGTGACAGGAGAAAATGGGAATTCCAGGGGTTTAAAATGTGCTTAGTAGTAGTGTCCTGATCCAGTGTCGGGGGAGGTTTCGATACAATCCCAAGAGCAAGATTAAGACACAAACGAGGTCAAAGGCCGTGTACCCAGAACAGGTTTTTATTATTAAAAAAGTGAAGAGGGGTAGCGATAGGACAACATGGAGGAAAAAGGAAGAAATAAAACAAGGATGCGGGATAGGGCTGCAAGAATCGTCACCACCATGGATTCAGCAGCATCCCGTTGGTCCTCAGTCTTCAGTTCTTCGGTGGCAGGTGCACACGGATCTGGCTTTGATGGTGGATGCACCAGATCTGGCTTTGATGGTAGATGCACTTGGGTCTGACTTCGATGGTAGATGCACAAAGAGCAAGATTTTCTGTTGCCTTTTTAAATTCATCATACCTGCTGGTCGGCATTATCTGCTCACCTTAGGTTTTTTTTTCTCTGGCCCAACAGGTTTTGTTGCATCCAGCTATCAAGGACAGGAACATTTGCCTCTTACAATTTCATTAGCAATGCATGCATGGGGTCTGGCCTACACAATAGAGCCACAGACAGGTCCAGGATGGGGCCAGCTCAGTCCATGTCTGCCCCTTTGAGGCTTATGTAAAGAGTCCAGACAATGCAACCTCAAGGAATTGGGGGGGTGCATCCTTCAATACACTCCCGCTTCTCTGGGCAGCATACCCCAGAGCGACTCACAGGCCGCAGCAGCTTCTCTTGGAGGTTTGCACAGACACAAGCAAGCTTTGAGACAGGCATAGGACATTGCAGTCTCTCGCAAGTAGCTGAGTGGATGGGGTTTGGTCTCTGTATTTGTAACCATGCTTTTAAAGTGTTTTATAAGAGGAGTATTTTTCTTTCTTTCCTTTGACAAAGTTTGCAGCAAGTTGCACTCATTTCTAAGTATACAAATTCTCTAGTCTTTTCCTATTCAAGTATGAGCTAAAATATCTTCATTAAAATACCTTTGATGAAACATTTCATCAAGACCTCAGTAGCATGCCTTCAAAATCATTGTGCATACTGACTCCCAGTTAATTTCATACCAAAAGTAAGAAGCTTGCAGTGATGGAGCTACCAGCTCAGCTGCTCATGTGTTTTTGGTCCAGTCTGCATTTTAGATTTTACGCAGAAAGGTGGAATCCATCAAGCATGAGATTTTTAAATGCTTTGGGACAGAGGCTGTTATTTCTGATGTTTGTACAAGAAAACAGCACAGCCTGGCTGGCTTGTAGCACTTGTGCTGCAGCAGTAACATGTCTATTATTTTGAACATGCACAGTGTCTCCAGTAGCAAACAAAGCTTATAATTTTCATGTAGCTGGATTTCCCAGATTATTTTACATTTCAGTGGATGAAGGAACTATGTCAGGAGTAGAGAAGAAGAAGAAATACTAAAATACAAACATAAAGGGAAAGGCAGACAAATTCCAGTTAAGTTAGATTTCAGTCTTTTCTATATGGTCTTCCTTTTTTTTTTCCTTTTGATTTTTAGTATGAATCCAAATGCAAGATCTTGCAGTCTGAATGCTAAAAAAATTCCTAGTTGAGAAAATTTGATTTAATATCCTGAAATATTATGCCATGCTGTGGTCCCTGTTGCCTTGTCACTTGTAAAATCACGTCTCACAAAAGCAAAACAGTATTTTCTTAAAAATACTCTTGCATGTTCTATTAGCGGATGACACTGAGGTGAGTCAGATGTTCAGTTGTAGCACCAAAGGTGAAATGACTGTAAATGGCTGTGTCCTGCAGCAAGGCAAATAGTTGGGCCACTGGCTGTGATTTCTGTATTCTGTTTTCAAATAAGCCTTCTGATAGCATTAATACTTTGTTTCTTTCTCTATCTTAGGTGCACCGTCGGAGAAATAACAGATGCCATGAAGAAGGTGTTTGGGGAACATAAAGCCAGTGACCGAATGGTGAGCGGAGCTTATCGCCAGGAGTTTGGAGAGAGCGATGAAATTCTTCATGCCATCAACAGGTGAGAACAGCTTCCCAGGAAGCCGAACACAGTCTCATATTTAATCTATTAGATACACGTGTTACTCACTGTGCCCCAAAAAAAGCATTCCCTAAATCTGAGTGACATTCCCAGAATAAAACAAAGACTTGTAGAGTCATTCTCATGCCTGTAAGCAACTAAGCAGAATGAGAAGAAATAAGTGCAAGAACAGTCAAAACTTAATTGAATTTGTATTTACTTGCAAACAAAATCCACTGAGGTGATGTTATTATGATTTAAGGATTTTGTTCAAACAGAGTAGACAGCCGTAAGATTAAGAAGCTGAAAAACATTGCCTGAAGTCCCCATACATGGGATTGCTTCTTTTGAAGACTCTGTAATAGTGATCTCTACAGATATTTCCAGCAATTCATATTTGCAAAACCTGGGTTTTCTCTGCCCATAAGGTAACCCTGCAACTTCACTCTTACTGTTCCTAAAATTGTAAGCTTAAAATCTCTCTGGATTTCCACATACCACTTCCAGTCTATCAGTGTTACTCATATCACAAGGGAGAAAACATCAGAAGATGGTAGTATGTGTGAAAACAGTGCCCATTTGTGCCTTTTGTCAGCTTCTGCTTTGCTGCTGTCCTCTTGGGTAAAGCTGCTGAATTGCTCTAGTGGGTGGTGATGTAATATGAATTGATGTTCATAATTCCCTGCTGTGTTGGGGCTTACACATTAAATAGAGTTACAGGATCTCTTAAAAGGGAATTACTTGATGGGTTCACAATGGTCATGTTTAGCCTGACTTGGAAGTAGTTGTGTTGAGGTCTGTCACTGTTGTTTTTTATTTCAAATATTTATTTTAAGTTTAAATATCTGTAATTATGCAATTACAGAAAACAGCCGATTCCTTGAGAATCAAGATGTCACTCCCTTTTTTACATACCTGCCTTTACGTCCAAGGTCATAGGTACCAGTTAGTAAACATGGTAATGAAACTGGATTAACTACGTGTCACCTTTGCACAGGCCTTCAAAAGCGTGATCTCACTTTTCCTCTTAAACCAAGCCCTGGGTTGCTGTGACTCAGGTGGTCTGAGGCTGGAGTACCTAGAACTGTTCTTGTTGGGAGGGAGCCTGTGGGTGGAGAAATAGGAAATCGAGAATATGGAAACAGAAAACAACACAGAGAAAAGGATTTCAAGATACTACAAATCAATTCAGATACCTACTTCATTGATATTCTTAGCAGTCCTTAGGAATAGAGAAGGCAAGCCCAACTCATACATTCTCAAGCAGAAGCTTTGTCAGTCTGCTTCTTCAGGCACTCTTGACATAATTCCTTTTTAAGCTGTCAGTTCTTATTTTTTCCCTCTTAGATGATGCATATTCCTGTCCTGGCATCATCTCCTGAGGCTGTTCAAATCTGTGCTGATAAATGCTTATCATTAAGATAAAGAGTCAGTCTTTTCCCCAGGCTAAGCCACTGGATTCATACAGTGATCATTCCAGCCAGGTCAGCATATGGTTTCAAAGTGCACCAAATCCATACAACTCCATCATTAATAGAATGCTCAGAACAGTACAATGGAAAAAAATCCTTTTAGTAATATTCCTGAGAAGTGGTAGTCCCACTCAAAATAAAATACGGGCAGTACATGGATGTTTTGCTGATTAAGGATGCCAGTTAAACTCAGACACAAGAGTGAAAAGAGTAGGTCTGTTTTACTGGGGATAACTAAATAATGCAACAGAGTAATACAGAAAACAGGCAGTAAGAAAAGACAGAATAGTGCACTTCAAGTAAACAAACAGGACTTAAAGCAAACAAATAGGAAAATACAGGGTAATGCATCAAATCATTATGGGATTATGAGAGAGAGAATAGTGATTAAGAAAGATACATCCCCACTTGCATACGTTACCATCATCCAGACCCGCAGTCGCTGGGGAGCCCCAGTTACGGGGAGGATTTGGAGAGCCTGTCCCAGGAAATGGGAAATCCTACATAATGCATCCACCTGTAGCTGAGGCATCCAAAGTCGCTGTGAGCAGGTCCAGCCTTATATACCAAAAATAAGTAAGCCGGAATGGTTGGCACCTTTGTTTTGAGTGGAAGCATCTGGTTTCACTCTCACATTAGATTCCCCCAGAGCCTGGCCAGGGCTCAAGGAGGAAGCTAAGGGAGCTTCCCTGCTTATCTAATTTATTTATGAGCAAGGTCACACATCTGGTCACAGGGTCAGACAGCTGGCTCCGTAGCCTTGTGAACTTGCCCACACACAAAGAAGGATAAAGTTATATTCAGGGTAGACATGTTTTATGATATCTAAGCTACATCTTTCATTAATGAGCGTACATATTTCACTAATGACTACATACTAAGTCAGCAGCTTCGGCTCAGGGCCCGTTGTTCAGGCTTCAATACTTCAACACTTTAGCACTTTTTACATCAGCATAGGTGGTACAAAACCTACTAGCACAATGGTTATCAGTCATAAATTATACAGGATTCATCTATAGGTCAACTCTGGCTTGAGCCTGTTGTCCCCAAGCCTTAGCACTTCAATGGATGAGACAGAAGAAGAAAGATTAATCTCTTGAGACTGTGGTCTCAAGAGAGTCACTTTAATACAACAGAAATCTGAACTGCCACTGGCCAGAAAAAGGGAGGCACTGGAATGAGTGTACAGAATGGGGGATCCGGTGGTAATCCTTTCCTGCACAGACTTATGCCAGTTGGATGATGGTGCACAGTGTGATGTCTAGGACCCATCTCTGCAGCCTGTGTGCCATGCAAGTGCTTTTGAAATAATTGGTCATAATTATTCTTAAAATCTAAAAATTAGGTTTTAGTTGTAATTCAGCTCATTAAACCCTTCGAGAATTCAGTATTTTGTCTGTTAGAAAGCAGAAAGGTAGTGGAGTGTTTTTCTTTAAAAAATAATGTTTTATTGTTATAGTAAATACAAGAAATCAGTTAGTACTCATATAACACAAATATTAACATAGTAGGCAGACTACATAGCCAAACCATGACTTAGAAGGTCTTTTTATTATATGATGTACAGAAGTTATGCTACAGTTGCAGCCAGTGCTTTTTTTTTTATTTGTGGAAATACTTGTAAGGAGTCTCAGTGACTTACAATGATACGATATGTGTTTTCAATCAGAGTTAACAAGTTCACCGATCGTGAGGGGCGCAGACCTCGTATACTTGTTGCAAAGATGGGTCAAGATGGCCACGACAGAGGAGCTAAAGTTATTGCCACAGGATTTGCAGACATTGGCTTTGATGTGGACATAGGTCCCCTCTTCCAGGTATGGCTGATGGAGCGGTGTCCAGTGTGTTTCAAATGCAGTGATTTTCCCTCTAATGCCTGTTCAGTCACTAGGCTGGGGCTACTACTTGTCACATAATCCTCTTTCCATACAGACACCTCGAGAAGTGGCCCAGCAGGCGGTTGATGCAGATGTGCACTGTGTTGGTGTGAGCACACTTGCAGCAGGTCATAAGACACTTGTGCCTGAACTCCTGAAAGAACTGAATGCCCTTGGCCGGCCAGATATTCTTGTCATATGTGGAGGTGTCATCCCACCTCAGGTACGGGCCAACATCATTTCCATCAAGACTAGAAGACTGCTTTATTTCTGTCTGTACTGGATTTAGCTATTTCATATATTCTGTTAATGTCAGAGGTGATGTACAGTGCTGAAGGCTACTGTGTACAATCACCAGGGTCAGCACAGATCTACAGGATGGTCACAGAGTGCTGTCAGGTCTCATTGATCTGTTTTCTGTAGACCGTGTCCTGGTTTAATTTACAGTGTTTCCTGAAGGAAATATTAAGTTGTGTTGTGAAAAGACTAGCCTCAGGGAGATGTTCTTTATGCTCCGTTGTTTCCAATGACCAGTACCTTGAATATTACTAATAAAGGCCAGCTCCTGTCTTAAGGGACTTCATGCCTTCACACGATAGTTCAGAAGAAGCACAGCTAGTGCCTAAGACATGTGGCAGGTCCCAGCACCTATAGGCTACACGTCTCACTTGCTGTTTAGCCTCCCCTCATGTTCCCCGTCATCAGGCCTCAGTGTTGCTTCTCATTCCCTCTGCTTGACTATTTCTCCTAAACTGTTGAACAGTTTGTTGAATTCCCTTGCAGTCAGATCTGTGCTTTTGTCTTTGAGTTTTCCTTAGTTCATCCACAGTGTGCCTGGCTGTATCACTTTCTGTATCATCTGTATCTAGGCTGTATCATCTTCTGTCTATAGAAATTCAAACTGTTTTTATATATAAATCTCCTGTTACTCCATTTTTTTCAGACTTCTTCCTATTATAGCCAATTAGGTAAGTGTACAGGAATGGCAGACTTTTAAATTGAGTAAACAAAACTCATAGTATTTTTCTAAGACAAATTGTGTTCTGTCCAGTATCTCTCAATGGGATGGTACTAGCCTGTGGTTGGAAAAGGTATAATATATCCTATATAGAAGTAAGAGAGACTACGTAACTGCTTCCCAGGTCTTTTTGAAATTTCTGGACAGTCATAAAATTAGAGTGACTTAGATTGCAAGAGCCCACTGGCAGTTATCTGGTCCAAGCCCTTGTTTAAAGCAGTATTTTTGAAAATCAGAAATTAGATCAAATTTAAATCAGGTTATTCAGGGTCACATCCAGTTGACTTTTGAATATTTTCCAAGGATCTGACATTAATCTGATTATAAACAAATAAAACTTTTTCCATGGATATTTTTTAATATTTTTTGCCTCCAAACTACTGTGTATTTCCCATTTCCCTTGGTGCTGTGCTGCCTCTCTCTCAGACTTGCTGCATGTGGTTTCTCAGACCCAACATACAGGATAGAGCACACACCAGTTATAAATCAATTATCAATTTTCTGTTGCACTATTAACTATAAATTTCTTTCTGACCAGGATTACGACTTCCTGTATGAAGCCGGCGTTACCAATGTCTTTGGTCCGGGGACTCGTATTCCAAAAGCAGCTGTCCAAGTGTTGGATGATATTGAGAGGTGCCTGGAGAAGAGGCAGCAATCGATGTAACGTGGAAATGTCACACAACGCAACCAGCCTTATACTAATCACTTACAGAATGTAATCATCAGCAAGGGATGGCCAGCCGCACACCTTTGGTTCCACTGCCCTGTGGCCTGGTGTTTTGTGCTTTCTAAGAAAGTTGTAAATTCTCTGCTTGTTCTATTTGAGGATTATTTATATATGTACCCACAAGAAAATTTTATCTCTAGAACTATGACTCCAGGGAATGAAGGAAATTTAGTAGGTGGGTTGGCTTGGGTTTTTTTCAGGTATACTAATAAATAAAATATCTGTTGCAGCTCTTCAGTTGATCTCTTTTGCATACAGATAACTTCTTTCAGATGTTTTTTAGGCATTGTGGACCTAGAAGCCTTCAGGCAAAATCAGTCAAGTTCAGCACAGATGTGATTGAATCCAGCAGCACTTTGATGTTAATCTCACTTAGCTCTCTTTAGAAACATATAAGTAGATAAGTGATATTTTTTCAAAGTTCATCGTTTGTTAATAAGATACAAATCCTGTATTTGGCAGTAACCCATACAGGAGCAGCCGTGCACCTCCACTCTGTCTGCATCACTGCCCTTCCCTGATAATTCACTAATTCTCAAATGAAGTTCATTCCAATGCTCCCTCTCCCTTACCTAGTTCTGTGGGTTTTGTCCAATACTGTTCCTCCTATCCCTGTCTACTTAGCAGTTGGACTTTCTTCAGGTAAATTGATCCTAAATTCTCACGGTTTTCATCTCCCCTCCAGAAGGAATTTGATTTATACATGTGGAAGGTCCTTTGTGGAATCCATACAAGGCAATGGGATGTGAGTGCCTTTTCAGGGGCAGTCTCTGGCATTATGGCCCTATTCCTCTTCATTTAGCCTTGCTGCTCATTGTGTCCCATCATAAAATGAGGCTACAGCCTTCCCGGGATAATGCTCGCAGCTGCCTTATGGTGGAAGAGTCTGTAGCACATTTCTAAGACGTTCAGCATCATTCTACTTTATTCAAAATGAGATTTTTCTGCAGTTGGCTGGAAATTGCAAATCCAACTAATGGCATTGTATCGTCTTCAGAGATTGCAAGTTGATGAGTTCTTTACTTTAAAAAAGCTTTTTTAGTGGGGCACATGCCCGTAGTTTCACATTGTTGAGAAACAAGGAGGTTAAGTGATTTGCTGTTTTATTCTCTCTTCATAATTAGGTATTGATCCCAAACCAAACCTTTGCCTTGAAAGCTCCTTGGGGGTTTATCCTCAATAAGTATCTGATTCCCTCCAAGAAAGATTGGTGTGCTTCAAACCAGGATATACAGAAAGTGACAACAATTAAAATATTTCTTTATGTTTTTTCACAAGCCTTCTTGCTTGCCAGCTGGAAAAATACAAATTGTCAGTAACCTCCTGACTTTCTAATGACAGTCATTTTGTTCATTTCTTTCTGTTTGTGGTTTCTCTGCTCTTTGATAATGAATGTCTTCTACCTGTGTTTGCCTTACAGATTCCTCTTCCAGTTTTTTTTTTTAATTCTCATGATCTTTGAAATCTGCATCTTGGTCCCTTTGAATTCAGTAAAAAAATTCCGGCCAACTTCAGGCCTTTAAAGCTTGAAGGAGGGCCCTTTAAAGCTCTAGACTGCCACTGACTAAGACACATTGATTTTCTCTTGGCATATCAAGGTTGGAAAACAAAATGGTGAATCCAGGGGAAGAATGCATTTCTCATCCAGTGCAGAGTGTTTGTATTAAGACCCTTAAGGAAAAAATACTCAAGTGAACAGACTGTCATTTCACTGCCTAAGTGGACATTCCTTATGGGATGACAAGCCAAGATGGAACATGCTTTACCCATACGTTCTCTGCTGCTGGAGCAACATGGCAGTGAAGGTAGCACTTGCTGACAAGTTGCTGTCAGGTTGTCAGACCTCACTGATAAGGGTGGATGGTGACCAGCTGAAATCACAGGTGCTGCACACCCCCTCCCCATCAACCTGGCTGCTTTGAAACTGTGATGCTGCACAGGCTGGTGAGGATTCGGGTTAGTGCCCCATCAAGTAGGTACTCTGCAAATACACTGAAACATTTGGTTTCAACATGAGTATTTTTGGCATAATGCAGGACAAAATGATAACTATAAACTGTGGGACTAGGCACTCAGATCTTTCCAATAGGAATGAGCAAAGTAGCAGCAGGTTACTGCATGGCTAAGTGATTTCCCTTAGGAAGTTCCAAAGCAATAGATATTTTTTTATCTGTAAGGCAGTTTCTGTTTTGCAAAGATGTGAGGAATACAGGTAGGACAAAGGGCTGGAGATGTGGAGATCCTTATTTCCAGGTAGGAATTGACTTAGTGCAATGCGTTGTCTTTCATGAAACAAGCTCTGAAAAAACAAGAACTTGAGCATAGCACTGAGCCCCAGGCCAGTGCCCTCACTGTGAAACAAACCTTCCACTTGATTTTCAATTGTAAATTAACTTCCCCGGTATGGCAGATGGATCCTACAGAGGTCAGTTTTCTATAAGGGAGTGGCAACCCCTTTTTCATTCTCGGTGTTTCACAGCCATCGGGGTTGGTGCTTTTGCATTTTTATTAAGCTGCCCATCAAACAATTGGTGCTTTACAGTGATGAGCAGCAAAACTGTCACTATTATGTGGACAAGAGAAGGACCCAGGACAGTGTTTAAAAAGTGATTTCCCCAAAGTCGCACAGTATTACTGGCAAAATAATGGGGTGGAACCTGCAGTGTTAGCCTCATGCTCCAGCTGCCACAACAATGATTTCCCTCAGAGAACTGATCTTTATTTTGAAGTGAGTCACATTTAATGTTACAGATGGGGAAAACTGACACTTAAGAGAAGCGATCTAGTCCTGTAAGTTATTCCTGTGCTTGGATAGAGACTGCCTAGAAGGTTTTTCAAAGTAAGGCACTGAATTCCCATTTATTTTAATGCAACTCAGAGTGCTAGCTGTGTTATTTAACTTCACATACCATCTGATCAGGGAACTCCATTTATCCTCAATGGAAAGAAAGGAACTGAAGGTGGTTCCCTCAGGTGTGCATGTCTGCGCTGAAAACTTCCACACTTCGGTGAGCTAACTCCGAGTATGTGAGGGGGGTTAGATGCAGTTGGAGTTTTTACCTTAAATATTTGTTTGTATCGGGATGACAGTGCTGGTGACTGCAGACATAAGATGCCCAGATTCACACCTGAGGTAAGTGCTTGCATACTGCTTCAGTGTCTTAGAAGACCACTTAGTTGACAACACAGTCCAGAGTTGGGTAGGAAGTACCATGAAATTAGAGTTATAATTTGACCATAAATTAACTTCATGAAACTTAAGAACTAGTCTGCTGACGTTATAATGCTATTACTTGCTTTCCTGGTTCTTTGGTCAAGGGCAGCCTTGCTTTTTAAATTTTCTGTATATAACATAAAACCATCTAAAATTCAGCCTCTACTGGGGAAGTTTTGATTTGCTTCTCACTGAGTCTAAAAAAACAAAAAAGAGATGTGAGCCATGTTTGATACACAAACACCTGGACTTTGATTTTTAAAAATGAAATACATAAACAGGTAATAAATCAGGCTATTAAGGCATTATACTTGAACATTAACAATATACAGATCCTTTGGTTTTACAGAGATTTTATCTGTATTATAGAATGACATAATTTTCACATTACATAGACTTTATCTGTCCTCAACTTTTCACAGAGGAAGCTCACATTAATTACCCCACGTTATTAACGTGCATCTCACTGTTCCATTCACAAATCTTCAATTAGCAGATGGGAATGTATATTTTGCTGTTTATTCTAAACATCAAGCAGCTGAGCAAGTGAAAGCAAAAACTCTTAAGGTGGAAGATGATTATTAAAATACAGTTTTCTTATCAGGTTAGTTTTTAAAGCTGAAAAAAAGGTGACAATTGACATTTACCCTAACGAGTCCCTTTCCAGCATGTTCACATTTTCTCCACACGCTGACACACTCCTCTGACCCCTTGTTTAACACTGTTGTCCCTTTTGCACTTCCCTCTGCCATCTCCTTGCACTCCACACACACACTTGTGTAACACTCTCCTGCCTCTTCTCCTCTTCCCAAATATTTTCCTTCAGCTTTCACATGCTCCCCTCTCAGTTACCCGTGTTTTCTGCTGCCCCTCAAGTTCCTTTTCCCTTGTCCCATTTTTCTCCTGTGCCAGGGGCTGTCGGAGGTGACCGTTTCCCAGAGGATGCTTCACCTCTTCGTATTTGGGAGAGAAGACTGAGCGGCCTCATTCCATATGGACCATCTGTGAGTGACAACCCAGGACAAGATAATGTCGCCCTGGAGGCCAACTTAATTTAGGAATTTTTCACAACTTTTTACAAATAGACCTAGTTTAATCTAGTGGAATATTTATGAGAGTTAGTGACACTGCCAGGGGCAGGAGTTCAGGGGAAAGCAAGATCCTTAAAGTTTCCTAACCCCTGACTGACTTAGTAATTAATTTGTGCCTTAGTGTGTTACAGCTCACATCTCATTTTGTTTGTTCTTCTGTAATCCACACTCCACAGTAATGGAAATTCTCATAGGCACAAAAGTATTTAAGCTTATCTTTTAATCCTGTCCTTGGCCTTAGCTGTAGCTTATCAAATGAAACTAATTATTAGGGTTTGAGTGTGACAGAAGTCTTCAAGAACTCGAAAATCCATCCAGCAGTGTATTAGATTGTTGTTTAAAACCTGTGCCAAATCTGTGATTTAACTCGTCTTCACTGAACTAATGCAAAGATGGATGGTCAGCTGAGCAAGCAGGGGAAGCGAGAACTGCTGCACCTGTAAGGCTGTATTTAGTACAACATTTCAAGCCCTAAAGATAACTGTTTGTGTCCTTTAAAATCACAAACAGTGAGTCAGAGAGAGAGAGAGATTTAAACTGTAGGAGCTCATCATTTCCACCTCCGAATCTCTTTTGTTGAAACTGGCTCACAGGATGATGCTATGGTTGTACGTATGCTATAAACAAAACCAGCAAACTCTGCTCTTGGTGTCAGATGCGACAGTGCTCCAGCCAGCGGGGAACTGAGGGTCTCAGGAGCTCCCACTGAAGCGATGAGAGCTAGGAACGCATCTGCAGGATTACTCCAGGGCAGGTTACCCCGGGGATGGCTTTTGGCACGCTGTACCGAATGCTCCTCCAGAAAACAAATGCTCCAACAGCTTTCATGGTCGAAGAGCCGTTATACCTCAGCAAGCCACAGCCTAAGTGCGCAGTTCCTTTTGCTAAGCGATTCCTTCACTTGTCCTTGTGCTATTTCTGGTACACAGAAGGCATCTGTCACTGACTGCCATATTCCCACCCCACCTCTCCAGACTAAGGCTGCTCGACTCCTTTTCGAGCTTGTGTTTGAGGAGTTGGAACTCCACCTCTGACAGGGCATGGAACTGTAGATCTCTATAAGACATTTTGATAGCATCTACTTTATCATATTTTCCTGGCATTCCATATTTCTTGCTACCCATATGGTTTTCTGTCTGTACTGCTGGAAAGCTACACTCTCAGCTGCATTTATTTGGTAACACTTTGTGTTCAACCTATGGTTTTCTTTGATGGCTGTTTTACTGGTAGAGGCAAGAGTGTGCAGATAGATTGCATTAAAAAGTCAAAAGCATAAGAAAAAAAATAATAATAAATCCTCTTTTAATTATAACTGTTTCCCTGAAAATAAGTTTAGTTTACATGTTTAGTAAACTAATGTTTTAAATGTTTAAACATGTTTTATTTAGTACATAAATCTATTTCCTCTAAAGTGGAAATTCTTGAAAAAAAATAGGGTTTTTTTTTTGTTGTGTAGCTTAAAGACAATATTGGAGAGTTGCTTAAAAATATATACTTAAACCTCTGTATTTGACGTAAGATATGCTGTGACAACCCCACGTGCTGCATTCCTACTCATTTGGACCCCTGAGCGAGCCCAAGTTTCGACCTGTGTTGTGAAACCATCGCTGCATTTCAGCGAGTTGCAGCTCCCTGGTTCTCCACCTTTGCAGCAGAAGAGGGACGCGCATTGTCCCTCCCGCTCCACATCATCGACACAGGATTTTCAGCGGAGTTGTTGGTGCTGAAGAAAGGAACTCGCCAGCCACAGCAACACTGCAATTGTTTAATTTCACGACGGAAAGTTTTGCTGAAGATGTAGTAAATAAAAGGGTTATACGCTGTTGAAGATTTGGCAAACAGACAGGGCAGCAGTGTAACAACGGGCTGTAGGGAATCACTGGAGTTAAATATGGACCAGAAGCTGGCTGCTGCATACGGTGTCCAGGAGCTCAGGAACCCCACAGAGATGAGCACAGCCATCTGAAAGGGAAACAGGGCTTCAGTTCTCAGCTTCACTGACAGGATCTGATACTTGGGCACATGGTGTGTGGGGGGAAAATCACACCTCAGGCAGCTGAGATACCTGGAACTGTATGTTTGCTGCGGTCTGACAGGAGCACAGGTAACACTGCACAGTGCCTGTATGCTTTTGTTCCCACCTAGCACATCTACAATGGGTTTCTTATGAGTCCATTGTTTTCATCTTCTTCCCTGACTCTGGCTGCAATATGTCATGGGAGACACAACCCAGCCAGATAGTTTAGCCTTTCAATAGACTGGTCTCTGGAAAGCTTGGGTCAATTCTGATTTTCCACAAGAAATGAGCAACTAAAGTGCATATCTGAAAAAAAAAGTTATATTAAAAATTCCCATTTCTATCCGGAATTTCTGTGTAGCTCTCACTCAGAATAGCCACTCAGTCAATTAAAAATACCTAGGATGACAGAACAAGACCTCCACCCCAGCTACAACATGAAAGGATTCAACAACTATTCCAGTAAGACTGGAAATCTATTATGTCCATTAAGTTCTTGGATGCAACTGCCTACAAATTTAACAAGCTGCATTGTACCCATAATATATTATCCTGATCAAGCTACTGAACTGATAAGGATTCTAGAAGCCCCCTACTCCTCTGAGGAGTGCAGAGTATGGGTGAGACTCGAACCATAGCTTCCTCTTTGGTCACTACCAAACAAAGCAAAGAAGGGTCTTCATGAGCCATGCATGAGCAGAACCAGTTCTCTGCAAGCTCCTGATTACTCATCACTGGGATAACTCACCAATGTCAGCTTCTTCTCCAGTTTAGCTGCATTAGGGATCCTGTCAACATTCTGGATCTCTTGGTATGCTTTATGAACCTTCCAGGCAATTCCCAAGTAACAGGTAACGATGGTCAGTGCAGGCAGGACTGTGCACAGGAGGAACATGCTCAGGATGAATGAAAAGCCGTTGGAAGAGTTGTGGAACTTGCTCCAGGCGATTGTACAAGAGATGCCAAATGGCTCAGGGCCATAGTAGCCCCAGCCTACCAAGGGCAGAACGGCCCAGAGCAAGGAGTAGAGCCAGATGAAGGTAATCAAGATGCGAACAGTGTTCTTGGTGATTTTGTTACCTGCAGAAAAGAAGAAGACCAACCATATACGGATCTCACCTCAGTCATAACTTTTCAAACAGAAGGGTGGTGGCTACAAATATACCCGGGATTCTGCTGCTGAAGTTCCTTTACCTTTGGTCTTCTTGAGAAACGTAACAGAGCGTCCATGGATTAGGTGACACCTGAGTGCAGCCCTCAGTGCTATTCTAAAGTTTAGTAGGTCAGGGAGCTTTACAGGATCAAGTTGAGCCCAACTGTACCATGTTCCCAGCCCCGGAATGCCAGGAGAATATTCCTTCCTCTCAAATTCCAGTATGTCTGCTTGCACACAAATAGGAAGACAAGACAGTCTTGTCTAGTGAACATTTGGGGTCTCCACTCTCAAGTAGTTTCACTTGGTGTTACAGAGAAGTAAGAAACCTCATTGTTTAATACAGAATTTAATCAGGTCCTTCTAGGAACATTAGGGCTTGATGTTGGACTTAAAATTGAGGCTTGCTCCTACAACTAGTGAACTGATACTCCATGCCATATTCCACAAAGTATTTCTCTGAAAGTAATAGCCCAAATGCACCACTACAAGGTTACCAGAAACAGAATTACTTACTGTCAGATTTGGATGAATTGGTGACAAGAAATCGAATCACAGCCATGGCACACAGGGTCATCATGCTGCAGACACCAAAAAGAAAACCCATCAGGGCATAATATATGCAGGACGCATCTCCTCCCAGCCAAGCGTGGTTCCAGGCGGATGCAATGGCCAGCGGATACATGCTGATTGCCATTCCAATATCTGCTACTGCCAAGTTGACTGTAAGCAGCTCTGGTGACTTCAGGAGGGAAGAGCGTTTCACAGCTGTAGCAAGGACAACTGAATTGCCAAGGATTGTCAGGATGGCTGAAAGAGAAGAATCAGCACAGACAATAATACCTCATAGTTTACACACCTGTGAAACCTGTTGACTATACAAATGATATGAAAAATGCCAGTCATTGGCCTGGGACTGAAGTCTGGAAGACAGGACGGACCGGGAGACCAGCCAGAATTCAGCACCTGCCTGGCTAACAGAGCACCACCACGCTCTGGTGGTTGAAAACCCGCCGGTGTGTACCTGCTGTGCCCTGCTATGAAGCCGTGCTCCTCAGCTCACGGCGAGGGAACCCGGTCTCCTAGACAGCAGGTAGGACATGCCACCTGGATGGCATTCCTGAGAGCTGCCCCACTGCTCGGCATCCCCACCACAGCATCCGCTGTTTTGCTTCAGCCAGCTCTTGGATTTCAATTCCTGCCTCCCTGCAGGGATTTCCCAGTCAGGCTGTGTTTCCATTATGGACCTGTTAGAGCAAAGAGTGCTTCAGATTTCTGTTCACAGCCTCCTGTAGTGCTGGCCAGCCTTACTGACTGGGGGAGATTTTGTCATATGAATAGCAGACCATATCTCACCCCTTCACATCACCACACTATAGCTCTTCACTTCCATGTCACACTCCGTTCCCCAGGCACTATATCCCACCTGTTCCCCCACGGCTCCTACCTCATGCGAGCAGCCCACACCCGTTCTCTCCATCCTTACATTATCCTGCACAACACACTATCAAGTAAAATGGGCCTATTCGCTTTCTTTTTTCCCTGGTAATATCCTCACTTACTTCTCCTTCCTACTGAAGAACTCCAGCTGTGCTGCCTGCTTGTCCCCTCCTCTCATCTGATGCCCTCGGCTTCCCAAACCCTTCCCTCTCTGCGATGTATCTTCCACTGGAGCCCCAGCACAAGCCTCCTGGGCTCTGAGCAGCCTCAGTAGTCCACATGGGCTGGCTGGGCAGCTCAGGGCTCTCCCTGATCAAGTGGTTCAGAATCACTCTGTGCCACAGTTCAGACACCCACACTGTTCTGGTGCTCTCTGAGTGCAGTGAGACAGACCATAGAAACTGTTTAGCCAGAAGCATGCAGCAGGCTGGAGATTGCTCTGCAAAAGGACCCACTGGACACATGTTATTCAGCTATGCCATAGGGCTTCAAAGCATTCAGGACGACAGTGTCAACAGTCCAAGTAGCAAACAACTAGAAGAAATTATTCCCTCTTTTTTTTTTTTTTTTTTTTTTTTCCCAAGAGAACATTGTGCTGGAGCTACACTTTGATCAAAGGTTTTCCTGAGAAGCTGCCCTCTAAAGTCAGGAATTAAATAGAGAAACAGAAGAAGACTCTGTCATGTTCCCTTGTCACTGTTATTGCAGAAAGGCTGCATTTGCTCACAGATGCCACATAATAAAGTGCCCACAGAGGAATTAATAAAGGCACATGCAACAAAATGGAATAAATACATTGGCATAAATCCAAGAATGGGCAGAGATCCCAAGACAAAGCTTAGACAGCACAGAGGTACAAATCTGAGACCCCACATCCCTCTTTCATTCCCTTTCTGACCACACACATTCACTTGGCACCTCTGAATATGCTTGAAGAGTTCTCTGAGCTCTCAGTTGTATGTCTGCACACCCAGAGATGCCCATGGTGGCTTGGCATGGGGCTGTTTGCTGACAGATGGCAACCCGTGGCTTGGTGAGGAGAGCACTCTCCTGCCAAACAACAGCCACAGGTTGGGACATCCTCAGGCTTCGGGGGGAAAACGAACCCAGTTCACTTTCTTCTGTGAGAGCTGTAACTACTACACAAAAGGTAGGAAGTAGCTCTTAGCATCGGGGAGGACATCCAGGCCCACCCTCTTTTTTATTTTGACAGATACTATTCCCCTCCATCCCGCTGCCTATGAGGCTGCTGGATGGCACAGGACAAATCTGTGAGATGCATCGATGTACTTAACTTTTGTATGAGAAAACAGCTGGTATCCTGACTTGTATTAAAAAAAAAAACCCTTCGTTGTTTTCCACATAGTGATTTTTCTCACCCAGGTCTCTGCTGTCAACACAACTGAGGGAGCAGTGCAGGGAAAAGTGTGCAGGAACAGGGGTGAGATGTGAAATGCTGAAGTTCAGCATTGCTGCTGAGAGGCTCTGTATTAAAACACATAAAAATATACGCTTGTCTTCTTTTTTCAAATGATCTGAATGGAAGAAGGTACTCGCATCTTAGCAAAATTCAGTTGGACTGCATGCCTAAACCAGTTCTGCTCCTCTCCAAATCTACACATCACCTGGGTACATGCAACAAACAGACAAGGAAGAAAAAGCTTAGCTAAAGCCATGCTGGAGCAGACTGGTAGATATGCCCACTTGTATTTCACTGTAAATCTGTCTTCAGCAGGGCAAACAGGCCATTATAAAATCCAAAAATGCTATTTGGAAACCCTGTGCTATTTTATACCAGTTTGTCCTACCAAGACACAGCTGCTCCTTATGCATAATGAACATCCCCCCCTGAGGGTCAGACCAGAGTTGCTCTCCCCTATCAGTCCCATGAAACAGGCTGCCTCATCTCTCAGTTCGCAGGGCTGAGATGCCGGGAGAAGTGGCAGACAACTTATTTTAAACACTTGTGATGCCTCAGAGGCAAACTTATGCTGGCAAGCCTTCAGCATTGAAACAAAAGATTGTAAATCTGAGAGCGGAGATTAATCCTGGCATCCAACCAACTCAAAGGCGATAAGCAGGAACCTGAGTGGAAACAGATAATTCTATCATTTCCCTCCAGCTTCCTCTGGAGCTGCCGCTGCTGACCGCAGCACTAACAGGGCAGCCCCACTGTGTCCGCTCCTAGGCTTGAAGCAAACAGGCAGGTTTGAAGGCAGAACTCACCTATGATCAGAAGAAAGACCCCAGCTCCGTAATCCACAACCGGGTGGAGTTTGGAAATGTATTGCTCCTCCATCATCCCTTGTGGAAGTGGGTGAAGGTTTTAAATCAAAGGTGAAGTGACTGTAGGGGCAAATAGACTCTTCCTCATGGTTTGCCGGCTGCAGATGTGAGGTGGGCAGTTGGGTGCTGTCAGTGTGAAGGGACCCTTCTGTTTTCTCCTCTCCCCCTCCCTCTTGTGTGGCAGGGGAGAAGCCTGGAGTGAGGGAAAGGCTCCCTCCCTGGGGAGAGGGAGTGAAAGCTAGGCAGAGCCACTGCCAGAGTGATCCCGCCTGCCTGCCTGCCTGGCAGAGCATCTCTCCACCCACCCCCTCCTCTCATACCACCCTGCTCCTTGGCTTGACAAGAAACTTCACAACGCAAATCCCCTCAAACTGCCATTGCTGAGCAAAACCAATTCAACCATCAGCATGGGAAATCCAGGCTGAGAGATCAGGCAGGGGAAGGAAGGTCGGCAGTTTTGTTTTCCAGCTTTATGGCTGAGTATGGGAAATACGAGGTGTTGAAGTATTAGAGGAAAAGTGTCTGCTGAAGGCGTTCAGAAGGGCCAAAGCCGCACCACTGAAGGCAGGACTTTCAGACCTGCTCCAGGGCAGAACTGGAGGATGCTCAGTCCGGTGTGCACAGCTGCAGAGCACCGCAGCAGAATCAAGTTCTGAGTTCACACTAGTAACACTTCAGAGTTTTCACCTGCCAGGCAGCCAGAGCAATGCCTTACATCCGAGTTTACCTTCTCCTTGTAATACTCAAGCCTTAAAATCATCATAATGCGCTCTCAGTCTTAATGCTAAGTTTTGCTCCAGGCTCCAAGCTAGTGCTACAGGTTTATCTATCAATTTACATCTGCAGGTCTTGGTTTTGGTGCACGCACTTAACAGCTCTGTAGTTGCAATGCCATTAACCTGACTTTTAGCCTGGGCAGCACCCACCCAGCACGTTGAAGACTTGACCTATTCTAAATTACTTAATTCCAGTACCTGGATATGCTAAGCTGCATTAGCATCATTCTCTGCTTGGCCTATTTTACTCTGTTCAGACATAGGGAATTGTAAAATCCCCAAGAGCATGTGGGCATCTCATGTGCAATCTAGATGGAATTTAGGTGCTTAAGTATAGAAGGAACAGCCTAAATTCTGAAGTCCTTAGGGATCTGAGAGACTTTGAAAGCTTTGAGTTTCACCATAAAGCGAAAACGGCCACCTCAGCTTTGCTGCGTGTCTCTGGGCTTGTTCCCCACGGAAGCTGTCTGGGATTTACACACCAGGGATCCCTGTGCTGAAGACTTGGAGGAATAATTCAGCAACAAAGTACATGCAACACAACACATATAGCACAAGGCTCATTAGTACTCACAGTCTTCTCAGGGCACCTTTGTCCTAAAAGCTTAGTCCTCCTCTGTGAAACGGATAAATCAGTTCCCTCCTCTGGTTTCAGAGGCTTGAATATATGTTTTTCCTGTAAAAGCTTTTTATTCTGCATGTTACAGAGATGCTTTGGGATAAGGAAAACGGCATAACAGAGAGAAGCTTTCCTCTCCACTTGAAGCTGGATTACTCCACACCTAAATCACAAGATTAGAGGGATAAAAACCAACTGGTATCTGACTCTCTAGTGTGGTGCTGAAGGGAGCTCTTGGCCCAGAAGTTGTTAATATATTTTGCAATGAACAGCTATGGCATAGAAAAAAAATCTGCAGGGGTAATGGTGGTTCAGTACTGGCCACTAGCTACAGCTTCAAAATGTGAAGTAATGTCACAGAGATGCTGCTCGGGGTTATAGTTATTACTTCAGATAAACAAAATCCCTGTATCTGGGACCATGGCCCCACATCAGGGTTCCCCGCTGTCAGCATGCTGGGTGTTAAGCATTTTGTTCTTAGTAAATCTGCCTCCACCACTGAACAGAGAACTTGGGTATGAAATTCAGCACCAATTCTGCTGTCACAGACACAAACCTTATTTTTAAGGGAGACTGAGCACTACTGAGAGTTAGGTGGCTTCATTAGCCTACAGCAATGCTCTAGTTCCCAAGTCCTGATGTCAGGAGCTAAATGGAGCCAAGATAGAGCAGAGGAGAGCAGAGAGGGAATGTCTATTTTTCCATCAGAGAACAGATACTGTAGCTCACAGTATTGTCCAAGTGGAGATTTCAAGAGATGCTACAACCTAATAATTCCCATCCTCAGAAACCACTTCTTTGTACTAAGCTACTTCTTGACTGAGGCTGGCTTATGTGTAGTCACTTTATCTGAAAAATTCCCCCAACCCACTCCATGTTGCTCCAAAGTCTGTAAAAACACAACGGAGTCCGCATGTATTCATGGCACAGATAAGTACTAGGAGGTGGAACAGTCCACCAGTTCTTCTCCTGAGCTTATAAAATTCGATGACAGAAATTGCTGGCCTGAAAAATCTGAGCAGCTAAGACAAAAAGGTTGTGAGGTTCCTGTTTAAACTGGACAGCTAGGAAGGCATGAGTTATGGGTAAAGGGAAGCAAAAACAGGCACGAGGGACTCTGAGTCTTATCAGGGTGAAGAGAGACTGATGGTCCAAAGCTTGATCCAATGAAAAGAGCACATAGAGTCATTGAGGCTGGAAGTCACCTCTGAAGATGTCCAAGTCCAAGCCCCCTGATCAGAACAGGGTCAGCTACAGCAGATTGCTCAAGGCCGTATCCAGTTGGGTTTTGTATATCTCCAAGGATGGAGACGCCACAACAGGTGGAGCTCCTCTGCAGACATCTTGCTCCTGTGCCCCTTTGTGGTCTCATTCAAAGTCTCATAGAGTTTTTGAATAAAGATACCATGTAACTCAAGAAACCAAGCACCTACTCATGAGCTGTTCAGTACAGACATCTTTCACTGAATGTTCCTTGGCAGCAGATAGTCACCTGAGTGTAGTTGTTTGCTGCAATGCCTCTCAAGCCTTGGGTATCAAGTGAGTATCAATTTAATCTAGGAAGGTAGGATATATACAATATTAATTACAAAAGAAAGTTCTTCTATCAGAAAAGGCTAGAAAAGGACAGATATCGTGTCTCAAAAACATGCCTAGCAATAAGTCTTAAACAGATTGATCAAATCAGTGGAGTCTGTTCAAGAAAGAGAGGTTACCATTTGATCCCAATTTGGGGAAGATATATCTGCTAGAGTCAGCAAAAGAGAGAGTAAATCCTGTGACAGAAAGAAGATCGGTGCATTCCGACAATTAATCCAGTATAGTGCACACAGAATCGTAATATCAGTAAATTAAATGATGCCAGATCACCACAAAGATGCTGGAATTTGACTGTTCACCTTGTTAAATTCACAGAGCAGTTGTTGGCACTGTTTTGGGCTGGGGTAACTAGCACTGTCCTAAGTCATTCCCAGGCACAGGTCAGCTAAAATGGGCTCAGGACCATTCCCGATATGGCAGTAAGGACATTGATTTTGAGGGTAAGGTGACAGTGTTTAGTTCCCTGGTACAGATGTTGCCCATCGGTCTTGTTCTCATCCTGGATGCAAACATTTAGCTGAGAAATAGATTCTCAAGGTGCCGTCATTGGATGAGAAGTAACTGTTTTAAAGATTACTTATATATAAATATATATATATCTTATAATTCTGATAAAGACAATTCTTTGGAAAGTTCCTGGCCTGTGTCACGTAGTCAGCTCACCTAATGTTTTGGGGTTTTTTTTTAAATCATGACAGAGGGCTCAGTTCAAAGAGCCTGACATCACCCAATCCAAGTCAGTTGTCCTGCTTTCCCACTTGTTGCATGGTCCATCCTCTCACTACTGAAATAAGGTATTACATTTCTTCAGGCAAGCAAAGAGAAAACAGAGGCAAGATTAAAACATTTTGCTGAGAATTTAACGACTCCCTGAAGACCCCATTGGCTACATCAAGAGCCTAGTCCTCTTCCAACTTTTGTGGGCACCTTAGATTACACTGTGGATATTTCATGCTGGTTTAGATGGCATTTAATTTATTGTGAAACCCTGAATTTAGCATTCACATGGGGTAGGATTACATCAACAGTTCAGTTACGAAATGGAAGAAAAGAAAATAAATGATTAAAACCAGAAGAGTTGACTGATCCCAAATCCAGTGCATTATTCATGCGGTGTTTAACAATAGCAAGTTGTACCCAGCATTATCTTTCCGCACGTCGGATCAATCTAGATTATCTGTTTACAACCAAAGCACAGTCAAAGTTTATACATCTTGACAGACACAGCTTTTGGGGATCATATTTTAGAACTGTTTTGTGGAACTTCAATTTAAGGAAGTGCTCTTTAAATTAGACAGACAGAAGAATAAAGTTGCTACCTCTCACTTCTGAAAGGTTACATGAAACTTAAAATTAATTCACCGTGAAAACATATATACGTATTTGGTATAAATATATACATATATATAAACCAACTTCCTATCATTGATGTAAAACAAGGTATGGGTTGTGTAATTACTTGATGCTACCAAGTTAGAATGTACCACAACTTTTTCTTCCTTTCAACAGAAAAAAAAAAAAAAAAGAGAAAAGAGTATTCTGAATCTGTAGGACTAAGGGAATTGTTCTGAATTATCAGTTTACCAATACGTGGTAGTTTAATTTGCAGAGAGTTTTGGAGCCAGTGATACTGTGTTTGGTTTGGTACCATATATCAATATTGTTGATATCTCCTGATATGTGGAGAGGACTATGAATCTATGTCTGTATCTGCACAGAAGTCATGTCTATCAAAAATAGTCCTGTACCATTTAGAAGAGGATCATGGCTTTGCTATTCCTCTTTACCTCTGGCTGCTCTGTCCAGATCTTCTCTTCCGTGAAGATTCTGAGACCTCAAGCTGAGCAGAGTACTGGAAACAACTTATTTGGACAGTCCCTTTTGGGTGCCTTCTCCTTGCTTCAAAACAAGTCTGTCATGATGCACACTCAAGCTTTTTTATTAACAAATGCCACCTTTCTCAAACTCTGTGGAGGAGATGACTTCATAATTTTCTCCAGGAATTCCTACAACTTCTTTCCATTTAACTATTAGCCTATTTCTGCAGTCTTTCTTACTTTTGGAAGCTCATCTTTGAACCGAGACCTCTAGTTGAGCTTCCAGCTTTCACCTCCATTTATGAAAACCAGAATCAGCATTTAAGTTGAATTCTCAGAGTCTGCTCATGATGTTGTATGTTATGTTTTCAACAACCAAATCTTGTTTAAGCTGGTATTTGCAACCTCAAGCATAGTAATTTCTAAATTGTTTTCTTCTGGATGTCTGCACTGACTTGCATGTTATTGCCTGAGGGGTCATTTACAAAGTCTAAATTTGGTCTAAGGACACTAACCTCCCCGGCTTCCCCCTACAGTAACTGAAGGTAGTTGCTCCCCTGAAGAATCCAGTTTGGATCAATAAAATTTTCTCTTTCACTAAAACCATTTTTACATCTAATACTCAGCTGTTGGTTAAGCCAGTCAAAGTGGGTATAGCTTCCACCAGAGCAGTTAGAGACTCAACAGGAAGACCTGAGCTGCAGCTGTTATCCCAGCGAGCGTTTGACCCCGGAGCAGAAAGTGGATTCCAAACCCAAGGCCAACACACAGGACTGAAAGATGATTTTAAGATTTTTACATCGCTTTTATTCTTCACTTTTAAGAGTTGTTCAACACTACTGGCAGTTTGAGGTGAGAGTAAAGAGCATTTTAACACTAAATGATTGAAAAATGTACCAGGGATTGAGACATGAGGAAACAAAAACTTGTACAACATCCACACCAGGACTAGTAAATATAACATGGAACTAAAACCAGAAGCTCACGCTTATCAAACAACAGTGTCATAATTTGTTTGTAGCTGGTAACCATTGATACTCATTCTGCATTGGTGAAAAGGAGAAGATGTACAGCTATGAGGAAAGTCACACATGGAGTAAAGATGTGTTGTGTCCCTGACACGACAAGCCAGCTCTTTCCAACTGGCCAACAGGCTGCCCTCTCAGAAACAATTTTAATTATTATTTTTTTTAACAGTTCCCAAATATTAAATGAAAAGCACTAATTTGAGAAGTAGTAAGAAAACAAGACACAGCAGAAACATAGCATGAGGTGGGAAGGGAAAGATGGTTATCAGTTAAGAAAAGGTGAATTTAACATGCAAGTATGAAGCATATTACAGCTATTTCTTTCAAAGGTGTTGAGAAGACAGACACTAATACACTATGAGTGAAAAGGAAATGGCACTGAAGGTGCTAACATAACATGAAAACTACTGCTATATCAGGAAAAAAAACAAGAATAAAATTTATTGCCCATGGTGTGGAATTTGACAATGCAAACCTGCTCGTATTTAATATGGTGACAGCGTTCCTGGACCTCAATTTTAATAGTATGAGCAGCACTAATACTCTGACTTTCAAGGTTTCAAAGACAAATTCATGTCCTGTTATGCTGGATTTTGCACAAATAATCATGAGGGGACACTCACTTGCAGTTTAAGTAATTTTTCAACTATTTATTGACAGTAGTTTTTGGTAGTGTTTTGCCAGTTATCAGGCCTAGCATCAAGGACACAGCCAGCATAAAGATGAACCAATGACCAAACTGTATTTGATACAAAAGGGCCAGTACATGGGTGAGCGCTGGGGGTACAAACAAGTCAGATTATACATAATCAACATCAATCCCACTGACCCCAACAACAACACCGCACGGCCAGCAATGGGTGGGATAACCAGTGAAATGCAGTCTCCCAGAGAAGGGACGGGAGACAACCAGGTCAACAAGCCAAACACATCAGACCAAGGAAGCCACACACTGGATCTCTACACAGCCCATGTTTACAAAAGCCAGACCCGACTGGAGCCCAGTCCCAGGGAGGCGGGAGGTCCTTCCCCAGCAGGGAACTCTGCACAGGGCATCGCCCTCACACACAGACACTGCCCCTCCTGCAAGGGGTCCCAGCTGTTATCCCTGCGTGGGACACCTGACCTTGGGTTACTGACTGCGGGACCCCTGGGGTCATTGACCCAATGGCTCTGTCTGCCAGGCCGGCCCACCCTTTGGGAAGGGCTGTAGGAATCACCCAGATGTCAAACCATAATTTGGGGCTTGGGGTTGAAACCCTAGCATTTCAGGCAGCAAGTTCCACTGAATTTCCTTTGCATTTTGGTCCTGCACTCCATTTATTCATGATTCTTCTGTGTCATTCTGATCATGGGAAAAAGCTATACAATTTGTAGAATGAAAGACCCAGAGCTCAACCACCACAAGACTATTCCTGTGCGGTAGCTCTGTATCGTCATTCTCTGCACACCTCTAGGCAGACTGCACACAGGAGCAGGGCTGCAGAGAAGGATGAACTGGGAAGCAATGCACTGCAGCCACTCTATGCACCAAAGAAACCCCAGTGAACAGACTGACTCATTTAAGACTCTCTAGTTCTGTGTAACTGTAGCATGGTGGCAACAAAGACTTGACTGACTGTGATGCTGAGCTCAGAATTGTCCTGAAAGCAGCAAAATAGTAATCATGCCAGTGGGAGCCAGACATCAGAAAGGGATCACAGTGTGTAGGATTGGGACTGTACCTGCCCAGATGACTCCAGCATCACTGGGAGCCCGAGGCCAGCTCTTCAGGAATCTTCCCAGCTTTAAGACCAGTCTCAGCGCTGCTCCTTCTTTGTCTTCTTTTCACATGACCTAGTGCTGATCGGGACTCACTCCTTCCTCTTTCAAATGACAAAACTCAGTTCTCCCCGCTTTGTTGAGAAATACGGAACAGTGTTGA
The DNA here is from genome assembly GCF_003259725.1 of Athene cunicularia. Lineage (NCBI taxonomy): Eukaryota > Metazoa > Chordata > Aves > Strigiformes > Strigidae > Athene > Athene cunicularia. The sequence continues at coordinate 5,280,497 of NW_020799097.1, forward strand.
GAGGTAGCATCACTCCAACAGCACAGGTGAAACTGGTCCTTCTCTTTGTTCTTTAACTTCGGTAGCAGGACTAGGATCTGGCAGAATTGAGACAGGACAAAACAGGCTGCGGTGGTGGTGGCCACAAACGGGCATGTTTGGCATCCAGGGTCATAGGGAATGGCTAACACTTGATGGTCTTTTAAAACATGGGCATGAGGACAATAAAACCCACCCAGTGGTGCCTCTGGTAGATTCCAATGATTGCATTCTTGCTTGTGTTGGTGTTGCATGCTTCACTGAGGGATGGAGAGGGGGATTTGTTTTGAGGGGAGCTTGTTAGATTTATTTAAAGGTTGTCAGAGGAAAGGTTACCAGAGTGGGAAACAAGAGATGGAGGTATTTTTATTACCTGTGGGGACAGAGGTGAAGTATATACTGATATTCTTTAGCCAGATGGTGTAACCTAGTTGTGTTGACACCGTGGAGTCTTTGGACACTGTTTGGGTTTAAAAACACTGTCTGCAGGACTGAAGCTCCAAGGTGCATCCACCTCTATTCCCTTTTCCAGTTTCTCCAGAGACAGCGACAGGGGTGTGATATCAAAGCAAGAATGTCTGTGTGTCCAGTGCAGACAGACAGTGGAGTAGGGCTCAAGGGTGCAGTCGTATGGCACTACAGATGAACTCAACGGTACTGCTCTTGTCCTGCTGTGGTCTATTGCGTGACACTCATCAAGACACTTCCTCTTTCTGTCTCTGATTTATCCACTGAGATCGTACATTTTTCAAGGTCTGACTGATCTACTATTTCTGCTCAGTGTCTGGTAACAATGCAGAGCCATTACTGGCTTGTGCCTCTCAGCACCATTGTGATACAACAATAGTTTTAAGAAGGAGGCCAATTTTCTTTCATATTAGGATTTGGCTAATTTTACTCTTACTAATTTCTAAACGGACCCACACAGGGAATTCAGAAATGCCAGATTTACAACTTATTATTTAGAGACACTTGGAAGAGAAAAATAGCTGAGAGACAGAATCCTGTAAAAATATAGTGGAAAATATGAGTGGAGATTCATGGAGATGCTTCCCTTGGATGGAAAAGAACAGGTTTCCTTGTTCAATCTGGAAAACAAGGCTTAATGGAGAAAGAAGACAGAAAGGTTGGGAAACAAACATGCAACAGACTTGATGATAACAAATCTCCTATTAGGTAGAATGGGGAAGACAAAACTTCTGTTCTACGATAAGCTGTGGTGGCACCAACAGGACTTTTAAAATGACCCTGTTAAGGACAGCATTCAGCACAGCTGCCTGCCCAGCAACCGCTAACGCAACAACCCACTGCTAAGGGAACTTCCCTGGATCTTAACTTCACATGAAAGAGCTTGGCTGAGTGAGTTTAAGGGTCCTGAGCAACAGGGATGACACCAGAAGCCTTCATGTCAAGACCCCCTGTCGCTTTTGAGGTTTTTATTAAATTTGCAAAATCATGTTCAGGTCTGTTTTTCAGCCTTCAGATTATATTTCTGTGAGTGAGAGAAGTCACAGCTATTCTGTCTTGACTTCCTTTCCATGGCCTTTTGACCCTTTCAGTCAAGTAGTGTTCAATCCCTGCTATACAAAACTGCCAAGACTCAAGCTGACTGCAAATATGGAAGAGTAGGACTGTGAGGCAAAGAAAAGCAACTACTGTACTACTTTCTCGATATTATTAGATATTAGGCACTAACTTTTTAATTGCTTGAGCCTTCCAAGTCAATCGAGCTGCAGCTACGTGTTGCTTTCAGAAAGCATATCCCACACCTCTGTGTTGGAAGGTGCTTAGTTTATTCCCTGGCACTTCACTCCCTCTTTGCAGTGGTGTGAAATGCCCTTTTTGCAGGGATGTAAAAGATCATCGAAATTGCAAAAAATACTTCCCACAAGTCTTACTAAACTGCAGTCAGGTGCTCGGCTCACTGTTCTTGATACTTGACAGGAAACAAAAGTGGGATTGGGGTTAAATTTAATAGTTAGTGGATATTCCCTGTATTTGCACAGAGAAACGTTCAGCTATTTCCTCCATGTTCAAACAGGGCTCAGCTATGTTTTGCCAATAGTTATCCCTCTGATTACCTTCCAAGAGCCATTCTGCAGTGAAAAACTAGGAAGAAGAACAAAAGGCCTCAGAAAAGTAATGCATGACTGCAGCCTTCTGCATCCCGAGGTAGGTGTGACACAAATTCCTCTGCTGCTTAAGTGATCTGCTGGACATCGGAAAAAATATTGTCTTACTTTTAATACACTGGTTTAGATTATTCTGTAATGAACCATTCTTAAAAACAGCAACTGTGAATACGTTCTGCACTCAATTACACTGAAAAAAAACAGAGATGAACCTAGCCTCAGAAAAAAAGAAAAAAAAAAATCAGAACAGTCTTGTGGTGAGGGCCCTGGGGAGTGCTGGGTTCAGTTCCTTGCCTTGCCACAGTCTTCCTGTCTGCTTTTTGGCAAGTGTTTAAATCTTTCTCTGCCTCAATGCCCAAAAATTGAATTATGGATGTCAATAAAGCTTTCTTCTTCTTCTTTATATCCTTTAAACCGCAAGCACACTTCATGGCATGGTTCTGCCCTGTGCGAACCAGCATCCTCTTGGGCAGTGTCTGGGCAGGATTCAAGGGATACCAGTGCACCAGGGACCGTTCCTGGTGGGCAGTTTCCCTCCTGTGCTGGGAGGGAAGAAGATTCAGGTGCATAGATCTGAGCGGTGCCACCCACCTGCCCTGTGGCTCAGAGCACAGCTGGTGGCTCCTTTTACTCCCGTAAGCACAGAACTTGGGGGCAGAAGGGGCTTGTTGTTGGGGGCTTGTTGAACTCATCAGCACGTGGAGGCAAAGGCCCCCATGGCACACTTTGGCTTATCTGGAAGTAGAGATGCTTTCCACTTGGAGAATCCCTCCCCAAGAGCATTTTCTGTTCAGCCTGTGTTGCAAACATTTGTTTGTTTGTTTGTTTGTAGACTCCATTTCCTCATTAGGAGAAAATCTCTGTATTCATTCAGAATAGGCCATCTTTATCCATTACGGCTATTTAGAAAAACCCTGACAGCATGAATACAACAGGCACAAAAACCATGAGGTAAATAAAGAACCCTAATTATGATGCTTTTTTCACTCATCATTTCTGTGATACTGACTTGTGACCAATTTAATGTGTGGAGATGACAGGATAATATTAATGTTTTTGCCTGTAACTGAATATATTAAAATATTTGTCTGTCACATGTACTTAAATCGATTTTATAACCCTAACATTAGAAGCAAAACTTATTTCTTGGCTTATAACTGGATGTATTAAAATCTGTCACGTGTACTTAAATCAATTTTATAACCCTAACATTAGAACAAAATTTATGTCAGCTAAATGAAACCATTTAAAAGTTTTAGGTCTATTTTAAACTGGTCATCCAGAGTTCTAGAATCAATGGTGAAAGACAGGAACTCCTGGTGCAGAAATACGCACCTTATCTGAATGAGATCAGTTGCCATCTGGAAGTGCCGACAGGGAGCCCAGAGAGGTGCCTTAAACAAGCCACCGGGTTTGAGGTGGCTACATTTGGTTGAGCTGAATCCTGTCCTGACTGACTTATTCTAGGCAACAGAAGAAACCTATAGGAAGGGATGAGTTGGAACCTAGGTGTTTCAAATCTCGAGTTAAGACTTTAAACTTTCTGTATATTCTCCTTGTTTCCACTACTAGCAAAATCTGAAATTCCTCAGACCACGCAACAGCCATGGATCCTGCTGTGCTATTTAATATAATAAAGTATTTTAGCCGTCCAGCATTAATATTATTTCCCCCAAGGTTTTAAATTACCAGTTTCTTCCTGTAGAAACATGATTAGGACAATGGTGTTATTTATATATCTATGATCCCAGTTTGACTGTGAAAGTCCTATTGGACCACAGGAGGAACATGAGTTTTCCACTTTGTTGTTGCAGAAAATTGTTGGTACCTGTAAGGCTCTGCTAATAAGGCAATAACACGTTCTCTGAGGCATTCTCCAGGCACGAAAGAGTAATCTTTCCCAGATACTGAAAAGAAAGATTGGAGCAGTGGGGTGAGTAAAAGTATTGCAAAAGCAGCCACAATGCCACAAAAATAAGACAAATCCTTAAACCCTCATATTTTCTCTCTAAAATCTTCACTTGCCCCCAAAGCTACAATGACCTTTCATGTTACTTATTGTTAATTAATGAAGTTTCAAGCTTGAGTAATACAATGCAATAACGTATTTCCTCTTATCAGTTCTCCCTCATAGAAGCAACATCTCTGCCCATCTGGCAGACAGGAAGAACATGCAGATTTATCCCAGTTTTTTCTACCTTGAATTCTTATCAAAGGTGCTTTCAGTCCCCTCATCACCAGAGGTTGTGTGTTTAATCCGTCAGACTTGCTACTGAGATGTAGGCTTCAAGATGGTCAGATGATGAAAGGATAGAGATTGCGTGTCAGGGAAACAGCTACTGATGGATTCACATGCTGATATCAGTCCTGTCAACGTTAGTCACCCACAGGCCCCCCTTACAGCACGGCTGGAGACAGACATCCTCCATATGAAACATCATCCCACCTCCCTTCAGCTGAGGTGACCTGTCCTTCACAGATCGTAACGAGAACCTATGTAAACAGTTTAGAATCGACTCCCTAACTTATTCCTGCCTCTGGTGAGCCAGCAGATCAGACTGCTGGGGCTCTTTGAGGAAGGCAGTCAACACTCAGATGGGATGGGGAAGCTGTTCTTTGTAAACCACAGACCAGTGGCAGCCCTGGATTAGATGGACAAAGTGTTGGTTGCCGTGATAACGAAGACTGTGGACTAGACTGATCAAATAAGAGGAGGTTCAGGTACTAAGGGGAGGGATTGTTGTGCTAATGTATATATACAGCCTTTATGACTGAGTGAGCCCCCATATTAGTCTATGACTCACTTTTGTTCTGCCAGCTCTGCTGCGTGAGTGACAACCTTTGGCAAAACATTAATAATAAAAACCAGAAGAATGATGTTATCTTAAATTGTGGCGCCCAGCTGCTAAATTAATGTATGCGAAAGCCCGGGGGTTTGCAAAGCCCGCTGAAGCCAGTGGAAAGATTCCCGTTGACCTCAGTGGGCTGTGAATCATTCCCAAATGGAAATGGAGCTCCAGTTCCAGTGGCTGTTCTCATATCCATGCAGATTAAACTTGGGACAGATCCCATGTCAACCATGGTGTTTGTTGGGTGATAAAGCTATTTGCTGCTGATAGGGCAAAGCATACCCTCATTGTACTCTGAAATGGGGATGGGATGAGTTCATCTGATCCCATTAGGTGTCTACATCTAAGATAATCACCCTCTGCCCTGGTACTCAGTGGAGAGAAGTCAGTATTTCATCTGCAACTCATCACTCCAAAACGGACATCTAAAATAGGTCAGATGACTCACACTCTGAATGCCTGTTTCTTCTCATTGACAATAAAGGGAGCCTGCAGTAATTTTCTCAGATTCAGACATTGACATGTGGTGGGAAGAATTTCACTGCAAGCATCTTCATTAGACAAGCTTCAAAAATGTTGTGTTTTTATCTCTGATTGCTAAATCAATCAGTTAAATCAAGGCAAGATCCCAGAGGAGATTCAGGTAAACCCAGATGGCTTTGAGCTGTCTTCCATGAACTACGGAGCTTTGCCTCCATGAGATTTTTATATTAATATCTTAAAAATATACCAAGTTTTTTCAGTAACAAGATTGCCTTTGATGTACCCTGATCTGGTTACATGTTCTAGATGACAGGTCTAAAATGGTCTCTGGTATATTCCAAAGACAATAAATGAACGAGAGGCTTCAAATTACTGCCAATACTTTGTTCTCAGAAAGCTCTCATCCCACTGGTGAAAAATATAGGGTGAAATTCAGCACCAAATTCAAATCTAAATGTACATGTCTACAACAGGCTCCTGTTATACTTGCTGAAGAACTAGTCAATAAAGGTAGTAGAAGCCAGAAAACAATTCACCTGATTAAATGTAGGTATCTACACTCTGTTGGTTCTAGAAGATCCTTCTCCAAACCAGGAATTGGGGCGCCAGCTCCAATGTAGTTACTTCACAAAGAAGATACCTAAAATTAGGTAATTGTAGCTGAAACCCACCCAGTGGAAACTGCCCACTTGGTTGCCGAGTAATAGCATCCTTACCTGGACCATATCCTGACAGGCTACAGTGTGGTGAGATGTGCCATATCCTGGACCACTAGAATTGTTCTGTCAGGACATAATGAATCAATAAAAAGATTAAAAGAACCCAAAATAAGCTTTTAAGTAGAAATTTCAATTTTAAGTGGTTTCCTGTGTACATACATATATATTTTTTTTTTCTTTCTTTTTAAAGTAATGCTTTTCTAAATGTGCAGGAAAGTTTTTATACTTGTGGTTTTGTTCATACTGAGAAAGAAAATACAGCATGAAACTTCAGTATCTGCCATGAAACGGAAATGCTGAGTTTCAAACGGCTCAAGTAAATTCGATAAAGCCCTGCAAAGATGAAGTGTACAACATCTTTACCGCAACCAAAACCATAAACTGGCTCCACAAGAGGACATGTAAGTGTGACTGCCAGTCTTTGTTGTGTCAGTCTGATCCCCTTCCACCAGATGTTTCTCGGATGAGAGTCCAGACACACCAACATAAAGCTTCTCACAAAATTACCCAAAACATAATAGAGTCCTTGCGAATTTGAAAAGCTCTAGTCAGAAACACAGCTTCTAACTTGGCACTTATCCTCAGAATATTCATGACTGTCAACAGCTATTAAAACCAAGAATAACAATGCCTATTTCCATCATACCAGTATTTTGAAATCTCACAGCACTCTGTGAACTTAACAGACTTATCCGAGATGTACAGACTCGTATCATCTGTTAGGGAATGCAGCTCCCTTTGGGGCAAGAACTGGACTTGTGGTCTCAAAAATTCTATAAAGAAATACAGATAAGGCATGAATACAGATTTCTGAAAATTGAGCCCAATTTGGATTTTCAGGTAGGCTCAATATGAGTTTTGCTCTCAGAATGCTCCTAGAAGCTGTATTTAGCTTTTGAAAGAGTGGGAAGATTTCTTTTTTAATGAGTGGTAGTAAGTAGGATTTCTCTCTTACTTCTCTCTTACTTCTGAAGAGGTGGCATAAGGTTTTGACATACTGTGATATCAGCCACGGGAACTGGTGCAAGGAGAAATTATGGGCCATGGAATTGTCAGTGCAATAAACATTAACTGCCTTTTGTGTTCCCGTTGATACAGCACTGAGGTGGCACCTGAGACACCAGGACTGTTCCAGTCTCCTTGTTTAGGCAAGAGAATCATCTATGTTTTCTTTTCTCAGTCTCTAACATGAGATATCTCCTTTGTAATATTTTTTGGTGAGAAGCCCGTCTAATAGAAATACAGTTTGGTTTGTTTCTGAGTGAACCACAGCTACTCCAGGTCACTTCAGCTAGGGAGAAGTCTGTCAGTGTTAACTTTGCCACTTCTGGAATATGTGCTAAATGCCAGCACAGCAAATGACCCTCTGGAAAAACCCCAAGTGCTGTTTTTGTTTGCCAGGGAAAGAACGAAGTGTCTTCCTATAGCACATCACAGTTGGTCTCTGGGGAAACACTGTGAGCTGGTGGCTTGGGACAATTCAGAGGAATCATGTGTCTCAAATAAATTTCTTCCTAGCCCCTTTCCTTGGAAAATTTTTCCTTGGAAATTTTCTTCAATTCAGCATTACGAGAACTGCGTTTTTCAGAGCAATGCTTGCTTGTGTCTCATCTGTGCTTAATTACAACATAGTCATTGAAAATATAATGCCTTCTGACTGATAAGTAACCCCAGTAATCGTCCTACTCTAATGAGAAGTCCATACCACTCAGTGAAAGACTCGATCACTTCTAACATGCTGTGTAACTGTCACTTATGCAAGACAGAATGATAGAAAAAATAGTATTTTGTACTTGCATTAATGGAATTTACTTGATGCCAGACTTGGTGCTCTGCAACACGCAGAGGAAAATCAATTCTGGAGAAAATTCATGTGTCACATAAAATGTCCCTTATGGGTTTTTTTGTTATGAAAAGTATAAGCTAAACTTTTAGGATGGAATAATCTAAGATGGAAGAAAACACAAAAATAGGCTAGTAGGGACCTGATGTGTTTAGCTGGGGTAAAGGTTGCAAAGACAAAAAGCTTTGGCTTCTCCTTTCCCATAATTCTCCATCATTTTCAATCTTGTCAGCATGAGTAATATAGTTGATTTTTGCTATGATTATGAAGCAGCTGCAGAATACATAACAAAGCTGGAAAGCCTTTTATCTATTTTGTTTTCAGTTGAGACACTCCTCCCAGCTGCAGAAAAGTAACCAAACTGTCTATAATTCCATAAACCACATCTGATCGGCATATAGTTCAGGTTTGCGGGGGATTTTTTAAGAAATCTTTTGAAACAACAACAACAGAAAATGTTACTTATGTGTTATAGTCAGACAAGATACCTTTTTATGTCTTCAGACAAGTTATCGTTTTTGCAGCCCAGAGCAGAAGTCCTAACTCCGAGGTTTCTTGTTCTGCATGTACCTGTTTCAGTCTCCCTTGCTGAGGACTTTGGCGATCAGCAGACTAAGTTTGCAGACAGAAGCTTTTCAGGAAATTACAGAAGTACATTTGGATGGGAGTCGTCTAAGCTACTCTAGATCCCCTTTACACACTACAGCAGGTATTTCCAGGTGAAAGATTCATCTTCTCTTAACGTAGACATCTACAGGTTAGACAGATCACATGCTAAAGAGTCTATTTCCCTTTTATCCATAAGAAGAGCCTTAGGTGTCTAGTTTAAAGGAAGCTTTATAGAAGCATAGATAGGTGAGGTAATACATTATTCTAAGAAGTGGCAAAAGAGGAGAAAAGAAGGTGGATTCAGTTCTGATTGGCTATTTTATTTTATTTTGTAGTAAGTGTTTCAATAGATTCCTTCACTGGTGCTAGAGGTTTTCACCTGATCAGTATTAATTAATCTTTGCTGGTCGTTCCCTGTTTGTTTTCCTTTCTTGCTCTCTGTCTTGGAAAATTGTCCCTGGCCCATGCTAATTCCTAACTATGCCTGGAAATTGCTTAGGAGAGTTTTAGTTTGCCTGGATGCATGCCAGACCAGTACTTTGTCAACAAAGATAGATAGATAGATAGATAGATAGATAGATAGATAGATAGATAGATAGATAGATAGATAGATGGATTGAGTTCTACTGCTTTGTGAAGGTGGCTGTCACTGTGTAATTTGTTGGTGTAGCCTGGCAGAGACAGAGAGATGGGTGGATAAATTCTGAACAGCAACTAGGATCTAGACAACCACTTCTGGAGGACAAGAGAAATTTGCAATAGGACATGACCAGATCACACCAAAAGGCCTCCAATCAGCAAAAATGCTCTGCCACGTGCAAAAACCAGCTAAACAATCAAATAATATCCAGTCAGAAGCAAGCAGAACATTCTCCATTGTGAGTGAGGATGTCTAGCCACCAAATGCTCTTTCTCATGTTTTCAGGTTGGTCTTCAATCCTTATGCCTGTGAAGAAACTTCTCCATAAATAAACCACGTGTAGTTTATTTTATCTGGTGTTGAGGTTTTATTTTATTTTAGGTTTATTAGGGATACAACAAAACTAAAAAAAGGAACTTTTTTTTACTATTCACGTTCAGCCAACTGATCTGAGCCTGCAGCCAGTGTTATCAGTGGAGTCTAAAGAGAGGTTAGCTGACCAAAGGTAACAGGTAGACTGCAAAAGCATCAAGCCATTTGAGAAGCCTTGATTTATCTTGCCTGGTCCACAGAGGATCTTTCAGAAGGGCTCCTTTTCACATCGTATCTGTTGTATCTGCCAGCCAACACAGATGTCTCACGTGCCTTATGGCACTTCGGTGGTGCTAGACACCCATGGTTAGGCAACTGAACCGTGGCTAAAGTGGCTGATCAGCTTAATTAGTCCCTAGGGTCTACCATCTATAATGGGAGCTTAGACATCTGCTGCACCTGTAGACACATGTGGTGCAGATTTCTTAATCTGTAGGTCAATCTCATTTTAAGGATTTGAGTCAGTTCACAGATGATTTCTAGCAGTTTTAAACATTCTGTGATATGGGAGACATACTCACAGGCCTGGCCAATATGACAGAATCAGGGTACCTGCTCCTTGTAGACCAGCAGCAGAAGAACCAGTGGGGTAGCCTAGGGCTTCTCAGTCAGCCCAAGACACCTACCGACGTGCAGTAACTGGACTGAGCCTGTGTCTCGATCGTAACTGGAACTCCACCAACAAAGCTCATTGCTTCTTGTCTGTACAACACATATTTAGTCTTACACACAGAATCATCTAGGTTGGAAAGGACCCTGGAGATCATCTAGTCCAACCGTTCGCCTAGCACAGTTCCCACCTACAGCATATCCTTAAGCTCTAAATTGACCTGACTCTTGAACCCCTCCAGGGATGGGGACTCCACCACCTCCCTGGGCAGCCCATTCCAACGCCCAACAACCCCTTCTGCAAAGAAATGCTTCCTAACATCTAGTCTGAACTTTCCCTGGCGCAACACGGTCCACAGAAGAAAACTCCACACAGATGGTAAATCGTTAAATTCCTTCCATTAATCAAATAAACTTTTCTTTGGCTGTGGGTTACCCAGCAACTGGCAATTTGGCAGCAATACACTTATTTTTATGATTAACCTTGTCAATCCACAGGCGCTTGCTTTCTCAAACAGCTGACCTTTTCCTACACTATTATTTTTGACAAGTGATGGCACATTACTCTTTGTTAAACTGTCAGTATTTTAATGTTCAGTTTTCAAATTGTTATCGAAGGCAGAGGCATCAATATACTCTATCAAGATTTCCTCATGTTTTCCTCAATGAAATCTTACTATACTGGAACTTTCAAGCTGAAACTTCCTTTGCCACATTTCTTTCACATTGGTATTTTTTCAGACAGATTCGATTAAAAAAATCAGTCCTTCCTAAGACCAAAGCTAGGAAATATTTTGTGTATGTAAAATAATAATTTAAAAAAAATAAAATATCAGTCATACAGTATTGCATGTCTGTGCTTTGAAGAAGGAACTTGAAACCAAGCCATACATGTAACCCTAGAGACAATGTTGTGTCTTTGGCTGTTTTCTTTATGTTATCCCAAATGAGACACAGCTTTGAGCCCCTGGAAAAATCAGTTTATACATGCTCAGGTGAGACTTATTTTGACATCTTTATTGTCCCGTGTGCTGGCACTGAGCTCCTTCCAGCACAGCTCCTTTTCCCACCATCCCTTGGATCATTAGGCACATCCACTCTGGGGTCACTTCCCTGTAAAGATTTCTCCAAGAAGCTGCAGGTCACCAAAGTTCTGGTCAGTGATATAGAGAGCAGAAGGAATTGCTGGAGACCCTACCATGCACAGAAAAGTGCAAAACGAGTCAAATGACGATTTCTGAAAAATAAGGGTAAGACAGGGAGTGAAAAGGTTTAGGAAAGATCAGGGTGAGAGGGCAGAAGGAAAGATGGAATCTGAGGAAATGCAAAAAGAAAACTGGCCGGTAGGAAAAAAAAAAAAAAAGTAGAAATAAGAGCAGAGGGAAGAGCAAATTCTGCAATGTTTCTTGCAGAACATGGGCAACAGATGAAGGGAAGTGAATGGTTTATGCATTTTAGCATGTATTTAAGACACAGGACCCTGAGAACTCCCTCCCTTCTAGATAAACAGCTGCGACCAGGACTGCAGGACAGAAATATCTGGTATCATGTCTTGTTCCTCTATCAAACTTTAACAAACCCCACAACCCAGAATTTTTGGCTAATTGTTCAGATCAAAACAGGAAACAACACTTCGTACGTTACTAGTTCTTTCTGCAAAACATCAAGAATGGCAGCCTTGGTATCTAAGTGTGGCTTTATAAAAAGCAAATCCTTTGATTCAGAAGTTCTCAGACGGGTGTCCTTGCTGGCAGAGATTCTCTGTTTTTCACGTCAGAAAGGCACAAGACAACATCAGGGAGAGAAAAAGAGCAAATTCAGTAGAATGGTCCATGCTCAATTTACCAGAGGAAGGGCTGTGCATTTCCAGGTTTTCCTGAGTTCTACCTTGCATATATTTGTCTCCTGATGTAGGGAAATGCTGTGTATGGCAATAAATCAAATTCTGTTTCCAATTACCAAGAGCTGCAAACACTTACATAATAGCACTGCACTGTTCTCCTAAAGCAATGTGAAACATTCCGCAAACAATAGTGATTTACACAAAACTGCACAAAAATCAGGAGGGGAAATCAAACATCCTGGCTCCTATGCCCTAACCGTAAGACTGAATTTCTTCCCTAGTCATACAGTTTTAACAAGGTCAAGGTGAACTTAATAATAAGGAGAGAAGCTTGTGGCAGAAAGTATTGAAAAGAAGAGTGCACTGGGGACTTTGTGTGACTCTCTCAATCCCCAGCTGCATCTCTCCGTGGGCATTTGGTGTTAGAAGGCTCCGTCCCTAAGTGTTGCTCAGCTCTTTGCCAATGATTAGCTCCTCACTGATGTGTTTTCTTCTCTTCCTTCTGGAATAGACTTCAGTGAAGCTGTTGGGGAAAAAAAAAAAAAAAAAAAAGTGGCAGTGTGAAAAGAAGAGAAACAAAACCCCAGCAGGTTTTACAATGAAAGAAGCCATTTAGTTACTAAGTCTTGATTTGTTATTGCAATATCCTGGCTCTTAAAAAGCTCTCGGTCATGGTAGCTCACAGTTCTAATACAGCCGACCAACCCTTCTAAGAGATATTTTCCCTCTTTACATTAGCCAATAGCTTCATGATTTCGTTTCCAACTCATCCAGCCTGTTTCTACGCTTTTCCTGCTGAATTTGTCTTCAGCTATTACTTTTCTTGCGCTAATTGCCAGACCATAACTGCTCTTACTTTAATTTGCCTAGGAACAATTTTCTGACTGTCCCTGGTCTAAAAGTGATATTATCTTTTCTCCTTGGGGTTTCAGGCTTTTTGCTCAACCAGGATATTTCCAGCTTGATTTTCTGTTACGTGACAAACCCCCAAAGCTTTAGCTTAAATTACTTGGATCAGTGAATCCCTATGGCCAGATGACAATTTGGAAGTGCCTACAGATTTGTCTCGAGGTTTTAAACGGTACACTGTAATGCCTAGGAAAGGACTTGCCACCTGCCAGCATTTGCAAATGACGGGTTCTGCTGGTATCTGTGTGAGCGATAACGACACACAGCCACTAATAGAACATGAAATACGAAGTGGTGTGTGAACTGCCACAATAAATAAATAAATTTATACAGCAGCAGCACTTAGAGGCTGTAATCAGACTGTGCTCCACTAAGCATGGTACTGAAAACATGGTGTCTGAAAACAGATAGAGAGGCAGAGGGCTGCATGCACCCCGTGTCATTCTAGTTTTGTAGCCAGAGATTGCCTGTTAAGATGTGATTTCCACAGGTTCTTCCATAATCAGGAAAGACGCACTCCAGAAGGTGATTCTGCCTAGCTGGTCTCCAGCAGAGTACTGCACCTCTGCCCTCGCTGTACAGCGATGGTTTTCAAACTTCAGCGTGCAGAACCACCCTGCAAGTACAGAGCCCTGGCTGGCAAGCTGACGCACCCTGATAAAAGACCTTACAAACTGACTGTCCCAGGCCCTTCCAAACTACGGGATTAGATGCACGAGGATAAAACCCACTGCTCTAGAAGCAGCCCAGGGTGACTGCACTCTTAAGTCACGCATATCAGATCAGTACCTTCGCTGAGGTAAATCTGAGCCACCATTCTAGTCCCAGGGATGTCAAAAATCCACGCTTCGAATAATTACATTTTACTGGGGATACTTCAGTTTCTCATGGTGTCCAATATTTTCCATATTGTTTTTCAAAATTTATTATCTTCCATAATTACAAGAGACATATCTGACTGTTACTCAGCGCAGACAGAGTTTCAGTACAAATCAACATCTGATTTTCATGTTGCAGACAGAAAGCTGTAGGTTGCTGGGTTGTTTTTTTGTCAAAGTACATTTTTAAAGACGAGTGCATTTTCCTGTTTCTGTCACCACTGTCTAGGAAATCAAAGGACCATTCATTGACCAAGACACACACATGCATGGATAATAGTAACTGAAGCTCACAAATAAAGATCTTCAGCTATTAATAATTAGTGCCAACTCCTCCTCCAGTTAACGATGGATCTGAAGATGCTCTCTTTCCCTCAGATTTGTCACAGAGTTAGAAGGCAGAGATGCAGGAATCACGGAGATTCCTTACAAGATACTTTCCACCACTCTTGTTATTTTTCCTGCTGGAGTGAATTTGCAGGACATAGTTTTGTGCAATCACTGTTCCCCAGACTCCCTTGCCATAGGCCAGATTTATTCTTCGGCCGCTGCGTGATGACTTTACTCGCTGGATGGCAGCATCAGGGAGCACTAGGCTGAGAGTTTTAGTTTGTTATTTTAAGAAAAAGAAGGGAAATACTCACTTTCAAGGAAAAAGCCTTGTCATTTATAGCTTTGTAATATTTGTGCAGAGTTTTGCAGGTGGTGGTTTGTTGTTTTTTTTGTTTGTTGTTTGGGTTTTTTTTTTTGTGGGGGAGATATTTTTCAAGTAAGACTGTTTAAAAGTTTATGCTTTAAAAAAGAATGGAAGCAGATACTAATCTGCTTCCAGTGGGAATACATGGACAACGAAAACATTGCAAGTTAAGTTTGTTTCCTCATTTACTGCATTTCCTCAGATGCAGACCCAGGTTACACCAGCTGTCTTGAGTTGTGACATCCCTTTCAGCTGTTAATCCCTGAGCTTTTAAAATGCAAATTTGGAACTAGTTCAGGAAAAAAAAAAAAAAAAAAAAAAAAAAGACTCAGCAAATGACAGAGACACAAATCACTACAAGGAATCAGTGTATACATCACTGAGAATTCAGATAATGACTCACAGCCAAAAAAGAAATCCTATTCACAGTGGGTTTCTTCCAGTTTAGCCTCTTTAAAACAGCTGGGTTTTGTGTATTTTGGAAGTCAGCTATGGAATGGGAAAAACAAATGTGTGGGCTTTTGTCTTTCCATTACCTCTGATAAATACAACTGAGGTTTTGTACTTTCCCCCCTTATTTTATACTTGAAATTCAGATCTTATCTGCTACCCCTTTCCACAAGGATACTCTGGACCAGGTGAACAGGGACGGGATTATTTGTGATCTTCCATGTATTTTCAGGTCGTTTCATCGGAGAGCCTTTCTCGGCAGAGACGTCTTGTAGGGCCGCAGAGACCTCTTGTGGAAGAGATTCAGATGGTTCTGGCAGGAGATTTTTTGTGTTACTTTTTTTTTTTTTTTTTTTTTTTTTTTTAATGATGTCCTATGGATTGCTGTGGCTGCAAAAGGTCTAAGGAAGGCATCCTACTCACCCCAGCATCTGCTTCACCCAGCCTGGATTATCAAGTCATCTAACTCTGTAGGAGATTCCCGAATTCCCTGAGAGCTGAAACATAGAAGCCAATATTCCTCTCATCTTTGCCTAATTTAATACTCCCACTCAGGAGGGTTTTGACAATGCTCCTGCCTAGAGGTTTTACCACTTCTCTTTGGAAATATAACTATGCCATCTGAATTTCACAAAATTGAACCAATGTTTCTACCTACAACGGCAGGAGAAAGATGGGTATTTCAGTTACTCGTTCCAACAGCCCTGGAGTTTCATGTTACCTTCTGTTCAAAAGGGGGCTGCAATCCTGCCTGTAGGAAAAGCTACCTAAAAAAAAGGAAAAAAAAGAGCTACTAAAAATAAAAGGTTTCTAGAACCTCATGAAGTTCAACAAGTCCAAGTGTAAGGGGTCAGGGCAATCCCCAGTATCAAAACAGACTGAACAGACGGGGGGATGAAGGGATTGAGAGCAGCCCTGCCAAGAAAAGACTTGGGGGTACTGGTGGGTGAAAAGCTGGACATGAGCCAGCACTGTGCGCTTGCAGCCCAGAAAGCCAACCATATCCAAGGCTGCATCAAGAGAATGTGGCCAGCAGGTCGAGGGAGGGGATTCTGTCCCTCTACTCTGCTCTTATGAGACCCCCCCCCCCTGCAGTGCTGGGTCCAGCTCTGGGGGCACCAACATCAGAAGGACATGGACCTGCTCTAGTGGGTCCAGAGGAGGCCACAAAGATGATCGGGGGCTGGAGCACCCCCCTTTGAGGGCAGGCTGAGAGATTTGGAGGTGTTCAGCCTAGAGGAGTCTCCAGGGAAACCTTATAGTGTCCTTCCAGTACTTAAAGGGGGCTTATAAGAAAGATGGGGACAGACTTTTTATCAGGGCCTGTTGCAACAGGACAAGGGGTAATGGTTTTAAACTAAAAGAGGGTAGATTCAAATTAGCTATACGGAAGAAATTTTTTACAGTGAGGGTGGTGAAACACTGGAACAAGTTGCCCAGAGAGGCTGTAGGTGCCCCATCCCTGGAAACATTCAAGGCCAGGTTGGACGGGGCTCTGAGCAACCTGATCTGGGTGAAGATGTCCCTGCTTATTGCAGGGGGGGTTGGACTAGATGGTCTTTAGAGGTCCCTTCCAAGCCAAACCATTCTATGATTCTATGAATGAAGGCTATCAACATACCTTTATATAAAGGAAAATCACTCCGCCTAGTATGCATCTGGGTCGGATTCACCGAAGGCAGAAAGGTACAGTAGACAAACTTAGAAGTAGGTGCATATTTAGCTTTGGAAGGTACTGCCTTTCTCTACCCTCTTTTAGCTTTCCAGCTATAACGTTTCTGTGAATATAAAACAAATATTTGCAAACAATGACTGGCTGTGTGCTAAAGTTAGCAGGGATGTAGTTGAATTTTAACTGGATAGAGAGGATTACAGCTTGTCCTTGCCTTTATCTAATATCCATGCATGTTTTGATCAGACCTAATCAAACGTTGCTGCATGTTATACGTGTTACACTTTTACTTTATGGGATAGATTTTTCTTCTTAGTAGCTAGAATAGTGCTGTGCTTTGAATTCAGTGTGGGATTTGGTATGAGAAGAATGCCGATAATGGACTGATGTTTTCTGTTGTTGCTAAGAGATCAAGGGTTCTCCAACTCCCCATGTCCTGCCCATGCGCAGGAAACTGGGAGGGAGAACAGCCAGAGCACTGGACCCAAACTGGCCAATGAAATATTCTGTATCATGCAACATCATGCTCAGTATTTAAAGGACAATTGGATGGGAAGGGGGATGTTCTCTCTCACATCTGGGATTGTGGTTTCAGGATTTTGGGTTTTTTTGGGGATCACGAGCCAGGAACAGGCTGCGTATCATTTGGCAGGTGGTGAGCAATCACATCGTGCATTATCCATTTGTACTTCTATGATTGTTATTGCTTTATTTTATTTCAGTTATTAAACTGTTTTTATCTCAACCTAAGAGTCTCCCTTTATCCCCCCATGCCCCATGAAGGAGAGCAAGCAGCTGTGTGGTGCTTGGCTGTGGGCCAGCCTCAGACCATGACACTTTAATTCAACCCAAAGCAGTACTGAAGTGACCTACATACACAACACCTGCCCGTTGATAAAAAACAAAAAAAGAACAAAAAAACCTAGGTGCACCTGCATGTATGTCAGGAAGCGAGGCACTGAAGTTAAGCCCTGTGATTAGGTCTTTACATGTTTTTTTTATGGGGGGGAAAGGAAAAAGATAGGAAACAGGGGAAATACCTCTCATCGGAATGTTTAAATGTGCCTGTCACAACCTGGAGTGGAAGTCCAGAGAATCTCAATGGTTCTGTGATCCCCTCAGGTTAAATGAAGGTGAAATGACACCAAACAACCGGTTAAAATGTTTTACTTGCCATAGAGAACAATTTAAACTTGGAAAAGGATAATAAGCAATGTGGTCTCTTATAAATCTATGAGAATGAAAAGAAAGGTAATGAAAGAAAAAGAAAGGAGTCAAAGAAATCTGGATCCAGCCTTGTCTCAGGTCCAGTAATCCTGGGTGGTAGGCGCACACACAGCAAAGTTTCTGTTGCCCTTTGAAGTTTACCTTATTAGCTGATTAGCATACTGGACGAGGAGGGGAAGGTATCCCACAAATTCATTTTCCTGAGAGAGGAGGAAAAAGGTGAAGCATGGGCTCTAGCTGAGTTGGTGGTCCTTGCCCAGCTTTGTTTTTTCCTCTGTTCCCAGTGACCTTATCAGTCATCCCAAATATCCCCCTCTTACCAGTTGTTACCATTTCAGTGGCTAAGGTTGATTAGCAAGTCATTAGGCAAGGCAAGCATGGTGTCTGGCTTGCACAACAGAGTCACAAATAGCTACACCATGAAGTCAGTCATTCTTTGAGGCTTATCTAAGGAGTTTGTCAATGCAACTGCAAGGGAGTGGGGGGTGCACTCCCTCTTCCTTGTGTGACATTCCTTAGACTAACACAAAGGCTGCAGCTTGTCCCTGAGTTCTGTGTTGATGAATGTTTGAGGCATTTCTTCCTTCAGTTCCCTACAGTGCCACCTGCTTCTGGAAGCACCATTAATGAGTACAGAGCCTGTAAAATGAGAACTGGAAATCCTCTAGAAGCATAGGACCCAGGATTACAACCTGGGGGTGGTGATAAAATACTGCCAGGGTGCGGCGCAGGCTGGCTGCTCGCTCAGGATCAGGGCTTTGGGGGCAGAGGGGATCCCTGGGCTGGCAGGACAAGGACCTTGCCAGACAGAGTCTGTCCCTCTGCCGCTGGTGAGGGAGTAGGGCAGGCTCGGGGGCAGCTGACTGGACCAACAAAAAGGTCAGATCAGCAGACAAATGGTGATGGGGTGGGTCCAAGGTCAGGTTGGGAACACAAGTCAGCGGGTCGTGGTCAGGATCAGGCCCCATGAGAGCAGCCAGGGTCAGGCATAGCCCAGCGATGGATAGGCAAGGCTGTGGTGCTAAGGCAGGCCTGAGGCCAGGCTGGGCACCGAGCCCACAGGTCGGGGTCAGGGTCCATATTAGCGGGTCCACGGGCCAGCACAGTCAGCGCTGCGACACTACAGGGCTGTAGCGCGGGCAGGAGGCAAACACAGAACTTGTTAGTATAATCCACATCTTAAGAGTCTAATCGTTATTAGTTGAGAACTAATTTTACAGAAAAAAGAAATAATAATCAGTTTAAACTGGTTTACACACACTTAGCTTCCCCCATTTTCCTGGTGGTGTGCTCACCCCTCCCCTGCTCCTCCTAAGGCAGGTCATTTCATTCTGAGGTTGTGGGGGTGTTACAGCAAATTGTCCTTCACCTAGAGTAAAGCTCCCTGCATGAACAAATTTCTATTAGTTAAGATCTCCTTTGGGAATATTTAACTTTCCTGGAGACTTTATACTAAATTTTTCAGAAATTGTAATGTAAGCACTTAATCGAGCCATTAAATAAAAATCAGGACTGGGAACCTGAACCAGATTCAAAGCCCTGTCTGCTTTGAAATTCAAGTTAGCATGGGCACGTGCATGACAATTTTCCAGCATAACCATTTCATTTGCAACTTGCAGCCACTCTAGATGCAGGGAGCCATGGTACCACAAATACAGGGGAAGAAGCAACAAGCTATGGCATATGATCTGATGCCCTCACTAACACTGAAAACAGTTCACTTGGGGTGAAAGAGTGCGGGGTGCCAATATGGACCTTAGAAGCCTGGTCTTGTTATCACAGGAGACAGACCAGTTACACTTCAGACAAAAAAGGGACTCTTGAAGTATGCTGGGTCAGGAAATGTACCAAATAGGCATGTTTCCAGTCTATGGGCCACAAGGTGGTTATTCCCTTAATGAACTGGGGAGTTACCATGTATTAAGGACGTATTCTGTCACTCACAACCATGCCATGAATATCTAGTCCCACAAGAAGAAGAAACCAGCAACATCAACATCATATTCTTCCCAATGAAGGACCTGAGGATGACAATTCTGGTGTTATCCTCCTCACAGTCATGACCTTCTGACCTTAATACCCTGAGAAACAATGGAAGGGTTGAACATGACATCAAGAAAGAGTGATAGAAATTAAGTTCATGTTTTACAGTTTCAGTTGCATTACAGTTACTGAGATTTCTTCTCCACAGAAGTATTATAAGGGCAATATTCTAATTTCTTTTTTTCCTAATGATTAGATTTAGACTAACAATGATTCTTGAATTAGACTGTTAAGATACCAACTGCGCTAACAATAAATTCTTGGCTTGATATATACATATAAGGTGTGCTGGCTTTTTGTTCATAAACAAGACTTTGAGCACACCAGCTATTGCAATGATCCATACTATATGTACGTATATAAACATATATAGCATGCACATATATACATATGTATGTAAACCCATTACATTAGCAGAATCCCACGGTGATCAGGCAGTGAGAAGGAACAGGATGAGCCACCTGTACTATCCATATTTGTGTGAATGCTTTGTGTTTTCTGTCTGAGCTTATCTGTGTGGCTGATCATGCATGTGTATGTATATTTAGATATTGTATATGTATATATATTTGTGTACTGGGTGCGTGAATGTGTGAGTGTCTTTTGGGAGTATGTGCTCAGCCATGCTACTGGCGGGATCAAGAAACTTGGGGCTGCAGCACATTTCTCTCAGGCCTTGCATGAGGGTTCACTGCATCCTTACCTTGTTATAAGGGACTGCAAGTTTTGGTAGCTCCCAAGAGCTCATCAGACCAGTCGAGAACAATCTCTTCCAGGCAAGTACAACCAGTGTTACTCTCATTACTGGTTTAGTTCTTTCAATTTGCCTTCTTTGCTGTCTTTTCTCGCAACAGCCCCAGAGCACAAATAGTCAAGCAATAAACAAAATAGGAATGCTATCTCCTCTCACTCTGTAAGATGGCCATCAGCACCTGTGCTGGCTCTGGCTGGGGTGATGTTAACTTTCCTCACAGCAGCTTGCCTGGTGCTGTGTTTTAGATTTGTAACTAAACAGTGTTAGTAACTCACAAGACAGTCATTTGGTACAGAGAGACCCTGTCCATCATTTGGATCAGACTCCTCTGGGGAGTTTGGGTCAGCTGTCCCAGCTGTGTCCCCTCCCAACCTCCTGCCCACCTCCAGTCTACTCCATAGGGAGAAAAGGTGAGAAACATGAAGGCCTTGATGTCATGCAAACACTGCTCAGACAAAATACTGGTGCATTATCAATGGTCCTTTGGGCACAAATACAACAATATTTCCTCAGCCCTGCTCTGTAACAGCCTTCCCCCTGCCCTGCATGCTCTCAGACCTCCCCCTCCCCTCCTGAGCATCACGCCCGAAGGTAACATGGTTTCTGTGGCTAGATCACAAGCATCTCTTATTTCTGTGTGATAAAGGAACAGCTGGAGGAATGGAGAGCTGCGAGCCCCCCACTGCCTGGTTTATGGGTGACCTTATCTTTTTGTTTTGTTACAGAGTCACAGAATCATCTAGGTTGGAAAAGACCTTGAAGATCCTCCAGCCCAACCACTGACTTCACACCGACTGTTCTCAACTCTACCAGATCTCTCCGCGCTGGGTCAGCCTGACTCTTAAACACCTCCAGGGATGGGGACTCCCCCCCCGCCCTGGGCAGCCCATTCCAACACCCAACAGCCCCTTCTGGAAAGAAATGCTTCCTAATAGCCAGTCTAAACCTTTCCTGGTGCAACTTGAGGCAATTTCTGCTTGTCCTAGTGCTTGTACCTTGGTTCAAGAGACTCCTGCCCCCCTCTCTGCACCATCCTGTGGCAACTGAGACATGGACTCTCTGTGAAGTGCAGAAGGAAAGAGAAAATATACTGTTACAATGGTACATACTTATGCTCTTGCATGCTGTCGGTAAAGTTCTGACTTCATAGTTAACAAATCAGCAATTAGACAGCTATCAACCTTTTCTCCTATCAGCATAAGGCCACTCTAACACACGCTGTGCAGACCAATCACCTTCTTGTTCACGCGCTGCTCACACAGCAGTAACTTCTCACAGTGCAGTACTTTCCCACAGCTCAGTGTTGCTGCTGTCAATTGTTTTTCCCTGCCACCTTGGCACATCTCAGCAGTTTCTTATTTTTCCTCCAAGGCCTGTTTTTTATCAAAGCCTAGCTGTTTCCCTGAGGCTGTGCAAGGCTGACAGGCCGATGCCTCCCGCACCCTCCTGGCAGGGAGTTGCAGAGGGCCAGGAGGTCTCCCCTCAGCCTCCTCTTCTCCAGACTGAACCCCCCCAGTTCCCTCAGCCGCTCCCCAGCAGATCTGTGCTCCAGACCCTGCACCAGCTCCGTTGCCCTTCTCTGGACACGCTCCAGCGTCATCCTCCCGTATCCACGTACAAAACGGGAACAGATTTTGCAGAGCTTCCGAAAGCCCCTCCCTGCCCAGTGTAATCACCTGAGGTTTAAACCCCTTAAAAAAGACCGCGCTGACACCCAACTAGCCCAGCGCGATCAGGCAGACCCATGCCACGCCCCCTCCCAGGGCACGCCCCCTACCAATTTCTCCAATCAGTAGGCGGCATACGTACTTTAACCCTCCCCCTGCCTCTCCCTCCAATCAAGAGGCAGCAGACGTGCGTGTAACGCCCTCGGTAACACTCTGTCCAATCAGAAGTCGGCAGACATGCGTTAGAATGCCTCTGTGACGCTCTGGCCAATCAGAAGGCGGAAGACCATTTTTAGCCCCTCCTCCCTGGGAAACGGCGCGTCAGTAGGCGCCATTCCCTGTTCCTGTGCGCATGCGCGGTGCCTCTGCAGCTGTGAGCTGGGGCCGGACTCGAGCGAGGAGGCAGCGGGGTGCGGGCAGGGCCGCCCCGAACCGAACCGGGAGATGTCGGTGGAGCACGACAACTCGGAGCCGATGGACGATAACGGTGAGCGTCCGTTTCCCTCGTAGGGACCCAGCGGTGCTACGGCCGGGCGGGGGCTGAGAGACGCGAGGGCCATGAGAACCGGGGGGTGTTGCTGTGTATCTGGCGTGCTCATGCGCATTGGCACAGCGGGGCTCGGTGTCCGCGGTTGCTTTAGGTTTTTTGGAAATAGTATGACTGGTGTCTTTTTCTGTCGTTAGAGTCGGATGTCTTTGAAGTTACTCTCCCAATCACTATCTTGGTGGTGAGCGATGACGATTTTTTGGAAGATGACGCGGAGGAGCAGGCAGCGCCGGCTCCCGAGTTAGAGGAGGATGAGCAGGAGGTGAACTTAAACAGTGATATCTTCCTAGAAAGTAATGTGACACCTTCAAATGATAGTAGCGGTTTCCGCATTTTGGAAGAAAACAAGACTGGTCCAAATACGGATGATTGTATTAAATACTCTGAAGAAAAATGTGTTGCTGAGAGTGTGTGTAACAGATCAGAATCATCTTTAAGTGACTGGTGTGATGCAGGCAAGGATAACTGTAGTCAAAAACATGTGTTGCTTACACCATCTTGCAAAACAGAGCTTATAGACGTAAATGAAACCAGTGACAGAGAAGAATATGATGGTGCCTTTCAGAAGATTCTTCCTCTCCTCTCCTCTACTGACAGTGAGGGTAGAGAGGATGCCATCAAGACAAGCAGAGAGTTGACACTGGCAGTGACATCCAGCCATAAAGAGGAACTTGCCAGTGTTGCTGGTGTTCTTTCTGATGTCAGTCAAGAGGAACAACCAGAGGTCCATAAGGAGATGGAGACAGTGGAAGCGAAAGGTAACTTGTTAATAAAACTAGAGCAAGAGTTTGAGAAATCTGGTAAATGATCTTTTTGAAATACTTAGAAAAGTGTATGGGAAGAATGCCAAGCCTGTTTATTTTAGAGTAAGCACTTCAAAGTAGTTTAATATCATATGCAGTGGAAGGAGAATATTGGCTAGAGTATGCTTAGTTTTTTCACAAACTCCTGTGAAAAATAGGGAAGCTGCAATAAATTTGAACTTTTTCTGCTACAGCTTGTAAAAGGGTAGCCTTTCATTAAGGAGAAAGATCTGAAAATAAAAAATTAGGTTAAAGGGTTTTTATAGGGAGGGAAAACCAGCAGGCAGTACCTCATCAATATAAGCAGAGACTGGGAGGGGCATAGTTTAGGTTTAAACCAGCATTCCTTGGAGCAGATGTAAGTCCTTCGGGAAGAAAGGTGTTGAGAAGTACTAAGAATACTTTCCTGTCTAAGAAGACATCAGAAAGAACATTGTACTTGTGAGAATGGAGCCCTAGCAAAGTTTGGTGACAGTACTTCTGTAGGAATTCTGGCATAAAGCTGTTACATAAAAAGCTATAGAGGATGCAGTGTTTTCTTGTGAAATTCAGAGCTTTGAGTCAAAAGAGGATATGGAAAGAAGGAGGCTTCTAACTAGGATTTCTTCTCTTAAAACATTATTAAAAGGTTGCAGGGGAAAACATGGAGAGAGACATTAGGAAAGAAGTGGTGATAGAAAAATACTAAGGAAGCAAAAAAGCGTGAAGAACAAGTAAGTTGTTAGACAGGTTTGGGGTTATTACTACCAGTGAATCATGAACATTGGGGATTATATGAAATGTCATGCATGTGACCTTTTATCTCCCTGTAGATGCTGATTCCTCAAAGAATGAAGAAAATGAAGCTAATAGCAGAAAAAGAAAGGCAGTCAATTTTGAAAATGAAACTCTGAGTTCTCTTTTCGAACATGACTTGAAAGAACAACCGACACCTACCTGTAATAGTTCTGATCTGTCTTTTAATGGACGTTGTTCTGCTTCAGAAGAATTGCTAAAAGATGTAGGGAAACTGGAGATGAATGCTTCCTCTCCATCTAAATCAAATACTACTGAAGAGAATATTTATGAGCCATTAACACCATTTCCTAAGAAAAGATATCAGCAACAAGAATTTGTTTCTTCTCATGCAAGCCCAAAAGAATTCCAAAGCCAGCAAGAAGGTTTACCATGGCTAAGTAATAATGTGACCATCAAACCTCTTCCTAAAGCATCTTGTTCTATAAATAAGCATGAAAGATGGAATTTCAAGTGCAAGTTTTGTAGTTCTGTATATAAATACAACGCACAGCTAAAGAAACATGTTTATTCAGCTCATAAAGATAAGAAAATACATAAATGCTGCTTTTGTAGAAGAACTTTTTTCTTTTCTGTCAACCTTAAGAATCACCTTAAATTTCATGAGAAGATGGCGAGGTTGCACAAGGCAAGAAAAAATAGAATAAATGCGAGAAAGGTCAGGCAGAGGAGATCCGAAGAAAGAAAATCTGAGACCAAGAAAAGACAAAATAAATATGACAGATATTTCATCAAAATTGAAAGGGACTTTAAACCTCTGGGTGTGCCAGTTAGTTTTTCCTGCAAAATTTGTTTATTTGCTTCATCAAATCCTAAGATTTTTATTCATCACATGAAGAGACATAAAGTAAGACCACCTTACCAGTGTCCTCAGTGTGACTACTCCTGCAATAGCTTATCCTATCTGTTAAATCACATGTACTGGCATGCTGGGTATAAACTGTACCAGTGCAGGTTTTGCACCTTTTTATCATTGTATTTTGCAAGCATGGTAAGGCACAGCTACATACACTCACAGGCTAAACCATATTCCTGTGAGTTCTGCCAGTCAGCATTCAGAAGCAGCACTGCGTTAGAGAGACACAGAAGATTACATGCAGGCAAAGAAACATGCTGTGGGCAGCAATGCAACGTCATAAGTGAAAGAAAGACAACTCAAAGACCTGTAAAGAATTATAAATGTCATGAGTGTAATGTAGTCTTTTTCACTAGAGGACAGCTCAGCTTTCATAAGAAATTTCATCAACAGTTTAAGGCTGCTGGTAATGGTTATATGAATCACAGCAATGAATGTCATAAAAGCAAAATATGTGAAGTTGGCAGGGATTCCGAGGACCACGTTTCTCTGCCTCTGGCTTCAGAGGTAAACTTTGAGCAGGCAGGTGATATGTGGGACGATAAAAATATGTGCTCTGGAAACAAATTCCTTGAAACCAGCCATGGAAGCAAGAGCTTCCCTCTTGTTGGGAATAGATCAGAAATTCCTCTGAATTCATACAAAATGGACACTTACAAAGAGGAACCTCTCTTCAACTGCAGGGTCTCTCATTCACAAGTTCGGGGTGATGATGCATATCATAAATTTGTGGAAAACACAAGGGATACGTGGCCTTCCAATTTGTCTACATACAAAACGTACAAATGCCAATACTGCAATTATGCTACTTCTGCTCACAGCAACTTCCAGCTGCACCTAAAAATACATAGAGATGAAAGACCGTTGGTGTGTAAAGAATGCAGTAAGCCATTTAATACGTCAAACCATTTGCAGAAACATAGCCTTATTCACATGGAGAATGGATACAAGTGTGGCCACTGCCTGGTTGCAGATAGCTGTTTGGAGAATCTTGGATTGCATCATGAAATGCATGTAGGCATGTGTCCAGGAAGAGATTTTGGTTCCTCAAAATATTCAGACAGCATTAGTTTCTTGCATGGTTCGGAAGTCTATAGAGCACAGCCACATGTCCAGAGGGGCACAGAAGGTGATTTGCTGGTGCAGAGTCGGCCACAATTCTATCAGTGTGTGGAGTGTGAGTACACTACACACATTTTAAGTAACCTTAAACTACATATAAGAACTCACACCGGTGAGAAACCTTACAGCTGCAGCGTTTGTCAGAAAAAATTTTGTACTTCCAGCCACCTGAAAAGACACCGAGTCACACATTTTAATATGCAGCATCTCAAGTGCAAGAACTGTGACTATTCAACAAACAAATGGCTGTCCTTGAAACAGCACCTGGCTTCGCACTCCTGTGTGGGAGGCTCATCTGCTGGCTGTTTCTCCGAACAAAAGCAGCTACCTGTCAAAACGTACAGGTGTGAAGAGTGTGGCTATTCCACAGCCCACAACAGCAACTTGAAGCCGCACCTGCGAATTCACACAGGGGAGAAGCCGTTCAAGTGCGGTCAGTGCCCTGCTGCTTTCCGCACATCCAGCCACCTGAAGCGCCACTTAGTGACTCATTCAAGGTTGCACTGCAAAAAGTGTAGATTTTCTACTGTAGACAAACGTGCTTTTCAAAAGCATGTAAAAACACACACGAAGTACAAGTGTGGAAGGTGTAATGCGATACTACTTACCAAAAAGCTTCTGGAAAAGCATAGGCAGCAACATAAGCATGGAAAATAAGCTTGGGAATTGCAAACTTGGTTCTGGAGAGGGGTTTTTTGTTTTTTTTCTGAATTTGTTTACTGCTTTACATTCCCCTGCTGTCTCCAGAACAATGACTGGTAATTGATGCATCCCACATTTTGGTTTAGAGATAGAAACTCAGGGCACTGAGAAGCTTCACTTCGAGCACAGGCCGTGCTAAAGAATGTCTTGGACTTTTTCACACCAGACTGACTACTTAATACTATGAGCTCAGTTATGGCCAATATTCACCAGTTTGAACTTATTTTCAAATAAACCACTTATTTTCTTATTAAAAATTAATTTAAAAAATCTCTTGTCTAACTGAAAGACTGTTTAAAGGGAGGAAAGGAAATGCACATTACATCACATAGTAATAACTTTTCATTTAAAATTCATAGATATGTTTGGATGCTTAATGCTACCTCTCGTCTGCTGAAAGTTGCATTACCTACTCCCAGGTTCTCTTGCAATACTTGCAAGAGGAAAAAAACCCAGTATCTTAGAATATTACAGAAACAAAAGATTTATGTCATAACTGGGTAATTGGGATATGAAAATGTTTTCTGTATTTGTGGATATATTTATTAGGTTTATTAGGCAGGTATCTTTCTGTACTTTTAATAAGTTTGAGTAGTCTTTAGCTTTCAACATTAGACATTTACGTAAAATTGATCTGATATGAAATGCCTTATCTTTTCTCAAATAGAAAACATTTCTTAAAATAGACAATATACTTTTCAAATAACTTAGGTTAATTTAGGTACTTGCTGATACATTGCAAATGCTGCTTAGTTACATAGAAAACCTTAGGATATCTCGCACTGTGGAATTCATTTTGTTAGAGTGTTTTACTGTGGATTTAAAATACCATGCATAAAGACCTCTTGTGCCAAATAGCCATTGTTACATGGTATAATGAAGACAGATGCTTCTTCCACTTTATATTAACGTCTAGACACATCTTTGCTTGTTTACAGAGTTCTAAATTGCTAGAAACTGTGTGGTATCACAGACCGCAGTGTGTTCCGTGGTAAGGATAACAGCGGTGTTACCCTCTTGAGTGAGGAGAGGAAACGGCAAAGGACTGGTGCTAACTGTCCCCTGATGTTACAATTCAGGCCATGAAACAGCCCAAGAAACACAGCTTAATTTAGAGAATGTAAATGTGACACTACCACTGGTTTTCAGTACTCTCAAATGTAGGCTTTTCTTTATAAATATCTTACAGAGGCTTTCTGGTAATGTAGAAGACAGGTTGGAAACAGCTGACCGGATAAGTGGTGGACTCTCCTGGCGATATTTAAAACCCATTGGACATGATCCTGAGTTCTGGGTGGCTCTGCTAGAGCAGGGGTTTGGACGAGGTGGTGTCTGGAACTACCACAGCCATTATATGATTCAGAACACCATTTTCAAAGAGCAGATTGAAACATGCATCTGTTCATGAGTATTTAAGGTCAGCTCAGCAAAGGTATTGAAGCGATCTAGTTCTTTGTAGTTGCAGTAAAATTGGGCAAGTAAACAACTGTGACTCTGAACCCTGGTGGGTACAGATGATTTTACTACAAGCTGGGCAGTCACAATTTGGTAATGAGCGATTCAGATCTCAGAATGGTTGAGCTGACTGCCAAATACAGTTATGGGATAGAAGAACATTGTCCTGACATGAATAATAGTAAGCATTTATGGGAAATACTAACATACAAATGTGGGGGAATTTTTACCCACAGTACTGTACAATCTGGTCACTTACTTGAAGAAAAATTTACAAGAACAAGTACAAAGAGGAAACAAAAATGGTGGAGAAAATTTTATATATCGGATGAGACTGGGAAAGCTAAATCCGATGGGGTAATTGTTTATCAATATGGTATACAGTGATGAAGAAGGGAGGCTAACAAGTAGGATATATTATTTGAAAAAAAAATTAAACATTTATAGATAGCATAAGTTTCTTTTAGTTGTAGGTAAGAACAATATAAGACATTTTGAGTTTGTAAACGTAACTGCTCTGGGAGTTTGTCTGTAATAAAAATAAACAAAAGTTTTTCATGACTCGTGAGGTTCCCTTCTGTTATTTATGTAGTGCACTGCACTTTTGGGGATTGGAAGTGGTTCTCAGCCTGCCAAGTCAGAGAAGTTTAAATGTAAAGGCATACTTGTTTTAAAATAAACATGGGCTGTTCCTGATACTTGCCTTCTGTCACATCCTGCTCAAATGAGAGGGACAAGTACCACAGATTCACAAATTCCCAATTGGAGCGGACAACAAGACTCCAAGTCCAAGCATTTATTAACTACCCACAATGTACTAATTGAGCACACAATAATTGGCTAAGTATATAGCAAGCTGGGGCGAGCAATACAATATGCCTTGCATTTCTTAATGGGAAAAGAGGGAGATGGCGGGAATGGGGGGAATATGGATCACCGGTCTGGGTTCCTGCGCTGATCCTGCCTGCGAGGGTTCTAGGAGGCAGCCATCTTCTTTGCTTCACTGCTCTCTCCAGATGGCCAGAGGGCAGAGAGCCCTTTCTTCCCCCACCTTGATTTATAGCCACTTTCCTTGGGTCCGTGCCCTAGATCGACCCACATACCTATGTATCCCATGTCTGGGGAGGGGTAAGGTGTTTCATGGGATGTTGTAATTATCATGATCCCGTTAGCCCTTGTTAGCATCTTGAGGTGTGTTAACTTTAATATGCATTTTGTGGATAACGAAGCAAAGTTCATTCACCAGACACATGGCCCTTGAAATTTGCCCAGGTGCCCCAGAGCAGAGCCGTCCTGTCTCCACAGGGCTCCTTCTCCCAGCTACATCGGGCAGTGTTATTAGCGTCGGCCTCCACAGAACGCACCCTGGGACTCAAGAGTTTTGTCTTGCGAGTGTGTGAGGCATTTCTTCAATCAGCCTCAACTTTTGCTTTCCCGGGTTGTTTGTCTTAGTTTCTCACAGGCCTGGTTTCTCATCTCTCACACCTTTGTTAGCTAAGTGTAATATTTTTCATTCTTGCTGAATTTTAAAAAACAAAGCCTTTTTTTTCCCCTAAATCATATTACGAAGTTTTCTATTTCATCCAAAAATACTTGCTTCATTTTCTTTATGAACATGTCTTGAATTTGGGCAAAACAGTAAAACATAATAGGAAATCACACTAATGACAACTTGAACAAATGGGTATAACTATGCATCGACTAAATAAGTGAAAAGTTAAACACAGGGCGCAGTAAATGAAGACAGGTGAATCAGGCCATGCTGCAATGTGGTTAACCTGCAACCAGATTTACCTACAACAGGAGGAAGGAAATTATTTTTTTTTTTTCCATTTTATGTTCGATGCCATTACTTTAACTTCCATTTGGACTACAGCTTTTTTTCAAATTAACAAAACACACTGTAGACGGGACGTCGGTGAAATCTGTTTTCCTTCTGCAGTCCCGAGCCTTCCCCCTTTGACAGAATTTAATGAATATTGCGTTTATCCTTGAAGAGACGGCCCGGGCCCCCCCGCCGCGGGCACCTCCAGCGCCAAGCGCGGCCTGTCTGGCAGAGCCCGCGCCTCTTCCGTTTCCCGCGCTCGTCTGCGCATGCGCCAGCGGTGTCACCGCCCCTCCCCGGC
>NW_020799097.1:5311366-5319283 GCF_003259725.1 Athene cunicularia
ATTGTAAGGGGGGGGGGGATTGGGGTCTTCCAGGGCCTTTCGTAACGGGGGATGTGGAAGGTTAGGCGTCTCTAGGCGTTGTGACTTTGGTGGGCTTGACTTCTTAGCAACCTGGACCTTCCTGGTTTAGGCCAACTTTATGAGTTTCAATAAGGCCAAATGCCGGGGGCTGCCCTTGGGCCACAACAACCCCCAGCAGCGCTACAGGCTTGGGGAGGAGTGGCTGGAGAGCTGCCAGTCAGAGAGGGACCTGGGGGGTGACTGACAGCCGGCTGAACAGGAGCCAGCACTGTGCCCAGGGGGCCAAGAAGGCCAATGGCATCCCGGCTTGTGTCAGCACTAGCGTGGCCAGCAGGGACAGGGAAGGGATCTGACCCCTGTACTCGGCACTGGTGAGGCCACCCCTCGATTCCTCTGTTCAGTTTTGGGCCCCTCACCCCAAAAAGTCCATTGAATGACTCGAGCGTGTCCAGAGAAGGACAATGGAGCTGGTGCAGGGTCTGGAGCACAGGTCTGCTGGGGAGCGGCTGAGGGAACTGGGGGGGTTTAGTCTGGAGAAGAGGAGGCTGAGGGGAGATCTCCTGGCCCTCTACAGCTCCCTGAAAGGAGGGTGCAGAGAACTGGGTATGAGTCTCTTTAACCAAGTAACAAGCAATAGGACAAGAGGGAATGGCCTCGAGTTGCACCAGGGAAGGTTTGGACTAGATATTAGGAACCATTTCTTTCCAGAAAGGGTTGTTGGATGTTGGAATGGGCTGCCCAGGGAGGTGGTGGAGTCCCCATCCCTGGAGGGGTTGAAGAGTCGGGTCGACATAGCACTGAGGGATCTGGTGTAGTTGGGAACTGTTAATGTTGGGTTGATGGTTGGACTGGATGATCTTCAAGGTGTTTTCCAACCTAGACAATACTGTGATTCCTCCTCACCCCCTGCCCTAGTGGGTAGAGGTTAGATCAGTGTTGTTTCTCCTGAAGGCTGTGTGCTGGGGAGGACTGGGAGTTCAACTGTGAGTGTGTCCTGTCTATGTCCACTGGAGAAACCACACCTAAAGCAGCTAGAGGGGTTGCATGGGCCATGCTGTCCTTGGGGACGTCCTTTTTGTAGGCTGAAATGTGTCTTATACTGCACAGTCAGGGTTTTTATTCTCTAGGGCTCTGAGGCAGCTTGAATCTCTTGTCTTTGAAGGCCCTTCCAATTGGTGAAGATGGGTATGGGCTCTTTATCTGCAGCCTGGTGTGTTTTGTACACAGAAATTTTATGCTGTTCAAAAGCAGAAAAAAAAACCCACCCCTGTCTCACGTTTTCACCAGCACATGCTTTCAGGACTGCAGGTGATTGTGAAAAGGAAAATAATAACAGGAAATCAAGGATGTTTTGTTAGGTGGCATCTTTAAAGTAAAAGGAGGTAGGTACCCAACACTCTTAAATCCAGAACTCTACCTCCGTATGCTGTGAACACTAGGTACGTGCTTCCAAAAAGCAGTGAGAAAAATTAATGGAAGATAAATATACTGTGCGCTGGGAAATGTACTGCATGTGCTTTTAACCTCTTGTGACATACCAGCTAGGTGCCAGGAGGAACCTGAATTTCAGATCAGCAGAGGATAGGAAGGATCACTGTGTGCTGACCCCATTCTTACTGCCTTCCATAATTGACTAATTTTAGTGACTGTTGAGAAAAACAGCAGTGGGTTAAATAGATAATTGTTTTACCATTTTTTTGTGTACCATAGATGAAATGACTTACCTTGATGCTATTTTTTTTATTAATATTTTGATTTTACATAAAACATAAAAATTACAGAAAGTGGAACCACTTGATATCAGGTCATTAGGAAAATGACAGATTGCTTACAAAAAGGCCTGCTAATGTCATCAGTATGGCTACTCCATGCCACGTAACACCAAGTAAATTTTAAAAAACAAGAGGGGATTTATTATTTACTTCTTAATAGAAATTACATCCATTGTTTTCCGTAGCAGCTCAAGGCAGAGCTGGGCAGCAGCTTATGGTTAAAGCTGCTCTGTGCTCTGAGACATCTCTGTGCTAGACAGTATCTTCCCATGGTGACTGGCATCTGCACAGCACAGCTGAACACATTCTGAACACAAGTGCTTACTGGATACAGAAGAGGAACATCTGTGGTTCACAAGGCTGTAAGGATAGCTTTGATGTGTTTGAAATACCACTGCCTGACTTGTGAAAAAATCAGAAATAATGAACCCATATATCTGGGGGGAGGGGAGAGGAAGATTGATGGATGGATTGACAGACAATTGGTAGGACTTCTAGCTTTCTATCAAGTGTCAGTTCCTATTTTGATGTATATGAACAACCTGGCTCCCAAGCTGAGTCCATTACATTTTAATTCTTTTTCCCCCAGTTTTTAAGCTTTGAGATCAGCACTTTTGGATGTTACATTTTGAACATTAAAGTGATTTATTTTAAGATTTACATGTAAAAGAGAAACTTACTATAAAGTTCCTTTATTTTTGTGATACTTTTTTTTTAACAGAATATTCCATTGATAGGTAAATATTTCATTTGCATTAAAATATGAAAAAAAGAAAAGATAATTTTATAGCATTATTTAAAATAAGACACCCAAAGGTATCTATCTTTTTTTTTTTTTTTCAAATGTGTCATTACCAGACAAACACTTTATTGGTGTCCTTCACTGAAGAGATAGTCTTTAAAAATGTGCATTAGAGCGCGTTGAAAGTAATTGTTTTGGAAATTCTGTCAAGTCTCTGAAGTTGGCCTAAATAATCATCATGTGTCTTTTCATTTAATCTTCATAGATTTCATTGGCCTTTGAAATACAAATCCCTACTCATCTTGAGAATAAACATGGAAAAGAAGCATCAGTGCTATGCTGTTTTCACTGGTTCAGCCCATTATGTGAAATCCACCATCTTTTCCTCTGCCTGAGCTCAGACTTTCTGTTTTGCAAGTGCTTGTGATCCATAACAGTATTTCTTTTTTTTTAGGATGAAATTCTGAAAGCGGCTGTGATGAAATATGGCAAAAACCAGTGGTCTCGTATTGCTTCTTTATTGCATAGAAAATCAGCAAAGCAGTGCAAAGCCAGATGGTAAGAGAGAAAAATCATGTCTGCGAGTATGAGCTTCATAATTAGTGTTAATTTAGAAATGACCACAGATTAATTTATGTCTGCAGAAGAATGGTAGTTTTAAGATTGTTTGATTTCTGCTATAGCAGATATTTCGAGTTCTTACTTCTTGAAAAGAATTGAACAAAAGTAAACAAATGATCTCTTTGGCAGTGACTGCAGTGTTTTCAAATGCAGGATCACGTAGATTGTGTACCTGATTTTTTTTTCCTTGTATTTACACGTTTTTAAATCAGTGAGTATTACCAAGGAAGTAAAATTGTAAAGTATTAATGTCTCTTACAGATAATTTTCTAACTTTTCATAATGAGAGTTTGGGTTGAGGGTAAATGTTTAGAAATTTCTCATTGTAATTTCATTTTATATGAAGAAATTGCTTAAAACTAATGCAAATACATGCAGTGTTAATCTATTAGAGAATCAGACTTAGTTCCTTGAGTACTGCACATATTTATTGGAATACTTCTGTATAAAAGCAACAGTACTGGTACGGCTAGAGATTAATAAGATAACTGTTGAAGGATCCAGAACAAACAAATCTACTATTTCTGGTATCTCTATTTGTTGTGATTTTTACTTTTCTTTTTCGGGATTAATTTTGTGACTCCTTCCTTTGCCGGAATAGAGATGGGGAAAGGGAGAAGAGGCAATATCTATATGAAAAGTGGTGGATAAATAATAAATTTTATAGCTCAAATACATACATCATAAAAATACTCCGCAGTAACATCCTTTTGCACAGAAAAAACTTGTGTGAAATTTGCATGACAGGATTTTGAAATCTCATTGTGATGATTTGCATAAACACTGTTCTGAATTAATTCAAGACAAATCAATGGATAGCTTGGATCTGTCGTCCTTAATTTTTTCACTTTTTAACAGGTATGAATGGCTAGACCCGAGCATCAAAAAGACAGAGTGGTCGCGGGAAGAGGAGGAGAAACTGTTGCACCTGGCCAAGCTCATGCCAACCCAGTGGAGAACCATTGCACCCATTATTGGGAGAACTGCTGCACAGTGTTTGGAACATTACGAATTTCTGCTGTGAGTTACTGTTTTGCTAGAGGTGCATACCAGGAAAATCTTCAGAGTTTGTTGTAGTGATTCTCTTCTCCCATGGTACTGAAGTATGGTGGTTTCAAGTTGACCAAGTCTTTTTGTAAGCAAATTTTTGAGGATGATTTCTTTTCAGTCGATGTGTCTAGCTTGCAAGAAGCAGCTTCTGGGACCTGGAGAGCAGGCTTGAGTAGAGATAGATGTATATTTTCTTGCTTCTGGTTGTTCTGGCTGGAGGAGTATCAGGACTTATGCTTTTTATAGGCTTCCATTTCCAGTTTATTTGGGTGGTTTTTGACTGGCTGATCGGCATGAGTGAGGGTGTGACAGAGAGGAAAAAAGACACACATAAAACACATGTTGTTGACATGGCTGAATATGCAGCTGTCAACTCTGTTTGCTACAGAGGGTTTCTTTAGGCCATGAGAAGGAAAGCACTGTTTTCCCTGTGAGCTCTCTTAATTCTGGTGTGATTGGTTGAGTATAAAAGCATAATGGGAAACCACACTGCTTGAATTCTTGTCCTTACTGTTTAAAAGATTACCAGGAGAGATCTCTACTGACAAAGCTAATAGTACTGTATTTTATATAATATTTTATTGTTGTAATGTAGTACTATGTTGGCTTCTTTCTCATCTGATTTAAGATTATGTAATTGTACAATGTTCATGAATCTTTTCTGCGTAATTATAGAACAAGTTTAATGTATGGTACATAATGCAAGGTTACTTTTTTTTGATCGGTCTTTGGGGACATTTTAAGTGATGGCTATTATGAGCCTAGGGGAGAACAAAGAGTGATTTGTAACATATATACAATGTGTTTTTAGAGACAAAGCTGCTCAGAGAGACAATGAGGAAGAAACTGCTGATGATCCTCGGAAACTTAAACCTGGAGAAATTGATCCAAATCCAGAAACCAAACCAGCCAGGCCAGATCCTATTGACATGGATGAAGGTAAGATAGGAGTTTGTTTATCATTTTTGACAGAAATCTGATCTCTGTTTTTTCTTCTTTATATAGTCTCTGTACCCTGGGTTTCTTTTTTTTTTTTTTTTTTTTTCCTCCACCCCCTGATAATTTTTTCTTTACAGTTTTTGTCTTATTTTTGTATTTGGCCAGTCAGTTACACTTTTCCAGTTTTCTTCTCCTTTTCTGGGTGTGTTTTCTGCTCTCTAAACTGTCTTCATCATCTCTTGCCGTGACTGATTGTTCTGTGCTTTGGCAACTGCTCTGCTTGGTATTTGTATCTTCATCTTTTCTCATCAGCTCATATTTCCCAGGTCAATCCATGCTGAAGTGCAGGACTACCAGACTTTTTTACCTTGCACATAGCAATATTTTGAACTAAAAAATGAACATTGCTGAAATTCTGTGAATGGACTAACAGTGGTTTTGAACAGTCACAGGTTCACACACAAAAGCACTCTTGGATCTGGATGTAAATGAAATGAACAAATTCTCTAATCTAGTACTCGAAGATGAAGATGTAAATGAAATTATAATTTCATTAGTGTCATCAGTTTGCCTCTTATGTAAATATTTTGATTTGCTGTAGATACCAGTTTTCAACATTAGGCACTTTTTTCTTAAAATCTTCATTCCATCTGGCCAATGATTTAGAAAATACAGTGGAGCAACTTGAAGAAAACTAGTATAGCAATCATGCAGAATGCCTGTGAAAACATTGATTCATTCAGCTTTTAAAGATTCCTTTCTGATCTTCAAGTTACTTTTTCCGTTACATTTTTTCGTGCAAATTCAAAGCTGTACTTCTCTGTACTATTCTAGATGAACTTGAAATGCTGTCTGAAGCTAGAGCTCGTTTGGCTAATACACAGGGAAAGAAGGCCAAAAGAAAAGCAAGAGAGAAGCAGCTGGAAGAAGCCAGGTAAATTTATGCTTAGCTTCATATACTGGGGACTGGTTTTCTTGGCTCTGGAGCATTTACAGTGCATAAAGTCAGGTGCAGCCTTAAGTCATTGCAGAATCACACTTTCTGATAGTCATTTGTGATAGCTTGTTTAAATATGTGCAGCCCTATCTCAGCAGCAACTGATTAAAGTAGTACTAGGTCTGAGGGTTTAGGAGCCACCTAGAGGTATGCACTTTAAATCACGTAGTGTTACTGGTTTTGTAGGCGGCTTGCTGCTCTCCAGAAAAGACGAGAACTTCGGGCTGCTGGAATTGAGATCCAGAAGAAAAGAAAAAAGAAGAGAGGTGTGGATTATAATGCAGAAATTCCATTTGAAAAGAAGCCTGCCCCTGGTTTTTATGATACCTCAGAGGAAAACTACCAGTCCCTGGATGCAGATT
Organism: Athene cunicularia; assembly: GCF_003259725.1. Lineage (NCBI taxonomy): Eukaryota > Metazoa > Chordata > Aves > Strigiformes > Strigidae > Athene > Athene cunicularia. Next base: position 5,317,871 of record NW_020799097.1, read on the forward strand.
TCAGGAAGCTACGTCAGCAAGACCTGGATGGAGAATTAAGATCGTAAGTGTGTGCTGTACTAAGGAGGGAACAGTATGTCTGAAAAAAAAAATCCATATATATGTGTTAAGTCTTGGAAATGTCTGAAATATCATGTGCACAGGAGTTGTATTTTCCGTGGGACAGGTACTAGTGCAGGTTGCTTCTGCCTTTCAGTCTCCTGTTTTTTTTATCTTTCTAAAAGGTTTGTCTGACCTTTTTTTCTGTGAGAATAAAGTTCCTCATGCCCATTCTTTAAATGGAAATCTTGGGTTTTGAGGTTCATTTTCTTTTAGCAGTAGGTTTACTTGTGTATTTGTAATGCTTTCTCCAAGTCATAACATTATTAAGCTTACAGCGGTGATTTTACATGTCATAGTATTACTTTTGATGGAATTGTTCTAAAGTAGCATCTCCTTAAATGCTTAATTTCTCTCAGGCCTTGCATGAGGGTTCACTGCATCCTTACCTTGTTATAAGGGACTGCAAGTTTTGGTAGCTCCCAAGAGCTCATCAGACCAGTCGAGAACAATCTCTTCCAGGCAAGTACAACCAGTGTTACTCTCATTACTGGTTTAGTTCTTTCAATTTGCCTTCTTTGCTGTCTTTTCTCGCAACAGCCCCAGAGCACAAATAGTCAAGCAATAAACAAAATAGGAATGCTATCTCCTCTCACTCTGTAAGATGGCCATCAGCACCTGTGCTGGCTCTGGCTGGGGTGATGTTAACTTTCCTCACAGCAGCTTGCCTGGTGCTGTGTTTTAGATTTGTAACTAAACAGTGTTAGTAACTCACAAGACAGTCATTTGGTACAGAGAGACCCTGTCCATCATTTGGATCAGACTCCTCTGGGGAGTTTGGGTCAGCTGTCCCAGCTGTGTCCCCTCCCAACCTCCTGCCCACCTCCAGTCTACTCCATAGGGAGAAAAGGTGAGAAACATGAAGGCCTTGATGTCATGCAAACACTGCTCAGACAAAATACTGGTGCATTATCAATGGTCCTTTGGGCACAAATACAACAATATTTCCTCAGCCCTGCTCTGTAACAGCCTTCCCCCTGCCCTGCATGCTCTCAGACCTCCCCCTCCCCTCCTGAGCATCACGCCCGAAGGTAACATGGTTTCTGTGGCTAGATCACAAGCATCTCTTATTTCTGTGTGATAAAGGAACAGCTGGAGGAATGGAGAGCTGCGAGCCCCCCACTGCCTGGTTTATGGGTGACCTTATCTTTTTGTTTTGTTACAGAGTCACAGAATCATCTAGGTTGGAAAAGACCTTGAAGATCCTCCAGCCCAACCACTGACTTCACACCGACTGTTCTCAACTCTACCAGATCTCTCCGCGCTGGGTCAGCCTGACTCTTAAACACCTCCAGGGATGGGGACTCCCCCCCC
>NW_020799097.1:5319333-5338108 GCF_003259725.1 Athene cunicularia
TGTATCCCAAAATATGCAGTTGAGAAATTAAATGCCCTGTCTTCATCATGAGCAGTATGGTACATATTTAGTTGTACTGTTGCATTTCCTACTGCTTTTGCCAACTACTTTCTACTGAGAAAGTAGGTCCAGTACTACATGCGATTTGGTTTATTAGCTTGTGATCTAATTGATTCTTTCTGCGTGGTTCAGAGGGTTTGGCAGGAGCTTCAAACTGAAGCTTATGATTTCACAGGCTGAATCCATTGCTGTTAGAAGAAAATACCATTTTTACTAAATATTGAAGATAAATTGGTTCCCATATCCCACAGACAATGTTTGTCTTCCCTTAACAGCTGCTGGAGAAAAAGGGACTGTTCACATCCTCTGATTTTTGCTATCTAAATTCTTGGACTGACAGTTTTTCTTGCTCCAGTGACTGTCGCAGATGAAGGTGGCTGTTGATTGTAGCCGAAGCAACTACCTGTTCCCTAATTCTATAATTTGAAAGCATTAACACTGCCTTGTTCTGGGTTCTGCTGCAAGACCTGCAGACCTTATCTAATCACTCAACCTTCTGTACCACAAGGTGGTTCATTCTTCCTGCAACATGTTTTATTTCAGCATATCTAACTTTTGGTTAGGGTACAGGCTTCTTGCTCTTTGCTTGTCTGTTTTACCTTGTTCTCTGTCTTCTAAAATGATTCTCTTACCCATAATGACAGTGAAAGGGAAGGAAGAGAACGCAAAAAAGACAAGCAACATATGAAACGGAAAAAAGAGTCAGACTTGCCTTCAGCTATTTTACAGACCAGTGGAGTGTCAGAATTTACCAAAAAAAGAAGTAAACTAGTGCTTCCAGCTCCTCAGGTAAGCTGTTCATTGATCAGTAAATGACTTATAAAGACAATGCCAATCAATGATTTCTGTTTTATCAAGTGGATCATGTGGTTGTATTTTATCTTAAAATGCCTTGGCATTTTCTCTTTTAAAGATATCTGATATAGAACTTGAAGAAGTTGTAAAAGTAGGCCAGGCAAGTGAGATTGCACGCCAGACTGCTGAGGAATCTGGAATTACAAACTCAGCTTCCAGCACTCTTCTGTCTGAATATAATGTGACCAACAACAGCATAGCCCTAAGGACTCCGAAAACTCCAGCAGCACAAGACAGGATCCTGCAGGTAGAGTATAAATATAGAGAACGGGCTTTTGAGTATTACTGCAGCGGTCAACTGAATAGAAGGTGTAAGTACCATAGAACATTCCTTAGGTTACGTGTGGTACTGCGGTTTGAACTGACACATTCTCCTCAGGACACACTGAAAGGCATAGAAGCCGATCCACTTCTGTCTTATCAGTTGTCACTATGCTTCAGAACGCTACGATACGTTTTGTATTATATATTGCATGCAACTTCTAGCATTAACCATTCTGGGGTTTTATCTCATTTCCCCTTGTCTTGGGTACCTCTCAGCTTCGAAGCTGCCTATGATGTTTATGTCATTAAAACAGTGTCTCACTTTATTAGCTTAAAACCACTCAAGACAAAGATTGTCAAAAACCTACCTTTGCAACCTCTCAGTTAGATTTGTGTTATGCTGATGGTGAGTGTCTGCGTTCTTAAAAAAAAAAACCTGGTAGAGGGGGGTAATGTTTTGTTTAGTGTGGGGAAATGGCTAAATGACATCAGCGCATCTAGTGTGTAAAACAAACAAAACCTCACCCCAAAACAAACAAACAAAAAACCCACCCCTGTGTTGATAATGAGCTCTATTTTAACAGTTTCATGATAGGAGAAAAGGGAAAGTTCCTGACTGCAGATCATGACCTAAGTCTGTGCAGTGTTTGCAGGAATGAATGGTCGTGTTCTCCTTCCAATGGAGTACTCTGACATCACATGTTGCAATATTATTCATACACATCGTTCTGTAGATTGATTGCTACTCTTCTGTGAAGATAATTGCTATGTGCAATAGTTTCAGTATCTCAGCTCCTTTTTGAAGTGCCTTGATTCTTCATTGTAAAAAGGAAAAATAAAATGAAAAATAGGGGATATTCATAAAAGCCCCAGTTGAGTCATGAACCAAAAATCTAAATAGCGGCCATCTCTACTGGAACTTTTTTTAAGTGCAATTTGGATAAACTTCTTTGTTGGATTTCAGAGTGCAGCTGTGCTGTTCCCTCTGAAAATCAGGATCCTTAGAATGACTTGAGTATTCAGTTGCTAGTAAATCTTTCAGTTTATAGAGTCTAGCAAACTGAAGGAAGTCAAAACATTTAAGTAACCTACTCATTTTTGCAACTCCAATTTATTAATATATCTTACTGGAAATGAAGATTAAAATCCCTTTGAGTGGAACAGTGGGGTTTGTAAATGCCAGTGTATGGGTGTTAAGAAGTGTTAAACATTTTCTGCAAACTGATTGATATTCAAATAACAATTCTGCTGTTCTTACTGCTGCTGAATGTGTTAAACTAAATCTGTATAGTAGAGTGTGACTCTGAAAGTCTTAGTGATGTGCTGTATGTGTTGTCTGTTATACAGGAAGCACAGAATTTGATGGCTCTCACAAATGTGGATACCCCCCTGAAAGGAGGTCTTAACACTCCCTTGCATGAGAGCGACTTTTCAGGGGTAACACCACAGAAACAGGTTGTTCAGACTCCGAATACCGTGCTTTCCACACCTTTCAGGTAAAGCAGGCTTATTTTCTAATGGATGCTTGGCTGGGCGTGTATCTAGTGGAGGTGGGTGGAGGGACTGGGTTGCAACAAGTGAAATAGTAGGTTATGATCAGTGCTTCAAAATACATTTTAACTGGCTTTTATTTCAAGCTGTTGTCACACAACTTTCTCCTTCTCTGTGTCCTTCACAAGCTCAGACATATCATCTTCATCTGTATTTGTACAGTGTATACCTGGAGTTTTGGTCCAAAATGAGGTCTTCTGTGGTCTGGAGCAATATAGATTATACTGGAGTAATACAGGAGTATAAATAGTAAGATGGAGTGTCATTCTGTATGTGGCTCCTAGCCTTTCCAAAGTATTACCTCTGAGTCGAAGGTGTGGGAAGTCCCATAGCCAAACCCACACTGAATTTTTGAAAAGCTGGAGTAAATATTTTATAAGCCATATATATCCAAAATAAAATATTTCTTATATTGCCAATCTAAATAGTATGGAATTGGTGGTTTAACTCTTACAGTGGGTCCTGAATAAATATATATCCCACAAATGCCAAATACCATACAGCTAAAAAATATTACACTTAGTACATTTTGTCTGTCAATCTTTACAACTTTGGTTCTAATTTTACTTGTATCATGCTAGTAGGAAAAGTGGAGAATGAAATAAAAAGGAGCTTTATGGCAGCTTTTCAAAAGCAGCTTTATTTTGTTGTTTAAAAGCTGTGTGCAAAAGCCCTGCTCTTTTAATTGGATCTACATGAATGAATCTTTTTGTGGAGATCTATTGGCGTCAGTGCGGCTCGGAGTGAATATAGAGTTTGGCCTGGAGTGATCTGGCTGTTCATTTGGGTAATTTTATATTAAAAAATGTAAAGACGTTATAATTTTATTGTTTGTTTAGGATTGGTTTTTTTAGTTTGTTTGTGGTGGGTTTTTAGCTTCTGAAATTCAGATTTACACATGTAAATATGGTACCCGTGTATCAACTTGGCTTGCAGAAACGCTGTATCAGTGTGAAATTCCAAGAACTTGAGCAGAGAGAAAAACAGTAATTACATTAATTGGTTAAAAATAAATAAAGCATAGCAATAACTTTTTAAGGAGGCAGAGTTGTAAAGTAGAGCCATCGTATTATTATTTAGGTCAAAAGAGCAATATTTGTTACACCTTTATTTCCTATGATTGTATGAAATTTGTAATATTTTGATGCAACATTTTTATGGAAGTTGTTGCCTCGCATTAGTTTTTTTTTGGTTTGATTTGGGGTTTGGGGTTTTTTTCCACTTCCTAGTTATAAGAATTTTCTTAAAAGGTATTAAGTTGAAAATTGTAATAGGGTTTTAAACGCTGCGTGGAACTGCGACAACTAGAAAACGAAACCTGCTTACTAGAAAATTGTTTCTTCTGGAAGTCAGCATAAAACTTTTTCTGCTAGTATAATCAACAAAGTAGACCTATCCTCAGAAATACTAATTTGAGTAAAATACATAAATATTCATTTTGCTGTTTTTTGCAGGTGTCATCCTGTAGACATTATTGCTTGTATGTGTTACCCTAAACAAGAGTTCATTAAAAAATTGTGAACAATCTCAAGCAAGAGGAAAGTACCACTTGCCTCTCACAGACATACCCAGTAAATGAGGCACTGTCACATCCCTTAAACGAGGACCAGTAGCCTGTGGCTGTCCACCATTGTGGCATGTTACTGGCACTACAAAATTACAGTAACTAGTAGTGGAAATGATGTATTAAATCATTTGTCCATTGTCCAGTCTGTCTCTGCCAGGGTTATTCTCTACAGCACACATACTTGTCATTGCAATCTCAAAATATTTAAATAAGCGTAGATGAGTAGTGTAATGTAGGCCTTTTTCCTAAAAGGTTTTCCCCATCCTGAAATTGTTTTATTTGAGACATTTTAAAATGCCTTATCAGTTTATTATTATTATTATTATTGCCATCACTATGTGAAACTTCATTATAGCTTGGCAACAGAAAACTTGTGACTGCATCCAAGACTGTGCCTACATGCCTGTCACATAGTAGGTTATTGGGGTAGAGAACAATATTTCTTCTCAGTCTAGAGGACAAGCAACCGAGGCCTGTAAAATCTAAGACTTTATCCATTTTGCCTAAGCTAAAGTGATTAAAAGTAATTATTGTAATATAATTATTCCTTCAATAATCAGTGAAAGCAAAGAGGCATTGAGTGATTAATTCAGTTGTAAGATGGGACAGCTGTTAAACCAGATGAATTCAGAGTGACTGACTTGCCACAGGTGGTAGGGAAATCAGAGCTTGCAATTAAATCCTGATTACTGTATCCCAAAATAGTGCCTGGTGACTGGATAATCTTCCAGAAGTAGCAGTGGAGGTTTGTGTTGCTGTAGTTCTTGAAACTTCTCTTAACATAATGATGTGCCTAGATTTCAGCTTGACAGGTCCCTAGTTACCCCTCAACAGGTGGATTCCTCTAACTGCGTATTACAGTGTCACTGCCTCCCAAGAAAAAAATCTAGATTGAATTTATTAACAGTATTTGCGTAACTTTTTGCAGCTTTCAAACTTTTGTAAGTAGAGCTCTTTAGGAAAAAAAAAAAATACTGTATCTGCACTTCCTCTAGAACACCTTCTCATGGACCAGAAGGCTTAACTCCTCGTGGAGGACTAACTCCTAAACCCGTGGTGGGTACAACTCCTGGTAGAACTCCCCTGCGTGATAAACTGAACATCAACCCAGAAGAGGGAATGGCAGATTACAGTGACCCATCTTATGCAAAACAGATGGTAAGAAGTACTTAAGAAGTGGAAATCACTGATCTGTTAATTTTCAGGATTTTTAATTCTGATCTTCTGAACAGAATTTTATTTCATAATAAAAGCAAGTGTTATTTCTACCACTTGTCTACAGGTCTGTTCTCATCTCCTGATAAAATTAAATCTTTATTTGAAAGAACAGAAATCTTGCCACTTAGAATGGCTTTCAGTATGCTTAGTGAAAGTGTTCTAAAGCTATTTGTCAAAGAAGACATAGTTAAGTTTCAGCCTTACTTGTATCTTTGAAGCTGAGCAGGAAATATATCTCAAGCAAAGATTCATTTTTCTTGCAATCCTACACAGCCCTCAAATCCCTCATCATCTTGGCTTCCCAGTTTACCTACAGGACTTTTCATCAGTCTGTTGTGTTGACAACATTGAGCTAAAGGAGTTTAATTTTTGCCATTAGGAGCACTTGGGTTTGAGATGTCCAGTAATCCGAGTCCCATCCAGATTCTTTCATCGCCTTTGGCAACAGATGTTTCCATTCTTGGCGATTCAGCCATATGTACCCTGCCAATTAGACATCGTATAAAAGGGCATATACCTAATAGGTAGCACCTTGGGAACTCCTTTTATGTGGCTGATTCTCCAGCCTTAAGTGTGGCTTTGGATATCTCCCACCAGAGTTATTGACATTTTTCTTTTTGGGCTAGCTAAGGATATCCACTTCAAGTTTTTGGCATGTTCTTCTTGCAAAAATAACTCTTCGAGTTCAGAATTTCAGATTTCCTCTTAGCTTAAAGGACAAGGTTTATTTGATGTCCTTATATGTACTTTGGTTCTGTCTTAGCCTTTTTATTGTAAAAAGGTTTTTTGCTGCTAGAAGGAAAACTGGGGCTTTAATTTCCTGGTGGATTGCACTGTTTTCCAGATCTGGTGCTATTTATCTCATTTTTCTACTGTGCCACAGGCCCCAGATTTGTGAGTGACTGCAAGGAAAAGGGTTTGAGTTGAGTTTGCGAATACCCCTGTGTCCATCAGCAGTATGGAGACATTTTCACATATTTTCAATTTCTTGAAATGCATTTATGTGAGTGTCTGCTGTTGCACTGAAACTACTGGGAGGCGAAGGTGCCATTCTGTTGGTTTACTTGAGTGTGTTTCAGCCAGTTTGAAGATTTCATTAGCTATCTTTAAGAAAGCTGTCTTGTTTTTTAGTATCAGAGATTTTCTGTGCTTAGTAGTGTATAAACTCTGGGGTAGTGATCCCTAGGCATGCCTGGGTTAGTACGTGCCTCTTTTGTCAGACTTCAGAGATTTTGTTTCTGTTGTCTTTGTAGCAGATTGTATTGGTTGTGTATTGTTCGTGTCTGTTAATGCAGGTTAATGGAATTTGATTGTATTGCACCTTTAGCATGTGAATCCAGAAAGATTATATCTTAGGTTATTCCAACAGGAGAGGGAATCTCGTGAACACCTGCGCCTTGGACTCATGGCCCTTCCTGCTCCAAAGAATGATTTTGAGATTGTTTTACCTGAAAATGCAGAAAAAGAACTTGAGGAACATGAAGTAGATGAAGCCTTTGTAGAAGATACTGCTGATATAGATGCCCGCAAACAGGTAGGTGTGTGTGATGCAAATAATGTCTTTTGTTTAAAATCAGATATGTTCCCTCTATGTTTCCCATAGTTTCACACCTGATTAGTGGAAGTGATACAGCTTTTACAGCATAACAGAGTAAAATGTACCTGTTTTCTGTGCTGCCATCAGAGTATACACACACAGAGAATTCTTTTCTTAATTTGTTGATGTATGATGTGTCATTTTCTACAGTGAAGTCTGTAAGAGTGTGTATGTCCTACCTCCTGCATTTGTCCCTCAAAAGATAAAATTAAAAGCATTTTTCTACAGAGGCATATGGCTTGATTTTAAGCATGTGAGAATAGTGCTTGCTTTTTTTTGTTTTTCAGTTTCAGGTTATTCTCTCAAGGTTAAAAGTTACTGTTGGTGAAATGTAAGACACGTATATACAAATTCAGGCAGGCTGTTAGCACACAGATAGAAACCTGCCATGCAGTGAGTAGGTTCTTTTCGTATGTCTTGTACCATGGGGTTACCTAGATGGCCAAGTTGTGAATAGGTCCCTCGTTTTTTGCTTTGTTTTGTTTCAGAATCAAGGAAGGCTGGATGAAGTGCTGTCTTAAATTCTGCTGGTTAAATAGCTGTACTGGCCAGTGATTAGAGACACTTTCATTTTTCTGTTTATAGGAATAGTCCCTTTTCCATTTACTGCTTATCCTAATTTTTGTGATGCGAACCTGTTTTTTGTTATATACCCTTAAATGAGTTCAGAGGGGTTGAACAAAATATTTTAAAAGACTCTATGCTCTGATATCTTCTAATATGATAAGTATTTCTCAGAATTTGATTCCTGGCATGTCCTGTTTTAGGGAGAAACATTATATACATACATGTGTATGTCTTGTGCATATACACCCTAATAAAAAGTCTGAATAAATACAGATAATTTCTGTGTGAGAAAAAGGAGTGAGAAAAGAATTTGAGTTGTAATATCATTCAAGGGAATAGCATTCTGCCTTTCAAATGAAGGCATGATGTGGCTGGGATTAGAACATGGAAGGTCTTGGTTATCATTCCTGAAGTTTTAGACAACACTGCCTTTTTGTGTTATTTATTGCCTGAAAGTGAAATGTTTTTATGCTTCCACGAGTTTTGTTTTAGTTTATGTCATTGAAGAAGACAAATAGAGTCCTGGCTGCAAATTTAAGTTTTCTTTTCCTGGTGGATTTCATGTCTGGAGAGTTACAGCAGTTGTCAGACTTGATGTGGAAGAATTTGAAAAGAACAGTTTGCTGGGGTTGAGTTGAGGCTGAAGGAGAATTTGATGTCTGGAAAGGACTTTTTAGGATATCTCTCCTCTTAGAGTTAGTCTGCTGTGTTCTTTCCTTTTACTTCAGGGGCAATAAATTATGATGTCATCACATTATTTGGCTCTGGTTTCATAACATGAATTCTTTATACTTTAAAGAATCTTTGCTGAAGTAATCAATTAGTCTCTATATTGCATACATTTCTAGGAAGCATCTGATTGTATTACAGTAGCTGAAGTAACACTTACCTTGTTTGCCTAGGCTCTCCGAGATGCAGAGCGTGCAAAGGAACTGAAGAGAATGCACAAAGCTGTACAGAAGAATCTACCACGGCCCTCGGAAGTAAGTGGGAAAAAAAAATCACTTTTAAGGAAAAAAAATAGAAGTAAAGGTTTTAACCATGATAGGAGGAAACACGGTCTGAGTAAATCATGAGAGAATTAAATTTTTGCGTGTGCTGATTTCAGCATTACGGGAAACTTTCACAGTGAAATTGTCATGAGGTATTTCACATGTACAAATGAAACCACAGTTGAATGTTTGAGTTGCTGTGTGTGTCACAGCACAAGGGATTTTGGCACCTGTTCTGCATGGTGTTGATACATAATATTCATACTCAGGTGACAGTATATAAATTTAATGTGATCTTTGCTGTATATGATGTTTATGAACTTTTTTTAATTCCTGTGCAGGTTAATGAAACAATACTGAGACCCTTAAATGTGGAACCGCCTCTAACAGACCTACAGAAAAGTGAAGAGCTAATAAAGAAAGAGATGATTACTATGCTTCATTTTGATCTTTTACATCACCCATTTGGAGAGCAGCCTAGTGGTAAGAAGGGGAAAGGACCAGGATTTGGAAGCAACAATGCAGAACATATGGCTTACTTGGAACAAAATCCTTATGAGAAATTCTCCAAAGAGGATCTCAAGAAGGTGAGAATTGTATGGCTTAATTACTAGTGACCTAATGTCTTCTTCTGTCATGGTCCTGTAATCTTACAAATAAAGGTGTGTTTGAGCCTGCATAAAATTTATTTGGGAGATCTCCAGAGGTTTGTGTGAAGAACTGTAAAGATAATTCAAGTGCGTGTTCTGTTTACTGTGAGTTGATGTTAATCTAGGCACAGATTAGTAGCAGTTATAATTATGATGCTATATTTGTCCAGAGATACAGATACAATTTTGAATATGTTGTGATTGCGTATCATCTTAAGTGAGGGTGGGAGCTCTAATACCCCAACAGTTACCAAATTCTACTGTTTCTGGAAACTGGTGTTAAATCATTGAGACTTCAACTAGGTGTGATACCCACCTTCTACTGCCTGTGTAATTCATTAATCCAGAATTACTAAGCATTTTTTTCATAGCAGTGCAGACTAAATATGACAGTGGTCGCCACCTTACAACTTGGAGCAGCAAATGAAGTTGTTTTAATTATGCTTGTCAAGCTTAATCCAACAGAGCTGTGCTAGTGCAGAGCCTGCTGGGCCATGGCAACTGATCTTAAAGCATACCCAGTTTAAAAGTGCTGAATAGGCAGAATAGGTTGTTGCTGGATGAAATGAGTAGGCTGTCTGGGCACTCTGTCCTGTTTTGCATTGTGATCCCAAGTTAAACAGCAGTCCTGTACCAAGGGTTCCGGTTCGGGTTGTTCAGTTATTTAAGCAGCTACAGATGTTGCCTTTTGCTGCCAAGTGACAGATAGACAGTTCAGACACACAGTGCTGTGGTTAGCTCTTTCACAGCGTTTCACCTGTGAAGTTGTGCCAATAATCTTTGACCAAATGCTTACAGGAATAAAAATCAGTGAAAAGGACAAAATCATGTGCCACCAAGTCATCTGTTTTATGTAGACTCCTACTATCCAAGACTTGTGTTCTGACAATAGCTGTGCTATCTCTACACCTAAATCCCATATTACTTTAAAGTGACTCTACAGATACACAAGCAGATTTTAAATCCATCTCCTTGTCCATATCTGACCAATGAATCAAGAACCTAAAATGAGAAACACTGAACAGTATGTACTTCCAATTTGCTGTTAAATGAAAAATTATACTTGAAGATTCCTGAGCAGAGGTTAAAGATGGAAAATACAGTTAGATCATGAATTTCACTGCCCTGCCAGTGTCAGATTGTTCCCTTAGGAACACTCTTTGAGTGCTTTCTCTGGTTGTTTTATAGTGCAATGAGAATTAAGTTTTCTATCACTTCCCTTAGAGACTGTTACACAGTCCAGTAGTTTTTGTCTGGAAACTTTCTTCATAGTCCCTGGAAATTCTGTCTCCTAACTAATGGTCAGAAGTTTTTTGCATCCTTGCTCCTGCTTGCTCTCTAACATTCAGCATAAGATTCACTCTTGACCTAAAATCAAATTCAAACCAGGAAATTTTCCCATCTCTGTGCTCTTGCCTGGGACTTGTTTATTTTTCTTTGTTTCTTAATTTGTTTTTAGAACATCTTCCTAAAATCCCTTCTTAAAATGCTTCTTTCTTTTCCTGATATGTAGTGCTCTTTTGGGAAGGATTAGCAGTGGTGCTAAGCACAGTACGCTGAGCTCTTAAAGCTGTGGAACTGTTTTGACACCACAACTAAATGGCTTTAGTTCCTCAAAGTGTACAAATAGATGCTACTTGAAAGTGAACTTTATAAGATTTAGCTTTGTCAGGTGTGGTTAGAGTACTGTTTTATCTGTCTTGACCATTGAGGGTAGATAAGTAATTAATTTTCCTTTCTCTGGTATCCCTGGAGTCATCTAATCTGGTGATACCTGTAAATTCCTGGGAAATGTGCTATTATAAAACATGTATCTGCTTGCAGTGAGATATCTGTTGTTGATATGGAAATTTCTTGTGCTTGTATAAATCCTGTTGAAAGAGGTACATGCACTTCTAACCAATGAAGTCCAGATCAGCAAAGATTTTTTTAGTTACAAATAAAATTGGAAGGACCTCGGTGCCTATGTAGTTTCATGGGCCAGGCTTTTTGTCAGAAAAATTAAAGAGTTTTGAGAATAACATAAATCTTCTCAGTTCACTCTAAGTTACTTTGTAAACTAAACTGGAAACAGCAGAGTGCTCATACCTCACCATTAGTTCTCTAGCAACAGAATGCATGTTAGTTAAAAGTCGGAGTAGTATTTCCTGCAATGGAGCTTACACAGCTCACCCATTAATGTTTAGACTTGACTTTCCAGCTTGTGTGGAGAAGGGCAAGCAAAAGGAAATGAAAAGTGATTTTTTTTTTTCATAGAACAGCTACTTATGTCTGTAGAGTTATCCCTCCCCTCAAGGTCCTTGCTTTTATCTCTTCTCTTCTGCAGCAAGATGAAGTATCTCTCTGTGCCACAGCTTTCATTAGCTATAGCAGAGTGATGTCAGGTTTGGCCAAATGATATAAAATGAGGGATAGTTGTGCTGTGAGTAGCCTTCTAGCCTGGGTTTCATTTATAATCCACAGCATCTGTGTTAGATTTCATAGTTAGCTTAACCTGATGGTGAGCTTTTAGTATGAAAAGAGAAACTGCCCCTGTGAATTGCACACTGAAGGATTGAAAAGAAGAGGAATTTTCTTGTATCCTCTGTATTGTAACTGCAATTTATTTCTCGTCATTTCCAACAGGCACAGGATCTACTGGCACAAGAGATGGAAGTGGTAAAGCAAGGAATGGGGCATGGAGAGCTCTCAAGTGAAGCTTATAACCAGGTGTGGGAAGAATGTTACAGCCAAGTGTTATACCTGCCTGGACAGAGCCGTTACACAAGAGCTAACTTGGCCAGCAAAAAAGACAGGATAGAGTCACTTGAAAAGAGGCTTGAGGTCAGTGTCACTTTTTCCTGCTTTTTGCACCTGCCTTTTTAAAAAAAAAAAAAAATTCCCGTGTGTGGATTCTTTTTTCCTATATAAGAGTTACAGGTTACTTTACAAATCATTCAGGTCTTTTGGTGGGATTCCTTTGAAAAGGTTGTTGAGGAATTCTCGTAGGGAGATCATACATGTTTTTGAGGTGTTTAAATTGCATTCTCTCATCGTCTTCCTTTTCTTAAAATATTCCTAGATATTCCCACACAGAGTTTTGTTACCATATTAGCTGTAACAGTGCTCATTCCACCTACTTTATTCTCAACTGGAGAGAAGATCAGGTTCTGCTCTCTCTAAATTCCGTGTAGGTTTTTTACTGTTTTCTTAATCTCCACTGTTAGTGGATCCAGATACCTGATCTTTATTTTTGCACTTTGGCCCTGATAGTGGCCAGTAGGACATGCTTCAGGAAAGATGCTTAAAAACGTTTCTGCCCCAAAACTCCTCTAAAGTTCTTTTTCCAACTTGATTTGGTTTCTGATTGACTATTACATATGTGAAAGTCTAGATAGTCCTGAATTCTTGCTAGACTGTCATCTCCAGAGATTCCTTCCAGAAAAGAGAACAGTGGATGTTTGTGATCCCATTCCACTTTATCAGGAAGTAGTAGACTTCCTTACAAGAGCATTTACACTCAAATTTTGAGTTTGCTGTTGTGCATAACATTTTTCTCTAGCTCAAAATGGCAGAGTTTAGATAGCAACATCTCACCAAAGTGCCTGCATGCATTTTGAGTACTGGACACTGGTGCTAAGGGACCAAGAACTGAAACTACATCTTTTTCTGCTGAGTTGTAGATTACAGCATTCTCCAGTGTCAACACGCTTGCACTGGTTTATTCAAAATGTGGCAGTCACAGGCCTTAACTCAACAAAGCATTAAGATTTGGTAGGGTGTCCTGGGATTGAGGAGGTTGTGTGTGGAGAGGAAATCGTTTAAGGTATGGTACACTAAGTGGAAGGTGGCAATTCAGCCTTTTGACACTGATTTCCCTTGCCCTGTCCCATCTCTAGAGTTTCACCCAAACACTCCACACAAACCACAAGAATACACAGCTTTTTTTGATAAAAGGTAAACTGGCTTTAAATTGTTTGTTCCCACAGAACCTGTGTTTGTTCAGACTTTCAGTAAGTCATTACCTGTTTTCCAAAATAATATTTTAGCCTAAAAGTCTCTAAATTATGCAGGCATGAGATGATTATTTTCCATGGTAAAAGGAAACTTTAAAAAAAAAAAAAGTTCTTCTGTATTTAACATCAGCATAACTACTGTTGCTAGAAGTAAACCTCCTCAAACAGCTACTACAGCAGAAATAACATGTGAGAGCAGCCAGAAAGGCTGAATTTTCACTTGATTCATATGCATGAAACACAGCGTGACTGTGTGTTTTGTTAAGTCTGTCAGTCAAGAGTGTCGTCCAGGTTTAGGCTCCGCAGTTGTTAGGCAGTTGCTCGGGCCAGGAACGGTTCACCTACACGTAGCCCAGTGGCCGAGCGGTTTAGCGTTAATGCCAGAGCACTTGTCGTGCTGCTGCTCACCCAGCAGAGAGCACCATTACCCTGCCCAACGCAGCCCGCTCCACACACTCTGCTCTACTCTTTATTTTCACAAAAACAGGCTGAGCACAGCAGCAGCCAGCTTGCATGGGGAGCAGGGACTGAGCTGGCGTTACGCCAGCAGTCTGAGGGCTGTACCTAATTTGTGTACAAATGCTTTTGAAATTTAAATATCTTACGCCCCAAAACTGCATTAGAAGTGCATTATTAAACTTGCAAAGTCAAACAGTCAAAGTTAGGGAATGCACAAACAGCTTTACTCTGGCAGCCTTAATTTGCATATGCATTATGAGACAGTCTTTAATTTCATGATTACAGCCTAGTTTTTCCACAGACTCATTTACTGCACAGGGTGGATGGTACTTGCTTAATGACTAGCTATTGAATATTTTGTTTTCTCTTTATTGTTCAGTGTGTGGCCCTGTGCCTTTGCACTGCACACTTACTTCTACAGTCTAAATTAGTTACTTCTGTGTGGGCTTTCCTGTGCGGTTGATTTTTGTTCGTCTCCCAGTATTTGAATGAGTGGTCGAATGCTTGTCAAGGATATTGAAGCAAAGAAAGTAAGGTCACATCATTAGTTTGTCAAACCCCTGTTGCATATGTTTGTTCTTTAAGTGCTTATTGCTTTGTAGTCACAAGACAGTCACCCAGGAAGTAAAAATAAAATCAGGGGTCTTGCCAAGAAAAAAAATTGAGTTTCATTTGCTACCAAAGTTCCATGGAACTCCATGGAAGATAGCTGAAAAAGCCAGCTAGTTGGGTCTATGATAAGCTGCTGTAATCATGAGACTCTATGTCTTGCTAACATAGCTACATCTCTTCGGGTGAGCTGGGAGCTTGGAGTGCATCTTTGAAAAGACTTAATTGCTTGATGCATTCACTCTAAAGTGAGAGAGCAAGCTTGTGTATGTGTTCAAAACAAGTGATACAGGCTTGGGGAGGAGTGGCTGGAGAGCTGCCAGTCAGAGAGGGATGGGGGGTGATTGACAGCCGGCTGAACAGGAGCCAGCAGTGTGCCCAGGTGGCCAAGAAGGCCAATGGCATCCTGGCTTGTGTCAGCACTGGCGTGGCCAGCAGGGACAGGGAAGGGATCTGAGCCCTGGGCTCGGCACTGGTGAGGCCGCCCCTCAATTCCTGTGTTCAGTTTTGGTCCCCTTGCTACCAAAGGCCATTGAACAACTCGAGCATGTCCAGAGAAGGGCAATGGAGCTGATGCAGGGTCTGGAGCACAGGTCTGCTGGGGAGCGGCTGAGGGAACTGGGGGGGTTTAGTCTGAAGAAGAGGAGGCTGAGGGGAGACCTCCTGGCCCTCTACAGCTCCCTGACAGGAGGGTGCAGAGAACTGGGGATGAGTCTCTGGAGCCAAGGAACAAGTGATAGGACAAGAGGGAATGGCGTCGAGTTGCACTGGGGAAGGTTTAGACTGGCTATTAGGAAGCATTTCTTTGCAGAAGGGGTTGTTGGGTGTTGGAATGGGCTGCCCCGGGAGGTGGTGGAGTCCCCATCCCTGGAGGGGTTTAAGAGTAGGGTCGACACAGCGCTGAGGGATCTGGTGTAGTTGGGAACTGTCAGTGTGAGGTTAATGGTTGAACTGTATGATCTTCGAGGTCTTTTCCAACCTAGACAATTCTGTGATTCTGTGAAAATCCCCCACACCCCAGTGCAGTCAGGCACACAGGGCCAGCAGAGGTTGCAGGTACAGCGAGAGTCCTGCACTGCCTCTCACAGCTCACTGTTTGTTGAGTGCAGGTGGATTCTTTGCACAGTTAAATTGGAGCCGAAAATCTCTCCCAAGTGTGTGCAAAATGCAGTTGAGTGCAGCTCTGTTGCCTTACCTTATTTAAAAGGCCCCACCTAAAAGAAAGATATACAGTTTTCTAAGAACAGGTCACCAGCTGAATCATTTTTTAAAATACTGAATAAAAAGCGTAGCAGTTTAATGAACAAATGAATATACAACGGAAAAAGCACAGCGGTTAATTTTTTTTTCCTAACCCATTCTCAGCAATGGCAAAGCCCACCTTCATTTTAACATTTTTCCAAGAAAAGTTGTCTGAAAGCAGTATCAGTTGAAGTAGATACTTTAATGGGAAATATCAGACAACCCTAATGAAAAGCAGGGATATTAGCTCAGCTTTCAGTACCCCAAGATAATTTCTTGTACTCTTAACTTCCTTTGAGAAAAGAGTAGAAACTAAAATAGAGTTTGCTAGCAACAGAAACTGTTGTCGGTCAGCTTTTGGGGCTGCTTCTTCCCCTTTGTATTGTACTAAGATCATTAGGGGAAGGAAAAAAAAATCAGTTTAGTGATATTTGCTGGAGACAGCTGCACATCGGGTAGTCACTGTCTAATGCTACCATATGGGACTGCTAACACCCTGCAGATCCTGTGCGAAAAAGCCAGCTATTTCTAGGGCTGTCTTCATTGCTCCGAGATTACTGGGTGGATTGATGGCGTGGACAAACAGTCGTCTTTCTCTAATTGGCCTGTTTTCACTGCCTGAGTGATTTAGTGGTGGCAGCCTTGTATATGTTGACATGACATTTATCTTCCTGAAATTGATGGTGATATCACAAACAGATTTGGACTGTTATTGATGAACTTGAGGAGGCAAAGTAAAGCAGTTGTGGAGAGCTTCTGTTTGGCTAGATACCCTGTCCAGGCATCAGCAGCAGTAATGCACGACTCAGCAATAGTTTCAATATTACAATGTGCCTGCTATGTATTAGTAATACTTTTCACTTCTTTATTTTGAGGGTTTGGGACTCTTTGAACGTGTTACTTAACGTGGCTTAAGAATGTTACAGGATTACTGTGTGAACTTTTTTGCGTTACGGATGGAGAGTTTCAGATCCATGCAAGTGAATCCCTGTGACCTCATTACGTGTCTGTGGTACAGTTTAGGTTTGCTTGAATCCTGGTGGAATTTTCTGATCTTTCCAGTAGCTTCTGGAAGTCTTAGCATATTTATTCAAAGCTAGGCTACACTCCAGAGCTAGTCATTTCAGAAACTGGGGTTTTCTGATGCTCACAGTTGCATTTAGTAACTGCATCAGTTCTCTGCAATACCTTGTATTCCCTTCTTTTCCAGGCAATATATTTGTAAAGAGCAGCATTCCTGCCTAAGGTGTGTGTTAAGCTATGAACCTTATCAGATGAAATGAGATAGTAGAGGCATCTATTTTAACAAGATAGTTACTTCCCTTCGTTATTCATAACATATAAACTTCCTGCCAGCATTACTTTTCCTTTGAAGACAGTTCATAATGTTGGCTTGTGGCATACAAATATTTTTATTAAAAATGTGGTAGTTAACATCACCGTTTCAGTTGATTGCTAAATTATGAACCCTATTGAACGTCTGCAGGGGTAGGAAGCTCTAGTTACACAAAGCAAATTAAATTACCTATTCTTTTCAATATCCAGGATACACCAAGATGGTAATTTACCAGACCAAAGTGTCCATTTTTGCTTTTCTTTGCAACCTGAGTCCTCTGAATAAACTGACACTGAAAACCAGTTGCTTAGCCGGAGTTTTATGGGTTACATAGTACACTCTGCTGCAAGGTGTCTCACTTACTAGTTTATTGGAGATTGTATTTATTTTCTCTCTAGCTTATATGTTCCGAAAGCTCGAACTTCTTTTGAATTTTCAGGTGTGCTGTTACTGAGAAAACACCTGGAGAAAATGAGAGAATAAGAGACTAGGAATAAAGAAATTACTCATAAAACTAAAATATGGTGGGATCCCTGAGTAGTCTGCTTTTATGGTCATGTGTATTCGTTTGTACTACTGTGTTGCCTTTGGAGAATAAACTTTTTTTTAATTAAAGGTCTGTTGGGAATGTAGTTGGCACCAGAGGATCACATCTGAGGGTTGTCAGTGGTCTTCACTGTCAGGCTGTTCGGGGTCTGATAGAGCTGACTGTTTATGCAAGCCCACTGTTGCAGTGTCTGATCTCTGCATAATGTACAGTTGATCATCAGAGTACACGTGTTAGCATAGCAGTTTTGGAGGGTATGTACTTCTCCTAGGTGACACAGATATATGGCAGATCCCTTAGGAATGGTCTTTACCACTGTGTGAAAATACGTTTACTGATTACCGGAATGGTTACCATGCAGCGTGTGCTATAGCTAGGATGCTCATAACGTTTTAGCTTGTGCCAGAAAAGTTCAGTGCTACTTATTTTTCCCCAGCTGCCCCTTGCCATTACCTCTAACCTTGTACCAGTGCTCCTGTAACTTTGTGGTAATCTGGATCAGTTCACTGAATTGGCAGAAAATTAATTATTTTTAGATTAAGCACCAAATCCCTTTCCACAGTAGCTAGATATTAGATCAGCTTAGCTATAACACATCACATCTTTGCTTGCAGGATTGGATTTTGGAATATTTGTGAGATCCACAGTGAAGGTAAGCCATAGCCTATAATGAAGAAAGCAATAAATAAAAGTTTTTGTATTGTCAAGGATAACTTATGTCTAGAATAAGAAAAAAACGTGCCAGGGAAAATAAATGGATTTAGCGAGAAATCTCGTGTTTTCTTTCTAGTGCAGGTGAATATTCGTGGCCTGTTTTTTAAGCATGAGTTCAGATTTGACACACCTTATTTTAGCCTCCTAACTAAAACAAAGCTGCAGTTGCCTTAGGCTCTCTTCAGTTTTGGTAGAGACCAGACGCTTCCTGAGAGCAGTGTGGCCCATTTAAGAGCTGAAGTTCCCTTTCAAGTTTCTGATTTTTCTCTTTTTATTACAGAGGCACATAGAGCATCTTGGTGAAACAAAACTAGGTCTTAATGTCTCCCTTGGTTCCTCTGTCACTGGAAAAAGGAGTAATGTCTACTTACGGAGATCTGTAGTTTTGTTTGTGAAGTGCTTGTAGACCTATGAATGAAAATCATTATCTAAAACTGCTAAATCTTCAAGTGTACTTGTGCTGCCTAGAAAGTAGTTGTCTTTTCCATTTACAGCTTGTTGAGTTGAGCTGGAGCTTTGTATCTTTGCATAGTAGAAGTCTTGGGGGGGGGG
>NW_020799097.1:5338158-5435867 GCF_003259725.1 Athene cunicularia
GGGGGGGGGGGGGGAAAGTTCAGTGTCCTTTAGATAAATTAACTCATTACGTTCTTGGTTTTCTCCACAAATTATATTTGCAGTTAAGAGCCCCCTCCCCGCCCCAAAGCCTTCATTGCCATAAGCAGGAAGGAGGAAAGTGGGTTTAGTTTTATTTATTCAAATGTAGCTAGTCAACTCAAAGCAGTGGCATTTCCCAGACTGCCAGTTGAACAGTTTTGGGAAACAGAACTATATTTTGCTGTTAAACAGTTATTTTCAGAGGAAAATGCTACTAGTTGTTTTTATACCAGTTCTCTTACTATTGCCTTACTTTGGGACCTTTAGAAGGAAACAGATGAACGTCAGTAAGAGGTTTTTTCATGTTCTTATTTCTGTGATCTTGCCTATGAGTCTCAAATTGGACTGTCATGCTAGTCTTTCTCCTAAGGTCATAATTTTGGGGGGGTTGGATAACTCTCTTTGTAAAGAAAAAAAGTTTTTCTGCATGTCCTCAGTCCAGGATGCGCCAAAACATTGGAAATAAGCAGTGAAAAAGTTCTTTTAAAAATAAGCTTAGACTGCATAGCAGTTACTCTTTGTTTGGCCAATTGCTCATAGTATGGTGGGAAGTTTTTTCCCTTCATGTAGAAAACCATTGATTTCCTTTGTGGTGGTTGGTGAAATCAGGTTTCACATTTGGAAATGTAGTTCATAATGGGAATTTATGTGCTTAGAAACAAAGTTCTGCACTGACAAAGCTCTCATTGCAAAAGACCTTTGCACACCTTCACTACTGAAAATTGTGTCAGGGCAGAGAAAAGTATAAATTGGTACTGCCTTTTCCTTGAAGCCATTTGGAGACCTGTTGCTCATTAAAGCTTGTCCTAATGTGAAGCAGTGTCAGAACCTGCTGACATGTTGGACCAGTGTGAGTTGGGTGTTGGAATGGGCTGCCCAGGGCAGGGGTGGAGTCCCCATCCCTGGAGGGGTTTAATAATAGAGTCTACATAGTGCTTAGGAAAATGGTGTAGTTGGGAACTGTCAGTGTGAGGTTAATGGTTGGACTGGATGATCTTCAAGGTCTCTTCCAACCTAGGTGATTCTGTGATTCTGTGACTTCTGTAAGTTCATTGTGGGGATTCTGCTGTGTATTGAGAGGGACCCAGGCTGTTCACTAACTTGTTTATTATGTGAGCTTCTGCAAGATTGTTAGCCTCTTCTCTGGAAGAGACCAGTCAAAGAACTCTTGGTTTCCAGTGGTAGTTTTTGAAGGTAATTACACTGTGCTTGCTACCATATTATCTCATCAGATGCAGCAGTAACCCATGTTTGCTTATAGTTAATCAAAGCTGTTAGCCTGAGGTGGTTGTTGCTGTCTGTGATCTTACTGTAATATTTTTTATTCTGGGGAGAAGGAGAGATTTTTCAGAAAAGCTCAGTAAAAATAAATTGGTTTTCTTAAACTGTGCTCTTTTAGATGTATTTCTACTGTGATTGTGATATGTGGGTATCACTGATAATACTGCTAGTCTTAGAAGCAATTCCCAAGTCAGAATATTCAAAGTGGGCTTTAATGTTATCGTTGTAGATCAGCAGTGACTGCTAATTTACCCAGTTACACTCTGGATTATTCTGGATCTAGATAAGTGGATGATATAAACTTCTGTGGAAACACTTTCTCGGTGTACCCTGTGCTGCTTTTTACTCAGCAGTCCTACCAACTCACATTATGATGTTTGAAAGCAAGTTGTCATAATTTCTGAAACATTGTTCACATGGAGATTGCTCTTGGGTTATTAGTTTTAACTGTGAGTAGAGAGAATGGAATAGCCTTCTGCAGGTATCAGTAAGTTGTAATGACCTATGGTCTACATAGCAAAGTACAGTACAGGAGTTTATGTTGAGGCTTCTCTATTAAATTGAGGAAAGGCAGACTTATATTCCCATGCAAACTTCAGACATTTGGTCTAGTTTCAGTTGTGAAGTTGCAGTTGCATGCCAGCAGTGCCTTAATTTGAGGATCACCTGTGACTGAATCTTTCTATAGAAAACTTTGTGTGATCTCAGTCAATTAGAATTAAATCCTACTTTGTGATTCCCTGAAAGTTACTCTGTCCCTTTTAGACTGCTATGATACTGATCAGCACCTTTTCTTAACGATCCTTGTACCCCCTTGTACGTTAAGAAAGCATCATCTTCAGTGTTGCAGCAGGGTACTGAAATTGTGTTGAGCCATGGAATGGTTTCAGTCGATTAGCTGATGTAATGCTGGTGTTGATGTCAGTTTGATAGATTGAGCCCATATTGTTCTACACTGGGAATGCAATTTTTTGTTCGATAGTAACCCCAAGTCTCAGTTTCCAGCAGAGCTGACTGTTATCTTTCACTAACTCAGAGGTAAGAGGCAGGCTCTATGGAGAGTTTTACCTGGTCAAACTGTGGACAAATGAATCTGTGTTTCAGGTCAAAAAATTGAGAATTCTGTCCAAGAGCGTGGAAGAGGAAAAATATTTTAAAATAGAACAATTAATGAATTTTTGTTTAAAAATGTGCTATTGTAGAGTGCTCCGTAAAGCTTGTCAAGGCAGATGATCTAAACATGCACACAGGGTGTTCTTGTGTCATCAGTCATTGTTGTCCCTAGGGTGGTTGGAAATGCTGGTGAAACCTGTTTCATGTAACCTGGCGTTGAGCAGAAGGCTCTTGGTGTGCAGTGTCTCATTGTAGTTACTCTGACTGAGCCAATATGAGGCAAGTTCATAAACCTTACTATTTAAATTAAATTAATAAAGCTCCTGCCATCAGAAAGTAGGTGAGGGCCACATGTGGGTCTGAGGTGAGGAAGTAAGTTACAGTAATGTTTGGAGTAGTCCTGTATAGGTTCTAAGAGTAACCAGCCAGCATAACTGAAGCTGGCAGAAGTTTCTCTGCACAAGCTAAGCAGCTTTATGATAATTTGTTGATTCTCCAAGGCCACGGAACAAGTTGGTTTACTTTTGACTGTGGCTCTGGTAAGAACATGCAACAGTTGTTTTTTTTTTTTACCCATCAGGCATGATTAAGAAGATCAATTAGAAGACAAGCGAGCTTAATGCTGTTTAGGGATTACCAGAAGCTCCATGTCTGATGGAAGGAAAACAAAACAGTCAGTACAGGGAAAAACAACCCTTTGAACTGACTAGGGGTGTCCTCAGTAGACTTAGATGAGGAATTGTGAAAATGCAGTTTTGAAGGCACTTGAGCTCTTCCTTTCTCAGGGTCAGTTTTTCTTAAATCTTTCCCAGTGGATGATTTGTTCTCATAAGCAGTCTTTCCCTGTTCTTTGTTGTCCTTAGTTAAACCTTGCAACTAACCTCCTATTTAAAATTGCCTTGCCAAATTTAAATCCCTCTTCCTTTCTCTGTGGACATAAGAACAGACTAATTTTTCACAATGATCTTTGAGATATTTAAAACATGATGTTGTGTCTTTCTTCATTTTCTTTATTTTATTTTTTTTTAAGGTGGAGAAAAACCAAACAAAATAACCCCCTGTTTTTTCAGTCAGTCTCCCTTTTCTAGATCATGTTTTATAAACCTCTGGTTATGTCTGTTGCTCTGTTTTGGTTTCTCTTCTTTGGTTCTCTAGTGTAGTACTGAAAACTGAACACAGCTCTATAAGGCATGAGGGAAGACTTTTACATAAGAGTTTTGGGATGGGATAAGGCTCTCACACTTGCCCTAACATCATATATCATTTTACCCCATGTCTGTACATGCTGTTCTCGTTTTGCTATAACTGGTACAAAAGTCAGCAGAACCAAAGCCGGCCAAGGAGCAGTACAAAATAAATAACTAAGTGGAGAAATCTTTCAAATGTCTTTACATTTTCTGCTAGGTACAGAGGGGAAATGGTTGTCAGATTTTACTGAAATCTATTTCTTAGCTTTAAGCAAATAATGTAGACTACTGTTTAAACACACCTCTTCATAACTGCTTGGAATTTTTAGCTTGGTATCTGAGCCTTAAAATTTTACGAAGCTTGAACTAAAATTATATGCAGTTGTTGGCATTAATGCAGCAGTCAGCAATTTTTAATAAATAGTATTTGTTACAAAAGCTGAGACCTCTTTTTGACCTTTTCATAGTAGGTCCTAAAATCTTGTGCTTGGGAGGGAGGAGGAAAGGTGGTGAGTGTTCACATTTCTCTCTATAAGCAGAGAAGGAAGAAAGGGCTGTTATTTCTGGGTTTAGATACTCGGGAGGCTTTTTTTCTTTTTTTTTTTCCCCCTCTTATTTTTCTTTTTACAGCAGTGAGGCCTATGATAATCCAAGGTAGACAAGGAACTGAGTAGAAGAGCAAGGGCTGAATAGCAGTATACAACCTAAGAAGCTCTAGTAGTTAAAAGTAAGAATCTATACCCGGAACAACTCTGAGGTATTAAGTCCAGTTCTCATTGTTTGACAGTTTCAAGAGTGCTTAAATAATCAAGGTCTGACACTGTAGTAAGCATTAGATTTGAACTGACTTATTTTTTCTTTGGAGAAAAAAAAAACGCTTCTGTGAAACAGTGCATACTTACAGTGGGATTGATCCACCTGACCTTAGGAGCAAGCAGTCTGTGTTCCTGTCTTAATCAGTGAAGAGCACTTCAGTGGTGTGCTTAGTCTGGTCCCAAGGCCTGGATCAGATGAGCCATGCCCTAGAGTTGCCGGCTTCTCTCCTGATTATGGAAGGACCTTGGGTGATGAGCTCAGATGTTGGTTTCTAAAGCCAAGCAAAGTGAATCCCAGCTGAAGTGTGTAAAAGTGTGAGACCAACCCAGTGCTGCCACAGCTACTGGTGATACTTGGAGCATGCAGATAATTCAGGACCTCTGACCACAATGCCCTGATCCATTCTGTTTTCTGTATGGTGGAGATAACGCTTATCACTGTATTTCATGTCTTTGGGTACTCGGTGTTTAACATTTTATTAGAAAATTAGATTGTTGACAGGTCTTCACTTGAGACAGCAGAATAGTAAAGCTTTTCTAAATGGTCTTTTTTAACCTGTTCTAGAAAAGTGACATTCTGATTTGAAGTTTCATTTCACACCAAGCATACTTTGCGTTGTCTGTAATGCTGTGGAACAACATGAGACAGTTGATCTTTGTTGCATTAGACCTCTGTTACAAACAAAATTCTGTTTGCCTGTGCATCCATCTCTTCCATGATCTCTAAATGTCAGTGGCTCTCAACACACGTTTTTCATCCAAGAAATAGTAATTGGAAAATAGTTCATTTACCGCACAGCTGTATTTGTTGTTGCAGTAATAGCATATTATTTACCAGTGAAGACATTTAAAGCTTTCATACTTTTCCATCAGAGAGTATCCTCACAAATCCCTAATCTATTTATTTAATTTTCTCTAGATTTATATAAATATTGAAAAAGAGGCGCCTTTCTGTATGCTTAAAGCACCTTGGGCATAGCTTAAGTCTACATTGCAAACAAAATCTGAAAAGCATAGCAGTCTGCATCTCTCCCCAGGAGCAAACTAGACAGCTCAGAAAGTCAAATTTCTCTTTCACTCACCCATTAACAGTTTGCTCCCTTGACCATTCACTTTGTTTATCTCTGCACCACCTACTAAAACTCTTTGAAATGAGTGAATAAATTGTTAAGGACTAGGACATTTTACAGAAACATGCAGCTGTGTAATAGAGAGCACTTCATTAAAGTTGGACGGTTGGAAGGATGGTGAAATGCACTTTGCCATAGCTCGGTGTACAAGACTGTGATGGCTGTGCTAGTCCTGGTGGCTGGGGTTCTCTGGCTGACTGTAGTTACCACTGTAAAGGACAGATCAGAAAGTAGTTCCTTCCCAGTGGAGCTTGGTTTCATTGGTAGAAGATGATAGCTTGGGTAATTGTAGGGTTCAGTGCAGTGAAAAGCTTCTGCTTTTTTGGTTATCAGTGGTAATTCCTTTGTGTGTAGGAACGTTCACCAGAAAAACTTTGATTTTTAAAGAAACAGGGCAAGGATAGTAGATTTAACCACTGGTTCCAAGTCAGGCTTTTATATTTTAACACTTGAGAAACTTATACTTTTTTTTCATCTCCTGCACTAATATATATATCTAACTTGGCAAAAATCAGAATCCGAGAAGCCTGATTCCTTTTTTTTGTTGAGTTTGGCATCTTTCACGCAATACTTTCTGAAAAAAAAGGTGTTTTTTTAAAGGAGGTAGCGTTAAAAAACCCCACCAGCAACCTTATGTCTGTACATAGAGATGTGAAATGCTATACCTCTCCACAGTTTTGCGCAGTGGTGTAGTCTGGTGTTATTTATTGGTTTGTAATTCAGTGTTAAAGATTTCTTTGATGCCATCTATCAGGCTTTAAAAATGCTGATGGCTATTTCATGTTTTTACTGCTCGATTAATTTTGCCCCACTGAATACATATATAAAGATACACAAAGACTTCTGTTACTCTGCTAATTATAAATGTTACGTAGAACATTTATAACATGTTAACGTGAATGTGCTTGTTTATTTGCATTGTATCCCAGTTGGCAGAATTTTGTAATTTGTATCACTTGTCTGTTCATGGATTATGTCTGGATTATGGTTTATGACTTGGACAACTTTGAGGAAACTAAGACTGCGGAATCCCAGGCACACCAGGTAGCATATACTGGAATGATGCAGGAAGGAGAGCTTCATGTCTCACATGCCAGTTTCTCTGAAACAACATTTTCATCTCATCACTGTCATATCTGTTGTGTACTCTACTGGATTGTAAATTGTGGGGTTTTGCTTCTGGCTTTTGCCACTGACTTCAGGCAGCTGATTCATTGTGGTATCTCAGTATCTGTCTGTTGGGTAAAGATCATCTTACCTTCTTGCTGTGAGATCCATGAGGGAAAAGCCCTGTGCAAAAGCAGTGTTACTGGAGAGGTCACTGGGGAGCTCCAGGTTTTTAGTATGGGGCAGGAGGGATTAATCATTCAGGTTGGAAAAGACCCTTGGGATCATCGAGTCTTAACCATCAGCCCAACTCTACCCCACATCCCCCCACAGCTCATCCAAATGACCCTTAAACACATCCAGGGATGGGGACTCCCCCCCTCCCTGGGCAGCCCATTCCACACTCTGACCACTCTTTCTCTGAAACATTTTTTCCTAATGTCCAGTCTGAACCTCCCCTGTTGCAGTTTAAAGCCATTAAAAGCATTCAGTAGAACTGAATGGGAGATTTTATAGATAGGTAAGGTTACTTTGAGACAAAACCAATTTCACTTATTTGCAATCTCATACTCACATGCTTACAAACACTAAGACACATAATCATAGAGTGGTTTAGGTTGGAAGGGATCTTTAAAGATCACCTAGTCCAGTCCCCCCCTGCCATGGGCAGGGACAGCTTTCACTAGATCAGGTTGCTCAAAGCTCCATCAAACCTGACTTTGAACACTTAAGTAATCTGTCCAGCACTCAGTTACTGGGACATTTGAACCCAGGTGGTCTTTCTGAGATGCTTTATGGCAACACCAGGAATGAAGGGTCACTACCTGCTGAGTTCTCATCATGGTACCTGCGTTCTTCTTGGGATGGTGACCATGTGGGGTTTTTTGGTTTTGAGGTTGTTGGGTTTTTTTTAAATTTGCCTTTCATATCTATTAGAAACAGACAATAGTTGGTGTCTTCATCCTGTCCCACCTGAGTTACCAGGATTTTGTCTTAGTCCTTTTTCTCCTGATGTGGCTGTCCTGAGACAATGCATGCAGATAGGTGGTAGGATTTAGTTACTAATCTAATAGTCCTTCTGCTCTTCCTTGCAGTGTTTCCATGCCCCAGCATTGCCATTCATTTGCCACTGAGACCAGTCTAAATGTTTCCATTACGGTTCTCTGCAACAAGAGACGAATTTGGAGCTGCCTTATCATCCCCGATTGCCTTTTTACTTTATGGAATATGATTTAGATTAATCCTGTTGGGTTAGGCAGGAGGATTGAAAGATGTGGCTGTTTTTTGCAGACTAAGGGTATAATTTTGAAAGGCAGAAACCTAATATCTTTCAGTTTTTCTTTACAAAGGCAAAGAAGATCTCCTGTGTAAGTGGGATGTGGCATAGCAAGCTATCATGTGACTTGGCTGCTGCAACTGCAACAATTCCTGGCTATAGAGCCATACTCATATAGTGTGTCATCACCCCTGTTTTGGCTAGTCCAGGGGACTTCACCCCTGGAATAATGTGTTTACATTGTAAAGGTTTTAATCCAGAAATCTGGGTTTTTTGTAAAATGTGTAGTTAATTTGTTAATAGAAATCAAAGAACTCAATCAACTTGATACAGTTCCACAGATAATATTTTTACTACTTTTTTTTTTTTTTTTCCTCCTGACTTTTGAGTTCTGGATAAATAAAGCAATTCTTGGGTTCTTTCTGACAGATAAACAGAGGTCACATGACAACTGAAGCAAAGAGGGCTGCCAAGATGGAGAAGAAGCTGAAGATCTTGCTTGGTGGTTATCAGTCTCGAGCAATGGGCCTCATCAAACAGTTGAATGATTTGTGGGACCAGATCGAACAGGCACATCTGGAGCTACGTACATTTGAGGAACTCAAGAAACATGAAGATGCTGCAATCCCTCGGAGACTGGAGGTGAGATTCTTAAGTGTAATAACTTAGGTCAAATACAGGCAAGGCACTCTGTCAAAAAGATGTTCTTGCAGTGCATGGGCTCTGAGGTTCACAGCCTCAGTTTTTAATGGTCTTTTTAAAGTATACTTTTGGCTATTACCAGACTCCTCTGCCATCCTCACTTCAATATCAAAGATTCTGTGATACATATATTAGAAGCTGGGACTAATCTACCAGTGTGTTCTTTAACTTTGTTTTTATTTTATTTCCTTGTGTGGTTTATTTTATTAATCTTCTGCAATGCATATCGGCAGAAGTTCCATATACATCTTAATTTGGCTCGTTTTGGTTTTAATTACTGTTAGAACTTAGGGTAGATCTGAAACTTGTGTAAAACCTCCCATTTACTTAAAAGTCAGCGGACCAAATGCCGATGTATACTACAGGAGATTCTTCTTTCTTTTCGCATGTTGATCATACTGATTTCTGAAGCTAATGTTGTCAGACTTGCAGATGGCTGGACTTTCAGAAAGCTGGTACTAAAATGGGGTTATTGTGCTGATTTAAACATGGTTCTCAGTTTCAGAAGCTGAGCAGTTCTGTAATTATAATTTTGAGCCATCCTCAGAGCTCAGGCCATTTGCCTGCAGTCCTGTTGCTGGCTAACAGTGTGTGTGTGTATGTGTGGCCTAGACCACTGCTCCTGTATAACACCACCTGCCCTCCCAGCCCCTGACTGGTTAGCATGGCTTTGAGGAGGAAGATCTCTCCTTCTCTTAAGCAGCCTTAACTTCAGCCCAGAATTACCAGAAACAGGTACACAGAGATACCTGAAAACAATGCCTCAGAGCCACTGTTCTTAGTTTAAGGATCTCCAGGATATTATTCTCGGCTTTACGCAGCTAAGAAGGCAACCTCAACCAGACTCGGTCCTAGGCTTGAGCCAGTGCCAGGCTTGATTTCCAAGAAATAAGAACTCATCTGAGCACAATTTTTCTTTACATTTTTTTTTTTCTTCCAGAAGAGTTCCACATGGTCTCAAATCTTCTCAACCACTTACTGTAAAAAAGATAAAATATATCAGTTCTTAAAACTGGTTTTGTGGAGACACTTCAGAAATGCCCATAGATGTGGTTATAGACTCAGAAGTGATATAATTGATTTAGTGAATGTTAACTGTAAGAATGTATTGAATAGCTTGATAGCTACTAATAGCACCTGTTTTCTGTAAATGGCACTTCACTCAGGGCTAATCCTTAGAACATATTTACTGTCTCTTCTGATACAAGAGTGAGGGGAGATCAACTGAACTAGCAGCTGGCAGTTTTAGAACAAGCAGTAGTTCTCCTTCACACACTGTGTAGAGGGTGGAAGAAGGCCTGTGGAAGGCCTTGTTGCAGGATGCAGGGTTAATTAGGAAGGTTACCATAAAAAGGTTTTGAACAAGCTCATGGAATAAGAATCCATGGTTAACTGTTAAATAAAATGCACTGCTTGTGGCAGGTTTCCAGTTTGAAATCTCTCCTTTTGAAGCATTTGATATTAACTGCTGTCAAAAACAGGGTGACATACCTGACATTTGATTCTACATCGACTGCTCTGTTCTACATTTATATTTAAAATAAGTAATTTTAACAATGCCTCACCTTAGTTCTGACCCCTTCCTCTGAAGGAACTAAAATACAACCTTGGGTAAAGGTTTTCATGGGTGTGACTGTTGGAAAAACTGACTGGTTGCTTAATTATGTTTTCCTTCTAGTGTCTGAAGGAAGATGTGCAGCGACAGCAAGAGAGAGAAAAGGAGCTCCAGCAGAGATTTGCTGACTTCATGTTGGATAAAGAGACTTTTCAAGCAAAGTATTAAAGCACAAAATTCCATTCATCACTGATGTAACATTTTTAAAGTGTACAGATGCTTCTCCAGGAGCTTTTGCCATCAGTCGCAGAAAACAAGTGTAGTCTGCTGTTTGCATCTTGTCAATTTTTGTTCCTTTAATGAAGTATTCCAAATGCTCTAGGTATGAATGGCTTTGGCCAGTATTAAAAAATGGATTAAAATGTCCAGAATTTTATTAAAAGGAAAAAATAATCACTCTGGTATGATTTTAGCCATGTCTTCGTTTGCTAGGGTTATCACATTATTCCTAGTGTTTTATCAGTCTTAAGAGCTGTAAGATATATGCCTGCAGAATAAAGTCTTTTGAATAAACCTGGAATGTTAAAAAATAATTAAGAAATAAAATACCTGCCTTCTAACTAAAATGGAATCCTCCATTATCCCAGGACTCTTTTGTGGTTCTTGTAAATTGTCTTTCTTCCTTTCCCCTGCTGCGGCTTTTATTTTCTAAGGCTAATTTTTAGTAGGAAGGACCTGTGTGGGGTAATTGCGGTCCGTGTAATACCACGTTCCAAATTCCTCTGTGCGTGTGACTAAACGCTCCCATTTTTATCAAGATGTTCAACTGGTCATACTGGCAGCAAGCATAACTTCACTACCCCAAAACAGGGTTGCTTTAAGTTTTGTAAAAGTACCCAGCGTCGCCTAACGGTTCTCACAGATTTCAGCAGAAAATGTACCGTTAAATTTTCTAAGTATTAATGCTTTTAAAATCATCTGTGTGGAATGCATGTTCCCTCCATCTGGTTGATGAACCTTTTTCTGCTGACTTTTATACAGTGGGTAACATCACAGTTCTGCCTTGGCCCAGACCTTGTGCAAGATGGTTGCAGAGTCTGTGTCTCTGTCTTACACATCACAACTCAGTTACTTGTTTTCTTCATTTTTTAGAATTGTCTTTTTTTCTGTTCTGGCTCTGATCAAGTGGTATCTTCAGAGCATCCCCAGGTCACAGTTTGTGAATTAGTGTAGGCCAGGGCCACTGGAAGTGTTCGGTGAGCAGCAGGGCTGTGCTCAGCCCCGGCAGCTTCCTTGCATATGTCTGTGTTGTGCCCGTTGGTCAGAGTGCATGGAGCAGCCCCAACACTGCTGAGTTAACTGCTGCAGGCGCAGACACCTCATCTCACCAGATCACCGTTGCACACCATCGTTCGGGGGTTTGTGGAGCCCATCCTGAGCACGCAGTACTCTTGAGATCCACGGTAGTATTTTTCTGTTGCTCCTCGAGAGCTGGTTACTCGGCACGCTCTGTTGCCCACAGCAGCTGTGGTGTGGGGTGGAAAAAAGCTCCCTATTTACTCCTCCTTTCCTCTCACCACATCTCAACAGGTTTTTGATTTTCTCTCTGCTTTGACTGTTCTCCTGAAGGGCGAAGATGGGATTACAGGAAGAGGTGAATGCATTATTTCCTGTTCATTGAGGGACTTTTCTAAATCTCATCCAGAATCTTTCCCTGAGTACTGTTGAGTCAGACCACGAGTTAAATGTTACTAAATTTTGTCTGCTATTCCCAATGCTTTTAATACATGCGTTTGCCACAGTCACGCATTTCATTAGAGGATTACTTTCATCTTCTTATTTTTGTGGAGGTGTTCATCACTTTTCAGGGATCCATCGTATCGCCAGCTCTTACACGTTGGGTCTTCTGAGCAATTGTTTGTTGAAATGCATAGGGAAAAAGGCAAAACTGTATTGTTAACAGCACAGAAATCGGCAATTAAATACACCCCATTGCATGCATCATGTAATTCTGCTTGTATATATCTGAATTTAAATGAGGGCTTCGCTGTTTATAATTTTACCAAGTTACAGAATGACACTTTATTTAGACCTTGGGAATATTACTGGGGAACACTGTCAGGGCTGTGGTTGTGTAGATGTGATCAGTGGTAATCAGATTTTTTTTTTTCAGATTTTTTTTTTTTAAAGTCAACCTGTCTTAATTTCTACTGATCACTGGTGGGAGTAGGTACACAGCCAGCCTTGGAATATCTTTCCCTTTACTCACCAGGACATCATTCTTCTGAAGTACTAATGCAATTATAGACTACATACTTCTAGAAATGTGTTAAATATTTAACTAAACCAGAGCACATCTGGAAAGAAGTATTAAGCATCAATCTTTGAGCATATGGCGTATTTTAGCTTAACTGGTTATACCCAAAAGGAAAAATCACATAAATGCATATCATGACAGTTCTTGTGGTTGTGTGGTAGCTGGAGATATTAACAAAAAACCCTTGTAGGTTTACCAATACCACAACTACAATTATTTTTTTCTAGGGCTGCAGCAGAGCCTCTTTGATGTTTCCTGTATTTTTGACAACTCCAGAGCTAGGCAGGTATTCAAACACTGCCTTAGCAAGTATTTTGAAATGGCAACTTCAGAAGGACTGATAAATTGTAAAAGATTCTTTTCTTTCCTGAAATGCATACGATTAACCAGTCATTAATTGTATCAGATAAGCATTTGTCGCATGCAAAGCAGGAGATATAAGGTGGTTTGTATTTGAAAGATACTTGCAGGAGCTTTGTTCAGTGTTTTCTCCTGTTCAGTTTGTGTACACAACACCTAAGCTGGTTCACTGTTTTCCCTGTCTTTAGTCGGAGTTTTTGTCCCAAAGTTTCTCCCTATCTCAATAACAAAACTAATGAAACAAAGTCTGTTGCCTTACTTAAAGCTTGGTTGTAACCTGC
Source organism: Athene cunicularia (assembly GCF_003259725.1). NCBI lineage: Eukaryota > Metazoa > Chordata > Aves > Strigiformes > Strigidae > Athene > Athene cunicularia. The sequence goes on from NW_020799097.1 coordinate 5,351,343, forward strand.
CTTGGCTTTTTTTACCTGCCCTGAGCTGCCAAGAAATCCTGCTGTGAGCCAGGGAGAGCCCATTTTTGTTCAGCAGGTACTCGGGGCCCTGTGGTTCTTCTTGAGCTCAAACAGCGTCCTGGAGGAGGCTTAATGTCGGGTTCTGCTGAGGGATCTAAACAAACTGGGACTGTAGCGACCAGAGGGCAGAAAGTGCAAAGGTGATACTAAGCTATAGAGACTCCCCCATCTTGACTTTATCCTAGACAGCTACTATTAAAGATTCAGGCCTTGATTTTTCACATACAAAATACTGACAGATGTGTGACAATGGCACCGCTCCTGCCTCCTTTTCCAGAAGTATTTCAGTGCCATGGGACAGTTAACTTAATCACCACTGAGGTGGTTAGCCCTAGGTATCATTCCCTGTCCCCACTCTAAGGCAGCCAGTCTTAGATCTGCTGAAATCACCACTAAAACTGCCCACTGGATGCTCAGTGCATGTGTCTGTTGGATCCAGAGGGATGTGAATGGAGCAGCAGAGCCTGGCTAGGACATCCCAAGATCAAGGAATTTAGGTGTGGTAGCTTGAACTGGAGTGCTTAGGAAATTGGTTCAACCAAATTTGAATGCTGGTAGATGTCAATACTTCCAACAGCAGGTGGTGATGGAGCTTGGGCTTTCCACATCTTCTTCCTGGGCTTAGGCCCTATTTATGTCCCTGAATCTTTCTAAAATGCTTTGTAATTGAATACAGATGTCTGGTGGACACAAGAGTGACCAGCACATCTTGACACTAAATTTTTATTTCTAACTTCTGAAGCCAGTCACTAATTTGGTCTTTATTTCCCAGAACAATAGTAAATATAACCACAAACAGTGCCGAGTAATTAACAGTTTACTGCGGTGGGTAAACCATAACCTGAGTGACAGAGGTGGGATGGGGGTTGTGTTGTGCGTGTTCACAATTATTTTGAGAATTATTTAACATCCTCCCTGAGAAATTCCTTCATTTCCATTTAACATGCCAAGATATATCTGCAAGTGTTTAAAGAATTTCAGATTATGATTTTCCTCCCTTCCTGGAATCAGACTAGGCATTTACATATTGGATCAATCCCATAGCTGGAGCCTGCTTCAAGGCCTGTGGAGTTGATAAGACATTTATTCAGTTACTTCATTTACTTCAGTTGAGTTGGATTCAGGTACTTGGGAAATCTAATAGGACAGCAGTGTTAAACTGTAACAGCTGAGTGTCTCATCCATACCCGGCAGATAACAAAAATCAAGCATGAGCTAAAACTAAGGGGAGTCTGAGGCACAGGAGGTTCCCTGTGAGAAATCCAACAGAGCTGGAGCCAGCTCTTCAAAACATGGCAAATCTCCAGAGAAATATTTAACATTGTAATTAGTCACTCCAGCCGGCAATGGCCAAGATACACGCTAGTTCTCTGGCTTCCTTAAGCAGAGACTCGCAGTGCCAACAGAAGGAGCATCTTGTCTTTGCCCATTGCAGCTTGTTCTGCTTTTGCACTCTTGCAAGCATCGGGGCAGCCACATTTGGCTTAAAATGTGTTAATCCAGCTTGATTTTCCAATTCCCTCTTGTCACAGATGAGTTGGGCCAACCTTTGAGGTAGGAAGTGCAAGGGAAGGTGGGAGAGGGGCAGAATTACCTCTGTCCTGCTTCGCTGTCTGCTGAAAGTGACTGTGAAATATGGTCTGCAGTGCTCCAAGGCAAGTAGTTAACATGAGGCAACTACCCACAACTAGGCACTCTAACCAGCTCAACTGTACCTGAGCCCCTGACAAGAAGCACTGGAGATTCATTGGGTTTTGCAAACATGACCTGCACATAGATTTCTAAATAAAATACATCAAAAGCCACGCCTGAACTTTTTGTTTTGGCTGCAAACTAGCTAGCAGTATCTTAAACTAGTGTGTGAACTTTGGCTTGCCTTCGGTATCCCAGGACAGCGATGTTGCTGGAGAAGATGACATGATTGTGGTCTGGATTTAATCTGCCTCACATTTATCTCAGGAATCCAGCTTGCAGTTATCTTCCATACTGTGGGTTCAAAGCAACACCTGTCTTCCAAGCAGGATTTAAAATTGAAGTATCAAATAGCATTTCCCCCATTTTCTTAGTTGAGTGAAATGCATGTTGAAAAATAGCCAGATAGTCATCTAAAGCAAAGTGTCCTTATAACTGATTCCAGACTTGTATTTTTTGCCTTTCTAGGACTCCAGCTTGTACCTTTGCTCACGAACTGCAGCATACCTGGTTCTGCTGGTCCTGAGGACTCGCACTCATGTTAATTCACACAGGAGCGAGATCAGACCCTGGTTCAGAAAAGGATTTAACAGGCATGTTTAGCATATATGTAAGTCAGTCTGTTCCTCTATCTCCATTAAGTACATACGATTGTCCCACCACTTTAAAAGTTCAGCATGTCTCTAAGCACGTTGTTGAGTCAGGTCCTTAAGGACTTTGAAGAAAACGGGAGTAGCAGTGGATAAAAAGAGGAGCTTCACTTTTTGGTTGCATGCAGGCGCTACTGTTAGGTAAGTTTCTCCTCTCCCATCCAGCTAGCCTATGGGTCATTAATTTTTTGAGGTATTTAAATGAGGTGGCTTTAACCAATTCCTGCTGCCTCAGGCATAACTGTGATCTGCACAATAGGTGAAGGGGTAAAGAAGTGGGTACGAGCAGTGGTTTACAGCATCACTTCTGGTGCCAATATGATTACTCATAGGGGTTTGATAGCCACTTGTTAGGGGGTGTTTTCTTAGGGTTTTTTATAATTTATTAAGAGATGCCTTAGTGTCAGGGTTAGAACAGTGTCGCTTTCAAGTCAAATTCAAAGGTTTCTCACATATCAGATTAGACAGGGTCTGCCTCATTAGATCACTTTCAGGTTTCCAAGATACAAAAGTGGCTCTGATGTATTTGGATTCCTTAAAGATTCCTCAAAGGAAATGCAAGTACCTCTTTTAAGATCATTTATGTACATCGAAAGCATTTACGAATTGTGACACGAGGAAACACAGACTATTTTATTATTTATTCAGTTCATACATCAGATCTTTTGCCAAGTACATGCTACAGGTAAATGCCTCATAGGATCAGACAAATGTGTGTGTTAGGTTTCCCACTTCTCCTCCTACTCCCTCCCCTCTCCCAAAAAAAGAAATGTGGGGTCTATTTTGTATAATTATCATGCCAGTAGCATTTTAAAGCATGTTATGCAGCTTAGGTGAGATTGTGGCCCCAGTGAAACCAATGGAGATTTGGCTCAACTTCAATGAAGCCGAGATTTCCTTTCCTCTCCTCTCCTGTCTGTATTTGATGAGTCTTTCTGTCAGGAGAAGAAAGAGATCCTCTGGTGAAAAATAGTCATAGATGCTTAATAAAGCTGAACGAGCCAGCCAGGATTACATTTTTAGCTCTATGGCCAGCAAAATCTATTCCAGAACTAATTCTGATTAAAAGGACTGAATCCACTGGTTGAACCTCAGACACAAAGGCACCCCTGGAGTAATTCAACTGTATGATGTTGTTTGGGGGGGGGGTAAACTAATTATTGCACTGATCTTTATAATATCTGGCCCTTGTGTAAAGCATTGATTTCAAAGCTGTCTCTCTCTTATCTATTAATGTTCATCAATTATCTTAGGGCGTAGGCAGGTCCATTGCTGTAGCTGGATCTTAAAAAAAGGGGTGAGTTTACTGGCCACATTAATTAATCTGCATGACAAACCATACAGTGACTATAAACAGAAGTTAAATTATTCCATAGATTGTGTCCCCCCACTTATCTATCTTAATTCAAACTCAAGCAAATCAACCTCTAGTACAGAAGAGGCTTGGCCCTGCTTGGTCTGTTCTCATACCAAATCATTTTTAAGAGTTTCAGAGGTCTTTCTTTAGACCATATAGGTCAAGAACACAGATATTCATGAAGTCCTGAACTCTGAAACTAGAATCTCACCTCCCTTTTCCAGCTGGTTTATTCAAAGACACTCTCCCTTCAAACCATGCTGCTTCTATATCCTTAGCTCATCCTGGCTACAACAGTGATCTCAAAGATTTTAATTCCTTTTTTTTTCTGGTGCTTTAGTTGAAAAGAGACAGGGCTGGTCTTGATTTAAGTTTAGAGGGAAACAAGACAAAACCTATGAGCAGTAAGTTCATTGGTGAAAGAGGAGAGAGTTCCTTAAATACTAATGTCCCCCAGCTCTGACATTGTTAGATCCCATGTGCTTCAGAAATCATTCTGTTGACCCGGAGTAAAGGAGCTCTGAGCACAGAATCTCCCCAGCCATGACCAACCTGTTTATTTTTCATCACTGGTGATGAGCTGAACCTGGTTTAAATACTCTTGGCTCATCATCACCTGATGAAATGGGAGAGGTGGGTTTGACAGGTTGCAGCTCTGTGGGCTAAATCCCAAAGGTAATTGCTTTGGGGTCCATCTTCAAATGTCTAAACCCAACACTGGGCTTTCTGGTGTTACAGAAACCTGTCTCATGTACCATGTAACAGCTCTATGTTTTTTCTTTCGGCCACGTGCACCTCTGAGCAGCATCCTAACAGGATGCACCACTTGCGTCCTTGGCCAAGCTGAGCCCTGCAGGGTCACCAACCTGCATAGCAGTTAATGGAGAAGGGGTCCAGGTCACTCTCCCTGGCTGTGTCAGGGCTGAAGCAATCCCTTAGGGAGCCAGAGCAAAAATCTTGAAGATGTAACCTGGAGCAGAGCACAAACCCTGCCCTTCTCCAGGCCAGGAAAGTCCTGACCCTCCATCTCTCAGAGCCTCTCTCACTCACTCCCATGGGGTATTTTCACTCCATGTATTAAACAGTCACTGCTTTAGAGGGCCCCAGCCACTTTCTGTCCCCCTGCTAGCAGATGTTTAGTTGCACAACTGTGTCATTTCTGTATAACAAAGTGTCTTTCCAGAGGCATTCTCTACCTCACAAAAGGATTGTACAGAAAGGAGGCTCAAGAACTGTATTTTAAGTATTTCATGTTTTCTATAGCACATCCTGTGCATTTTATTGTCATTAATAATGGCAATGCTACCAAAGTCCAGGAAAAAAAAAAAAAAAGTCCTTGGACCTACTATCAACATAAAATACCCCACTTAATTCTAAATCTCATTAAACTGGGGGTGAACTTGATTGTGGGGGCAGGGATAGAGTACTGAATCTAATTTGCTAGCAGGTTCTATAATGTATTGTTAGCAGCAAAACTACCCCTCCAGCCCTGTATTTAACTTCCTTTTATTGCAAATGCCTTTTGGTTAACAGCAAGGATCTGTTTTAATTTTACAATTACCCAGTGACCACAGCCCAGTGACCACAGGATGCAGCTTGTGCATCACCAGAGAACGCACACACGTCTGCCTGCCTTCCCTTGCTCCAGCAGTAATGAGTGATGGCAGGAGCACAGCCAAGCCGATGCGGCCGCGCAAGGGGCGATTGTGACAGTAATTGAAGAAACTGCCGAATCAGCCAGAAGACCAAGAGTTCGCAGCAGAAGCTTGAGCCAAGCAGACACACGTCTTGGAAAAAACAAGTGAAAGATACCCACAAATAATGACAAAGACTTGGCCAGGAGAGGTCAAGAGGAGCCAGTTGGTTGGGAGGCATGTACCTACCTACTAGGAAGTCCTCTTCAGCAGGACAGCAGGTTGCCAACCCTTTGGTGTTAGAAGGGACATATTTTTCTAAAGGACTTCCTTGCCTTTGGATGCAGAAATACCGAGTCCCCCAAAAGTCTTGAAGCATAAGAGTGGATGTAGTCATGGTTATTTACGCTGAGCTGAATTCCAGGCTGGGGACTGGGTTATAGCGTACCTGGCCCTTCTAGGGACACTTTGTCTTGTGCAAGCCACAGTGGTGTTTAGACTAGAAAGAAGCCTCCAGACTACGCCAGTTCTGGGCATGTTTGTTACAAAGAAATGAGGAGGCCTAAGGTCTTCAGAGAGCTTTTAGGGCCGAACTAGCTAAATTCTGGGCAAGTCCTACTTGCAAGTGCTAAGGTCTTTCTGTTGATATCACCCAGTCTACTTAGGCTGTTTCTGGTGCATTCAGGAACATGAATCCAGCACCTCCGTCCCACTGGTTTAAGGAGAAGCAGACACCCAACCTGTTTGGGCATCGCTGAGATCAGGCCTTGGCACAGAAGGCAAGTTGCCTTAGGAAACTGGCTGAAATGGTTCACAGGATTATTAACCTTTCAGACAAAGAAATTTGATCTGCAGTGGCCTGAATATCCAAGGCTGAATGACTAAAGACAGAGAGAGTGCTTTAAGGGGGCTTGAACAGCTTCCTTTGGAGTTTGATGGTATTTGACATCCAACCAGAGTGAGTCAGTAACAGGCTGAGAAGGTCACCCACTGGGGAGAAAGCATGTGCCACAGACAGAGCTGCCCGCTGCATGGGCACAGCACGTACGTACAAGATCCTTTTATTGCCACTGCAATAAGAGGAGATTTCCCCAAGCAGCCGTTAGACCCTTCTTGCATTAATGATGTGGATGACACCAGATTGCTGCTAGTCACCTTGCTGAAATCTTCCTTTAGCTCCTGTAGCCCTGCACATTGTTTTGCCTTGTCAGAAGGCTCCCATGCCTATTGCTGGCAGTGTCCAAAGGCAGCCTCCGAACTCAGGCTTGGGTAACTGCTCCTGAAGACAGTCAGCAGTAAGGCTCAGCCTTTCCCCACCCATCCCATTGGTTTAAGGAGCAGAAGCCTGAGAACAGCTGCGCAGTGGCTGAGAGCCTGTCACAGCCCACAGCTGGAACCAGTTTTCTTGCAGAGGCTGAGCACAGCTTCCAAGCCCTGGGGTGGAAGGAGGATACTGCAGGGAAGCGGGGCAAAGCGGAGGAAGGGAGTGAGACAAGGAGCTGTAATGAAGTGCACACATGCGTATGTGTGAAGGAATGACCTGACACACAAGACGTGTGCCAGCAAAATTAAAAAAAAAGAGAGAAAAGTGCGTCCTGATGCTTTTCGGCTCATGTCACACATGCAGGGCTGACCTCAGATGCCTTCAGTCTGGCATCACCGCACTCTCAGAGACGATGGGACTCAGGTGACGTATTTGGTCTTTGGCCATTTCTGGCTCAAGCTCCTTGGCAGAGAACTTGACCCAATAAAAACCAAGAGGAGGGACAGCCTCATCTGGAAGAGGCTCATCCCCACAGCTGTCTGCTGGGGAGCAATGCCTGGACAAGGAGCTGCCTGATTTTGCACTGTAGCAACAAGGCGCTCAGCTCCTTTTCCAGTAACAGTACAGACAGTAACACAGCAAGGAAGAGGCTAGAAGATTCTTGTCAGGTTTGTCTTTATTATATCCAGTCACTGTTAAATGAAATCTGAGCAGTCCTTGGACCTGGGTGTAGAGTCCAGAGCTGCTCACCACTTGCTGCCGGCCCCACTGAGGTTACAGGGCCCTCCTTCCAGCGCATGGCCTCATCTGTGCCAGGAAACTAAACTGTGCCTATCCCAGTCCCTAAGGAATGGCATGACCACCCCCTTACGGAATTCATTCTCCCAGAATGGTAACTGTGTTAAAAATTGTCCCTGGTCCCTGCTGACACCTGAGGAACGATTGGGAATCAAGGGTGCAAAGGGATCCTCCTGCCAGCCGCCCAATACGGAGCCCAGACCCAGTGTGCTGGTGACACATGGCCCTGTGCTGTGTCTGTAACTGCCTCACGGAAAGCAGGCGAGGAAGAGCTGCTCTCTCGCAGGGAGATGGGAGCCTTTTTTGGCGGCTGAGAGTCCTACCCCATGGGTTGTACAGCCACGTTACACATCCCACTGACATCACTTCCAGCATGTACAGACCCAAACCCATCCTCCCTGGGCTGGCTCAGGCCGTCCTCGTGAGGGAACAGCCATAAACAGTCCTTGGCCATCTCAGCAGGTGCTGGCACAAGCCACAGCCTAGTGTTATCAAGGCAGGATAGCATGACTAATTCATGATAGACTCATGTCTCTTAAAAGATGTCTTTTACCATGGTGAAACAGCTACAAACATTGAAGCAAAGCCCTGTGAATTATTTTTCTAACATGTTTTAAGGTTTTAGATGGTTTCAAGCATGTCTATCTCGCATTTTAAACTGTTCCTTTTCTCTGCCAATGTCATCACCCTATGTGCTTAGCGTCCTCTTTACCTGAGAGCTGACCGATTTCTTCCTTCCTACACTCAAATCTTCATTTATAAACTATTCCAAGATTTGGAGCTGATTAAGCAGGTTCACTCTCTCCTGCAGGAGGCAGGACTAGAGATGAGGCTTACTTGTGCTCCCGGTGCTGGTTTTTGGTGAGCCCACCATTTGCCAAGGAGCCCCTTGAGGCTAAGCTACAGAATCACCATTGTGTCCTTCTTCCTTCTTATCAGTGCACGGAGGCTGTGGCAGGGGCATGCAGACCCATTAGCTGGTATTTCTGTGGTATTTTGGTGGGCACCATCACTGCTGGATTTGAAGCTCTAAGACTGCATGAAAGATGGTGACAACACTCCCCTGGGAGATTACAATGACCTTTTCCCCATGCAAAGATGTTCATTTATAGACTTGAAAATGCTTCAGAGGTGAAGTCCACCTCCTTGTCCATGCTAGTAATAATACAAGGTCAGGGAACCTCAGAGACACTAAGGTTATACCGGTAAATGGGCAATAATATTCTTTTTCATGTCTCCTGCAATGGGAGGACATCCCACTTGGCGGGATGAAACCCAGCTTTCCAATTCTCACTCTAACACTGGAGGTCCTCTGTACATAACCCCTAAGCACGTGGTCTAGGCCCAGTGACAACATGCTAATGAATGCCAAGCATGTGCTGAAGGACTCCGCTTGAGGAAAACTACGTGTTTTCCCCTAATTTCTGAGTCCTGACATGTTTTAAGGTTATGTCTCTGCCCTGCAGCCATATCTACTGATGTACACAAACCCTTCCCAGCCCCATCCAGCAACACTCCATTTCCACAGCCCGCAGCAGGACACCGTCCTCCCGAACCACGTCTGCATGTCATTAAAGACAATGCCAGACACCGACTTCCCTAGCTGTGTAAACACTGCTGAGGTACTAAAGATAGCATCAGATCATTTCTCAAAATCACATCTTTTCTTCTACACTGAGGCTAGAAAATGGCAAACAGGATGCAGGATTTGGCTCCACAATATTCACTGTTGTCATGACTCATGAGTTATTTTTATCTTTTTTGTAACAGAACAAATGGCCGCGGTAATTAATCTCTGTCTGTTTTGACAATGGTCTGGCCAAAACACATCATGTTCTTGCATACAGTCGAAGTAAGGAGAGAAGCACAACAGCATCATGTGTGCGAGTCTGTATTTTAAAGCGCTTTTTTTTTTATGTTTGTTTTTTTACAGATTTCAAGTATGCTTATGTGGTGTATTTAATGCATTAAATAAAGTCAAAAGGAGCAACAAGTGCTATTACACAGGTTAGCTGCACAGATATAAATCTCTGTTTTGAAGCTCAACCACATGTGGAACAAGAGCTAATCAAATCATGGCAAAGGCAAAATTAATTTGAGTCTTTTCAAGAGGATCCAATGAGGAAGCACCCAATCCCAGTGGAAGATTTAACTCTGCCAAGTTCCTTCCAACTTTACTGGTTAATAAATATTTCTACAGAAAAAAAAAAATAATGTTGCAATCAAACACTCCCCCAACAGTACTTTTGTTTTCTGTAGAACTGGTTGAGCAATGAAAAGATTTATTAGTGGAGAATTAGCGGAAAATTAGGAATTTGAGGAGAATCAACCCAAAAGTCAGTGAGTGGGATTTCCACACAATATCTCCAGGGTGTGAATTTGCCTTGCACACAGCTTACAGATGCCCAGCACTCCCTATGGGGTAACAATCATGCCCCAAACTCTGGAAACAAGTATTCTTGACACCCAGTATGCCTGAAGGGGAATACCAGTTTACAGTAATAGCCCACATCTACTGATACCAACTCATCTGTGAGCTCAAAGGAGCAAGTACTTCATCTTCTGAGTTCAGGAAACCCCTAATTGTTGGCTTAGCAAAATACTTCTGCACAGGACCGTTCATGCCATAAGCATAAATTATGGTTTCTTGTCCCTTCCTATGAAGCATCATGTTCTCATGGTCTAGCGGATATGAGCTAGACAAGCCTGTCTAGTAAACTTGCTGTTGTATGACAGTCTCTCATGGGACTTAAAAAAGCACATCCTAAAATAAGAAGCATCCATTTTTGATACACGTTACTCACAACTAACATACTATCTGACGTATCTTGTCACTTTTATTTAGTAGATTTTTCCTTGCAATGACCCATGAGATAAGTCAGTAATTAGACGTGTCCTTAATCACTCAAAGTCTGTTGCACGGTAGGACATTAGTGTAACGCCATCATTTTGAAGATCTCAGAAATTATCCTCCAAGTCTGTTGTAGCAGTAAGAGTGATGTTTTCACTTCCTCCAGGCTTCATAAAAGTGAGAGGAAAACTGGTTTATTGCATTCTCTAGGCCTTTCATTGTTGTTTATCAAAACAAAGAATCTGTTTCGCAGTTGCCTTTTTTTTTTTTTTTTTTTTTTTTTTTTCTACTTACAGGAGAAGTTTGTAGGCTATATGATCCTAGTTCTTCCAGTGCTGGGATATTTGTATATGCGTTGAAGGTAAGCAGTGACAAATTTATCTTATTTCCAATTTAAAAAATCTGGACTGATGTATTTCCTGGAGTTTGATGGAACTGACGTGTTTGATAGAATTCAGGAGATATTTTTAAACTGTTAAAGAAAAATACACAAGTATTTCCTGAAGTTGTTTCTTCTTATCCAGTAGTTTACATGAACTGTTCAGCAAAGGGAAGCAAAAGCTGAGTTTCAACCAAACCCAGACCAATACAGAGCTTCTGGTGGAAACCATGTTGGGATTAAATGATTTCCTTTGGTTTCCATCCAAAACCAAGCTGAACGTGGATTTCTGGGTTGAGTTTCACTTTGAATTTTTGGTTTTATTCAGTTATGAAGAATTAAGTGAAACTTGGGAGGTTCAAACTCTCATTGAATGATCCTGAAAAACGATCTGCAAAACCCCTTGCTATGGAGTCCTATTTCATACCTTTGATCTCTGTGGATGCTGGGAGCAGCACTCGCGTCTTCCAACCTATAAAAAACAGACCAGTGAAGCCACTACATTTTTATGTAGAGACTTTGATATCCAAGAGACAACATCCAATCCCAGTCACCAGTCTGGGGCCAGCTGGAAAGTAGGAAATCCCAGAGTTCACCCTTCTCGCAGACAGGGTCTATCAAAGCCAGCAGGTACCACCCTGAGCACTCCGTGAGCCTACTGAGAAATACAGAGGCAGACAACTAGGGGTCCTACTATCTTCTTCCTCTAGGAAGAGGAAAGAATTTGCCTTCCTCAGATTCCAGCTTGTGCTGAAATCGCAGGCAGTGCTCTATGGACTTCCCATCATGGCCAGTATGATCCATGATATCCCAGTTATGTGGCGTAGCTGTCACTGAGCAGCCCAACCCAGCTGATTGATAGGAGCGATAGGGCAGTCACTGAGCTGCCTGACCATGCAAGTAGTCAGCATTTTACTCTTGCTTATCTACTCATCTACACCCTGTGGTGCAGTCCCATGCTGTGCCAGCTTTGGCAGGAGAGATGGTGCAAGAACTTCCTGCCTCTCACCATCTTGGACCTTCATGTTTTAATTGGGGTCATTTCCATGATCCAACTTTAAGCCTGACCCACACAAGGTGGTATGAAATTGGGAAGGGGTTAAATGCATCATAGGTTGAGTAGCTTTTGGAGGAGCAGAAGCCTTTGAAGTTACTGTCTCCCTCAAAATACCCTCAGGTACTCCTGTTGGACCCTTCTTGTGGATGTGTGACATGTCTCCGAGTTAAGTCATCTTTATGGAACACATATTTCTTGCTCCCTCATGTTTTATTTCTTGCTCCCTCATGTTTCCTGCCTTTGGCTGTCTGTGATTGAATTCCCTGGAGTCTTATTATCTTGGAATCCCTCCACTTTTATAACTTGATTTTACTATTTAGAAGAAAGTTTGATTCCCTCCACAAAAAAAAAAAAAAAAAAAAAAAAGAGGGAGAAGAAAGGGAGGGAAAATTCCTATTCACCCACCAACAAAGAAGCAAGATAGAAAGAGACAAGATTATTCTTATTCAGCTATTCATAGCATTAGAGTGCATTTCATTTCAGTGTCTACACAGGCCTTTGTAGCAACCATCTGATTGAACATTACTTATACTGCATATTATATGCACTAATGAGAAAATGATTCTAAATTGCCCCTAGGGATGGTTATGATTAAACTATTTGCCTTCACTTCCTCTACTAAATTAAAGCAACCAAAAGAAAGAGAGAGAGAGGAAAAAAAAAAAAAAAAAAGAAAAAAAAAAAAAAAAAAGGGAAAAAAAAAGACTCAATCTGGAAAGCAGTCAGAATAACGGTTTGGTAAAGTTTCTGAATTCCTAGGAACATTTTTACTCCTAAACCTGGTGATTGGCTGTATATTTCATGCTGCAATTTGAAGCTAAATCTGTGACAAATATGTGACATGGAGAAGCATTTTGGAGGGCTGAACTGGGCATGGTTTTCTATGTTGTCAACCAGTTGGAAGCCCTGATCAACTTTAATTGCACATGACTGAAGCTGCTAAAGCCCTCTCTGCCACCGAGGAGCTCCTCCAAGGCGTCAGACGTCTGTCTCTTAAAAAGAGCATTTCAGAGGCTCTCATACACGGAGCCTCATTCAGACATTTTATTTAAACTCTTAAATCTTTTGAGCTTTAGATGAATAAACAAGTCCCTGAAATGCAATCCATTCTTGCTGGTCAGAGTTTGCAAGTGTTTTTCACAGAGAAGAAACAAAATGTCATTTGTGTTTCCTTTGGCCTTTTTAAACACAGCAGGATTTGGGTAGCGGGGAGCAGCGCTACGTTAAATACGCATGTGCCCGTGTGTGCTCATGCACTGGGACTTTAGTGGGAGCTTTATACATGATTGTCCATAGCTGTTGAATTACCTAATGAATTAATTAACTGTGTGCAAACTCCATGAGGCAGATTGCCAGGTCGCACAGCCTCTGAAGCACTAGTTCAAGTATCTAAACTGACAGTTCCCAGACTGAAGCCTACCTCCCTCCGATGGTCCCCAAGTTTCTGCAAGGTGACCCTCATCATCTTCACGCTCTCCCACCTGGACACTTTCACTCCCATCACTCAACCCAACCCTTTGGGGTCAATTTCTGCAGCTGGTTTATGGACTCGTCCCGTGGTCCCAGTGTTCGGGAAACACCCTGAGATGACCTGTCTGCCAATGCGCCAGAGCACCACAGCTTCTCTGCTACAACCCGAGGCATGCACATCCCCAGTACAGAAGCACGCTTATACCCAGGCTGTACAAGGGTTTGTCTCACTAAGCCCTGCAGATTCCTTGGTGGTTCCTCAAAACATAACTAGATGCAGAGTTTAGAGACCCAACGGAACAACCAAAAGCTGCCTTGTAGAGTCTTACCATAGAGGTACTACTGATGTTACATCACTGCTTACAACAAAGTGTCCCTTGTTTTATTCCTTATGTATGACAGGGACCGTGACAAAAAAATTTTGTGAGCTTATCTGTACAATACCAGAAATCACATGGAGCTTCAATAACTTGGAAGGAAAAGAACGTGCTCTTCCTTTCCTTTGACCATGAAGAAGGGATAACTGAGTCATTCCAATGCAGATGTCTGCACCAGCAACATATGAAGCTGGGGGTTTTGTGGATAACACTCCTTTTTTTGTGGGGTAATGGAGACAACTCCAGCCTCAAAAAGTCTCTGAGGTGCCAGGCAAGATCTTGGTCCAGTGTTTGCATTAACACTGATAGTCACTGGGATTTATTCACACTACTTAATTTGGGGTGGACTCCATTTGGAGCTGACGTCCACATCACTGAGGCCTCAATCTGTGCCAAGACTGTAGGTGTCTAATTAATTTGTCCCCTTGAAGGAAGCCATTTCTCTCTACATACAGTCAGTAGTGAGAGAAAAAAAGCCTTTGAAGGTTTTGGGAGACACAAGTACCCACAAACATCCCAAAACACCCAAAATACCTACCCAAGGTAGACAGGCTTTTCTTTTCAGAGCCTCTCAAAGTTTCTCACCATTAACTACCCAAAGAAATGTGGATCTTGGTGACAGAAACATCTACAATTTTGCCATTAGTTAGATGCCTGAACAAGACAAGATTTGGGCTGCTTGTTGAGAAATGAAACAGAACATCATGCTCTTGGTGAACAGGGACAAGGTCTAATATCAGGCATTTGACTGATAGCAGATATCTGCACCACCAGGTCACCCCTCGTGGGGTCTGACCGTGTGCTTCTGTGCATGTGTGCAGTCAGTTCTATAGGTGGAAGGAGAGAGAGGGAGGAGGCAGACTCTTCTGGACATACACATTACAACTGAGCAGCTGTCCCTTAAATCTCCTGACCTCTTGTGCAGAAGGATTCTGGCTTTGGTGGCAGGAAAACATTTTCAGCTGACCCCATACTCAAACCCAAAGGCAGAGTCTTCTTTGTTTCTTCCCCACACCGCTCTCCCCCCGTAACTGGAAGTTTATGTGTTTCTTAGCTACTGGTCAGACTGGTAGTGCCTGCCAAGAAACTTTCAGGGAATTTCCTCACTATGTAACAAATTTATGAGTCATATGAAAATCTGGGAAATGATTCAACCAGCTGTCTTTCGTTGACTCAAAGATTTTTACAACACCTCGGTGCCTCATCTTTGATTTGAGCCAGCAGAATGGTTTATTGTAACATCAAATAGTCTTATGTTCACTCGAAGGACGCTTCCTACTACCAAAAAAAAAAAAAAAAAAAGCTGTAAAACTTTTGAAAATGGCCTGCCGCTAGGTGAATGATGCAGAGAGCTACTATATTTATTCACTATGAGCTGATGAATGTGGCTGGACTGTTTCTTCCCTCCAGGATGGCTGCAGAGGTGTCTGTCACGGAGCAGTGGGGCTCAGCTGCTGCAGGTACAGCCTTCATGCACGGCAGGCATCAGGCTTGGGAAAGCTTCTGTTCAGTTTTTGGGCACATTTGGGCTAAACTTGCTATTTCGAGGAATTTGAGTGGATCTCAGCTGAGCAGCAACTCGGTTAAGACCAGGGGATGCTGTTAGTTGTTATCTTTTTATCCTGCAGTCTCAAGCATTGCCTTCAAAACCTTGGATTCGACTGAGCAGATAGATAGGGATCCCAGCCAAAGGACCATCAGCAGCCTTTAGAGTGAACCTCACAGGGGGAGTCTGCACTCGCACGTGGTTTTAGACACCTCGGTCCAGACAGCACACAGCTCCTGCTCGCAGCCACAGGGCTCATGGCTGGGCAGGAGGGGATCCTGCCCTCCCAACCACATTCCTGAGATAGTCTCTGTCTTATATCCAAGAAGTGCAATTTGATGTACATTATTTGCCCAGGGAGCAGAGCCTTAGGGTGCCTCTCTCCCAGCTAAGGGTGCAAAAAACCTGTTTTCTCCTACTTGTTTTCCTCCTGTCCCCAAATATCTTGCAGTGCTGCCTGCAGAGAGGGCAAAAGATTAAGAAACAAAACAAAACAAAACAAAACAACATAAAAAGGTCTTATTCTGTAGCCTGTCCTGTAGATGGGAGAGAGTTTGCATCCCCTCAAACAGAAGCAGAAACTGGACCAGGACCTTCCACCACTGTGGAAAATGCTCACTGTAAGAGACAGTCATAATGAACATTGTTTCCATCAGCCTTTATGAGCAAAACCATCCAGAGCTGCTCTTCGCTGTGCTGAAATCACTGGTACGCATGTGCAGGACGGATGCTCACTGACAGGGTTGGCCAAGGGACAATGGGGAACCCCCTCTTGCCTTGGGATGGTCCCAAGCATGTGAAGCACTTGGAGAACAGGAGCTTCAGCTGGAAGAGAGCTGGAATGAGCAGTAGGCAGATATCTACAACTGCAAGCAGTAGGCTAAGGAGCGAAGCAGGTTAACCCTTTAATTGAGGACACTGACTTTGGTGAATGCCTCCTTCTTGGGTGACACAGCCAGCTTTGGTGTCCCCTCCTCTTCCTAAGAGGACTTCAACTACTAAAATATCCATCTGTAAGTTATCGTAGGTGGGAGATGATCCCTCAAAGACTCACTTGTCACAGGAGCTTGTCAGCCAGGGCTGAACCTCTGGCCAACAGCTAACGTGTGCCCTTACAGTGGGATACACCATTACAGTCCTGGTGGCAGCAATATGGGAAAGCATTCCCTCGAGAGGTTTTCAATCTTCCCCTCCTCCAATTTCCATCATTATTCTCCTGACGGAGTAAAAGTTGAATAAAGGTCACTGGATTCAGGCCTAGAGTAATATTCTCGTAGGCACTGAAAGTGCTTCCTCAGCATGGAAAAGCAGGTCTGTCCGGAGCACGTGAGCCTCGCCAGCAGCCTCCTGTGCAGGGAACGGGGGAAAGAAGAGCTCTGAAATGTCTGTCAGGAGCCTGGGGGCAAGGCCCTTATCCCATAAGTGTCATGAGCATGGCCAGTGCTCACACCCAGCAAACACTGTAGTTTTACAGGTCTTGGCATTGCCAGTAATCCTCATTACTGGGAACTGTGTTTTTTGCTCAAGAGCTCAAGAATAAGAGCAAAGCGATTTTGGCAGAGCTAACATGAGACTTGAAAATCCAGCCCACCTAAAGAGCCAGAGCACAACAAGGGTGTAATTAAACAACTTTGGCCACAGTTTAATCACTGAGGATTCACAGATTCATATTTGCTGATTTGGTATACTTACAAATATAGAGAAATTGCTGGGATCCTGTGCTTTTTAAAAATTGCATAGGTGGATAAATCCATTCAATGGATAGCACTAAATCACCAGAGAGTGAGAAACAGAATTACAACAGCAGTGATTCTACCAGTAAGAGTTAAATTGCTGCAAATGGAATAGAAGAAAAACTGGAATTTATTATTACAGAACCAAACCAACACTCCATGTTGAATAGCCAAATGAATTTAATGATTAGTACCATGTTTCCAGCATGAATTTTCCATGTCTGTGAAAGCAACCAGCCACACAAAGAATTGCCCACAGTAGCCCAAAATCCTTTGTTTTAGCCACTCAATTTCACTGCCAAAATGCTTGTGGCAAGCGGCTCTCAGCATAGCTGAAATTAATGCACCTCTTGCAGCATCCTCCCAGCACATTGCAGGTGTAATGTGGCTTGAAAATCTTGAAATGCTTTGTGTCAGCATCTGAGGAATCCACTGTACAACATGGTAAAAGCAAATATAATACACTTTAAACAGACAGGACAAGTAAGGGTTCAGAGAAGAGTAGTATTATTTTGATTTATTGAGGGTCACAGCCTGTATTCAGTGAACTGAACCACCCTTCTCTGTCCAGGGACTTAGAACAGCTGTACTCTTAATACAAGTATTCAGGTAAAATCCTTGTCAAATTTTTTATCCATACCACAAATACACATATACTAGCTTGCATGAAACTCTTCTTTTTATCCATTTCCAAAGATATAAAGCTGGGAATGGTGGAGGATGAGACAATTAGAAACTCAGGGCAAAGAAAAAAAAAAAGTCCAATGGTGATACTGTCTTGTGACTATTTTCTGGTTGAGAATTCCCCTTCCATCCTTCCATCCCCTTCCCACTGAGCGGCGATGTGGCCACCATTTGCAACAGGCAGAGAACACAAAGATATCTGACTTTGGGGGATTTGGCAAAGATTCTGGGTTTGAACCTAGCAGCAGCTACAGAGCACTTGTAACATTCAAAACAGGCCCTCTCTTTCTTGACCTCTGTGATTTTTATTGCTTATCTGGGTATATATAATCATTTTAAGATGTCTCCCCTTACTTACCATAAAATAACCATGAATTATTTTTAAAAAGGTAGAGAATAAACTTCAGAATAACTCTTAAATGTAACCAAGCAGACAAGGGGGAATATGAGGTTATTGTCATGAAGGATAGCTTCTGGCAACTGATCTGAGATAGCTGCTAATGATTTTAATTAGCTTTTGGAAGCACAATCCACCCATTCTGAAGCCGGTACCCTGCTGCCAGTGACGATGCTTTGGAAGATCGACAGCATAAAACATTTTCTGTAATGAGACTCCATACAACTCCGTGCATCATGCAAGGAGTGATTTGTCTCCTGCAGAACTGCAGTAGGAAATCTGTAGTTGGAAGGTTTTCCAGCTGTGGACCTCCAGCAGGTAACACATGTGGTCCCCTGGGCTACTGAGGATTAATGACTAGGCACTAAGATCTGGCACTGTTAGGTGCAAATCTGAAAATCAGCTTTTCCTCCTGGCAAATCATTTCACCTCCTTATTTATTTCATCTATTTCGGTTATAGGCTTTTCAGAGGGATGTTAATCTCTGCCTACATGTTTACACAGCACTTAGCACGTAGTAAGGACTTAATCACAGTTGGGGCTATCAGTGTACAGTAATAGGAACTGTGAAGTAGCAAGAAATTGGGCAAAGTAGCAGTAGATGCTGGTCCCTTGGAGGTGGTTGGGATAAGGTCCCCCATTGGAGGCCCAAAGCTGGGTCACAGTTCATCAGGGAACAGCAGATCTATTCTAGTGAGGAAAGTACAATAGGAAAAAATATTTAAACTATTCAAAAAAACTAAAACTTCATTCTCCTCTGGAACCTGGTGACTGTGTCAATGTTGTCCATGTTTGTACAGCCATACCTGTGCCGGCCAGAGCTGTCGTTCAGGGTCTGGCTGGCCTCATCAGGGGCAGAGAGACAGCTATCCCGGCGTGTCCCACAGCCCGTTGCACTGAGAAGCCATCCCTAAGATCCTGAGGGCTGTCAGGGGGTGAGAAATGCACGCATGCAAGAATGAGAGGCGGCTGCCCAGCCAGGCAGACGGTTTGCAAACTTACGGCTTCCCGAAAATCAGTCTCCTGCTGAGGTGCCTCAAGTCGGGCGATGAAAAGCAGAGGCACCCAAAAGCAATAATATCTTTGGAGGTTTTCAGCATGTCTCAGCAGGACAGTCAGCAGAGCTTGGTGGCCCGCAGTACACGTTAACGGCACAGCTTTGCCATCCTACAGCGCCTTCAACATCTCCATTACAGTTCAGATGGGAAGAGCCAAGAAAAACCCAGCGAACCTGGGGAAAGACACTTGTAAAGGGCTTCAAAAACCGCTTGATGTCAGAACGTGCTGCATAACTTCAAAACAACCTAACTCAACACCCCTCCAGGTCTGCAGTTACCCTCTAATGCACTCTCTTCAGGAGGAAAGCTTGAAGCAACGGCTGAGGCAGGGAACAGTTGGTCCTTCAACACAGGCAACAGTTTACAGCAGGGGAATGGAGGAGGGAAAAAAAAAAAAAAAAAGACAAGGGATGTATATTACTGGTGGAGAAAGAGACACTTAAGACTATGAGACCTTTAGACTAAGAGTTAATTAGCTCAAGTGCTTGTGTTGTATTTTTGTCCAGGTCGGAAGACACCAGTCAGAGACAAGAGATGTCCCTGTGCTCAACAGGTAACAGCTGCTGCCCTCCCACCTGCGGGGAATGTGGAGTATTTCAGAAGGAGGAATCAGTGGACACAGAGGTGGAGTCACCCACAGTTCTGAGCACAGCATGACTTTATGCTGACTGACGGAATCATGGATAGGTAGATATTGAACATGTTATTATTTAAAACAGATCAAAGGTAAGAGGAATTGACTGGAAAATTTACTAATAACGCAAATGAAAGCTGTGAAATGGGCTTAGTATTTTCTACAATTTAGAAAAAACTTGAGTTACTTTTATACTTTCTACTATAAATCACAGGGCCCAGAACACATGTTTAAGTACTTTGCTGAATCAGGGCCCTTATGAATAAGAGCCTGGCAATGCTCCCTTGTTAATGAGTTTCCAGGAAATGTACAATTGTTTTTAGAAGTCTAATGAAGACAGATTTGTATGGGATCTCATTTGATGCAGCCAGAAAACCCAAACTCATCAACCAAACAAAAGCATGGGAGTAATTTTTGTGTGTGTGTCTGATTATACTTTCAGGAGTGCTGGTGTGTAATGCTTTCAAACTTTCATTGAACTTTACTCTCTCACTCCAGGCAATTATTTTTCCTTGATGTCTGATGTTGAATGATATACGTGCACCTGCGTGATAATGGCTGGTTAGATACATCTTTACTGAGCTGGGAAAACCCAGAACGTCACCTCTACACTTAACCATTTTATTTTTTTTATGGCTCTGGTATGGATCCCTTCTCTAAAAGCTACCGGTGGAGCTTACATTTGTCAGGGGAAATGTGGGTGTTTTATCATACCAGCTGTTTAAAGTCTCCTACAACTTTGCGAACTGCTTTAAGAGTGCTTGCTTTTATCACTGCTCAAACTTCCAAGCAGTCACCAGAACAAAGGAAAGAACAGCTGGGAAGTTTTAAAAGCAGCAATGTTTGCCATTTCACCCAGGTTATGAAATGGCACAATAATTAATAAAACTTCCCTTCCTTTTCCACTCCATCTCAATGCACAATCACTTTGGAACAGGAGTTCTTGTCAGCCCCTTCCACTGAGTTTCAGCAGTTATATTCCCCTACTCCAAAATAACAGTTATTATCGTCGTGTCACATCCATACTCTGCTAGCATCCTGCATCAACCTGCCAAGAGGCAGCGTGCTCGAGGCAATCTTTTATTTAGCATAAGCAAATCTTCTGGTATTTCATTCATCTGAAGGAGAAATCCTGCAGAGGAGCAGGAATACAACACACATGGCCAAGGGAGGCAAGAAACACCTCACTTCACTTCAGCCATCCAGAAGTTAAGCATCTCACATAGGCAAATCATATGGGCTCCACTTATAGCCAACGTAGAGTTGGGGCCTCTGAAGGGAGATTTATCTCAGCTGCCTTGGACACCTCTCTTAGCATGGGATGAATAATCCTCTGACCCTCTCCCACTCTCTCCGCTGACTAGAGAAGGATATCTGGTGTTAGCCAGACTTGCAGGCAGTTGTAGTTAGATCAGGCGAATCCCGTCTGGGCAGCGCGGTGGTCGGTCCAGCCTGACTTTTTGTCAGTCTTTCCGTCAGCGGACGATGACAGATGCTCCACAAGATTGTAAAACAAAGAGCGGGACTGAGATCTGTAACACGCGGGTTTGCGCTGTAATAAAGTGTGAAGAAAATTGCTTCCTTCCCCTCTGTGGTGATTAGCATATGCTCTGAAGTATGGGGGTTGGATTGATGGCTGCTGTAATTTTATCCCAACTGAAGCTGCTGCGGTAGATTTCAGGGGTGGAATAGCACTGGGGATGCCTAGAAGATGAGTCTGGGTCCTCCAAAAGGACCCAGAGGCTTAGAACGGTGCTTGTAGGGAAACTAAATTGTGGATTTTACCAGGAAATACCAGTGATTGTGTTTTCATAGAGTACATGCGTACACATGGCAGCAGCTACAATGTTGTGTGTTTCCCAGAGGCACTTAGGGGTCTTAACTCCCACTAAATACAAATATAAGCATCGAAATAACAGGGCGGGTTTGTTCCTCTGACAACTAATGCCAGGACTGGTGGCTTTGGCCTTTTTACTCTGCTCAGGGCATCCCCATGGGTGCTGTTCACCATCTCGGTGGGACACTCTCCATGCCATGAATTAAGTCCTCCCTCTGACAGGTGAGATGGGTCTTTTATTCACACAGTAGCATGTCCAGCATGATCCAGGGATCTTCCAGGGATGAGTTACCCTCACTCAGAAATGAACTGGTGAGCTCCCCAAACCCCAGGCTAATGCCATCTGCTCCCTGTGGTGACCTCCCTTGTGACACTGGAGGAAGGGATGGCTGAATCTAGCCCCGGACCTTGGCTGTTCAGCAGAGCATCACTTTACTGTGGCCACACAGACTTGTGGCATTAACCAGCGTCATTTCAAGGAAAAACACTTGAAGCACGTTCAGTAACACAAGGTACCTGTGTTTCCCAGCCGAGACTTTTCCAAGATAGTGGCAGTGACACTTCCGACAGACGGCGTTTACAAATCATTATTAAGAAAACAAAGTACTTTAAAGAGAGTCACCCCAGGGCACTCTGGCCTCTGTTAAAACAGACTTTTCAAAAACATTTATGGACTTAAATAAAACTCATTTCAGAACGCCAGCAAAATTGCCTCCAGGTTGCACTCTGGCTTTGCTACCAGTCTAGTCCTTAAAATTACTCACCGGGAAAGGGAAAGGTTTTTTTCCCAGCTAAAGGGTTCCCGTGTGTGCTGCTCGGCTGTGAGAGTCCTGCCAGAATGCAGCTGGCCAGATGCGGGTGGCTGAGATTTGATGCAGTCTATATACCAGATTGTCATTATTGTTATTACCGTTATTATTATTATTATTATTATTATTATTATTATTATTATTATTATTATTATTATTATTATTACAGTCTTGCCTCAATGTTTGCATAGGCAAAGGATGAGAGTTCTAAATGCTATAGCAGAGGGACTGAGGCACAGTGAGATAAAATGATTTGCCCTGGGACACACAGGATGTTGGTGGCAGAGCCGGGAAATGAGCTCAGCTTTCCTAAGACCCAAACCGGGCTCTTTAAAACAGGTTTAACTACATTTTTAAGGTGTCCATTGCACTGGCATCCAAGCTCCTGTCCCAAGAGCCCAACCTGCAAGTAAACCACTGTGCTCTGGAAGCTGTTCTTTATCCTTCTGCCAGTAAATGCGAAAACCTCATTAATAAGAGTGGGAGAGATGGTTGCAGAAATGCGTTTGCTGGTAACTTTCACTCTCTAGCTCATATTGTTAACACACCCAGCTCCAAATGCTGGATGGCAGATGGAAATACTCATTGGCCTGATGGATTTATGGATGTCTGAATCCTTGTGGCAGTACATATTGCCTTCAGAACAACATTTTCTTCACAGTGAGCCAAGTCCTGGTGCAGCTGAAGTTATTGGAAGTTTTGCCACTAACTTTAATGGGATCAGGATTTGGATTTGTGTCTGCAGATACAAAATAACTTGCTATTGCAAATTTGGAAAGCAAAAGTTGAATTAAATGGAGTGAGACTGAGGAAAAAGAGGCAAAAATTGAAGCTCTGGTAAGATTATGATCTAGTTTTGCCCCATCTCTGTGTCTCCTTGTTCTGAAGAAGGTATTCCCACAGCCACACAGATAGTATGAGCAGATCAACATTTGGCCCAGGGAGAAATGTTTTTTCATCTCCAGGCAAGGAGCTGTAACCCCAGCACATGCCACTGGTGACCAAAAGCTGTTACTTATGTGACATTTGCCTGGTGCTCTCTGCCTGGTGTCCAGCATATAGTCGTCTATAGCATCTAAAAATTCTTAATCCAAGTATAAGATGGCCACTCTGCTGTGTATGAACAGGGGACTTCGGCCTAAGAACAGTCCAAACTCTTTCTGTTAAATAAATCTGTAGAAGAGGTAAGAGATAGGAGCAGGGGTAATTGAACAAAGAGGTTTAGGGAAGACAAGCCCAGGCTTGAATACTCCTGTGACACAGAGCCCAGGACACATGAGCAGTCCTCTTTTTTCTGTTGCCTCCTCACCTGGAAGAGTTGGCCTGGGAGGCATTCCTTACTGCAAGCATTTCTGGTTTGGAAAATACGAAGAAACAAAAGACATTTCAGGCAGCTGACACTTCTGGGGTGACTTCTAGCATATTTGGTGTAAAAGCATGGTTGCAAAACTCACAGCAATCTAAATCGGTACCCTGGCGGCAGGCAGGGAGAGGAGGATGCTGCTTGGTACGTACTCACACTACCATAGAATCGCAGCACTAAAACACAGCAAGCAGAGGCTGGAGATGTCCGACAGGTCCCCGCAGTCTGCGCTCAGCTGTGGGGAGTGGCATCATTTCCAGGCTGGGAAGTGAAAGGATGCATGTGGCAAATTGGCCTTTTTATGGCAACGTTTAACTCTTTTGGAAGTGATGGGGGTTTATGTCACAAGATACCACAACATGTGAGGGTGGGTTTCACAGTCAAAGCAAACCAACAGGAGATGATAACATTTGGACTTGTCTCCTGACATTGCCTTGGTGATTTTGAGGCTGCTCTGAGACCACTGGGAAAGCTACAGATGCATTTGGTGGGGCAAGGTGGTGAGTCACCTCCTGCAAGTCACCTCCATCCTCTCCCGGGGTAGAAGAACACTTTACCTAAAAACTATCTCAGAAGCTGAAGCAAAGACCATCCACCAAGTTTTCTGAGCATCTTCAATCTAGCTAGAGAGAAAAACCCCATTGAGAGCAAGCCTTTTCACAGCCCTGCTTTGAAAGGGGAGATGAAATCCTTCCTCCTGAGCTGCTCAGCTCGGCCAGCTCCAGCTGTGAGCTCGCAGCCGTTCTCCTCCCTGGGCAAGAGAGAGATAGCAATGTGGAAATCACCTCCCGTGGTTGATTACACAAGGCAGGTGTGATGCCAAGAACATCGTCACCCACTTTCCTTGCCAAGTACCTGGATGCAACACGAAATATTGCATCCTGCAGATAGCTCGGTCAGCCGATGAGCACATTCCCCTTGGAGATAGGATGACTGAACATGCAAACTAATGTGCTTGTGAGGCTTTCATGTGCAGAGCTGTAACAGATGTTTAAAGATCATCCTCTGGCACTGGGAAAGTGTCTAGGAGGCCCTGGATAGGAGTTTTCTTGGCACACTTTTTTTTTTTTTTTTTTTTTTTTTCTAGATGAGCTGAAGGGGGAAAGTTCCTGTTAGTGATTATTTTCTCTCTGTGAGCAAAGGGCTTACAGTGAGTGTCCCAGCTCATGTATCAGGGAATGCCAACCAGATAAAGGCAGCTTTCCTCTTCCCTGTGGGTCTCCCTCTCTCAACAAGCTTTACAAAGATCCATAAGACATCCTTTATGGTGACACCAGCAATTAAAAACCTGCAGCTGGGAGCATCTTGCACTTTCTCTGACAGTGCTTCACACAAGAATGAATCACAGGTGATATCCACAAGAATCCCAGCCAACAATAATAGGGATTTATGCAGAAATTATGTTGAGGCTGAGAAAAAAATGCTGGTGTGAGTGTGTTATCCAGGGCTAGCCCCAGACCCTAAACACTTTGTAACACAGTGTTACAGACCCCACTCCATACGGTGGTCAGTCTCGTCAGTAAAACTTCTAGAGCTTGGCTGCTCCCTTCTCCTAAATAACTAAGGCAGAGTTATAGCAGACTTGTCTTCTGATGTCTTGATGCAAAGTCATCCCTTGTGCTTGCCAACACCTCATGAATGCGAAGCTTTGCATCGCCCTGTGATTGCTCTGCCAGCGGAGCCTTGGGTTTGCCTCGGGATGCAGTGATGGCCAGCATGGGCACAGGTGGCTCAGCAAAGGGATGGCTTTGGGGGCATGACTGGAGGATGCGACACCTCTCTCAGTGCCCCATTCAGCAGGACCTGTCCCCAGAGCTCATCAGGAGACCACGACCCTGCCCTGATGTATAAGTGAGGGCAGAGCGTGTGAGGACCACAGAGATGGCAACACCAGGTCATCCAAGCTTAAGAAAACATGACCACTTGAGCACCTAAAAGGTGAACACCACTGATGGTGAATGAGGGGCTCATTGCAAATCTGGCCTGATGTTCCTCTAACTCTGTTCCCCATGTGCAGAGGTGGATGCCCACAGGTCCCTTTAACCTTGCATGCTCCCCAGGGTATGTGCTCTCTCCAGCTGTGAGTATATTTGATTTACAGGTTGCTGAGACTTTAAAGTTCCTATTTGCTGTTTCTACCAAATAGTCAAATGCCTGGCACAAGCAATCAGGATCACATCTAACTGAAGTCTGTATTCCAGCTACGAAACCTTACAGCAACAATTTAAGCTGTTTTACCGAGGAGTGCCCATCCCACCATGAAATAATGCCTGCAGGGCACTACCGCAGGCTGCAAAATCTACAGGGGCAAGTCTTGTTTAATCAATGAAGGGTTTTTTGTAGGGCAGCTAAAACATCTTCAAGTCACTCAGTGGGTTTGGCTAACTTACTGCAGAGCTACCTCTCTTTATACAAGAAGGAGCATTTATCCTCAGGGTCTGATCTAGAGGCACTGCAAAACACCATGACCCTGATTACACAAAGCTGGGAATAGACCCCTACTAACCACTGCAAAAATTTAGACCTTTTTCATGCTGTTGTTAAGTAGAGACAGACACAGATATAAATAAATAGAGCATAAAAGACATTTTTTCTAGTACAGATTGGAACACCATGGGAAAAAGTCACTTCCTCCCTCCTCTTCATTTATCAGTGGTGTGTTTTGAACACCAGCTTTTTGTAAAGAGATATTTCACTATTAACTTGTAAGGGGAAACCTGGCATTGAATGGCCATCAAAGTTAAAAGGATTTTTGCCCCAGGTGACAAAAGGACAGAGCCCCCAAATAGGGTTGTTACAGCCTGCAATAAAAACTGGAGTCAGTTGCTCTCTGTTTTGGTAAATCAGGGATTTCTCTCCCACTCTTCTGGATTTTGTTTTTAGCAATGGGGCCACAACACTGTAAGTTTGTTTGCAGCCTCGTTGAACATGGAATTTAATTCATGAATGTTTATAAAGTGCTTTAAGATCTGCAGCTGGATAAGTGCTAAGTAGTCTTATTGCTGTAATACAGATGAATTTGCTTATCTCTCATGTAAATCAGCTTAAAACATTACCCTGAAATTAACAGCTCTGGGGTTAACAATGGGCTCAACCACACACTAAACTGCGGCACTTATCATATCACAACATTACCCTTATTAATTACACGCCCTGCTGTGGTTTTTGGACCAAAATCAGCTACACTTCAGATACGGGCAGCCGGACAGCGCCGGGAGGAAAGCGTTTGTAACTGCACGACACATATGTTAATCGTGAAATTAAACAGATGGCCCAGTCACTCATCAGTGAAAGTCCACCAGGGGCTGTAAGAAAGAAGGAGATTTCCTATGTAACATAACAATTTGGACATCAGAAGGTTTCGAGTTACAAGATTTTTCTTTATCCTCCACCTGAAACTTTTAAGGGGGTAACGTCAGGGAATTTCATCCGGACTTCAGATACTAATCTAGTTTTATGCTGTTTTGATCTGTCTGTTGAGAGCTGGCAGCCAGCTCTGCCGGCTCCTCGTAAGCGTACACCGTTCAGCAGATGGACTGGCCCTTTGCAGCCACAGAGATGTGTGTCTGGAGCTTGCAAATCCCACACACCCCCATCTCCAGAAACCTTCGCATGTGATGAACTCATAAAAAACCTAGACCCAGTGCTCGATGCATCACGCGCCGGCAGGATGGGGCTAGGAGCTGAGATGCAGGGGAGCAAGTGATTGTTGCTCCTCTGTACGTCTCCGCTGAAGCCACAAGTGTCAGATCTAACACTGAACCTAGTTTCAGGCTATGTAACCCCTAAGCTCACATCAAACTCACTCTTGTATGTTTTGCATACTCTGAGCAGCTGTACAAGTAATATCTACTGCGGTATTGCCTGGCGTAAAACTGTTAAAGAAGGGGATAATGGGCCCAATGAAGATTAAAGTCAATTGATGTCTGAATTCTGCATCCTTCTTCACTTACAGACATGAAAGGGATGATTATCAATATTTTAAAATGTATTTCTGGCAATGGTTAGCCGTTCTAACCAAGTCAGGGCTCTGATGCACACATGCACAGGAGAGACAGCCTGTACACAGAATGATTTACAATCTAAGAAGACACCAAAGCAAGACTAGATGAAGGGAAGAAAGGGTTATTATCCTCAGAGTACCTACAGCCAAACTTTTGGAGGTATTTAAATGCCTACTGGTGTTTTCAAAAGTTGACATATAATTTCCTTTGAAAACCTGTTCCAGATTTACAGAAGTGGTCAGCTCTCCCAACTGGAGATAGGTTTTCAAAAGAGCTCAGATCCTAATTAGACAACGGGCGGGTTTTCAGAAGTGCCCGGTGTGGGGCTTTGAGAAGTTTTGGAAAAATGGGAATAAGAATCAAAATGTTCACGGAAGGTATGAGAAGCAAGGTACACCATCTCTACCGGTTGTATCTTGAGATTATATATTTGGGCTTGTTTGGATTTAATCAAAAGCCTTTTTATGAAGAAATTATTAATTTCAATTAAGCAAGTACCTACCATCTTAATTCTCTTCAACACAGAAAACCATGGGCAGCCTTTTCTTCCCATCACATCAATTTTCCTATGCCGAACAGATTGGGGAAATGGCAGCATTTTTCTCTGTTTAACATTTACAGAAAGGGGATTTTTTTATTATTATATTTTATTCCCAGGTCATCTGTCTTTTTTTTTTTTTCCTTCTGTATCTTGAAGCTTTTCATTTATCTATGTTCCTTTTAAAACTGACTGAGATTTAACAAAAACCTTAGAGTTTCTATTAAAAAAATATCAATGAGTATGAAAAAAAAATTCTCATTTTACTTAGATTTTCTGTGTGCGATAAAATGATTTCACAGTGAGCCCAAACTAGAGAGCAGTTGAGGAAAACGGCTGGGATATGCAGAGAAAGGCATCTGTGTGAACTTTTTACACACACCCGCTAGAGGCACAATATTGATTTGAATTTTTGCCATTTTTCTGTCAAGTGGAACAAAAAATTCTGGTCCACTATTGAAACATAACCTAGCTATTCTTTTGCCAGGAAAAGACCGTGTGATTTGCTCAGTAATAATATCAGCTCAAAGCCCATCATTGCCAGATTAATGTCTTGTATTGGACTCTCTGGGTCCTATATAGGTGCCCCAGTAAGCGACCCAAGGTTTCAGACTGGAGTCCCACGGACCGTGAAATCCCAGGCGAGAACATTTCACCTTTCTTAGAAGTTGATTTCTGCAGGTCCTTGAGCTTCACTGGGCAGCATTGTGAGCTCTGCTAGGTAACAGCAGGGAAATTAGGGGGTGGTGTGTCTGTCACCATGTCTAACAGGGCTCCTGCCAAGTGCAGGGCGCGGGGGCCAGGTCAGTGCTCGGCATCTGGCACCGGGAGCACTCAGGGTAGTGCTACCCCATGCAGAGCAATGAAAAACGAGCTGGAACTTGGTGAACTGGTAACGCATGACGCACCTTCTACTTGGGCACAGGGTACCTGGGAAAAACCCGGAAAGCCATGTAGAGGTCTATGACTGGGACAAATCTATGTGTGTTCACATCCAAACATCTGGGAGAGGGGCCCTGAAACCCCTCTGCCTGTTCAGTTAATTAGCTGGGTGTACTCAACAGACTGCACTTACCTCTTGCACTGGTTTGGAGGGGGAGCAGGTCAAGGATTGCTCCTCCTGTGCAGAGTCATATCAGTTTTGGGTCCAACTTAACCTGTCAGGGGAATGAGGTATCTCTCTGCTCTCTCACTAAGGCAGTAGCACAGGGCAGGATCGCAGGAGCATCATCATACAAAGCCCAACTTTGATTACCCAGGAGAAAAACCAATCACTTCATTAACCATTGTCACCTTGTAGGTGTGAGAATGCTCATCCATGGCCAGTGCAGGTGTCCTGCAAACACAGAGCTGGCACTGCCCCATAGCCAGAGAGCCCAGGGCTCATGAGAAGGCTTTGCTTTGAGGGCCCATCACCTCTGGCAGTAATATACTACAGATGGAGAGCAGAAAGACCCTCCTAATGCACAAACAGAAATCAGATGCTCAATCCAAGTTATTCACTGAGAGGATTTGTGCCATAAGAAATCTCCTCTTTTTGGTTAAACCTGACTGCCAGCAGAGAGAGAATAACAACAAGGCATGCATTAAATGAATGACACTGCAGTGCTTGTTAAACACTTTCTTTTATTTTCTTCTCCTTTATCATCTCCTCCTTTTTTTAGCTTGTAACACCAAAAGGTGTTGGAATAGGGACTCCCTGATCTTGTCACATCGAAGAGGGTCAGATAAGATGATCTCATAGTCACCTCCACCCATTTATCCTCCAGGTCTGTGATATGATTCAATTTCCTGGGGATTAATGACCAGGTGGGGATAATGGCGCTCAGCTGCAATGTAAGCCATCAGCTTCTTCCAGATGGTCAGTGTTTATCCCTGCATGTCAGTCATGACTGCTGCCCTCTGGGTCTAAGAGCCCTGAAAAGCCATCATGTTTTTCCATAGCTATCTAGGCACACATCTTCCCCCAGGAAAGGGCTAGAAGCAAAGCCCAGAAGTAATCACCCAGCATTGCAGGACAAGCACTCCTGCATATGGTACCTTTACATTTTACCCTGCTAAGCCATCTGTTAATCAAAAGCAGAAGTGTTCTAGTCATGGGCACCTTGCAAATAATTTATTGTTGATTAGAAATGTCTTCAGGCACTACTTATTCCTGGGACACGCTGAGGCAGCAGATATCAAGCAGTTCTTTATCAGCCCAGGGAACTCTACCTGGCATCTCACAATCTGCTGAAGGCAAGGCTTGGCTTTCTCTGCCTGCACAATAGCTGCCACAACTTTGTCATCAGCACAGCCTGGTGCCAGGGTGCTAGCAGAGGAGTTTTGAAATGCCTGGGCGTGTAGCTCAGTCACTGGATGGGGATGCAGGAGGTTCTTCTGGCAGAACTGGGACACTGGAATGGGGCACATGGACAAAATGCCCAGGAAGCAGAAAGGATCTCATGACACAGGGGAAGACAACACATCCCAGCAGTCCTCATCCGTCCAACCTGGAGAAAAACTTCACTAGATCCAGCATTAGCCTGATCTGGAGCAAAATTAAAAATGTACTGCACCCAGCCCCATTTATTTATCAGGGTCCAGGGTGCTGCCCACACCCTGGGCAGCTGTGTGCCTACTTTGTCCATGCCCAACCCCAGCCCTGCAAAGTACACTCACCAGTGCTGAAAGATTTCCCATCATTCTACACACCTCCTGCTCCCGGAGCAGCTCCCAGCAGGAGAGAGGAGCTCAGCTGGGAAAAGGGTTTCTTGCAGTAATAGCAGGGCAGAGAAACCAAAAGAAAGCCCATGCCAGCCTCCAGCTAGCCACAGGCACAATTTCTGATCTTCGTGAAATCATTAGCCCTCTGTCCTGGGAATACGGACTCAGACAAACTGCCCAAAGGACCTGTTGTGCAAACAGCAGGCAGGAGAGAATTTCTTTCACTTAGCAGGCAAATTATGTACTTAATAAGAAAGATTATTTACCTAAAGGACTTTAGCCAGTTCAGACCTTAAGATTTGGAGCATCTGGGCCATGGAGTCCCATCACTCTGCATCCAGGCAGGGGGGCAAGGGCAGAGACACCCCCCCACCAGCTACCATGGCTCCTGGAAGGCAGGACAGCTGCAAATAAATGTGCAACTCATAAAACTGAAGGGGCTCTGCAAGCTATTAGGTAATTAAGCAAAGTGAGGGCTCAGAGCACCCAGCTGCTGCTTCCAGCCCATGGCTGTGCTCTCTTTAGAGTCTGATTGGATAAAGGATTTTTATTAACTTCATATTTTTGCTTCTAATTTTCCTCTCTTTGCCTTTCATATTGCAGGCCCTGAGCTCCTCTGGTCTTGTGGTGATGTTTATTGGCACTGGCAGGTTGCAACACCCCTGCAGGCTTCCCACAGACAAACCCCAGAGTGCAGACCACGAACCGAAGAGACTTCATACGCTGCCTTTGCTGTGAAATTGCTCAGGCACTTCCCTCCCGGTTTTCCTCTCGCCCTCCCCACCTCCCCAGCTGGAGCCTCCCCCCCGCCCCTCTCCTTCTCCAGCAGAAGAGGCAGCAGGCCCAGAAAAGCAGCTAGTTTGCAGGGCATCGCTAAATTCATCTTTCCACTGCTCCTTGAGGCTGTGGTTCGAGGGAGGAAAGAAGCCCCAGCGGGCTGCAGCAGCTGACACTTCTGTGTAGCACAGGACAGGCTCCAGGCAAGGGGAGGGATGGAAGGAGGGTGGCTTTGAAGCAGCAGCAAAAGGCTTGGGCATCTGCTTCTGGTTCCACCACTCCTCATCTTCAAGGTCATGTAAGTCAGCCCCATCCAGCCTGGGCACTTGGGAACTTGCCCTTTGACTCCTTAAATACACTCCTATTATCTTCAAAGTGGGTGTATAAGAGCTTCAAAATGCAAGGGTACATTTTTGGTGCCGTAGTGCCAGTGTTTGGGCACCTACTATCTGTTTCAGAGAGCTTCCCCAACCTTTCTTTGTGGCAGCGAGCACAGAGGAGGCTCAAGCACCCCTCTGGAAGCTTTTCACAGCTTGCAGAAGTTGTGCCCTGGGATTTATTTAACCTCCTGCGGTTGCTTGTTGTGCCCCATTGAACAATGGACTCTGGTCTGAGAGCGGGCTGGATCGGCTAACTTGGCTCATTCTTCACGATGTTCAGTGGCACATCTGTTAGCAACAGCTGGCTCTGAGCCCAGCCTCCCCTTTTTTAATATCGCTTTGGTGTTTTACTGGTAGTGTCTCCGGACAGTAGGAGGCAAAGAAAGAAGCGGCAAACCCCCAGAGTGTCACCAGTGAATCCTAATAAAAGGCGGACGGGAAAGCGCCTGTTTGACTAGCAGCAGTGCCCGGTTTTGGTGGCCCTCCAGCTGCTAGTTAGAATAGCAGGGGGGTGGCTGGGTCACTTGATTTATTTCAGCCCCTTGTCCTGCTTGGAAGGAAGCATAAAAGATGCTTTGTTTCCACGAACAGGAGATGGGGAGCGCTCCAGCCTCCAAATCTCCCTCTTGCCAACGGAGCCTGATGCACTCCCCCATGTGGGATCCATTTGAGCCTGAAAACTTGACAAACAATGTCATAGCAACACCGGGATGTTCCCCCATCCAGCACAGCAGCGGCAGCTTATTTGTTCAGGCTCAGCTGCTATGCACAATCAATGCAACATGTAGCGTGCAACGGGCTTTAAAGACGTATGGGTAATCTCTGGCTGTGTCGAAAAGATGGTCTGTCCACAGGGAGTGCTTTTTGAGCCGCACTCAGCATTGTTTAAGCTCCCAGGCATCTCGCCTGGCTCTTACAAGCTCTCGTCCCTCCCAAGCACTTGTAAAATTTCTGAGCTGAGCCATTTCCACCCTTTTGAGGCTGCTGCTGTATACAGTGCGAATTCCCCAACACAGACTCAGCAACCTTTTTAGTTTCTTACCCTCTTAACAAACTGGATTTAGGACCCTAAAGGTGATGTTGGATCCGGACTGACACATCTATGATTATCTGCTGATACGTTGGTTTTTTTTTTTTTTTTTTAAAGTCCCTCTTCTCTATGGCGACAAATAAAAGCTAAGGAGCACAGAGAGACATAATCGATGCCTTCACCACTTTGTGAGCAGCCTGGAGTAGGGGTTCAGAGGAGCAGCAGCCGCTGACTTCACCGAAATCTGCTGCTGCCTCGAGGGGAAGCAGACAGGTTCATCTTTGGAGGAGGGTTTATAGAGGGCCCCTTTTTTAGATGTGCAGGGACACCTGTGCTGTGGCGCTGGCACTTCTCAGAGCAGTTACGTGGTGGGTAAGCCTATGTAGTTATCATAAACTTAGTTAAAAGGAGTTTATCCATATGTAGGGCATCTGCAAGGAGAAATCCAAAGTGTTCAGGGGTCTGTTAGAGGACCTGCACTGGTAGCAGTCTCTTTTATCTTAAATAAATGAGCCTAAGTAATTTAAACATTTTTAAAGGCACTAGCTTTAATGGAAATGGCAGACATCTGTGTATCAGGATCCATCTGACTTGGATTCTGTTTCCAGTGTCACTTCTATGGTCTGCAAAGACACAGGGTGTGGTGTGAGATGATTCTGAAATCTGAGTTTACCCCAAGGAAGTAATACACCATTATTTAAAAACATTTCTACACAGTCCTTTGCAACCTCTCAACAATGATACTGTTCTTTCTGATGTGCAATTTACTTCATGGGGGCATTTTCTGAAATTACTGAGGCTATCTGGCATTATTGCCCATACTTTACAAATGGAAAAAACCAGACAGGACAAAAGGCCTGCCCTAGTCATGTAGATGAAGAGTTCAGAGTTGAAATTCAGTTTTCTGGACTTAGGTGGAAACCAGAAAATAAATAAATATACATTGAAAGACTCAGTGATGTGATTAGCTGGGTTTTTTTGTTTGTTTTTTTTTTTTAGGCCTGGTCATTTGTCTACTTGTCTCTGTTATACTGTGAGTCACTGCAATGAGATGTTTCTCTTATCTGCTGGAAGAAGCTTTTCTTCTGGCAAAAGAGAAAATGCCTTTTCGTATCACATGGCAGCCCCTAAGGTAATAGTCTAAAGGATAATTTGGCAAGCAAAAAGCTCAGCTCAGAAATTACTCAGTCCATGCTAGTTAAGCTGACACTGAGCTTCAGTGACTCCACTTTGCTGTGTAATGCTCATTTGTCTAAGGATGTCATTTATCAGCCTGACCTGAGCCCAGAGACATCTGAATCCTTCCTCCATCCCCACTTGCAGGACAGCACCAGACACTGATGGGAAGGACCACCCAAAAGGATCTCAGTCTCTCAGGATTTTCCTTTCTAGTGGAAAAGGAGCAGCTGTAATTCCACAGTTTCATGATCATCAGCCATCATAAGTGCTCCTAGCACCACTGGTGCCTCAAAGGGGCACCACTCCTCAATGTGCCTTCCTGAGTTGCTGTTTATTTCTTCTCTGCTAACCTCTTTCCTTCTCGGTCACAACCTCTGCCATTGTCACCTGAGGCTTTTCACTCAAGCAGCGATTTTCTTGCCCAGACTATAGCCAAATAATTCTTGGTTTTGGCACTCACTACACCTGGAGAAGGCCAAGCTTAAGCTCCAACTGACCTCACCATGCCCATCTAGGTCACCCTGCAGCTCCCTTCCCCATAGATATTTCCACCTCTGAGAAACTGCCTAACACCATCTGACTAGTAGTGACTCAAGTGAGCTTTAATGACAAAGAACCCAGCTTTTAAAACACCTTTTTAGTTTCGCTGTTTCCTTTAGTGTTGGTGTGTTCTTAAACTACCAGCTTTTGCAGGCCAAGGATGCTGTGTGGCTGCCTGGAATGTGCTTAGCTCTCTGGAAGCACTGCCATTAACAACTAATAAATGTCAAGATAAACTCCATAATCACTGATTGTTGCATCCAGACCTGAAAGCTCCCTGGATTGCTTTACCTTTAAGCAAAACCACCACCTCACTGGATTGACACATTTTTTAGGGCCAAAAGGCACTGTTAGATTTTGTAACTCAATCTCAAGGGACGGGTTTCAAGCAGAGAGCATCTAATATTCACAACAGACTTGGTGGAAAGCAGCTGAGTGCAGGGCTCGAGCATGGGTACAACGGTCCCGATGTGTTGCTGTGAGCTGCCCATGTTCAGCCATGAGCTGATCATGGTCATAAAGTGACCTTGTAATCCCGGTCACCTGCTGGTCCAATTAAATTATGGACATCTGCAAAATATAAGGCAAGAGACTCCCCATGTCCTTGCGGTACACGAGTTGTATTTTATAATGATTCCAAAGCAGTTCTAAGTGAAAATAAGCCACCCTGCACAAGAGATAATGCAGGCAGGGTGCAGAGCTGAAAAAGAACTGGAAAAAATTAACTTCTGGTATATATTTCCTACGGTTCCTTTCACTTAACTCACTGCAATGCTTAAAATACTTCCTTGCCATATGAATCTGCTGCGGTATATTTAACACATTACCGGTATAAAACGATTGAAGTGTGAGCTTCTTTTATCAGTGAAGTCCAAACTACTTTCCTCCCTCTAAACCAGTGATGGAGCTAAACCAAAACCACAGATCTGATCACTCCCTGAACATTTGGGCAAGTTTGGATCTTCAACCTAGCATCATGTACAGTCCTAATTTGTTAATAGGCCCACACCTAAGTCCCCAATCCAAATGTTGTTGGATTTGGAAGTCATTCCTTATAAAAAAAGTGATCCAAAACTCCATTTCTAGGAGATTTAGGCTCTGAGGAAGTTTGGTTCTGACAAAAAACAACCACTCATGACTTTTCTCTAAACAAAACAGAAAGTAGAAACTGGAATTTTACCCCTCTTATGTTTGGACAGAAGATTTCATTTTGTTCCAGAATTATTCTGGCAAACACAATGTTTTGGGGCAAAACAGTGAAATTTTACAAGGTGAGGAAATTATATATGTCTTTGAGGATTTGTCCTAAAAGGATTTGGGATTTTTTTTTTAATTAAGGAAATCGTACCAGATCTTTTTTTTTTTTTTTTTTTTTTTTTTTTTTTTTTTACTAGTTTTGATACCAGAACAGTGAGAATCAATGGATAGAGATGAGCAGTCACGGGACAGTTTGCTCTTTGCCTCGATATTCTTAAGAACAATTAGTTCCTTGGACAGACCGTGCTGATGGCTTCTGCTGTCATGTTGCCAGAGTGGTCCTCCCCAGGCTACCATGTCTCTCCTGAGCTGCTCCCAGGGATGGCGCAGGAAGAGGCACACTCCTGGGACAACTTCCACTAAATGGCTGGATGCGTTTGCCCTGTTTTAGAGGCTGACAGAGTTTAATAGCATGAATGTAACCAGACTGTTAGTCTCCAAGACAAAGAATGACTCCTGGCAATGTTTGTTTTATTAATAGAGATGTAGCCATTGAGGTCAATAAGACAAACTGGAGAGACAGACACATTTAAGTACTCTGAGAGATGAAGGCTGAAAGAAGATAAGAGTCTGGTCTATAAATCCTCTGCTTTTTCATTGGATGGGAATAACACGGGCAGCAGCACTTAATGTTATATCACTAACCCAAAATCACAATTCCTGAGCGAGATGTTGAGCTGCCCCTCTGAGACCATGTCCAGCCTTCCAGACCCAGTCATTAGCTCTTTTTGCCAATGCTGTCAATAAGACTCATCTGATGCTCTGGAAACCACTAAACTCTGAAATGTAACAAGTCAAACATATATCGTAGAGTATGCCAAAAAAGACACAGATTCTCTCCATATCTACCATGCCCTGTCATGGTAATCATTGGCATTACTTTTAAGATCCCATCCTCTGTCTTGTTGTGCCCTGCCATGAACACTTTCCCAGCAGAAAGATCAAAGAGGAAACCCTAAGAACACCCCGTCCTTTAAAGTGCTTTTCAGAGGATGACATGGTCTGAATGATCCCATGCCCTGGATGCCCCTGGTCTTCCAGCATGTGTCGCACGGGGCAGTACCACAGAGACAACATCACGGCACATTGAAATCACATTTCTGAGCCTCCTCACAGCTTCCTGGTCTGACCTTCTATACCACAGATGAACACTGTGCCAGACTCACAACTCACGAGGCCACTGTCAAAGTCAGATTGCTTTACTATCAAAACTATGCGTGGAGAGCCCATATATGCCACTCAGGGACTTGCCACCTTCTGTCTTTTCAAGCCCCTTGCTCCACCTTTTCCCACACAACCAAGTAGCTTTGGGGAAGTTTTGCTTGGGTGTTTTCACACTCTATCACCCCGATTCTCCTGTGCTGTAGCAGGGGAAACAGAGGGAACATTTAACTACACAGTGTGGAGTATTAGCTTAAATTGTTAATGAAAGTCAGTTTGCACTAGCTCACCAAACTCTGAGCTGCCGGAGGAGGAGGATAGGCAGTTGAGAGAACAATATTTTAAACCTTCTTGCACAACTCCTCAGAACAGCCTTGACAGTACCCTAAGTTGCTGAGTTTAAGCTCAGGGAAAAATCTTCACATCAGAAGACCTTCTACATGTGGCTGCAATGCTCTGAACCACTGTGGGTTTCCAACAGGTTCCACAGAAGCTCTAAAGAACAGCTTTTATCAAAGAGTTTATTTTTGTCCATCTATTCAGCAGAAAGGACCCACTCCTACAAGTAACCTAACATGTGCTTGGAAATCATGATTTTGTAGACCATCTGGCTTCAAGCCTATGGGAGATATGTACATCTACAGCCCATTGGGAAGGGGTGCTCAGCTGCCTGGTGGTGGATCAGGCTCTCTTTGGATGCTCTGGGTGAAGCCAGACCTCAGGTGGGTACCCTGACCCGGTTTCAGAGCTCCTCTCATCTGCTTCGCCTCAGATCTGCATGATCGGGGCATAAACAGGGAGGAGACTTTAAAACCAATCCCGAGTAATGCAACATTTCCATGTTTCAGGTTCCTAGTACACTCTTTGGTGATAAATTCCTCCGTGTTGATAAAATGTCACCAACCTCCCCAGGGTCTGTACAAACAGAGGCATCTCAATATATGAAGGACACCAAAGTATTGCTGCCAATATTTTTTGGTTTTTTTCTGTTCCTTTTTTCTTCACTCCAAGTTTCACTCTTGTTTTAGACTGCTTTCATCTCCCTCTGTCTTTTGAGCACTATCTCATTGTGCATCTGTTTTCCCTTTGTATGCTGTCTCTTCCGTCTATGTTTACTTTTGTAAGCAGACTTGTTTTTATTCAATTCCTCTTGGTTTTCTTTGGGTTTTTCAGTTCTTCTAATCTTCTCTGCAGCTCTCCCATTCCCTCCACTTACCTTCCATCACAGAATGCTTCTGGGGGCCTGATTCCAATTAGGTCTGTTTTGTCTTGTTTACTGGACTTTTCCTCTTCCCTATGTTGCACAGCAGCAACCTTTTTTGATTTTTTTCCCCTTGTTGATAAGAAGCCAGGAAGCTACTTCTTATTCGCTGTTGCTGGTTGTATTAATTTACATATTTTTCTTTGCCCAATAAATAAAGTAGATGGCTCTTTAAAAATATTTACACTCAAATTTTAGCAACTGCTGTGGAAATTGCTTTCATACTGCAGTAAAAAAGTCCATCTTATTATCCACAATTTTTGTCTTTTACCTCAAAAGGCCTTATCAAATATCGACCCAATCCTACTTGCTATCAAATTACCTTACCAAAAGACCCACAGACCTTGGTCACTGAGCACCCAAGTCCTCATCAGACCTTCTTAAATACTGCCTGCCACTGAAAAGTCAGAAGCATTCTTCTGAGCTGACAGAAAATAAAACAAATTTCCAGTGCAATTTCTTGCTTAGGTCTCCCACAAGATTTGCCAAAACCACCTCCAAGAACCATTCAGATACTAGCAAACCTGCCTTTCCTGGCAGGAAAATGATCTGAGAGGAGAATTTCTCACTGGATCTCATTCATATACAGTGTTACCTTGTCCTGGGTAGTACCGCAGGGAAAAGTTAGTATCACAAGGGAAGGCAAATTTCATTAACAAGAAAAAAAATTTAGGGAGCAACATGGGTTTCAGGATTTTTTTTTTTTTTAATAAGAAAAAGGAAACAAAATAAAAGTTAGTTTCTACACTTGGCAGTCTTCTGTCCCCTAAAAGCGTAAGGGATCTTTTCAACCTCTGGGGGAAAAAGTGGGTCTGACCAAGATGCATAAGGGTAGCAGAATCAAATTCTACAGTAATAAAATTTGTGGGGAAAATTATCCACCAGTTTTGAGAATTCCAGCAGTGCTCAAAGCTGTAAATGCTTGGCAACACAAGGCATTCAAGAAATTTGAACGGGTGATGTTGAGTTTGGTTCTTTGAAAGCTTTCCTTCCCACTCTGTTATGTTTTTTTCATACTTTATTCTTATGAGCAGAAGTGGTTAACTCAGGAGTTTATGAAACAAGAAACTTGGCTTCCATTCCTGGCTCTTGCATTCACTTTCTGCCTATTCTTGGAAAAGTCACTTAAAACTAGATCTGTAAGACTTGCGTTGTTCCAGGCATCAGGCACTCAGGATCTCTGTAAGCAGATTAGATGAATGACAGGATTACCTGAAGCCAGAAAGCAGAATTTAAAAATACTTCTGGCAACTTGTAGAAAACAGGAAGATGGACAAGACTCAGGGCTTCTAGATACCTGCTCCTGAATGAAGACATGGCTCTCTGGGAGTCTCTCTCTGGGATTTTCAGCTCTGAATATTTTTCTAGTTTAGATACCTAAATCACATTAGCCCAATTTTTATGGAAACGTGCAGGAAGATGCATTGTTCTTTGATAATTAAAGAGGAAAGTAGGGAGTTATCTTCTCAGACATGCCCTACACTTGTTTGAGGGAGGAGCTTCAACCCGTGTCTTGACATTTGGGTTAGTTTTTTGAGCACTTCCTTGGCAGGATAGACAAACTAGCAGAAAACCAGTCAAGTTCAGTCACTGGTTTGTGGAATGTGATGGGACACACATGGCAACATCAGAAAGTTTCATTACTACCTCTGCTTAGTGCAAAGCCAAGTATAATAACTGTGCTCAAAGAACAACATGGCCCTGAAGCAGGTCCTAGAGGAAGGACCATGGAGGAAACAGGCAGTCTGAGAGCTCTGCTTTGCCTCCGACGTGACACAGAGGTCTGAGCAGGGTGACAGTTTCAAGGCTGATGTAATTCCTCTGGTGGAGACTTCGGGCCCATGGGGCTTTGCCAGCACTGATGTGAATGTGCATAGCCCTCAGCCACAGGAATTTGAGGGATCCCTGTAAAATGCCATATTGGAAGTAGCACCTGGGTCCATTTGTAGCTTTAGCTCAGAAGCCCGATTCTGTGATCTGTCTGCACCCACGAGTGCTGGATTTCTTTGTGAAAAATGTGAATATTCATACAGTCCAGTTGTGCTGAGGAGGTGAACTGGAGTCAGCCAATTGTGTAGCATGTGTATGCTTAAATATTTCATTAAAAGTATGTTTTGGAAAGCCAAAAAAGAACAGCAAAATTTTAATAAAGAATCCTATCAAATATTTATGATGCCAAAATCATAATATCAATCAATATGTTTAGATCTGAGTATGATAAATACACCTTAAATTATTTGAAAATAATTTCCTTATTCCCTTACCTGCCAATTTTTATGTACATAGGTCTTTATTTCTCCAGCTACTCCTGACAACAGCCACCTGAAACAGCTCTTGGACCAAACCTCAGAAACAATCCCAAACTCATGAGTCATGTAGACACGCATGCACAATGAGAATGGGACCTTCTGAAAATGCTGTCTAGTAAGAATCGTTATTATTTCTAACAAGTTAGGGAATAGGGACATGCACATAGTCCACATGTTGGGTGACGAGCACAAAGCCTTGGCATCAAGCAGCACGTTTGTTTATTCTACTTAATCCCCTATAGTGTGACAAGGATAGAAAGAATGGAAGAAGCAAGAGTCTTCCAGTGATGGCCAAAACAATTAAAGGCTTTAATCAAAACAAAATAGCGTTTTACCTCAACAGTAAGGGTTACACAATGGGCTTGGTGTTCTCTTTACCACTTTCTTAGACAATTAGATGTTGTTTCTGGGTGCAGACTCATGGCTACTCAGTATTCGCAACCAAAAGTGACCGCAAGGTCAAGCCTGGTTGTGTTTGCATCTACTTGGGGTCCTCTGGGCAGTGGGGGGGATCCAGGAGAAGACACCAAATGCAGACCTCCATTTTGTCAGGAAACCTTCTATAACTGTCTTTTTGGAGTCCACACCCCAATCCTGTAACATAATGTCAATGATAGAGTTTCTTCCAGTCATTCTTGTCATATGGTCTTTGTTTGGACCAGAGAGTGGTTCCTTCTTGTCTGAAAACAGCTATCCCATTGCTGGACTAGAATGAATCCTACTTTTCCAGGATGAGAAGCAGACGAGGTCTATGTCCTAAGGCTACGATGGCTTTTTTTTCTGTTGTTTTAAAAACATCCAAAAGGCAGATATTTTGCTCACTGTATATTATAGCTACTGGCAAATGTTTCTAGCCATGCTAGAGAGCTGATTATATCCTTCCCAAGCTTCCACTTTGGATGAAAAAAGTCTTAGTAACAGTTGCTAGCAAAAACATTCTGGAATGGATTTGTTGATAGAAGATGACTGCTGTGCTTGCAGAAGGAAAATTGAACTGAAGAACAAGTATATTTAAGCATAATTGCCTTAAAGCAGAATGCATGCTATAATATAATCTAGTTCATTGGAAAATGGAATAATCCAGAAGGCTGAATTCAGCACAGTGCACTAGAAGAGTTGTGTGAATATGCAATGAGTCTCGCTTGCAGCTTTCCGTCAGACTCTGTGTAAAATGTCTCAGCGCCGCTGGACAACAACTCTGCTTGGATTCTGGTTAGGACAGCGCAGGAAGTTTTCAGATGCAATTTCCAGGAAGGTCATTTTGTGGATCAACATAATCTTACCCAAACCTGCTTTTTAAAACAGGATCCAATTCCCTCTGGTGGCTGAGTAAGCCCAATGTGACCGAGCCACAGGGTCCCTCTGTGCTCCAGACTCACTGCTGAATGACCTTGACTCTGGTGTTCCGTAGCATCTTCTCACTGAGCTCTGTCAACCGTGACACACTATTAGCATGATGTGATAAATGCTAATAGGAATTCTTTTATGGTAAAGCTTTTAGTTTCCATCTGATACGATATCGTCTTTGAGTCACTATCAATTTTCTTAAATTCTGATACTCGAAAGGAGATGACACCAGCACCTGATTTTCATTTTGGAAAACTGGAGTTTCCCCAGTTTATACTTGAAATAGAGGCAGACTCAGACAAGTCCATTTGTCCAGCAGGCCTGACCCCTGAAGGTCTGAGTAACAGCTCAGACATCCGTGAGCCTAAATGTTATTTCGAACCTCCAAATGACCATTGGTTGGTCAGAAATTATTTACTTTGGCAAACAAATGAATAAACCATATCAAACCAGTGAAGAGTTTTTTTGCTTGGCTTTTCTACTCTGTTTATCCTTTCCTCTTACTTTGTATTCTGTATCATACACTTTTTGTGGAGAATGTGTCCCCCTCACAGGAATGGTCATTATAGCAATTAGTTGGTGCTGTTGTAGGTCAAAATAAGCACTTTCTACACAGCAAAAATAGATGTAAGGCATGACAGCAACAGCAAATTCCATTATAAGACAGAGTGCTGAAGATGCCAGCAGGTAAATGGGCCTGTGCTGGTCAGACTTCACTACACTGCAGTCCTACTGTGTTAGAAAGTAATTTTTTTTTTCAATGAAATGTCAAAAGATACCAAATCTTGATCAACACCAGCCTTCTTGTAGCTCTGAAGGAAGGAAATAATCCATCTCAAGATGCGTTGAGCTTGTTCATGTATAATAATCTATGTCAAGTTTCTCTGGAGCTTGTAAACCAGGCAAGAATAATAAACACGTGAAAGCTGAAAGAGGTTGGAAGGAGCCTGGTGTATATAGCAGGAATTCAGCTTTGCTGTCCCCAGGATTTCAGCAGGCCTTCGTATGACAGGCTTACACTAGTCTATCCTCAGTTCAGCAAGGTTTAATCAATTTTCGAAAATTCTTAAAGACCTGAGATTCGAAAGAAGTTTCAACACAACTTAGCACACATAATCTTATATTCTTCCATACAAACACGATTTTTTTTTTTTTTTTCCCCATCCTTGAAAACATCGAGAACAAATCAAGATACTCCATCAAATCAGTGCACCAGTTCTCTCAGGGACATCTGTCACTCAATTTGAGACTGCTTGCTGGATAATGAAGAGGCTCAAGCTCTGCTTAGGGACAGTGTTGCTGAGTCGGCATTAGATGAGCTGTGCTCTTTTGGGATCACCGTGGTTGGGAGACAGCACTGAGCCATACCCTGTGGACATATTTGCTTCACAGCTTTCCCCAGCATTAGGGGTAGATATGAGCCATGTACTCATATTGGCTGAAACTCCACCAGCATTTCCCAAACGCTCAGAGGTGACTCGTTCAAAAGCCCAAGATGTTAATTATGATTAGTAACTATGTTCTGATTGTCTGCTAAATGGTGTTCAAGACAATGAGAAAATACAAGAATTGAAATGCTTAGACGTACATTAACACACTAATTAAACCCTTTCAATACAAACCTGGGAAGGTGTATTGGCTGTATGTATTAGCATCACACCAGAGTGATGGGTAAACT
This sequence comes from Athene cunicularia, assembly GCF_003259725.1. Classification (NCBI taxonomy): domain Eukaryota; kingdom Metazoa; phylum Chordata; class Aves; order Strigiformes; family Strigidae; genus Athene; species Athene cunicularia. The sequence continues at coordinate 5,395,160 of NW_020799097.1, forward strand.
GAGGCACAGAACAGTGACTTGGCTTGCTGGTGCCACTCAAGACGTTGGACCTGCACCACAATCTCTTTTGCAGTCAATCACTGCTGCCTGGCCTTACAAGATACATATTGCCAGCAGTATACATCCCAAGAGTGATGAGATTATTAATGTCAGATGTCTCTTATGCTCCCCGTGTATAGAACCACTGTCCAGTAAGACCAAGGATTATTTTGATAAGCAGTTGGTCTCAGGCAATATTAGTTTGTGGGAAAATTTCTTGGATGTAACAAGTCTTCTCTACAAGGCTCATTAAATTGCATTTTGCTACATTTACTGCACGTGGCCGGTTTCCCTCATATGGATTGACTGTTTATGCTCATTTCTCAGCTGTGTTTATTGGTAAAGTTTCATAGCCTTAATCACAAATGCATAACAGCCGTAACCAATATAGAGCATCCACCATTTCTAATAACATATGGTCTGACCACTCAATAGTTTAGATGCCATGGTTCATTAATTCTCCACAGGAGTAATAAACATTTGGTATTGTCTTATACTTTAAGCCAATTTATTGTTCCAAAGGGATAAAAAATAATAGAACCTGCTATAATCTGAGTTTAAGCAGTCCCTTGTTTAGTTTTTCCGAGCTGCTGTGTGACAATAAAATCAAAGCCACAGGACTTTTTTCTTGGGTAAATAAATGTCACTCCCAATTGATTGCCAGCCTTCAGAGGCAAAACTCTAGTTCGTATCTAAGGTCATTCTGATGTGCTTCTTTCCCCCACCTGATTTTGGAGGATACACCCATCCTTAGCATGAGGACATGAGAAAGAAAGCATGGTAAATTTAATGACAAGAAAATTCAGAACAAATTAGTTGCTGCACCACACCAAAAGCCTGGGAAGCTTTTGGAAGCGGTTGGAAATCAGAAACTCAGACGGGTTGAATCTGAAATTATGAGCCTCACCAGATTCTTAAGGGAAATGGAAGGAAGGTTTCTAATGAAGAGGAGCACAGCATTTTTGCCTCAATTCTTTACGGCGTTAACGCCTGGATAATTCTATGGCTAATACCACAGTGTATTAGTGTTCTAATCAGCCTCCATCAAGGAATCAGTTTATTGTGGCACGTTTGAGGAGGTGTTACATGGCACAGCAATTGCTGCATAGCCAACAGGGTGTAAGAGGGAGGATTATATCTTTCTCTGAAACTTGAACCACCACTTGATCTGAATAGCTAACCTGATCAGCTGGCAGTGGGATTGGTGCAAGCATCAGCCGGGTTGTTCTGTACTTTGGGCCATTTGACTGGTTCACTATTGACTTTCTGCAGTTTCTTCTCATCCTCCCAGGACACCTCCCACCATAAACCCAGCAGCACAGTCTCCTTTGCAAATGCTTTCATGTGGGGGAGTTGATTCAGTCACAGATCAAGAGGATGAGATGTTATGTGGACTGTGGACCGTGCTTTCAGGTCTGCCCACAAGTTATGCAGGACTGCAGTCGACTTGTCCTTAAAGAGAGAATACTCTAGTTTGGGGTTTCTAAATTAATTCCTGAAATGTAAGATACCAATAGAAATGTGGTGATGCAGAATGACTTCTAGTGGCTCCAGTCTACTAGAGTCTTTAGTTGACTCCACTTTGTAGTGTTTCTGTGTTAGGTTTTGTTTGTTAAAATACCAACTTGTGATGGGTGGTAGCAGAGGTGAGAGCTCTAGAATTCAAACAAGTTACTCATCACCACCAGAATTTTTAGATCTAGTGAGGGTAAGGTTAGCTAAAAGGGAGCTAAAGGGTGGCAGCAGGTTCATAATGATACTCAGACCTTTGTTGTCCCCAGTGTAACATGAATATTTCTTTCAAGTCATTTGTAGCAATTGCTAGGGACAGGCAATGGCCAGGGCTGTTGACCATAGATGTCTCAGTTATGAAAGTATGTGATCTTTGTTTTTTTGGTTTTTTTTTTCATTATCAGTTTTCCTTTTTTTTTTTTTTTTTTCTTTAACTTGTGAAGAAAGAGCTAGAAAAAACTGAAGTTTATTTGCTCTTCAACATCCTACTGGCATTGCTGACCAGAATGAAAATCACCTAAATGACAGCAGATCAGAACTGAAAAGAATAAAAGGCAAGAACAGAAAATTTTTACTTCAAAATCTGTTGTCTAGGACTAAGTGATACTTCTGAGTAAGTAATTTCTCTATCTTGACATCTCTTAACAGCTCTTGGCTGACAGTCAACTTTGTTCACTTAATTTCTCTAAAGTTCTGTTCCATCTGGCCAGAAAATGAGCTATTTTCTTCCCTTGAGATGTGTGAATCACGTGAGATGTTTGTGTCTGTGTCTAAGCTGCAGGATTTGAGGGAGTGCCTTATCCCCATCTGAACCCTTTATCTGCACAAGATCCCTCATCAGAGCAAGACCCCAAATGCTCTCATTTCCCTTCTCACGTCAAGGTTGCACCAAAGAGGAAACCTGGGCACGTGGCCAAAGGGCGTGAGACACTGCATTCGAGCCCTGAGCCCATTGGGCATTTCTCCTACTAAATGAGGTGGATGGGAATACCCCTTAGATATGAAGGTCAACGGTGTGACCCTTGTGGAGCATGATCTCCTCAGAACAGGACAGCTGGGTGCAACATGCCCATTGGGTGCAGTGCCTGCGAGGCCCTAGCTCCCAAACCATACAGGGACACTATTTGGACACTGTGAGTTGGCCCCATCCAAACGTGTGACAGGAGGAGTTCCAGCAGAGCAATGGCAGAGATGATTGCACTCCCAGGCATCATTTATCTTGTTGGTGCAAACGTACTCTTGGTGTACCGGGCTGTGCAGTCTGTGGCGGAATACCCCCACCCTACATTCTCCATATTGCCCTGAGAGTGAATAACAATCAAAGCAAATAACCTCTGTGGAAAATCCTACCTGAGGAAAAGGTAATTTTCTGAAAGTGATGAGTTTCTTTGTAGTGCCCCATTTAGAGGAGCTCTGCTGAGAGCTAAAGCAGAAGAGGCAGTTTTCAGGGGATGTGTGCTCTGAGCTTGTATGCTTGTGAAATGGGTCAGTTTTGGCTTCCATAAACTGAATCACCCAAGATCACCCTTGAAAACCCTAGATACAGAGGGTAGATAGCAAGGCATGCCTTAAAACTTTCTGCAGTTTTGAAATACAAAATGAGTGGCTAGGCTAGTGATAACACATTTGCATCGTAATCTGTAATAGGCTAAGAAGGTATCCCACACAGAAAGAGAGAGAAAAAGGGGAAAACTATTATTATTTCATAATAAGATGCTAAGACAAGTGAGAAAAGTTAAGGTTAAAGCTCTGAGAAAACAGTTTGATACTACAAATTCTTACGTACATTGGTAAAACCGTATGGTAGTATCACTGTATCGCTCTAGAACTTGCTGATCCCTGAAATGTGTGTTTCAGATATTTATGTATTTTGATTTGGCTTATGGGCCTTTTTTAACTGGTGCCTAGTGAACCATAGTGTGGAAATGGTTACCTTTCTACCCTAAATCACTGATCTACATCCATAGTTTTGACATGGTGGGCAAATCTTTTGAATCTCTGTAATATTTGACCCATCTTCTTGGCCAGTAAGAAAAAAACCAAAAACAACACCATAACGTGTGTTTCTTGTTCACATAAACATTCAAGTCTTTAAAAATATCTCTTTGACCTTCTTCAGCTCTGCCTCAATGGTTTCCTGTGGCAGGGAATTCCTTAGGGTGATTATATGCTTTAAACAGAAGTATTTCCTTGCATCCATTTTAACTTTGTTGCCTGTGAATTTGACTCAGCAACCCCCTTTGATTCTTGCTTCATGGAGTTGGATACAGAGAAACTTCCAGATGGTTTTTCTACAAACCAGTCATTATTTTGTATTCCAACATTATTTATATAAAAATATATATACAAGGAAGAAACACACAACAACAACAACCCACTTCTGTAAACAGGAAAAATCTAATTTTTTTTCCAGAATGTTGTCACTTACATGTAAGAAAGAAAACTCAAGAAAATGGCCTTGAAAAGTTAGCTGCAACCAGTATACACAGTAAATGGAAGAAGAAAAAAACAAACAAACAAACAAAACCCAAGACAGCTTTTCTCATTTTTTCTTTCCTTGAGACTGAAATTCTATTTGTCTGTGCACCCACATCTTATACTGAGAGAACTGGCCCTCATGTCTCTCTTGTCCCCTGGGTCTCTGCCAGACCCTGCCACTACTGTTGGTGAGGTTGCTGTTGGAGTAACAGGTTAGGGACTAGCTACAGCAGCCCGGCTTTGCATGGTGCCCTTCATCCCTGCAGTGGGGGGACACGTGCCAGGAGGAAGGGTGACTTATCCAGAGCCATCCCCAGCGTGGTGACAAAGGCCAGTGCTGGAGGACACCAAGACCCACAGCTTCTTGACAGTTCTGGGTAGCTTTTCCACCTCATCAGTATTCTTGTTTCCATTTACTCCCACCACACCTATAGGTGGTTGAAAATGACAGACTTCAGATCATGGCATTTTCATATCAAGATGGCCAAACAGGTTAAGAAATGTGCTCAAGGTTATTGTGATCCCAGCAGTGGAGTCACAGACTGAGCTGACGACTTCCACCTCTCCGTCTGTTTTGTAACCATGGTTACTAATCGCCTGTGTGATGAATTTCACTTCTGCATGTACCAGTAGATGGGTGAGAGATGGTGGGATGGGTGGGAGATGGGTCAAGAGATGGGTGGGAGAGGACCTGTGCAAAATGAGTCTTCCTTTAGCATTACTAAAACTTTTAGCTTTAGTCTAGACCATAAGGTGTCCTTAAAGAAAATACTGGAATCTACTGAGGAAATACAAATTGTGAAGCTGGAACATCTGACTTCCTCATCAAGAAACATAAAACACATCCCTCCGTGCGGCCGCTCTGAGAGATCCATGAAGTTATGCTGGAGAGGACTGGTACTCTGTGCCAAACAGACACAGTAATAAACACACATTTATATAATTAGAATGGGCTTTTGTTTTGCCTGATTTATAGTAAAGGACTTCTATCTCCCAATCCACCTTTCTTAAAGAAAAACATCTATTATCCCAAATCAGGGATTTCCAAAGGCATGACAACTGAGAAGTCTTTCTCTGCAGTCTTTTCCAAGCTAGCCTCAAAGGTTTTGTGTTTGAAAAACAGAGCCTTTACAGAAAAAAGTTGTATTTTTAGCTTCATTCAGTAGCTCAGCCGAACAAGAACCCATCGGTTCTCTGAAGACCCCAGAACTTCGGATTCAGCCTCAGGTCAGCCCTTGGGATGCAGAAGCTTCCCAAAGGCCACTGTACCATATTTGCCATCAGTGTATGTGTGTTTAATCAGGCTCTTGACAGGTAAAGACTGTGAAAAGAGGACAGTTTGTTCTCCCAAGCTGTTCGCTCTCTAAGCACCCTGTTTATTTTGGAAGTGAATGAATAACATTGTGCTGGGAAAGGAAATTAAAAAAGCAGGGTAGTAATTTACAGTAGAGAAAAGAACAGATTTAGGGTCCTTTTTTAAATTTTTTTTTTCTTTTTTAACCCTCCTTCTCCCTCCTCCTTTCCCTCTCTTTTCAGTGCTTTGGTTCCAAATGTGCTACAGCTGAAAAAGAGGACCTCAAGCCTTCCTTACTGCTGGCAACAAGAAGTGAGTTACAATTGCCAGTCTCTGTATTCTTGCCAAGAGAACAAACTGCTTCAAGGCAAAAGAAAAAAAAAAAAAAAGAAAAAAAAAAAAGAAAAAACCAAATGCCACTGGAAATCCTAACGCTGCAGAGCCCAATTCAAGATGTACATTGAAACCTATCCCCAGCCATTTAAGGAGAAAGAAGAAAATGGATTCTTTAATAGAATATTTAAAATATAACAATTGCTTTGGAGTGAGGAATTCTACTCTCTCTGGTTCTTATAAAAGCTCGAATTTTTTTTTTTCTTCATCTCTAAGTAAACTCCCAGCAGTTTTCTTTGAAAGTGGATCCTAGGCAGGCACCTCTTTTCCAAAGCACTCAACATTGTTCTAATGAGATGTGATAGGTGGTTTGGAGTAGGAGCTGGTCCAAGCAGCGGAGGTATCGCTTTATTGTGTGTTTGTTTTTCTTTTAAAATTCAGTGATCTGGCTACTCTTCATTTTCACTTTAATGCTTCTTATTATTTTGTTTCTAACCTGTCCCCTGGATCCAAATCAGATTCAGCCTCCTTCCCCCTTCCAAGCATTCACTACAGAATGGAGAAGGGGGAAATTCAAGGCTTTTATTTTTAGAGTAGTAACAGTTTTGAAGGCCAGAGGGAATGAACTATTTGGACCATGTAATCTGACTGTTGGAGACCATAGAATTTCGTGCAGTGATTTGTGCGTTTTGTGCAGGAGCTGGACAACACTTTCTGGGAAACTACCCAAGCATCAAGTCCTGCAGGAGCTATCACAGCCCTGGGTGTATAGACCTAACAGATAAGCCCCAGCCCTACAAGTTGTGCCAAGGTTTTGCCGAGAACATTTGCAAGTCCCAGTTTAAGACATTCAAGCTCGGGATAACTTTAGAAGATATGCCATCATCTGCTGTCTTTGCCTTGAGCTGTACCTGCAGGCCAGGGCAGGTTAGGGCTGTGGCTTCTAAGTTTCATCTGGGCACACATCTGAACTGTCCTGCTAACTTAAGCGTCCACAGTCAAATGTCATCTGAGAGGCACGTGGCGTTGGCTCACAGTGACATAGCAACCATCAACAAGTGCTACCTTTGAGCTGACACCAGAGTCTTCATCAAACCAAGTGACAGAAATAGCCCAAAATAGTGGGCAGAGGGAGAGACTGCACAGTCAGCATCTAGTTTCAGCTGAGAGATGGGGAAGTTCCTGGTGCCTCTCTACATGAAAGCTTTTCCCACCTTCCTCCTGCCCGTAGGGAGGAGTATGTAATCGCAATCCAGGCTCAGCCAACAGACAGTGCTATTAACCATCAGGCCAAATCTCAGACCTGACGTCGCTCAGCATCACAGCTGAGAAGAGGCGACTAAAAGAGGCAAAGTACCTGAGAGCAACCTCCCAAGCTGGCTGCGACCCGGGAAGCCATCGCCTGTGTTGCATCTCAGAGCTCAGGGCAGCAAGCTGAACACACTGGGTGAATCCCAGAGGGCTTCCCAACTTCAGCTACAGGCATAGAGATTTAACAGAGTGCAAGTGATGTGTGGCAAAAGATCAGGGTGAGATCAGGCCAGCTCCACCACAGAGAGCCAGTTTAAACCACTCCTTAGTTGCCCTATGGACAAACTAGGCAGCTTCACTATCGGGTGTGTTTTCCAGATCCTGGTTCTTCAGATTCTTTAAATCTTTACTGAACCTTTTCCACTTACCCCATGTCTTCCCTGAAGTTCACCAGATCTGCAGTGCAGCAACAGTCCAACTAATGCAAATACAGATGCGAGGCCACCTCCCACACATTATTTTCCTGCTCATTGCTAGAAATTAATATCCCTGATGGATGCAACCATATTGTTTTGCTGAGGGATTTCAAATTATGTCCACTATCCTTGTGACCTCCTTAATGTCTAAATGTACTTGTTCTTCCATTATGCTGTTGATGTTAATTGAGTACCAAATAATCTGTTTCAAACCCTCGATTGGTACTTAAGTCTTATTTACGCCAACCCTTCAGCATACAGGTGTGCCTCTCCAGAGATACCTCTACATGTTTGCCTCTCCAAACTGCAACACAACAAAGCTATTGCAGTCTTTTCCTCCACCACCCAGCCACATGGCCGTGACGAAGAGCATGCAGTTTAGACTTGGAGAGGAGAACGCCAGAGGAAATAAGAGGTTCTGGATGCAATCTTGGGGCCTTGTAGGTTGACGTGAGTTCCAAGTTTTGTTTCCTCCAGTAAAGTGCCTCTGTAATTGTTACCCTGATATTTATATTTTCACTTATTAAATCTGTGTCACGTAATAAAATGTGCTATAAATTAAAGGCAGAGTAGGAACTTTTTCATCTGTTTTCTGCTCCGTGTCAGCCTCAGGATGTTGCATTATGGAGCCTTTCCTGGTTCACCAAGCCTCCTGCTCCATTATGTCAGAAGAGAAACCGTTGAAATATTCCCTTGTTATTAACTGTTAATGTCTGATTTAAAAAAAAATAAAATTTAACACACAGTGCTCTGAAATTGAAATCGGAGCTGCAGCACATTAGCAGCTGTTAACACATCTCTGTTAGCTTGTCCACCAGCCATGGAGCACAGATCCCTTCTGCTCCACAGCTGAGCTGCCAAGCTCTGTTTCAAATGAAAGTATAGCTCAGCTTCAAAGTGTGCATCCAGAGCAAAGCTTCCTCAGAATCAAAGGTGTGGACAGGCCTTTACCAAGATGCACATCAGTCTCGACGTCCAGATCCCAATGAGGTTTTCCTAGGAGCTAATCAGGATCTGCATGAAAGCAAGAAATCAAGCAAAAGGCTTGCCAGGATTTAGATGCTGGTTTTGAGCTCCATGTTATCTGTTGACTAAGCACAGACTTCTGTCCCCAGGTCCTGACTGTTTTTACCCAGATTTATGAAGATAAATGACCAGCACAAACACTGTCCATGTCTGTGGGTGCCCCTCTCTGTTTCTTTGCTTGCACCTGAAGAGTGAGACATGGCTCACGTGGAGGTGGTGTAGAAGGGTGGCTGCCTCCTCAGATTTTCACAGCTGCAGAGGGAGCATGTACTTTCAGGAACCAGTATAGGGAAGGGAATTGTTGGTATTTCAGTGTTCCTGTATCACCACTAAAATCTCTACAGTGTTTAAACACTGTGGCAACAGCAGAATTGCCAGAAATTTCTTTAAGAGTTGAATAAAGTTGCCAGCTACCTGTAGGGAACTCAGGGGACTGTGGAAGTAAATATTAGGATATTCTTGGTGATATCTCAGTGAAGATTTTTTTATATGTTCAAACCACATACCTAGCCTGGATCTAAATTCACATCTGAGCTCTAATCAGGCTGTGAAAGTCCTAAACCCATGCTGCAATAGCTTCCTACAGAGGTTGCAAAACACTTGGGCTGTTGCTCAGCAGGGTAAAATGACTTGCTTCTCATTTTCAGTTTAAAGAGGAGGTGTGATACAGCTGAGAGTGGCTTGGGAAGCTACTGTTAATAATTTCATGGCTGCTTACCCTCAGCTGATGTCAAGGTCCAAGAATGCTGGAGAGAGAAAAGGAAGGTGTCTTCTCTCCATTTTGACCTGTATCCAGGGTCCAGCTTTAGGTGATAGTGACACCAAGACCTAGAAATATAGGGAAGGAGGATAAGGACTTCTCCCTTACTGTTCCTCATCTGTCATGTCTCTGAGCTCTGCTCTAACAGCACAGCTGATACCAGAAGTCAAGACTGCAGGGAGGCACCCATCATAAGGTGTGTGTCTGAGCTGGGCAGCTGGGACCTGTGCATCACTGCAGAGGAAAGGTCAGTAAAGTCATCATTAGCTTAATAGCTTTATAGTGCTGTTTAATATATAAAGAAGGTACGTCTGTTCTGCATCACCTCTGAAGAGGCAGCGATCCATACCTGACAAGTGGCAGCTTTTTTTATTGTTGTAATTGCTGAGCAAGTGAATACCTGAATTGACCCTCAGAATTGGTACAGCTGTCTGAAGGACAGTGTAGTTCTTCTTCAGTTGTCATCTGGCAGTTGATGTAAGGGGCCCATGATTATTTTCTCCTCCTTTCGTATTTTGAGACCTAACGGGACAAAAGTCCAAGCTATGAACCCAAGGGAGTAAATTGGATCTGTGAATTTCACCCAGGGACCAAGCACCTAAAATGTGAGAAGTTTTTCAACACAAAACCAACAAAGTCTTTTCATAAAGAGACCTACCAGCTCTATGTATGTCATCTTTCATTTTTACTTTGAGAATAACAACATATCTCAAACAGGGCAGAACCACATCATCTGAGATATCTTGGTTATGGTCACAAGGTAGGACTGGGAGTTTTAAGCAATGATGTAAGAGGGAATGGGAGAATCATCAATATCCAGCAGGTGCTGTGCACAGCCCAAGTCCAGGTGACCTGCTAGTCCTTCTTGCTGCTCTGCCATCTCATGGTGCAGAGGCCAGACACAACACTAAAACAGGGCAAGGGAGTCCCTAAGGTAGATGGAATATAATCGTGGTCGGGGAGGAAATTTGTTTCAGCAATATCACTTAGTGAGACTTAGCAGAGACACAAACTTTGCTTTTCCGGTTATCTTTGAGAAAAAAAAAAAAAAAGGTTTTTATGTGAAAAGGCAATAAATATGTGAAAACAAGTTTCAAAGATCGGTTTGCAGTGAAGGAATCTCATTCACCTAGTACCCGTGATAAGAATAGAGTATTATAAATCACTGCTGTTAGAAGTGATAGATGGCCGAAAATCAGCGTTTCAGTGATGCCACTAACAGTGGGACATTTGATTCTGATCTGAAAAATCACATAGCGGCAATGGGACCACATGTTATTCAGTTGCAATCCCCTATCAAGTATACAAACGCTACGCAGGGTGATTATTTATTTTCCATCCCTGCAAATTTAGTGTCGGATCTGAGAGGCAAGGTGTTGTCTCCTTTCCTGTAGCATTACTTTAAATGGGGATCCTACAGAATAAATGATAGCCTTAGCTTCTACGTACCTAGGGATATGTGTTTGAGTCATTAATCTCCAGTGGATTTGATTAGAAACAACTGAAGGGAAAATAAACAATTTTATTGACAGCACAGGGAGTGAGAGGCAGCTGACTCGTCCTTGAGTATGCTCGTTCTGCGAGCCTAGGAAGACTGAAAGCCATTGGCTCCAAATGCATACAAGAATAGGCATGCAGACTAAGAAAATGTCATTTCCCATTAGCTTTTCGGTGTAAGAATCACAACATGGAACAAAAATAGCTGCCTCTGAATCAGCAGAAAGAATGCAATTGTAGCTTCAAATGAATCTGAGCAAGGGGGTGCTGTGAATCCAGGATGCAGGGTCTGGAGGAAGAACAGGTTGTGTAAGAATTGACATTAAAGGCAGTTAAATGGATATCGCCACAGCATCAGAGCTTTGCATCTTTGAGTGCCCTGATTCCAGCCAGTAATTGGGAATGCATGGCTTCAAATTTGTGAGAGAAAATTCATCAGGTACTCCTGTAATCAGTGTTTGATTTTAAGCATCCTTATATTTATGCACAGCAGAAATGTGGTGTTTCCAGGTAAAGCTTAATAATATCTACAAAAACAGGAGACAAAGCTGAGAAAAATGAGGCAATTAGGGACACTAGCAAAGAAGTAGGGAAGTTAAAGCCTTTTTTTCTGTTCCTTTTGGTGCATTATTCTTCAACCATAAAAAATAATAGGGAAATTCCTGCTCTCAGGGAATTTTTATGGAGAAATCTGAATGTGGTCTTGAAAGAAACTCCAAGTTTTTTTTAAAAAAAAAAAAAAAAAAAAAAAAAAGGAGAAACCTGAGGAGTTCAAGAGCAGTAAATCAACAGGAGTTGATGATCTTCACCCAAGGGTATGGAAGGAAATGAAGTGTGAAATAGCAGAGATCTGAGTTTATGAAATAAGGGACCATTCCAAGAGCCACTGAAATCAATGGAAAGACTCTCCATACTTTTCTGAAAACTGGATCGGACCTTCCCAAATTAATTCAGAAAAACAATGAGTACTCACAGGAAGGTGTTCATCACCCTTTCAGGTCAGATGTGGGAAGCACAGTGGGCTGATGCGGGCTGTATCAAGTAGGATCAGCCAGACCAGGAGCAACCCAGACCATACGGAAAGCTCTCTGTAATTACAGAGCTCCATCTCGGCCAGTGCAATGCAGCTCTGCAGGAGTTGGCCCCGTAATATTAGGAATGACATGTGACACTATGAGCATCAAGCCAAATCCTGCCACCCACACAGCAGGGTAAATGTTCTCAGGATCTGGCCCATCTCAGTGGCACCACTGTGTTTGCATGACTACAGGCTCTTGCAACTCGGCTTAGCTCCCTGGCTTGCTAGATGTAGTACATCTGAAAGCTACTCTTTCTTCCCCGAAATCACTGCTGGCAATCATTTGTCACAGCTAAGGACAACATCTCCCGCTGCTTGGCGATAGGGCTTCTGCACAGACGATGCCTTATGGACAACTTCAAGTTTCCAAAACAGCATGAGTGCGGAGCACGGGCCAGGCTTCCCTTTTCAGACACCGAGAAGCAAACACTCCCAGCTGCCAAGGTTTTTACTTTATTGTCATTTAAGTTGGCTCCTTCTGCACAAGTCACTGGCGGTCTCACAGTAGCAGGAGTTGAGTAATAATAGTATTTCCAGTATGCTCACCTCCAAGCAATGCTGTAGAGGAGAGACTGCTGGGAGAACAGGATGAGAATGGTTTGTATTGGCTGTTCCTTCTCGCTTTCTCATCAGACTGTGATTCAAACTACCATCAAACTACAAACTCCATCACTCACGTCCCCCCTGCAGATTTTCCATGTTGGCTCCTCAGCGAGTGGGACTAGACTACCATCCATCAGTCCTCAGAGGTGCTGAGAGGGTCCTCTCATCTTGGAAATTCTGAAACAAAGTCATCCACCAGCTTTTCAACAGTACCATGGCTTTACTATACAGGGACTGGGGATTGATATATTTTTCCCTGAGATTTCTCCAGGAAGTTTGAAAAACCTAGGCTCACCAGGTTTCACTCAGCTAAATAGGGGACACTCCCTCTTCCTGAAACCTCCTACTCAGAGAAATGCTAAACAAGTCAAGGGAAGTGTCTAGAAGCAGGGTAATGTCACAGAGCACCAAAATCACCCCCAAAGTCATCAATGTAGCATCTAAAACAACCTCTAATTGCCATGTTGATATAGTCCCTGGCTGCAGAGATCCAGTGCTGTTTGCTTCTTTGAGAATGCAAGCAGATCCTCCCACACCCCTATGGTCTTCCTTAACATTGACCTCCACATTTCCAAAATACTCCTATTTCTAACTTCGAGGCAAGGTCATGCTATTGTGGAGCAGGAACACCTCTGCTTTATTGGGCTTCTGAGGCAGAAGAGGCTGGAGAATGTGATGTTTAACAGAGTCCTTTGAAAGCAGATCCCCACTCTTGGTGCTTACCTCGCCTTGCTTAATAAGATGCGGAGGAGCACCATGATTTTTTTGCATGCTCTGTGATCAATCCTGGCAAAAATATACACCAACTGGCTCCATCTGCAATGCACTGCAATGCAACCAGACAAGAAAGGACCGGCCGAGAAAAATGCATGCAAGAAATAAATCCACAGTGAAAGGGGAGCAAGGGCGGGAGGTGCCTGTGTTAATATATTGCTCACTGAAGGAAATAAAGACTAATTATACTGTCCCACCTGAAAGTAACGGGTGTTGTGTGGGTTATCAGGGCATGTCTGAGAGAGACCATGATTTGTGAAGGGCTGATCTCAGCTATTCAAAGCTGTAATGCTGCATTCAGTGCTGTGATCTGAGAGCTGATAGTGATTTACTGTTTCCATTTTCTGACTTTTCTGCGAGCTGGGAGACTCAGAATTAAGGCGAGTTGTCTTGCGTTTAATTTCCTAGACTGTTCTAAAAAGTAAAAAGAAAATGAGGTATTTCTTATGGTAAATAATATTTCAGTTAATACCTAGACAACCCTGACTAAACTTCAACACTCACAACTCACTGAAGAGAACTGGGAGAGAAGAAGGGCTTATCATTACTGCCTCAATTTTTTCTTTTGTGGCTGAAAATAGTTTTATGAGACAGTGGAGTGAAAGATCAGGTTTTGGCTTGCTAGTTTGGTGATGGTTTTCTACCTCATAACAAAAAAGGGTAACAAAGATTTAAACCACTAGACACAGTCTTACAGTTTGCAGGATTTTTTGCACAAAATTGGTGAGCCTGTATGATGAGCGAGAACCAGAGACTTCATGAAGTCCACTGGGAATTAGGATGACTTGTCTGTTTTCCACAAAAAAACCCAAAACCAAATCTATTGCCAGCAGTATCACAGACAAATTTCTCAGCAACCTGGTCCTGGGACGGGACTTCACAAAACACTTAGGTGCTTACATGCCTTTATGGGAAGTAGATGATCAGCCAGGCAGGAATTGGAGGCATGTAGCTGTGTTGTGGATGGGAATCTACCAGTCAGGAGAAAATTCTGAAAGATGGCACGGTGTGAAATTATGTCTCCAGAGTCTGGGCCCCCAACAGACCCTGGAGTTCAGTACCTCTGTGAAGCTGCGATTCACAGACTGGATTCTCCAATTGCCTCCATGCCTGAATTTGGATTTAGGAGACTTCATCCCAGACTTGTCCTGTTTCTCTTCCCAGAAGATCTGTCTGGGAGGATGGCGGATTGTCTACGCCTTCGCAGTGTGTTTGCAGAAGTATAGCACCTGCCTCACTCCCTGGATCATAATAGAGAGTGGGATGCAGGATGCAGTTGGTAGTTGATGATTTCCACTTGGGAGGTGGGATACCTGGATTCATCTACCACTTCAGCCTTTACAGCTTCAAACTCACCCATCTCACCTCCCAACCAACAGGCAATCATCTACACCATGTGGCAGAGATGGGCCAGAGACAGAGAGCTATCCTCCATGCTCCCCTATGAGACACAGCCCAAGATTTCATGTACTAGCTCTTCTTGCACTAAAAGAGCTATTCAGACTCGTACAGAACACTTTCCAGGTGGGACAGCCCCCAGATAGACCCACCAAGAAGATTTCCCCAAAGCCAAGGTCTTCAGGATTACTGGGTCTGAAGCTGTAGGGTAGGGAGAGATGCCAAAACTTCCAGACAGTCTCTCCTGGAGCCAAGAGCCTGGAAGAGTAGATATAATCTGGGCTCAGCTCCCAGGTCCACGGCAGGGAGCCTGGAAGCTCAGAGAAGCCTGGCTAGAGCCAGAGCTCTCCAAGCACACTGGTTCCCTGCTGCAAGGCTGCGACTCAGAGCCTGGGCAAGGGGGACAGTCTCTAAGAGTGGGGAAACCAAGCCCAAAAGCAAGCTGTCCTACTTTGGACCTAGCTGGACCAGTGCATGAACTAGGGAGTGGTATACCAACAGGACAGTAACTTTAGTAAGAGGGTTTCGAGTCATCTCTTCTCCTAGCACTTGCTGGAACAAGCTGAATCTCTGTGTCAGAAAAGTCCATTTCTTTTCAGACCCATCATGTTTTGGGAGTCCCGCAAGCAGAGATTTATTAGAAATTCAAAATACTTTTTGGATTATATCCAGCATAGACGGAAATCAGATTTAAAAGATAAATAAATAAAAGACGGAATTGGAAAAAAGAAAAAAAAAAAATCCCTAGAATTTTGAAACATTACCTTTTGCCAGAACAGTATCTGCTCTAGGCATGGATGGAAGGAACTGACTAATTTGAACAAAACGCTTTTTTTCCTATAAGTTTCTAGATGAACTGATATAGTACTCCAAAGACAAAAATGTGGGCTAGGTTCCCTACCGGTGTGTGTGAGTACAGCTCTACTGACTTCTGGCAGGATTTCCCCAAAGCAAGTTATTCAAAAACGAGTGCAAAACCCATCAGTTAAATTATTCACAACTACAGTCCCTGCTTTATTAGACTATTGAAAAAAAAAAATCAGGAATAATTTATTTTAATTAATCACAAATTCAAATCACTTCACTGGAAAATGATATGCAGAGTTCTAGTCAGTCTTAATAAGGTTTGAGAGCAAAGCCAGGCATTGATTTGGCCTCTTGAGCTCTGATATCATGCTGGCCGCTGTGCAATGGTTACAGGAGTCAGAGATGCTGCATGCTGTTTTTTTCAGAAATCTCTGCCAGCGGAGGAGACAAATGCCTTTTGGACTAACACCCACTGAACTCTAACACACACGCACACGCACAGAGCGGTGTTTATTCACTTGTCCGCAGCTCTGTGGCTAAGTGGACGTGTTCACACTCTCTCTACTTGTTTTATTAAGTCTGACATATTGTTGTGCAGACGCAGCGCCCTGCGTGCTGCAGAAAGTGGCTTTCAGATAAGGTGAGTCCTTCCCACTGAGCTCTATGTGAAGTTGGTAACTCTTCCATTCGCTCAGCAAGGAGGGATTAATAATAGTGACTAATGCAAGACGTGACCAGGCGGGAGGTGCAGGCTTCCTTTTGTGTTTTTCAGTTGAGAAGTTTTTCCTTCCCATTCTTTGACAGGTCTTGACCACAATGAAAAATTACATCTTTAATTGAAACACAGGCTCCACTAGCAGAACAGAAAGGAGATCTTGTGGGACAAACACAATACTAGGAGCCAGGAGATGTTAGTTCAGGTTCTGGCTCTCCTACAGCCTGCCTGTATGATCCCTAACAATTCATCTGATACCTCTGTGCTTCTGTTCTCCTGGTAAATGAGAAAAACAAATTGCAGACTTCCTTCCTCTCCTGACTTCGTTTAGCCTGCAAGACTCTGGAGCAGCCAGTGTCTCATATTACATGTAGATAAAGGGCCTTCCCCAACAGGTTGCAAACTCAGAGAAGATTCCTAAGTGCTACCATAATAATGAGTCATTTATCCCCAAACTCCCTTAACAGGTTATTGTACGTAATAAATAAGGACAAGACTGACCTTTACTGAAAGCTGAAAACTTTTCTAAGATTTAAAAATCAGAGCATGCCAGGACAAGAATGTCTATTCAGCTCCCTACAGAAAGAAAGTCAATTATCTCTACTTTAGAGATCGAAAACTGAACAGGAAGAGTAAGTGATAGTTTCCCAGTTCCCAATTCCCTGTGGAGTTTCTGGGAATTAAACATAAATGTCTGTTACAGAGCACTTACTAACTGGTTTCTTCTTTGTATTTCAAAACAAAGCCCAACATTTCTCCCACGTTCCCAGCAAAGTCAGAATGAGAGAGTGAAGTGCTTTTTCCAGTCCTTCAATTATTTGTTCTTGAGGAATATTTATAAATTCTAAATTCAGTCAATCCCAGGTCATTGCTGGTTAAGAAAATGCTTATGTATCAACGACGGGGCTACTCTTCTCACATTACTAGATGAGACTGCAATTAAAAGAAATGCAGCTTAAAATCTCTTACCTCGTGGCAGAAGATGTATGTATTTCAATGCATATGTACACATATACTGATGTATATAAATATTCTCTAACTTTGAACTGCAAATATTTATCAAAGACATTAAATATTGTAAATGGGTACAGCTCTAACACTCTTTCCAAAGACATGAATAACCCTTACAGAATAATATACATGAATCTTGCCCGTATGCTTAGACTTCTCCTGTATATTAATTTCCTGAATAGGGCATCATCTCTGTCAAAGTCACAAAGCATCTTTTACACTGCTAGGTTCCACCGCACGCATTACTATAATGTGGTCAGGAACTATGAATTTTTTAGGTACCATTCACGGGGCATTTTATATGCATATTTCATGAGAGGAGGGGGTGGGAATAATATTTTTGGCAGACACTTGCCAGGATATAGATGGGATTGAGGAGAAGATAGCTTTTCATATAAGTAGTCAACTCCACTCAATTTAAACCATGGCTCTTGGGAAGCATTTAAAACACAGAGCTTAAATGGAGCTGCACTGTAAGCAGTACAGAGCAAACTGTCCAGAGTGTGTGTGTATGTATATACATATATTTATATATAGCCAGATGCTCAAGGTCAAATGCACAGAGCTAGCCATTTGGGGACTGAAACTATGAAGCAGTTTGCTGGGACAACTCGCTGTTCAGAGCTGTTGACCCCCGAGAGGCTGCTCGATGCTAGAAGTTGTCCTTGGGGTGAACTATGGGATCTAAGTCACTGCAACAGAACCAGTGACAAGGCACATCTGAGGAGCTCGGGCAGCAGATGCAGAGAAAATAATAGTGCAAATTGCTTGGGGATTAAAGTGTAAAGCCAGATATCTTTGTACAGCTGCTGAGGACCTATCACACTGGGACATCTTCCTTCCCAACGAGCTACAAAGCTCTGATCCTTACAAACGGGGCACACATAGTTACATGGTCAGGCCTAAGTGTATTAATTCACCTGTGTCTGAGTTAGCACCTCATGAACAAAATTATGGGGAAAAAAACCTTCATGAAACAGGCTCAATGCTCAGTGATAGCACTGGAGCATACATTGTGTGTCACATCGGACAGTCAGGGCTTGGGGATGGCACCAAGTGAACCAAGCCCGAAAGGAAACTTGTCTTCTTAAGGTAGTCAGTGGAAACCAGAGAGACGAAGAGGCAGACGCATTATGTCACAAAAATGGAGGGAACAACTCCTCAGGAACTGAAAGGCTACAGGAATCCTCATAATTAGATCCACCCAAGCTCCATCAGGGTCCTGTCCAGACAACTTCTTATCCTGCCCTAGGCACTTGGCTTTTGGCCTGGCCCTGAGTCGACTCATCCTTGTTTTTTAGACCATTTACTACACAGTGAAGAGACAGAAAATGAAAAAGCTTGGCAGTCTGAATACATTACTAACAGATTTTGGAAATAAGTAATCTGAACATGGTTCCAAAGACCATATTCATCCTGCCTAACTTTAGGCATGCAGTGGAGCCACAAAAATTAGTAGCATAATTGCCTTCATCTCTGCTATAATCAGAGTAAAGACACACGCACTAACGGAGGCAGTATGTCTCTTAACTGGACTGGAGGTTTTCTCTCCGTTAACTCTTGTGGAGCATGTCTGTCTTTCTGTGATCATTGCTGATTTCAGCCTTCTTGAACTTCCCCAGACCTGTCAGAAAGTATATACTGGGCTATTTCTTTTGAGATTTTTCTCTCTCAAACTCTCGGATTTATTTTCACCTTTTCTCCAACCATCACCTTTACTTTGTTAATGGTCTGGATCCAAACCAACTCTTTCCTAACTCTGTTTGTCCAAATGCAGTTTAACCTGTGTTATCAAATTCAATTGTAATTTCTGTGTGGGACAGTAACAGTTTAGCAAATCTACATTGTCTGGCTGATTTTGCAGAAAGAGCTGGGGATTTAAAACTCTCCATTAGTATAAGGCCAAATAAACTGTGGGTCAGCCACATATTCTTACTTCGTGGGGCAGTTTTTCACAAATTCACTCTCTAAAGATGGTGAAAGCAAGTTCATGAGCAGACAACAGCTAAGTGTACCATTAAAATGGGCTGCTAAGATTAGTCCTGTACCATTTCAGCTTGCTGGCAAGCACTCCCAACAGCCCCCTCTGGGAGCAGTCAGAAACCAGAAAGCATCTGCCTTGGGACCAGTCAGTCATGCCTGCATTCGATCCTGGCGCCTGTCCTGCTGAGAAAGGGGGCTTGTCTTCACTAATTTCATGATGTCACCATTAGAAGAGTGGGAAGCAATATTTCCATGAATAATAATATACCATGAAGGGCAATCAGTGCTCAAGAACAACGTCCTTGATCGTCGGCCAGCCAAACAACCTAAAGAGCTCTCCTCATTGCGTAGGGAAACGAGTTATTGATTTGCACATTGTTACAGAGGGCAGTTCTTAATCATAATTAGGCCACTGTGAAAAGTCAAAGCATTCAAATCATGTGAGGGCTTTCACCGTTGCAATCTGGCATCCATATGTTCAATGGCAACTCAAGCAGACTGCTTTAATTTTTCTGTAGGGTTTTTTTTTTTTTTTTCTTCTCTGAAGACTCAATATCATTTACCCCTTTAAATATGTCAGTTCTATGTTTTTGGATATGCAGCCCCATATTGTCTTTCAGAAGGCTAAGTTAAAACACAGCACTCTATTTTGATGCACTATACAGTAAGAAATCCTCTCTTTAACAAAAATAAGACATGACAATCAACATTGTGTTGTGAGATATGCCCACAAACTTGCATGTTTCGATCTGAATATAGGTTGCTTCAGAACCTGACCAAGTTTCTTAAGTAAATTCTGAATAAAAGTAAGACTAGCCAAAAATACTTTTAGCTGATTGCTAATCTAGGGCACTGAATACATCCTTCAGATATTTCCAGACATCACTCAAATATTTCTAGCTAAAAGGTTTAGTGTTTATGTTCATCTTGGGTTCAGTTAAGAAAATTTGAAAAATGTCTAACTAAAATCTCCTGAAAGGAATCTAAAAGCAGTTGGCTTTCAGCAGTGGAGATCAGTGCTTATTCCCTCTCATCAAGGAAAAGGAGCTATCTGAGTGAAAGAGTGATGGTGGCTGAAGTGCAAATGGGCTTGTGTTGGCCTGGAGTATATTTAATCTAAAATCTAGATGTAGTTTTCTAATTTTCAGGTGGCCAAGATCTGAAACCATTTTGCAGTGAGAATGGTAGCAAAATACCTTAGTGGTTTTAAGGGGAAGGATAATCATTGTATGAAAGGGTTGACACTCTTCCTGACGGAAAGGACAGGATTCCTTAAAGCCTGCAACACAGGTGGTGGCTGCCTCCTTCGGTAGGCCATGGGGATGGAGGGGCTCCTCCAAGGCATGGTCCCCTCAGCCTAAGGGAATGTCTGAAACAGAAATCACTGCCTAGACATACCAGTTTCTTTCCACTGTCTATAAAGTGAGCTGAGTGTGGCTGGGTTAGATGGCCAGAGCTACACCATAGGTGTTAGATTATATGAATCCCCTCCATGGGGAAACACTTAATTTCTTTCTATCAGAAATTCCTATCAATTTTTTATCCAAATCTAAAGTTTGAAAATACTCCACGTTTTGTCTGAGATTTGGAGTACAAAGCAGAACTGAAGATGGCATCATGTATTACAGGAGAAAGTGTATCTTACTTGTCTGAAAATCACTGGAATGCATCAAATTAATAAGTTCTGCTTTGGGTCTTTCTGCCCTGAGTTCCTTCAGCTTCCAAATGCCTCCCCAGGTCCCTTGCTTGCAATGCTATCCAGCTTTTCCTCAGCAGCACATCATTCAGTGAATCCAGTAGAAAGCAGGAAAACAAACATCATTTTTTGCACACACATTTGAATCACATCCCAGTGAGGATCTTCTATTGCCTCTATGAGCTATAGGAGCAAGTCTGAGATAAGGTCATTGAAAGGATAAGAAAACAGAGATTGTTAATTCATGCCAGCCTAAAAGCCCCAGCATTTTTGTTATGTAAAATGTTAAAATGGGATGAGATCAGAGACATATACTTCAAATGCAAGAGATGTTTTTAGTTATCGAAAATCTTAATTAAGCCTTAAGAAAGGATAGAGCCTTAAAGCATCTCAGGAATCCATTTGAATGGCAAAATGTTACAAAATTGCCACATTCACCATCGGTTCCTTAGAAACTAAGAGGGGAAAGTTTCAGCAATGTGAGAGCTTAGGGCCACTGAAGGATTGAAGAGCCCTGAACTAGTCTTAAAATTCAGTTCTCTGAAAAAAAAAAAGTACGTAACATAACCTATAATTTTTTATTTTTACAGTGATGCCAGTTTGGGTTAGATGATGTCTTCATGGCTCTTCAGCAGCTGGCAGTGTTACTGCAAGAGACCCTTTACATCAGTGTATTGGCATGATAGATTTTTTTCATCAAATTGGAAGTCCCACCTCTTTCAAATGGTCCCAGTCTTGCAAATACAGAAAAGACAAAGCTGAAAATGCCTTGTTCTCCTGAAATCTCTAAGCATATAACGTTACGCTCTACTCCAGCATGGATAACCAGATTGCATTCCTGATTTCCTCGTGTGAAGCCCAATCGACCCAAGGAAATAGAATAGCCTGATCCTGTGTTATCATAATGAACTTACATTTGTTAAGCCTGTTTTAGCAAATTAATTGACTTGATATGATTTAGAAGGGAAAAAAATTCCACTTTCTATTCACATTTTACCTCAATGCTGCCACATCCAAAAGACCCACAGAGAGCAGAGGAGTTAAAATGAAGGACAGCAGAACTTGCTTCTCTTCTGGCCTCCCATCCCCTGCAAAAGCAAGAACCATTCTGCATGGCAGCGTCCCCTCTCCTACCCCCAGCCCGAAATACTATGAATAAGGGCCACAGTTCTCCGTTCACTCAGGAATGCCAGATATGAAACCACAATCAAGCTTCGATCTCTTCAGCACAGCATGCTCCACATGCCAATCTACATGTTTGTTGAAAAAAATGATTTTGCTGGAATAAGTTTCTATTATAAGCTCTCACTGTATACATTTTTTGGAGTTAGTGTATAATTCCTGCACCAGAACCCAATATCTTTTCTGTTTTACAACTGCATATAAATACAACTGCCTTCCATCTAAAAAAAATAAATATTCACAATGTCTGTTCAGTTTGCCTTCTCGCAGCATCTCTCTCCCTCTGCCCAAATATAATCGCACTTTCTAACCCCAATTACTCGTGGGGGGGGGAGACCCAAACAAATCTCACATTCATAAACTCAGATGACAACCACCCTGAGCCGTAGGAATAGCACTGAATTTATTGGAGCCATTAGCGCAGTACAAAGCAACTGGAGTAAACAGCAACTTCCAAAAGAGGCAAAGTTACCTGGAATGGCTCCAGCATGCAAATGGCAGAGACACTGATACCTGTAGAAATTATTATTTCTTTTCCCTACACCCTTTTCCTTTTTGCAGTTTGGCCAAATGAGTTTCTTTGCAGATGCTGGAGGCACTGGAATCTGTTGAAGATGACGGTGGTTTCTATGGCCACACTCAGGGTTTCATTACAAGAATGAAAAAATTTCTTGCTTACCCATCACCGTGAATTCACTGTGGGAATAGTGTTTGGCCCAATAATATGTTCACTGGGTCTTGATTTCTTCTTGGAACTGGTGAAGCAGGTTGTCTGACCAAGTGATTTGTGACCTAATTCTTGTCTGTGTGAAGCAAATAGGAAGACGGCCAATTTGTCTGGAATTAATTTAAAAAAAAAAAATAAATAACTGAGCTCCCACAAATATGAACTGAGCCCAGAAAAATGACTTCAAGGTTAAAGCACACAATTGGAAAATAGGATAATTATTGCTATTGGTAGTATTGTTACTGCTCTTAGCAGCCTCACACCCAAACCAGGGAGCTGTTACGACAAGAGCTATGCAAACACTGATCAGAAAAGTAGTCCTTGCCCCAAATAACAAACAATCTTATGCAAGAGAGAGAGAGAGACCAACAGGGAAAGTACAGCGACGCATTGAGCAGTTGGTAGCCTGAATGAGGGGGAATGAGAGGGACTCCAGAGTCACCTTCTTTTTCCTTCTGCCTGGTTTCTTTAGGCTGGCAGACCTTTGGGTCAGGGTGTCTCTCTTTACATGCATTTATACAGCTCCAAGCATCGTCTCTGTTCTGACAGAAAATATGGGGAAGCTTTCAGCAAGTTTATAAGTGAAAGGTATGCAAATGGATAAGGCAGTGAGCCTGCTCTTGTTTGTGATCTTTATTTGTGTGTAAAATTCATATGTACGTGGGATTCTGCCATATGTTTCCAGTCAGCCCTCGGACATGGGTTTTTATACAGTCAGGAAAGACATTATGTTGAGAGGAGCAGGAGGTTTCAACAGCAAAGGGTGTTTCAGCTCATCCTTTTGGCTTAACTGCTGAAACTGTTAGATTTCTTTTGAGAGAGGAAGAGTAGAAAAGGTGGCCTAGTGTGATAAACTGAAAAATTCCTCGGTTTGATATTTTGGACACAAATCTGAGTGTGAACCAGTGGGCAGAACACAGACTCAAGACCTGCCCGATACTGTTTAAGTTTCTAGCTCTTGTTGATACCTTTGAGGAGTTTTGGCAATACACATATACATTCC
Source organism: Athene cunicularia (assembly GCF_003259725.1). NCBI lineage: Eukaryota > Metazoa > Chordata > Aves > Strigiformes > Strigidae > Athene > Athene cunicularia. The sequence goes on from NW_020799097.1 coordinate 5,418,803, forward strand.
CATGCTGTTTTGTCCTACCTCATACTTCTGCTTATCACTGCACTCCATCCAATGTCCTTGCTGTAACCAAGACAGCACTACCCCAAGATCTGTTGCACAGTTAGGTTATTTCAAAGATTTCTGGGACAGACATAATTGCTTCATGGATCAAAGAACTAACATGCATTTATTATCTTAAGTAATGCATTATTAATTGACATCCTAAAAATCATCCATAGAACCTCAAAATGTTGCACACCACAGCAATATAAACATCTTATTCCTAAAAGTGATACCACAGAGTAGCTTAATGCGACGTTAAATCACGGGCTACCTTAATGGGGCACATTGTGGACAGAATTAGCAACACCACAGCATGTCTCAGTACCAGCTGTGGTCTTGCATCAAAGATTTATAAATACCAGCCTCCTGACTTGTTCCAGGATAAAGACCAATGTTGTGTAATCCAGTACCTAGAGGGGTGATGCAGATGATGGAGTCAGAAGGGAAGTTTTCGACATCAAAAGAGTCGTCAGCACCTGAGCAAGCGTTGTGCACTCAACTTGTTTTATACTTTTTCCAGATGCAAATTTTATACGAGTTACCTGTCAGCAGGAGGCATTTCAACAACAAAATCAAACTGATCTCTCCTGAAGAGGTCAGCTCAAAATCCAGTCTGGCTCACCATCACCCACTGGTTTTATTCTCATTTAAAAACTGGGTTTAAACATATTGTGACAGGATTTGTGACTTCAAGGATTTTCTTTACACATAGGGAGCTGCTGTCTGTAATTCTCAAAGCTATTTATCAGCTAGATAAAAGCCAGAAATTTGACCACATAGTATCATCTGGAGATGTTGCCATCAGCATGTGGCAGTCTTGTGACACCACCCTCATGGGCTGCACCAGCAGTTGGTAGGAAGTCCCACAAAAGTTCACCACCTAAGAAGGAGAAAGGCTTATGGTGGCTGATGACTAACTTCAGATGAAATATGCCTTTCAGGCACCTATTTTATCTCCTAGGACTATAACGGGAGCTTAGCTCAGATGCCAGCGTTTGCATTGTGGCGCTATACAGTCAGATGAAATTAATTCCAGGCTCAGGATCAGGCGGCCTCACTGTTTGCTGTGAGTAATCCTGAGGGGCCCCTGATGGCTGAGCGCTATCAGCCATGACAATATGGACTCATACGTGCAACCATGACATTCTCAGATGGATGCATGGACCTCGACATCCTAAACGCACTCAGTAGACCTGGATTCTTCGTGGCACATTCAAGGCAGCCCTTTTCATATCCCTGATAACCTGTCCCATATATCTTCTCTAGGTAATCCCAGTCTCCAATCTCAATAGTTTTTGTCACAGTCTCAAGCCACTCCTTTCTTCCTCTCATGGATCTTGTCCCGGCTCTTGGTAGTCTTCACAGTTGTGTTCCCAGATGTCCTGTTTCCCATGATTCCTAAATTTTCTCAACCAGTGAGGCTCAGAATTCCCCCCTCTAAGCTCCTTTACCTCTATGTATTATTTCTTCCTCCTAAACTGTCCATTTCTCCTCTGTCTTCATGTCAGATCCCCACTGGATCTCACACTCAGTATCTTGTCCATATCTAAGATTCCTGTACTAATCTGTTCATTTTTACATTTGGTCCCAGATCATGTTCTCTTTCCAGTTAAATATGGTAACCTCTTTGCCAAGCCTGAATTTCACACAACTAAAGAACAATTCCCCTGTCTCCTTCCACTCCTTCTCCCTTCTCCCACCCACATCTTTGCTCTCTATTTTTGATAAAGCTTAAAAGAGATTCTAAAATTTCAGTTCCAAGAGGTGAAGTACGACAGTATTATAAGCACCAGAAAGCATGTCCATAAAGGTCAGTCAGCTTAGAAGTGGTGTAATGTATCCTAATCAATGCATCCATAAGCATTGCCAGTGCAAACACATACACAGAACCTGGCTTTGCTAAACAGACTTAGAAAAGGTGGCTGAAAATAACCTGACTGGCTCGAGGTATGCAGGTGTTCAGGCACTATTTTAAAGCCACCTTTTACATACTTGCAAGAGGAACTGTTTTAATCAAACCAATATTGCAAGAAATAAACACGTCCTTTAACCACTAAAAGGTGCCTGTGCAGTTTGTAAAAGTCACCAGAACCTTGAAACCATTTGAAATTCTGCCTTCATTGCGTAAAAACGAAGTAATTTAATAAAAATTAACTCAGCAAAGTAGTTGCTGAGTTAATGGGCAAGAATGCAGCCAGTCTGGGCTGGTGTGGTAGGAAATATGAGAAGCTACTTGATCAACAGTAGGCAGGTCTTCAAACTATATCTCAGGTGAGATTTCCACTGAAAATTGCACTCTCCATATTTATAATCCTCATGTGCTGTCACTCCACTCACAAGTATTAGATTGTTCACTCATGTTTGAAAAAATGTTTGCCTTCATAAACTGACATTTTTAACATGCATTGTTTTTATTGCCCAGTTCCTGTCACTAATATATCCTAGAAACCGTTAAAATCTGAAAAATGCATCAATTTATCCTCACTTCAAGGAAAAACTATTGCAAGCAGGAGCAGAAAGGATGAGCAGCACTTGTTTTCAGGTCCATCTTAACTCTGGACTGTTGGTAAGAAACTTTGTTCTGTTGACAACAGACTCTGTCATTCTCTTTTCCTTTTTTCCAAAAGCCAATGACTCCCAATGATAAATGACTCCCAATCACAAATGTCTGGACTCAGTGCAGGAATAACCAAAGTCCTGATGATCCCTTTATTCCAGAAGATCATTGATGTTGAACTGTTCTTCAGGATTTCCACAGGGAAGAGACACTGTGGAACAAATATGATCCCATCCCTCAGCTTCAGAGTATATATAGAGCCAAAATCTGATGAAATAATAAATTCTTTATCCAAACATTCCCTTATGTTGATTCAATGAAATTAACAAACAAACAAACAAACAAACAAAAAACCCAAAACCAACCCACCACAAAAAAACCCCAAAGAAACCCAAACCAAACCAAACCAAACCAACCAAACAAACAAAAAACCACCCACAAAAACTTTACAAGATTCCAGGCTGGAGCAATCTACTGTGCGGAGCATTGTCAGAATAGTGAAGGTTGGAAGGGACCCTTTCTGGAAGGATACGTCACTGGCTCAAATGCAACTTGTTGTCCAGCCTGTCAAGTTCCTATCTAATGGCATCTTTGCCTTCCACTATACCAGTCACTTTCCCTAGTTTAATGTTGTCCATGACCTTGCTGAGGTGCTATCTGTCTCACCTTCAAAGTCACTAATGACGTTCAACAGTATCAGTCCCGCTATTGACCCCTGAAGAAAGCTTCTAGCAGCTGGTCACTAATTGCACATCCTGCTGATGACCACTGTTCCCTAAGTCCTCTCAGTGTTCCACCTGCCCTGCAGTTCATTCATCCACTCCACATCTCTCTGATCTTACAGTCGTTTCATCATAGTGTCACTGCTTCCTTGTGTTGCCCATCTCTCTGTCCATCTGTCATTTCTTATTTTTAGAGTGTGGAAGGCTCGGTCTTTCTGTTCCGTGTTTTTACAGTGCAGAGAGATATACTAGCATGAAAGTACAGCTGCCGAGCATTAGAACAACAAATATATATATATATAAACAAAAAATAGCTGCGTTTGGGCTTTTTTGTATTGCTTTTCGTATTCCAGGAGAATGGAAAATGGAGCTTTGAAGTAATACAAACCAGAGCAGCAGCAGTTGGTTCAGCTCATATCCAGATTTCTGAAGCATTAGAAGTTATCAAATACTCACCTTGCCTGTTGTAAGGATGCTTGGCATCCTAGGAAGTCAAGAGCTGGCTTTAAATGACTTGGGATGTCTTTACCTCTAGAGTTTTCTGTTATGATTCCATATGTGCATCTGATAAGCATTAGCACATATCTTCATACCTGTCAGTCTCGATGCCTGACACTGCGTTGTACCAGAAAAAAAGTTTGTTCATGCATTTTTTCAGTCCAGCGAGGGGAAATTCCTGAAAGGCTGAGTAGTTGCTTGCACAGTTACTGGCAGCCCACAATAGGCAAGTGAGAGGTCTAGGTAGCACTGAAGGAAGAAATCATCCCAGGAGTCCTTTGGCCAGATCAGGTGATGCTCATCTGATGCTCCAGGTCCAGTATGCAGTTTGGGACAACATCCTTTCCTCAGCCAAACCCAAAGTTCAGAATCTGTGATATTTCTCTATCATTCTGCAATAGCAAAAGCCTGGATCCACTTTATCTCCCACCAAACTAACAGCACTAAGGGTACACCTGTATAACATAAATACTGCCAGGGCACACTCTCTGACCCTGAGATTAACTGGCACACTCTGGTCATAACCATGTTATAAAATTCTCTACCTATAAAACAAGATGATCACGTCATCTTGCCTGTAGGAAAAGGATCACAGATACCAATGTCAGGAGTCAAGAGAAGTAAAAAGGCATATATCCTACTTTTTGACATGCTATATGTGTACATACATATTATACAGGTATAAAACCACCAAAATCAAGAGTGAGGGTTTTGAATGCACTCAGCACTGCTGATAATGCAGCTGACTTCAGCAGGGGCCATTAACTTAATGCTGAGCACTTTTGCCTCAAATAAAACAGTTCAATACAACTATTTTGGGAGAAAATGCAGGCTTAGGACTCAGGCACTTTGAAAGCCTATTCTGGGCTTCATCTCTCTTCCTGTGAGAAAGAACAAATCAGATCACTATTTGATGATACTACTTTTATACTTACCAAGCACTATTAGGACCATAATCTACCAAAATATATAAAGAACTTGGAAATCAAAGAGCACTGTCAATGTTATCTGCTGTTGTTATTATTATTATTATTTTACTGTATAGGTACTAGTTTTGGATTTGGTCCCCAGGAAATGAAATTTAAATGCTGTAATAGGCAAGACAATTTGTCCAGTTCATTCCAAAAAGTTCAAGTGTAGAAAAGTGTGAGATAACAGCTATTCGGTATTATCTCCAGGAACTCCTGAAACATAGGAGAGATTACAGACGACTGGATCAAATTCAGTGTGTGTTTGATAAAAGGGAAGAAAAAGATGACTTTGACACTTGTGTATCTGTTGGCTCAGCATCAATTCCCAAGATGACTTCTAGAATCTTAATTATTTTTCTTCATTAAAATGAAGCCTAACAATATTTGCATTTAAATTTGTAAAATCACTGAAAATCACAAAACATATATGAGATGAATTTGCAAGACTAAATCAAGCCAAACCAATTAAATAGCCATGTATAGTAGGCTAAACATCTGTGTGTCGTGTCTAGACTTTAATAGAGCTTTTGACATTGTCTTGTATGAGCTTCTCGTGGACAATCTAAAGAAACACGATATAGATAGAACTACAGTAAACTGAATATGCTCCTGTTCATGCTCACAAAGCAGTTAGTAATAGTCACAGTCAAAGTGGAAAAATATATCCAGCAGTTTTCCTCAAGTATCTGATATGGCTCTGTACAATATACTCATTAATGACCTGAGTCATGAAACAGGTTTTCAATTGCTAGAAAGTTTGTAGTTAATCCTGGTTTGAGTTTGGGGGTGGACAGATGACCAGCTTGCTAATCGTCATTATTCATCTCTTTCCTTTCCTTTACTGTAATTCAATCCAGATGATTATGGCATGGAAAAAAAAAATAAAAAAATTAAAAAGAATATGCAATGCTATGCAAACACGGGGTTTTGGGCTTATTCTGCAAAATATTTGTAGTGTCCATTCGTTATATCCTGAATAAACACAACTGGTTTTCTATGCTGCAATATTTTTCCCTTGAGATTTCCAAAACACTCTTCAAACACAGCTAACCGATTTTGCAAACCCTTCATAGATTTTTAAAGCTGAAGGGAACTATTTTAATCACGTAGCCTCACCTCCAGCCTAATACATGAAATATATGAATATATGAATACAGGTTCAAGACATCCTAAATTTTTTTAAAAGAGCAGTAATTATCTGGGATTGATGTATTCATCTTCCTCTCAGGCCGCCACCCTAGAATCTTCTTCTGCCATTTCCAATTTACTGAGCTAGGCATGGATTTAAGCCATTGCTGACCCTGGAAGAAAACCACAGCTACGCTGCAGACTGGTTTAGATTTAGGCCAGGGAGTACAGGCTCCAACTTGAAATGCAGAGGTCAAACTTCAGTAACCAGAAATAATCTTCAGAGCTTTAAAATGGCAGGGATCCAAAGATCCAGCTTTCTCCTTGGTTTGATAAATGCTGCCCAGAAATAAATCCTAGAGGATTTGTGTGTTTTGCACGTATCTGGAGGCATGCAACATCTTTGTCAGCCCCGCAAGGCAGAACGTTTCTAGTGAAAGCAAGCCCTCCCCAGCACTAAGGACCTAAGCTGCCAAGCTGGGCCATCTTTGAAGATGTGGAGATGGGAGCTAGTGCAGTGTAACTGTGATGGGCAGATTCAAGACGTACCGGGGTCCCGTTACTGTTTGATTGCCACAAGAGATTGTAAAACAGTTATCACACTATGACACTGTGCACGTGCTGAGGAGAGGTCCAATGGCTTTAAGCTCTTGCTCCCATTTCTAATCATAACTGAGAAGATAATACAGAAGTAGCAAAAGTATTTTATGTTTAGGGTAGGTTTTGAGTATAAAGGTGGGGAGCAGTAGTTTTGGGATGTCTGTAAAAAAGAAAAAAACCTTCCTGATGGATCCTATTAAAGAGCAGCCTACAGTAAGAGAAGTCCCTGTTCCCCTCCATTCCTTGTCATCCCTACTGCATTCCCCACAAACTTCCCCCTGGTTAAAGTGCTCACTGCAAGCAGGCAGGACCTCAGATTTACATCTCATCTGAGCTGTGGCTCTTCCGAGCAGGATGATGCTTGGTTAACACTATACCATAACACTAGATCAGGTATCACCTGAGGGGGGAAACGTGCCACCTCTGGAGGCACAAATATAACTTCATCAGCACCTGGGTGTTCTTGGAGAGCTCTTACTTACTAATTTGGTTTTTAATATCTGCAGCTATTCAACAATGGCAGAGGGGGGCTGCTGAGGGTTAGAAGAAAATAAGAAACCTTAGCTGAGCGGAGTCATGGCTTCAAAATTGATATCAAGTGTAGCATGTCACACAAGACTCAGAAAGCTCAAAAGCCTGCTGGGGTTTGTTTTCCTCACTTAGTAAATGCTGTGACATGGGGGGAGAGTTCTGCTGGAAATTTAAGCAGGGAATTCAAACTTCAAGTCAAGGTGACAGCATGGAAAAATAAACCCAGGGATCAAAAATCTCTTTTTTTTTTGACTACAGGTTTGAAGATTGCTTGGCTCTCTTCAGCTATTATTATCACCTCTGACATGAATTGGATTGATTTTCTTGCTTCCTGTGAAATTTGATATGCAAAGCCCATATGAGAGACAGTGCCTATTTCCTGAAGGACACAGGCAAGCTCCGCTCCATGTTATTCTTCCCTCTCTCGAATCCCCATGCTATGTGTCCACTGGCACCGCAGAACTGCAAATCCACTGCAGTAACCTGAGGGTTCAGTATCTTCTTGGAAGATATTGATTTTCCCCACTATCTGTTTTCTTTCCAGACTCAAACAAGGAAGTGAAAAAACAAGGAAAATACAAAAATCATTCAGCCTTGATGTAGATACACTTTTAGGACTCCTAGAGACTTCAGTGGGATGTGTGTTTGTGTACATCTGAAGCCATAATAAGATCCTTCGGTTATTGTGAGATGAGCCAGTACTGCAGAGCTTTAATCCAGAGTCAAATTTGGATGCAAACTCTCAAATTATGCAAATCCAAGAGTTTTGTTTTGGCTTATTACCCAGCTAGATCTGCTAGAAGGTTTCCAAAGTCTGGAGGTGTTTGAAGAAGGGAGCTGCTTACTTCAGTACTGGTGATGTGGGAGAAGGAAGGGAGAGCCTTGTTCTTAAATGCCTCTGTACTTCCCATTTTACCTGTGACTGGAAGCAGAAATACTGTGCTGCACCACAAAAACGTTCTTCGTGTTCAATTCCATGTTAGGATGGGATATAACACACACCCAAACACAGATAAAAACTCAACTGAACATTTTCAACCCCTTAAAGACTTTCGTGTTCAGTTCAAGGCTCTGACAAAGACTTTGGGTCACTTCTGATTTTATCCAACTCTATTTGCCCAGTTATAATTGCAACAGCACATCTGGAAATGCTACAGCTAAGTCCCTGCCAGCATTTTTATTATAAACCCTCCTGTTTTCAGGGTTTTGTAATTTTTCAGGAAAAAAAAAAAAAAAAAAAAAAAAAAAAAAAAAAAAAAAAAACAGAAGGGTTGAAACTTGATATAAAAAGTTCTCAGCTGGGGAGCAATTTTTTGTGTGTGTTGCAATATTTCAAGGCAATCTAATCAAACCATTTTGAAAATGAGAAAAGAATTTTTAGAAAAGGGTGGGAAGGTAGAAGAACATTTTCTGGAGATGGCTTTTTTCTTGATTTGGACTACGTAGGGAAAAATATTGCAGATATAAACCATTTCTCAACTCTGACCCGTGGCTTGACTAAGATTAAAGTCTGGGATGACTTTTTCAAAGGACAGCAAGAATGGCAAAGAAAAAGAACATTTGCCCACAGCAGCTGTCTGGAAATGGCTCTGAGGGGCCAGAAGAATCAGTATGTCCCTATCCTTTGGTGCAAGGAGGAAATGGCTGGAAACTGTGGGAGCATCCAGGACCTTTACTGCTTAATAAAGGATGTGGATTTGCTTAATAGTACTTCTTGACAGAGGAATCCGTAAAGTAAGCTGCCTTCAGATATGGAGAGAAGCACAGAGGTTTCTTCCCAGACAATCCTTCCTGGGTTTTACTCCAAAGCCCCAGGCTGATTGCAGCTCTTAATCACCCATGCAAAACCAGAGCAAGGCCTGCTTATGATTAATGCTGAGTATATCCACAGGATGAGACTAATTCTGAGGTTAAGATAAATACAAACACCTATGAATAGGTCTCTAAGATAACACTATAGGTAACGAAGATCTATTTCACAGTGTGAAACGCCTTGGCTAGCCAAGAGAAACACACAAGGGCTGCTCAGCAGGACATCGGTCCTGCTGGACTAACAGCTGGGATACTTTAGGACGTCACTACTGAGATACTTTAGGATACCTCAGGTGGCATTAGGCAGGTGAATCACAGATATATATGTACTATGACCTCAAGAGCTTACTGGATTCCATTGGTAACAGCGATCATATCAACTTTTTGTCCTCAAACTACAGTGGGAACCCAGAGACATAAATGTAGATAGATGCCTAGAAGCATCCAGAGTCTCCATCCAGCACACTGCCTCAGTAACCACATAGTCAAAGAGCGCTTTCATCTCTTGATCTCAAAAAGCAGTAGGAAGGAGCACCGTATTTTACCTGTAGCCACTACCTAGACACAGCATGTGTTAAAAATACTTGAAAAAGTTATTGCTGCAGCTGACCCTTGATCCATATATCTGGTTCAGCTCCACCAAATACACATGAACATGTACCTGAATTATTACACTGTACCAGGTTATGGGGGAGATTCTAACCCAGGTGTCTGAAGGTAAGTAGTATAACATGTTATCTGCAAATGACCCTCTCTTGCCATTGACTACCATGACAGCCCACCTGAATAGTCAACAAAGGTCCAGCTGAATACGTTGTCTACTCCATCTCTTCACTATTGACCAGATGCACATCGACTGTAACAGGAGCTTGGATACACATGAACACCAAATTTGGGTGTCTTAGTCTGGAGCTTATTAAAGTTAGTCATTTTGTGGAGCTGACTTCCAGTCCTCATCCACAGCATCCAACAGCTTCCGCAGCGTAACTTCAACTTCTTTCACTGCGAGCTAAACTGTGTTGCATTATATCACATTTGCAACAAATAGAGTCAACTGTGGCAGCTCAGCTGGCACATGGTAGCTTGCAAAAGCACGGTAACTTGTTTGTGTCCCTGAGCCATAACTCTTAAACAATTCAGATGCAAACATGCAATTTGCATCCTAGCCAAATCAAAGACAAAGACACTTAAATCCTAATGTAGATTGATGAGAACTTGATGGAAGAGGATAGTTTTTATTACAGATTTTTAAGCCTGTCTCTCATTTAGATGGAGCTGAAAGCACTGTGGAAACATACTGGGAATTGTTTTCATTACACAAGCCAGCCTGGCTAAAGTCAGAGTTTTTTGACATGTCTTCACTTGGTTGAACCAAATTGGAAACTGTAGGCTTGGTGACTACAGTTGCTCAGGTGCAAAGCTATTCACTTCTGGAATGGTAGTCAGAATCCAGATCACCTGTGATCAAGAAAGATGAACTATAAATAAGGATGGTGCAGAGAAGAGCACTGGGATCATCTAAGGAATGTGGAACTTCATCCACAAGAGGAGAGGCTTAACTATCAGAACAGAAGCTGAAAGATGATATGACTCCTTAAACTACAGGATGTTTCTGGCATAAGGAAAAATGGGTATTAACTGGCCATGAATAAATCTCAGATGGACCTTAAAAGATAGTTTCAAACTGTCAGAAGAGTGACGTTTTGAAGCAACCTTCCCATAGGAGTAGTTAGGGCAAGAATCTTAGTGACTTTTTTGAAGAAGCATGCTGAATATATGAACAGATTATGTTATGTGGGAGGCTGAAGTATCATGTGTGTGGGTTTGAGGATCCACAAGACTCCTTTCAGGCTGCTTCAGATAAAATTTTAGGATTTAATTTTCAAATGTCCTTTATATTTTCTGTATGTAATCCTGAAGGTAGAAATACTCTTACTTTGCAGCCATCTTTGTGATTTCCACCTTGAACAAATAAAGGAAGTAATTGGAAAACCACAGGAAAAAATAATTTTGTGACATTAGAGACACTAAAATAAACAGATAAGGAAAAGAAATCAGACCATGTGCCTCCATGGGCTGATTAGCATCCTTTTAGTATTAGACCCTCAGGAACACCTGTTTTCATTTTTATTTACTAGATCCTGACCAGTGTGTGTCAGACTTACATGTTATATGCAGAGAATGAGCACAAGAATTAATGCACAATTCAAAGCATGTCAGTGGTATGCAAAGCAGCACAGAGAAGAAATATCTGGGAAAGAATCAAATGAGATAGTTCCAGAAATGAAGGTATTATAGCTGTGTTAGCGCAGGTTTGAGCCAAGGAAGCTGGCTATCTGAGAGGCAGAGTTAGCCATCCTGGAATAAAAGCCAGTCCACTTAAATCCCACTTTTGTCACAGTGAGCAAACTAGTCCCTATATTTTTCTGGATTACTCATTATACAGGCCCATAAGTTAATTAAATGCACCTTCATTTCATCAGTATTTTTTCTGGACTCTTAAATGTATCAGTCAAACTCTTCCATGATGAAAGTACTAGCCTTTCCTAAGCTTACATGACTTTATCTCCACCTAGGTCTTCAGAGGGCTCTAAAGTCAGAGGTAGTGAGGACAACGATGTGACAACATCCACATTTCTCGTAAGAGTTTAAAAGCTGTAGAAATGGGAAGATATTGTCTACAGGGAAAGTGAATTCACATTTTCCACAGTGTTTTGACCAGTACAGCACAAAACTTTTTTTTTTTTTTTTTTTTTTTTTTTTTTAAAAAGACAAGAATCTAGTAAGAGAAGAGAAAGAGCAGGAATGTCAGATCCTGTTCCTTGTAATGTAATGCAACTGTTGTATTCCAGGACACACAGTAATTTAGGTTCATGGAGAAAAGGGAAACCACACTATGCCTGGCCTTGATTTTATGATTAGAGAACCCTTGTGGGCAATGGGGAGTCTAACATCCTCAAGGCTGCATAGACCCCAACAACCAGGGCCTTGGGAGATGGTAAAACTTGGTGTCATTATTATATAAAACCCGGGCATATGGCTCCTTTTCATTTTGCATTTCTCATGAGAACATGATGGGTGGCCCGGATTCTACACAGTTGTCATCCCCTATAGTTTACTTCTGCTTCTTTGCACTCTCAAGGGAAGAGATACACAGTTAAGCGAAATGGATTGTCCTCTCTAGGTCTTTAGAAGTAGTTATCTCCCTCTGGTAGCTATGCAGGAATTACATATGCTTTACATACACCTCTTGGAGTCATGTACCCGATTTTTTTCATCAGGCACACACAGACTGAGCTGACTGAAATTTGGGCTCCATTCCCACGTCCTACAGGATTCTAGATCTGAGCTATTGTCTCTACATAACTAAGCAGTTCTTTCTCCACAGCTAAGCAGCATGCTGCTGCCTGTGGGGTAAACAGCCGCTATGAGTCACCATGAAGAAAAAAAGCTTTCAGGCTATTTAGAGACCTCAACTCAAAGCAACAGACTGTCCCAGGCGCGAGCAACAAGAATATTTACACCTGCTAGAAATATAAAGGGCAGCTAGCTAATTCGAAAGCGTGAATGTACAAAATAAAAAAAGACCATTCAATCCATGATTTGGCCTCTGATTATTGCTCCCCACTTTCTGTGTGACAGCTTTGTTGCCCAAGCATTATTCAGGAACAAGATCCAGAAAGCAGCATACTCAAACTAAGTTGTTCTATAAGCAACTCTTTCATTTTAATCTGTCACTTTTGCCATTTTGGTCTACTCTTCATCACCGTGTAAGACTTCTATTTATTTAATGAAGATGTGCATCACCATTCAACCTACATCGTTATATCTGCTGACTGGCCAAGTGCTGAGGACCTTCATGAAATTCGAGGCACTTACAGCTCACCATGTCACTTCTCATCTGCCCTCCCTTTTCCCTCCAGAAATTCCACCAGGTTTGTCAGACATGATTTTCTCTTCCAGAAACTATCCCAACTCCTTTATATCAGCTCATATTTTTCCAGATGTTTTGTGATCTCATCCTCCACTAATGTCTCCAAGACCTTGCCTACTGTCAAAATCAAAGTTTATTGCAAACCTGTAACTCCCTGATTTCACCTTAGTCCTTTTCGTATGGAATGGGTTTACATTTGCATTGTTCTTGTCTCTTAGTACTCCCTCCTGTTACAATAAGCTAGTAAGTATTCTTTAGTTGACCAGTATCCTCTTCCATCATCTCTTTCATGAGATTCAGGTCTGACCAGCTGAGCACTACAGCTGTCTCCGCTTTCCAGTGATTTTTTTAAAGATTGATCCTCAGATTGCTTTGGCTTTCAGAATATTTTGTTTTAATTTCTGGCACTGTATTTTGTTTCATGCTGGAGACCTACTTATCACTGATGGTAGAGGACTAAGGCTGAAATAACAATGATACATTAGCTAAGACAATCCACAGGCTGACCATTGTTTATAGAGCTTTTTATGTCCAGACAAGACTGGTAGTGATAAAAAATAATGAACATCAGGTGTCTTCTTACTCCTTTATATGCCAGTGAAAAACTGTTCAATTTACTGAAATTTTTATCTGGAATATCATATCTGGCAAATTGTTTAGAAGTTCGGTGTGATGGAGGAATATGTTCAAACAGGTGAGATAATCACAACTAAGGGATACAGTATCTGCAAATCAGCTAATTTATCCACCATGAATGTGCCCAGACCCACAAGGAAACAGCATAACAGGTTTACATTGAGACATTGCCTCTTCTCATCCCAGAGGGGAGTAGTCTTGGGCCAGTCCTGGGGCTAGAGAGGTGATTTGAGTCCAAGCATCTTGTAGTCCTCTAGCATCCCCCAAAAATGCCACTTATTTTGGGAATGGCTTACAGAATATAATAGCTAAATCCATGGGGACAATGTAATTGCTTCAAAATCCCTTAATATTCAACAAGTTGTAAGACCCATTTGTAATCCATCCTGTCAAATTTTGTGGACAAGATATAATTTCATTTTAAGGTTATGTGCAGTATTAAGATACATTGTTGTAGTTACATAAAACCTAAACTTTTTTACCATAGAGAAAAAAAATAAATCTCATTTTAAAGCCAAAGGATGAGGGTCTAGTTGTTGGGTGGGCTCATAATTCCTCAAACCAGGCAAGGAACCTTTTGCATCAGACCAATCAGAGGCTTCACACAGTGAAAATGATTCAACTGGATGCAAAGATCTTTGTGTAAACAGGGACCAGCCAGTCTGAGGTCCTGCACAAAGTTCTTGTTTCCTTGACTAACCGTGGGGTTTAGTTCTCTGGGGTCTCAGTTTAGCATCTTTCTTGTGGTTCCAAACAGAAGTAAGCTAAAGGTAGGGAGATTGCCTTAGTGTGAGGGAACATAAACATTTCTAATATTCAGGTGCTCAGTTTACTTCACAAAACCGGAATTCCTCCTTCCAAGACCTTCATGGCACGAGTGTTATCACTATCTTTGTCATTGCTTTGTTCTCTCAGGAGAAGAAGAAGTATTGGGGTTACATGGAGTCTGATAATACAAATTCAAGTCTACTTGGCCATGGACTTGAACAATTCACGTGGACTGAGATCCTGCACCAGGGGACTTAAGGATCACAACTCTCAGAGATGTAGGACTATGCTTGATTCATTGCTGCTCTGTTTTGTAGGAAATTTCCACAAGGACTTGAACAAGGTGGTGTTTGTTTGTTTATATTCCTCTTCTCCTCTCTACCCAAGCAGCATGAGGTTCCTAATATAGCTTTGAGTTTCCTAATATAGCTTTGACTCTCTCAGCTTCATATTTCACCTGAAAAATGGGGATCATGGCACTGTCCTTCTTTGTAGGTGTGATTTAAAAAAATGCACTGAGGGCTGTAAGCTACTACTTAAGATAATGGGGGATGATGGCAATTAGGTACCAACAGACATAAATAACCAGCAGATGAGACCCCACATACTTTAAGTTTTTAGTAAATTATTTAGACAGTTTAGATTATTCTACCACTTAGATCAGTGACAAAGTTTCCTCGGTTGGCAGAAGGATAAGAATTGTGTTACAGATAAGCGTCCTTGAATATCTCCAAGCATTAGTCATTTTTAGCATGTGAGCTATACAGAGAGTTGAAACTAGTGATAACTTCCCTTCTTGCTGAGTTTGTGCAAATATTTCCTGAAGATTTCAATTTTACCACAATAGAAGCCTTTTAAAGCTTAAATAGGGATAACTTGAATTATTAACATCGGTCCCCTAGCCCAACCACAAGCATGTCTGAAGCGGGCCTTGCTGATAACACACTGCAACAACTACATTTTCCTCACACATGTCTGCAAAATAAACTGATACTCGTGATTACCATGGAGTAGCAAATCACTGAGTTGCTGGGACTATTGCCTCCAAATAACCTTTCCGTTTCTTTCCTGCATTTTTTGCCTGACCATTGTCAACATAAAATTCAAAAAATTTCTCAGTGAAACCACAGGTCAGACACTTTGTTAATAGATATTGATGGCACCCTACTGAAGTCAGTGGGTCTCTGCAATGACTAAGAGCAGCAGGTTTGGTCCTTTGCAACTAAACTCACATGTGAGGATTTCCTCACATTCCTGGCATGCAAGAGCAACTTTGGAAGACAACCCATTGGTTTCACCCTCATCTTCAGCACTGACACAGCCAAAGGGACCCCACAAGTAGAGGAGCACGGATTATAAAACAAAGACCTTATTTCCTTCCATATGTGAGCAGAGCAGGACACCATTCCAGCTGAAGACCAGCAGCATGTTTACAACTCAGTGAACTTTATCTTTCCTTACCTGCTACTAACAACAGTTTCAAAATACAGCTTTAGATGATATCTCCCCTCTTTGCTACAACAGAGGGGAGCTGTAGTTGATGGTCCTCAGTCAACACATGAATGGCTAACAGTGTCGGTCTTCCTTCCCCCTTCCTTGTCCATTGGAAAGTCTGCAGCTTCCAGCAGAGCTCATGCTAGCAGGTATCTTGCGTTTTGTACTGTCACCTATTCTCTGCTGATTTTTGGTACATATCTGCCTCCACACCCACAGTTCTCCTCCAGTTCTGTCAGTGACCAGCTGTGGCACTCTCCTTCCAACTGTATACAGGCCATTAAGAAATGTTGACTAGTCCTTAAGACACCTTACTACTAAACCCCCTCCTGGCCCAACAGTTCCCTTTTTGGTACTCAGTTATCTTCCCATTGCTTTTCCTGTCCAAATTTCCATCTTCTCCATCTGAGCTTGCATATGCTCACATGACATAATATGAAAGATGTCAGTGAAGACTTGACAGATTTCTTAGTCTAGGCTTGAGCCAAGCACAGATATGTGGTCAAGGAGCCAGCCCTGGTTCCTTGAAGGCCACTGTAGGTTTATATGCACCTCTATGTCACACAGAATCATCTAGGTTGGAAAAAACCTTGAAGATCATCCAGTCCAACCATTAACCTCACACTGACAGTTCCCAACTACACCAGATCCCTCAGCACTGTGTCAACTCTACTCTTAAACACCTGCAGGGATGGGGACTCCACCACCTCCCTGGGCAGCCCATTCCAACGCCCAACAACCCCTTCTGGAAAGAAATGCTTCCTAACATCCAGTCTAAACTTTCCCTGGTGCAGCTTGAGGCCATTCCCTCTTGTCCTATCACTTGTTACTTGGCTCAAGAGACTCATCCCCCTTCTCTGCACCCTCCTGTCAGGGAGCTGTAGAGGGCCAGGAGGTCTCCCCTCAGCCTCCTCTTCTCCAGACTAAACCCCCCCAGTCCCCTCAGCCGCTCCCCAGCAGACCTGTGCTCCAGACCTTGATTGGGGTGAGGGGCCCAAAACTGAACACAGGAATCGAGGTGCAGCATCAACAGTGCCGAGTACAGGGCTCAGATCCCTTCCCTGTCCCTGCTGGCCACGCTAGTGCTGACACAAGCCAGGATGCCATTGGCCTTCTTGGCCCCCTGGGCACAGTGCTGGCTCCTGTTCAGCCAGCTGTCAATCACCCCCCAGGTCCCTCTCTGACTGGCAGCTATCCAGCCAATCCTCCCCAAGCCTGTAGCCCTGCTGGGGGTTGTTGTGGCCCAAGGACAGCCCCCGGCATTTGCCCTCAGTGAAACTCCCCCAGTTGGGCTCAGCCCATGGCTCCAGCCTGGCCAGGTCTCTCTGCAGAGCCTCCCTACCCTCGAGCAGATCAACACTCCCACCCAACT
>NW_020799097.1:5435917-5467821 GCF_003259725.1 Athene cunicularia
AAAAAAAAAAAAAAAAAAAAAAAAAAAAAAGTATTTTTCAACAATTAATTTATTATAAAAATATTTGGTTTTTTTTTTTTTAGTAGAGTCTCTAATAACCATCCCTATTATGAGCATTTCCTTTCTGTCATAACAAATGATCGATAATGTTGCATTTAAAAAATTTCTGGAGAACTGATACAAAAACTGTGGGGATAACAGGAAGGTCTGAATAGATTTGTTTAGATCTCAGTAAGACACAGCCTCCATAACACAAAAAAGCAAGGAAAAAGGTACTTATCACAGTAATATTTAACTTTAAGAATGAAACCACTTGCAAATGAGGAGGTCAGTTTTTTTAAAGAAATAGAAAGGCACAGCTAAAAGGATCAAATGACTGCAGTTGCTATGGAGACTTTTAAAGATGAGATAATAATATGATTTATGATATTGATCAACTAAAATCCTCCCTAAAATTTCCCTTATATTATCCCCTTTTAAAAGATGTGAAGGTTTTTTATAAAGAAAGGAAAAAGAGAAGAGCATACTCTGTTAGGTTAAATATGGAACATTAATATAGCAGGTCAAGAAATAATTTGAGGAACCCCATGCAAAAGACATTAAAAAACACCTTAATAAAAACATTTCAAATACTTTTCTTTGAAAACCAGCCTGTCAGAGAGCCCAAAGAAGTAACAGTTGATTCAAAGAAAAGCCAGTTCTTAGGCAAGATATTTTTTTTTTTTTTTTTTTGAAGCGATGAGAGGTTCTTGCAACAAAACTTTCCTCTGTGACAGATTAAGCTCAAGGACTGTGTCAGGATGAAGTGTGATTAGCAGAAACTTTAGAACAAGCCAATAAAATTTAACAATAAGAAATGGCAAAGATCAGATGTCATTCACTCATGAATTCTGACGAAATTCACTCACGAAGCAGCAACCCTACTAATCGTGGTATGGGTCCTATCACTTATATAGGACCCTGTACTAGGTGAGTAGAGGACGGCAACTATAAAGTCATCTTCTTCTTTAAAGCTCCAAACATCATTTTGTAAATGCCAGATAACATTCTAACTTCTCTTTAAAATGCACATTGGTAAGCATTGTATTAAACAGTAGGGTTAGTAAACAGACAAAGATCTGACGTGAGGCATTGCATTTCTTAGAAGTCAGGAGTCATAAATTCATTGGAAAACTTTGAAGGAGTAAAAGGGGATGCAGAGTATAGGAATCTGAATTTTTCGAAAGCTGTCAACAAAATCCCACGGCAAATTATTTTTGAGAAATTAACTTTTCATGGTGTAAGAGGAGGTATTTTGACATGGATGAATGGTTGAAAATTTAGAAATAAACTAAGGACTGAAATAAATGACTGGCTTTAACAATGATACCCAACAGAGAGATGAGTTCAAACTTGTGTTTGTCAACTTATTTGCAGATGATCTAGGAAAGGATTGAGGTGACCAAGTCTTGGTTTATCCAAGGTCATCAAAACAGAAATGTTTTCATGAAAGACAGTGACAAGATAATAAAGTGACAAATGAAATGCAGTGTCAATAAAGACTGGGCACATACAGAAAAATATTATCTGAGTTTTATCCAATAATGGAGTAGAAAGTCACTTTTAGCACTTAGAAATGACATCTGAGTCACCATGGCTAGTTCTCTGTAAGTCATTTCTATCTTATGTCACGTCAGATGAAATACATATTAAGAATTCTTAGGAAAAGAAATTACAAAAATGCAGAGGGACGATTACACAACCATATTTTGTTTTCCAAAATCTTGAATGGACTGATATAGTTTTAATTGCTTCATTGGCATTGTCTTTTTGAGGGAAACGAATGGTGATGAATTGCGTTGCATTTGAGGCCCAGGAGACTGACGTCTGATGGGCACAAAATATTAATGCTGACCTTTTCTTTATGGACCCCTCTTACTCTGGCAAACCACAAAATGCCAAAGGATGTACCAGCTTCGGAGGTGCTCCTTTGCCATCCTGCCTGGACTCCTAGGTATGAAGGCAGTTATTATTTAATGGGGAAGGAATTTTGTCATGTGGCTAAAACGAGAAGCTGTCTGAATCTTGTTCCTAGTTTTGCCACTCCCTTAACATCAGATTTTGCTTAAATTACTCTATGCCTTAGTTTCAGGATACAAAATGGAGAGAACATTTCTTCCTTTTTCCATGAGGCTCCTGGGATGCTTATCTAATTGCTCTTTGCAAAGCTGTTGGAAACCTGAATATTAAAAGCACGAAGAATTAGAGGTCATTAATATTAGCTAATGCTGCCCTTGCCCCACATAACAATTTAACGTTGGAAAGTCAAGTCTCTATAAAAGAGAAACCCTTCTTTGTACTTGGTAGGAATGGATTATGATCATTCTAGGACTCTAGCTATGTTTGTTGGCATAAACTTAGAGAAGTTTCAAACAGCCAAAGTAAAAATAAATCTTATTATTGTACATTTATACTAAGCAGGGTTCACAGTTTTCTCTTTATTTTTTTTAGATTGCTATTTTGATTTTTTTTCCCCTGAAAAACAAATACTGGAATATCATGTTATTTTAACTTTGAAATTTATGGTCTTCCTGACAACAGGTAGTCACAGTTGCATTCTTGCAAAAGAAAACAAAATTAAAAATACAGACACAGGAAATAAAATTAATTTTAAAATATATGAAAACATTTATTCTGTGCATCAGCCCAAGTGAACAGACAAGTCTCTGACTGATACCCACCACAGACTGTAGTTTCTTGAATTGATTGATTAATAGGACAGAAATGAGGAGGTGTGAATTTATTTTGGACTTCAACAGGGTTGAAAAAGGTTTGGCACAGTTCAGCTGGGCTTAATCTGCATTTTAAAGTCTATGAACAGTGACCACCTACTGGCACCCTTCAATGTGTTAGGTCCCATAGAAAGGAAACATTTTGCACTAGACTTCATTTCAGCTAATGTTCCTGGATTTATAAAGGTACTAAAAAGGCAACAGCAATCTGATTTCAAACTAACAAAATACCCCTTTTCCCCTGGCGGGATCGAAACTCAACAGAAGAGTCAAGGAAGGAGGAGGAGGGTAGGTGGGATCGGAGAAACAATTTCTCATTGTTGGGAGGTAGATTGTTCATGAGGGCGACGTTACCCTTAAATTAAAATTAAATTCCTTTGGGGTGTTTTCAGCATTAAGCATCGAGATTTTCATTTAACTGTGTGAAAGGCAGTAAAGAAGCAATAAATAACAGTTCAAATGGGAAAAAGCTGCAGAGGAGGAAAAAAAAAATGCTGAAATGCCGAGAATTTTATCTGAGCTTAAAAAAAAAAAAAATGGAAGCAGAAAGATCTCACTATATTCTGCAGCAAGGATAATTAAAAACAAAGCCGTCTTTTAAGACAGAGCAAACATTCCCCAACATCTCCTTTTTCTTGCGAAGCCAGGAAACACCCTCTGAAGTAAAATAACCATAACAAGAAAAGACATCTTCTTGGAGAAATTTTGACTCAGAGTTTACTGCTTTATAAGCAGTTCAATAGAGAGATGTTCCCCGCCAAGGCAACAAGTCAAGAATCCACATTTTTAATGCTAGTTTAGTCTCCTATGTGATTATTTTTACAACATCTGCAATTAAAGACAGATTTTTCAGCTCCCTGATTGTGACCGGATAGAAAAGGGTTTGATGTGCACACACACACACACACGCACAGAGGGAAGGAAAACGCCACCTCTCCTGTAATGGTCTTCATTAAAAACAGCTTCACCCAGCTTCTGTTTTATTTCATTTTGATGATTAAAATTTTCCTCATCTAGTAGTAGGTGGTGGTTTTTATTTCCTTATGTTTCACTGGTCCAAAGGAAAAAATCTGATGGTCCAAACTCCAGTGACTGTTTTCAGTCATTTGGTCAGAAAGGGGTTGTCATGTTATCAGAGGAAGGACAGGACTGGGATGGAAGGGAGTAAGGGAAAACTCAAAAACCTCAGAAATCAGAGTTCAAAGCTCAGGTCATTCACACACAGTTATTGGGGGAGTTTAATGCAGCTCCCAGTAGCACCACAGACTTGGGGTGGTAAAACCAGTTATCCTTTTGCAGCTTATTGCACCTGCTGGGGAGTAAATAGCTGAAGGCATGAATTCACCTTTCAGGCTTCTTTAGCTTCCTGCAAGCTTTTATACACTGATCTGCAGACTTTGTCCATGTATTTTTCTTAGTTCTCCAGCGTGATTTTAAAATAAAAGTCACTGACCATGAAACTGCCTACTGTGCCCTTCATTGTTTTGGCACTTGTGTTCCCAGGACTCGCATCTGCCTTGACAAACAAAAATTGCCCTTGTACAAGAAAAACAGCAGAGAAAAAGAATCCCGGAATTATTTTGTCAATTCATCATAGCACTTTTACAGTCATTGACTTGGTTCCAGGTAAAATATGAGCTTACAAGAAATTATCATTACTATTAAACTATGCTCCAGGTGGAACTTTCTGTGAATTCATCTCTTTCAAGGGAGACTCTAGAGAGAAATTTGTTTCCCTATCATCTAAAAGAGAGGGACCCGTGAAAATCACATAGCATTGAAGGCAAATGTTCTTTCTTTCGTTACCCTTTCTGGATAAATCTGAGTCTATTCAAAGGATGTGTTTATCCTAATGCTGAACTGGTGTGGATGGGAGCCCGGCTTCAATCCTGTTGGAAACACCCATGACATTTCAAGGCGATTCAAGGTGGGCAAATATATGGGAGGGCATTAGGGACTGCCATCCCATTTGCTTGCTATGATGGGAATACCTCAGAGGTTTGGCAGCGTCTCAGGTGGGACTGAGGATTTTGGGGTTGTGCTGGGTTAGGTGGGCTGGGAATAGGCAGAAAACCTCCAGGTTTGGGCCTCAACTTCCCCTGATGCCACCAAAGAGAAGCTTACCAGAACAATAACACCTGGCTCAAGGATCCCCCAGTGCCTTTAACTTTCTGGGGTTGCCCCAACCTCTGTGTTCAACAGTTTAGGGTTTTTATTTTTAAAAAAATAAACCCAAACACCATTTTTCCCCTTGTTCCTTTGATGACTAAGCCTCAGAGCTGTGGGCAGCATGAAGCAGTAATGCCACACTGCCCAAACCTTCTTCCTTGGGATGGATTTGGTTTTATAACTTGCTGCCCCGTGTCCCGGCGGAGAGGTGGGAGGCTCTGCACCGAAGCTGTCCGCGTTTGTGTGTGTGTGTGTGCATGCACGTATGCGGGAAGTGCTGGAGCTCCTAGGGCTCTCCAGGACTCTTTGGAGGGAAATACAGACCTGGAGACAAAAAAGAAGGTAGCATTCATGGCCGAGCACATCGTGGGGTAAACATATTTTTTTAAATGGAAGTTTGTTATTCACATTGTACGACGGGAGTTGCTGTTTACCCACTGCCAGTCGGATGCCGACGTTGCCAGAGGCTGAACGATTCAGCGGCGATCGCTTATAAATAGTGCTGACCAGAAACAGGAACAGTGAATAGTTTTCTTAAAAAAAAAAAAAAAAGCCTGAAATAATTTTTCTTTTAAAGTGAAGACTTAAAGCTTTTCATGGTTTTATTTATATTTCCCCTTTTCCTCAATCCTCTCCACACTCTTGTATCCCTCTTCTATTTTGTTAAGTTTTGTATTTTAATTTTATTTTTTTATTTTACTTTTATATTGTTTTATTTTGTGTTTTATTTTACTTTGTTTCACCACTGCAAAAAGTAGCACAGACAGGAGAAAGAAGAAAAAATATAAATAATGAGATGCAGTAAAATCCTGGCATTTATGTTGAAACCCTAAACTCCCATTTTTTAAATTAATACAGGTTTTAAATTAAAACTCTTATTTTGCCAGAGAGAAATTATTTTTATTTTTTTAAAAAAATTGCTTTGAGAATCCCTGATAATAATAATTCAGGGCCCACTGGTAGAGACAAAATCTAATGACCCTTTACCCTCTGGAGATGGAGGAGCTCAGGAAAGCTAAAACTTACCAGAAAAAGGTAGGATAATCCCTCCATGCCATGAATTTTTTCTGAGTACTTCCCTTAAATTCCCCACTCTGCAGGTTAGCCCTGGATACTATTAAGAGAAAGAAAGAAGACAAACGTGTCAGGAGTCTGCCCTTCAGCCAGGGAGAGCGGTGCATGCTACAACAGCTGTGCTGGGTGAGATACCAGTTTGCATCCTTCTGCTGAACGCAGTCAAATCTCTCCATCGTGTAGTTCCAAGCTGAAATTAAATACTGCAAATTCCAGGTCAGGCACTCACTCTTTTTGAAAGCTAAAGTGATCGTTTCCCTGTGCCCAGTTTTGATTTCCTGAGCATAAAAGTAACGTGTGTTCTCCAAAACGTTGGCCCACACAAGCTGGGCACGTACCCACAGGTTTTGAAAGTTTCTTTTATGAATCTCACAGAGAAGTGTGGCTTCAGAAACCAGACAAAAGTCTGCCCTAAGTCAGTGGGAGCTTTGCTTGTGCAAGGACTGCAGGACTATGGTGCGTAAAAGCTAGGTGATGAAAATCCATTGCCTTTTATGAAAATGATGGGGTTTACTTGCAAGATAATGGGCAGATGACCAGTTCCTGAGAAAGAAAGGAAAAAAAAACAAGCCAGCGGGTGCAAAGGGTGGGAAATAAAAAGAAGGAAATCAAAGATGATATATTTAATTTTGAGAATGAGCAGTGGAGGAATGCACGCTCTGATTATGGCTCCATCCCAGCATATCTTCAGCCCATCAGCTACAAAAGAGCCCCCTCCCTCCCAGGGCACAGGACTTTTTCTTTCTAATTTGGCACAAAGTACAAGGAGTGAAAGGTAATTTTTTTTTTTTTTTTTTTTTTTTCCGAAGTGAACAGAGTTGCTTCCTATTCCACAAGGTGGCAACATCGCTTCAGAGCTTGCAGTGTCCTGCAAGGAGCAGAGACAGAAACTTCATAACTTTTTAAGATATTTCAAACACGCTGTTGGATGGTTTAAAATGAAGGGGGCAAAAAAGCCATTGTTCTCATTTTCACCATTGTTATGTTTTCTAAACATGTGATTTAAAATTATATCTACCACCTTTTGGACATTTTTCTGTGTGTACTACCTGTATGATCCCATCCGATGCAGCTCTTTCCATACAGCTCAGCACAGGGGAAAGTTTGCTTAACAGCCAACAGTTTATAACTGAGTGGATGCTCACATCTAAAATCAGAGTGACCAAAATAAGAAACGGCCATCTTCAGGGCTGATCAGAAACCAGATTCTTATTTAACATTTTCAGCCAGAGTCTAACTTTTGTTTTAAGTAACTTTGTAGAAGCCAAGCTCTCTGCCTTACAGACCGTCCTTTCATATCTTTCTCCTCGATGTTCCTCTTATTTCTTTCCCTAAACAATTATGCAGTGGTTATGTTCTCTTAAACAACACCTCTGCTTTTCACTCATGGCTACATGACTATTTCCTCCATGTAAGCTGAAAGGAAATGAAAGAAGGCAACCTTCCTAAAAACCTTAATTCAACCACTCTGCTCGGCCTGCACAGTAATAAGGACACAAAACTATGACAGATATTAGAAATAAACTACTTCAGAAAGTAATACAGATGTTATGAAGTTAATACCAAGTGCAAGGTTTTTAATTTCCCACTGTGGATGATGCAGGCCCTGATATTGTAAAGGGTGTGAATAATTTGGCATGTGTACCTAACATCTTATCAGCCCTCCTAGGTCAGAACAGAAATGTTTCACGGCCATGCTCGGCAAGATCAGCGGGCAAAGAGCAGGAGAATTAGTCCAAGCATCCTACCAGCCTGAAAGGCTTCACCAGGCTGTATCTACTTGAGCTGTGGAACCAAGCGATGCTCCTGTAACATTACAGCAACACACACTGACTCTTTCATCAGCATCCTTGTCTTCTGTGAGCTCTTAGATCTCATCAGGTATGCCCTCATTAGAGCAGTTTAAGGGATGTCCCAGGGCCATGCTACCCTGCTGTGGATACTCCATTCCTGCAGGGCATCTTCATGGCCAGCTTTGGGATATCTGTAGAGCCAAGTGAATGTGTTTCACAATCTTTGTACAAACGGCATTTCTCCCAGCAGCTCTTCCAATGATGGTATCAGGCAGACTTATGAAAACTTTTTCCTCAAAATGACACAGTGTCCTCTGCTACAAAGGGAAATGGGATCAATAGGCAAGCAAAACTCAAGCGTCCGTCAGTCAGGCTGCCCATGAGGGCAATATGGTGCGTGGTATTGGCTCTCCATAGCAACCTGGTAAATGCATGCATAATGCATTTGGAGATGACGTTTATTATGGATACAGACATCGTGTCTGGGAACAACCCTTTCAAAGTACACGGCCAAGCATGTTTCAGAGGTCTGTTGGCAATATCAAGCCTGGTGTTGGTGAAAAGTTTCTACCTCTGTGTAGATCAATGCTAGCTGGGGCAGACTCACTGCCAATACACTCCCGAGAGAAGAGCTGAATGCAGACAGTGCCTTTCATTAACCCCTCTCCAAGCATCAAATCTCCTGCTGCACAGAAATAAACCAGGACTGGGGGCTTTCCCCTGGGTTTGTCTGTCTCTGCTCCATGGGTAACATCCATACGTTTGTTTTCAAACAGGCCACAGGGCCCAGAGATGCCTTGATACTGGACACTCAATTGATTCGTGTATAAATGAATAACTAGAGAGGGCAACTCATCTTTTCTACAGCCCTGATTTCTCCAAGGAAACCTTGGGCATTGCTCTTGGTTAACAGCAGAGATTCAAGCTAGGAGTGGCAAATACAAAGCTGCTCCCGTGTAGGCAGCTGAGCAAGCCTTAACTTTTCCTTTCTTCCCTCCCTCCTCCTCCTTATTTTTTCCATTGTAGCTCAGAGTGCATTTTTGCAAGATATCCCTGAAATTACTATTACTACATTGCAATATTAGATCAATGCAGTGGTAACACACTCCAGATTGTTATGGCATTTGCATCTTGATGCCTTCCATACTGTCTTGTGGAATCTAACCTAATACCATGATTAAAATGCCTTTTCCATTTCTCTAAAGCATGCTGCCTGCTGCCATTACATAAACGTCTGCCTATCTAGGGTTTTATACTGGCACCCATCACTGGTGTATTTGAGAGTTTAATGAAAAGGACCTCCGCTCATTAAAGGGAGATGAACGTTCTTGCCAGAGCCTGGGATTAAATTAGAGTCCGTTAGGTTTCTCTTCTCACTGACATCATTATGAATCAGGAAAAACACTCCATTCAAGTGAGTTACGTTACAGCAGTGTAAAGCCAGGGTGAGTTCAGAATCAAGCCCTTTCATTTTAACACCAGCCTACCTCCGTTTTCTCTGGCAGCTTTTTCATACTCTGCAACTAAACTGCTGAAAATAGCAACCCGCAGCGTAATACATCTCCTTCTCATGGGCAAGCACTGAACTTCAGAAGGAAGAACTTTTCATAAAGGTAGGATGGGAGAGGGGGAAAAAATACCAAAAGGATGGAAAAAAAGAGGAGGCAGTTGAGCTCCCACTGACACTCTGTCATAGTCTTTGAAAGTGGCAGTAAGTACTTTGGTCGCTGCCAAAAAGCAGAGTGGGGATTCAGATACCGTGTGATCTTGGGGTGACTGCAGAAAGAGAAGCAGCAGCCCATCTCTTGTTGAAAGCTTCAGTCTGAGTCCTGCCCTCCGTCACACCCCTCTGAGGACTCAGAAAAGCAAGACGGAGGCACAGGTAGAGGCACCTTTCACACCACCAGATTTTACAACCCTCCTCTCCAAAGGGTTGTACTCACAGTTAGCTGGAGTTGTCATCCTTGCCCCATCATTGAAGGCAGGTACAAGCAGCTGGCAGAGGAGCCTTGATTTTCCAGTGTCCTCAGGGTTGAGAATAATCTTGCCACGAGATTAAATGTCCAGCAAAGCTGTGCCTCAGTAGTCCATGCACAGCATGCACAGACTTAAAAGGGCATTTTGACACCAGCTTAAGAAGTGGGGTGGTTCCCACCACGTTGAGAACAAAGGATGGGAGAAGGAAGCCCTTGATGATAGCCCAATGGGTCTTGAATCCATTTCCCACAAATATGAAGCTACTGTCTTCAGTGGGATCCCACAACACAGGTGGCATTTAACTGCAATGTCTATGTTGGAGGCATAATCCCAAGGTTTCCTGCATCATCAGTGAAAAAAAATAAACACTTTCAAGGGGAAATTTGGGTCTTAGGTGAGAAAAATGGGCTGTTCCAAAGGGATGAGATGAATCTGGGCCAAGGAGAACAAGCCACTTGGGGAACTAAACTGAATTTAAAAGAGTTGTCTAATAAAATATGTCTGTGTTTGGCAACAGATGTTGAAAAAGTCCTTCCAAAGGGTCATACTACAATTTCACACAACAGCACAACAGTGATCCTGTGCCATTTTTCCTTTAAAACTGAAAAGAAAAATTCTGATTTTCTGGATTCCCTCTACAATGTCTCCTGTCTACTCTTCCGACATTATTAAACCTGGTCAGATCCTTTCTTCACTAAGGGCAAATTTCGAGGAGAATTTTCAGTTTGAGGGATGTTTGTACATCTGCTACTTATGGCAGCAGTGCTGGCTCATGAAAACTTGAATTGCTGATTAAACTCCAGCGTGGTTTTCCAAGTGGTGGTTTGTGCTAGAGTATGTGGGAGTGTTCTCCAAGTGTAACAAAATGGAGCAGGGCACTCCCCTGTTTCATAGGTCACCGAACCCTGGAGCAGTACAGAATATACTTAATTTGGTTTATAACAAACTGAAGCACCCGGGCTTACTTGCATATTGATGTTACTCCCAGGCTGGGCAAAGGTGATGAGCTCTGTTCTGTGTGTTAGCATCTCCGTGATATATAGATATTAGTACCAATCTTTCTTGTAGAGACACATGAAAAGCCATGAGATCCAGTGTGAAAAACAGGAGATGTGAAAAAAAAAAAATCATTGCAATGATTATAATTATTTATGACTATTGCCTATAAATGGAAATTAACACAACTGCATAAAATGAACTGATTTCATTAACTAGGTCTGTGAAGTCCGTGTGCAAGCACTGCTATGTCTCTCTTGCAATAAGCAAATTGGTTTTGTTAGTTAGGAGACTTAACAAAGTGTTCTCATAGCCACAGTAATAATAATATAAATGCTAATAATAATAATATAAATGATGATGATGATGATGATGATGATGATGATGATAATAATAATTCAATTGCACCTGAAATTAAGAAAACCCATAACAAACAATCAACCAAATTGTCAGCAAATTCTTCTTACTGATAACCTGGATAACCTGCCCCAGAGGACAGCTGCTGCCTAAAGTCTTAGTGGTGCTACCTTGAGTCTTGTGGTGTCACCTTGAGTCACTATGGGATGTCAATATCTTGTCCTTAGTAATTAAGCATGTAGAAGACAGCAGCTATTCTTGGCATCACCCACAAGGTGCAAGGAAACACTTGGACACTCCAGAAAGTCAAGGGCAGCGCAAGCTTGACAAGTGTTGTAAATTCATTAGGCAGAAGAGGAAACTGAGGCAGAGATGAGTAACGCACTGTAATCACACTGCAAATCCACAGCGTTCAGACCTGCATGTTCTCCAGTACCGGCCCTGACAACACAAGCATCACTCCTCATGCACAGCGGTATTTCCAAGTAAAAGCAAGAGATCAAAAGCAAAAGACAGCCTTTCAGATATTCCATTTCATCTGCAAAGGCAAGCGTAGAAAGATTGAAGTGATTATTTTTTTTCTTCTTACCCATTCGATTAACATATGTTTGTCTGTGTTTCAGTATTTTACCACATATTTATATGAAATCCCTCTGCCTGTTTTTTTGTTTTTGTTTTTTTTTTTCCTTAGCCTCTCACAGGCTTTCACTCATGCTAGACAACCAAGAAACTTGCCCACAGTAACCATTCTCATCCACGCAACCCTGAAGTAGTTCCTACACCTCAGTTGGGTAGCATCTGGGTGCCCTTTGGTTGTCTCCAAGAGGAACAGATGATCCTGCTTTAAACAACCCTCAGATAATCCCCAATCTACTCAATGAATTCAGGAGTGTTAGAAAGCATGTACCACTCGGATCAAAAAGACCCAACTATAACCATGCCACTGCCTTTATTCCCCTTTGGGAAGGTGGAGTGAGTCACAGCAGATGATGCTCGGTTCTTCTGGCTAGCTCTCAGGATTGCGGTTTCCAGTGATAAATTCAGCCCCTGGGCAATTTACTGAGGAATTACATAGTGTGGTATAGGCGTCCTTCCACCAGTATTCAAGCCCCAATATCTGATGAGGTTCAGTGGAGAGCATTCAGATTTGGTTTCTTTTTAATAACACTTACTGAACGTGAACGCCTTTAATAATCCCCAGCAGTCATTAAAAGCTTT
The DNA here is from genome assembly GCF_003259725.1 of Athene cunicularia. Lineage (NCBI taxonomy): Eukaryota > Metazoa > Chordata > Aves > Strigiformes > Strigidae > Athene > Athene cunicularia. The sequence goes on from NW_020799097.1 coordinate 5,448,273, forward strand.
TCATCTTCAAAGTGCTCTACATATGCTAATTAATGCTCACAACCATCCGGTGATGGTATTATTATCCCCATGTGGCAGCAAGGGAAATGGAAGCAGTGAGGTTAAATAATTTGCCTGAGGTCAGAGGGAGCTGATGATGAAGCCACAAGAACGCCTCATCCTCTGCTCCACCACGCATCTTCCTCCTGCAGCACTGTCATCCGGTGCCCAAAGCCCTAGCTCTGTTTTGTCTTATGTGAGCATGGGACAGGTACCAAGAAAGAGATGAAAAATGACATTTTGTTTCGCATCCCCACAGGCACTGGCTGTGTCACTGAGCCTATGTGTGTGCCAGCCTCTGTGCCACATTACTGATGCACAAAAAGCAGCATAGGTTAATTTTCAGGATAGAGTTTCTGCTGCAGCTTTCTATGCCAGCACAGGCCAGAGCCCTCCCTTCATGTCCTCCAGACCTAGCAGCCACAACCTCAGGCATCCCACAGCTCGACCCACCAGCAAATAACCCAAGGCTGCCTCTTTCTAACCACTCTGTGGACATATTGGCTACATCAGTTCTGGTAACTAAAGAGTACAAGGGCCAATTCCCCACCATTGAGAGCAACTGGGACAGTGTGACTGTACCTTTGCTCCAAATCTCAACATCCTAAGTCTCCCAGACGTGGTGACCATATCGAAAACACCTATGGGGAGCAGTGCCTGGCCTGGGCTTACTCCCTGATCATGGCTGGAAGCTGCTGACAGCACTTTTGGCCTGTGCCAAAAGTTTACCAGAGACAATTCCAACTACTTAATGACACAAAAAACAAAGTCACAGTCCTCAGGCCAAGGCTTGATACCATTTGATTTTCTAGTCCAGATTTAGACCCTGTGGCTAACCTACAGCTAGAGCCAACAATGTGGATACCTTGTCCTCAAGAATTTTCAAAGGCAAGCATCACTGTCTCTCAACTCCCACCATATAGCAGAAAGCAAGACTGAGAGTCATGATTTACTCAGGATCACGCAAAAAAAAAGTAGTTAGTGCCAAAATCATGAGCATCGTTTTGGTCCACTGGCTCAAAAATTAATACTTTATTATTTACCCAGCTTTGCCTTTCCAAAACATAGATACCTGACCATTAACCTAAGCACACTAGCTTGTTTCACAGCCAGCCCCTTCATGGTGGGTTCAGCTGCCAAGGATTCACTTTTAGCCCACATGATTAGGAACTGATGAACTTCTCGTTCTATTCTCTACCCATTCAAATAAACACTGAGCTGTGTTTTATTTTTAAAATAAACAAAGGCAGGCTGTAGGAATGGCTCTAATTCTGTTCTTGGCTGATCTGTCACTCGTAGAAGGTTGTACTACGCTTATGGGAAGAAATGACTTATTACTATCAGAATAATAAACTCCTTCCTTTTATGCTTCAAATCAAACTGCAATCTGGTCTGTGCAGAACACATTTCCCACTCCTCCTCCTCATTCTCTTCTTCCTCTACCATGGGCTTCAAACACAGAATCCAGATGCAAGCTATTTTTCCCCCAGCCGAAGGATCTGACTTTTTGGCAAGCTGTGCAAGCTGTTGTGTGGGTGGTTTAAAACTTCCCTCTGGGCCTGTCATGTGGTTAGGGCTGTCTGGGTTGCTCTGAACTTCTGGACATCATTTTCCTTTGACTCACCTTTTATTCCAGCAGAAGCTGGGACCAACTGTGCCTCACAAACGGGACTGCACAGAATTGCACTTTGGAGCCAGGACTTTGACACTTTTTTTCACTCATGTTAAGTCCTTTGGCTGGGTTTACTAGGCAATGTTGTCAGAAGGCAATCCCTGCAAATAGCTGTCTCCCTGCCTTTGCTTTGAGCCACTTCCTACTCATTTTCTGAGCAGCTATTCCATGAAAATTCATGCTCTGTCATGTGTTACTAGTTAAATCAGCAGCAAAGTCTATTCTGAGTCTATCAGGAAGACCTAATCCCAGCCATCGGGGTTGCAGCACTGTCTTTCCTTTGCTGCCAGGCTGCCTTTCTTTAGAAGCATCTTGTGCTTCTGCATCTTGAAACATATGGAGATATGGCCTCAGTGTCTCCAGAGCACCATGAGTCAGATAACCATGCCAGAAATTTTCCCTTTTTTTTTTTTTTTTTTTTTTTTTTTAATTTAAATGAGAATAGTGTTTTGCCTCTTCCTGGTGAAGAGAAGATAAAACTCTAGTAAAGCAGCCACATCTGCCTGAGTCTGCAAGCAGTGCGCTCCAAGTTGAGCAAACCATCCCATTCATCTCATCTGGACTCCATTTAAGGCTGGCAAGCCAAAACACTGGATAGATCCCCATCAATATCACTTCATGAAAGACCTCTGAGTGCATATTGTGTGTATGGATTCCTTAGCTGCTGCCTTCCCTATCACAGCTTTACAGACAAGCTCTACAAAACAATCTCTCTACACTCAGGGTCATCTCCTTTTTAAGTTTAATGGTTTCTGAAATTGGAAGAGTTTATTTCTGTGTGAGTAACGATTGCTGTTTCCCAAATAAAAGCCACTGGATAAGCCGGGAGTGCAGCGATAGGATGAATGAGTGGCACTTCCCAAGGAGGGTGCCCTGCACCCTGTGACAGGGATGGGAATTGTGATCCAACACAGGGCTGCAAGTGCTGATACATTTACTATATATAATGGATCACTGACTCAGCAGTGAGAGAATTACAGGAAGATAAAACTAGGCACAGACTGTGTTGTGCAAAATACCTCTTTCCTACAATGTCCTGCCTCTAGACCCTCACAAACCTCTTCAGAAGTAAGCACAGGCTCTTTTGAGGGCACTCCAAGCCCTCAATTGTTTTTGGTCCTAAATGATCAGAGCTGGTCCTTGTGGTGCTTTCTGTGAGGAAAAGACTTGGCTTAAAACCTTAAAACCAGAACCACAAGTGTTATATACCACCAAGGGAGCAACATCATCTACCTGAACCTACAAGCAGCATGTTTGGATAGGGTGTCTAATCCACACATTTGAAATTCATTAAGTACAATCTTGCTTGGCAGCCTCACAAAAGCGCTTAAAAGAGTCACCATAAATATGACAATAGTAAAATTTTTAATTCCTTGAAACGGATTAGTCCCTTCATATGGAGACAGCTATTTTCTAAGAGGCTGACAACAAGCACTACAGAAATGAAAGAATCAAATTTACCAGATCACATGGTTATTATAACATAAAGAAACATTGTAAATACTGGCAAGCAGGCCATGACAAGTTACTCCTGTAACATGCAAGAGCAGGAAAAGTTGTTATGCTTTGGAGTATCTCAGAAATCATGGAGGTCAACTCAGGACATGAAATACAGAAATCAGGAGCTTCAGCTCAAGTCATGTTCAAGTGAAGTAGATAACAAACCTCCAATCTTTGCCCAGGGCTACATAACCAGTGCCAAAACAATTTCTTAGAGCTCTGCAAATGTTTTGATTAACTACCTCTGGTCTTCAAAAAAAATACACTGGTGTCTACTCTGCTTATCCTTTAGCTTTGCACTTCCAGGAAGGAGGTTCTTCCCAGGGTATTTTTACGCAGTTCAGAGCAAGGTGGGCTTCCAAGGGGATTTTTATTTCACTAAAGAGGCTTGCATGGTTTGGAGAACATTCAAAATCACACCTGTATGTTAGGATTCCACTGCTGGGTGTCCAGTGCTTGTTGCTACTGATTGCATGGTTTTGCTATAAGAACCCAGGTCAAAGTTTTCAGAAATATGTTGCTCAACGGGGATCCTGGGTTTGGCTAAGCGCACAGCCATTCCCTTCATATCAGTATGACTTGATAGATTGTGAACGCTTATTTCAGTGCCTTGTTTTGGATTTAGAAGCTTAACTGGAGGCATTCAGGTTTGAAATCTGGCCTCAGCTCCCTCAGTACTTCCATTTCATCACCTATAAAATGGAGGATACTATTTCCCTACAGGTGTTTTATAGGGCTTAACTCATTCATGCGTGCAAAGTGTTGAGATACTTGAATGAGCAGCACCATACCAGAACAATGTCTTATTTTGTGAACGTAACCTCCAAAACTTTTCACACCCTCTTAGGCCTTCCAATACTTCCTGCTTCCCACCAGGCTGGGACAACTCCTTTCAGGACACTTTTGTGCCCTATCCTGGCTGTGGAAACAGCAGGTGGTGAAAGGAACAAAAATGAATAGAGGTGGGAGGAAAAGTTATCCAAATATAGTGGAACCTCAGAAAAAGTTTCAGCTAGGGGTGGAACAAGATTTCAGAGGGGGTTTCTGTTTGTTTGTTTGTTGTTTTTTTTTCCCCCTCCTCAAAGCTGTTTACCCGTTCCCACTGACAGCAGCGACATCTCATTCCCGGTTGACCGTGACACTTTACAACATGCTTTGGAGAGAGGCATGCTGCATGAAGAGTCATCAGGGACTGTCACCACATCTCAGAACATGGGGGAAGAGGGGCTGCAGAGCTGCTGACATGATTTTTGTGCCTCTGCTCCCTCACGGAGGCACTGGGGGAAAGAGGGAGGTAGCAGCTGAGGCCCTCCTGCCACAAGTCTCTCTGGCTGTTTTAAAGCTGTGGAGGGCTTAACTAGCCAAGGGACAGATGAGGAATCTGAAAGGCACAAATGTGGTTTCAATACAGTTTGTCCTTTCTGCTTGTCTTGCACTGAATGCTTCTGGGGCACAACAGCAGCATGCCCCTAACACCTCCCATCACCCTGACAACTTCTGTTCCTTCTCCCTGCTCAAACAATGTACGAGCAAGTCCAGAGCAGGAGACAGTGAGTGAATATAAGTACTTTCCCTCACCCCCCTTTCCAGCCCTGACATAATAACAAACAGCTCTCCAAAAAGCACTTAAATTTACGAACAGTTTATAAATTCACAGACGTTGATTTATAGATGTTGGCTTGACCCAGTATTAGACACTTCGGTTTCTTTTCTTTTTTCAAAGTGCTGCTGTTATGGCTTGGGTTCTGAGTGCCGTCACACACCAAAAACAGCCTCCAGGTCCTCCCTGCAGGCTTCACTTTGCCCGCAAGGACGGGCTGGAGCTGGGGCTGGGCTCCCACTCTTCAAGGGGTGGCTCTTCCCCTTGCTCAGCAGGACGGCTTCCAGCTGGTTAGCGAGCCGTGATGACAGGCTTTCTAGGCAGCTTCATTTCAGCTTCCTTGTCTGCAGGAATGGTGGCTGCAACATGGGGCTTGAGGAGGAGTCCATGCCTGTGTGTGTGGTATTCCTTGCCTACAAGCCCCCAGTAGAAGTACTGAATTAACCAGGAAAAAAAAAAAAACACAAAAAAACAAAAAAACACACACACAAAAAAAAACCAAACCCACCAAAACCCAACCAAATCCCCAAACCCTGACTGGAGGCAGCATTAATTGGCTAAAAGAAATACAAATGAGCAAATTTGAACTCCAGAAATGTCAAAACTCCACCCCGAAAAATTGTGGAGTTGATGTGTCCAGGCTTGTCATCCTATGGCCACCCAGCATGAACAGAAAACCCCACACGCAAACCATGCCAGCAGGTGAGCTGAGGGTTAGGGATAACTGCTTTCCACCTCACGGAACATCACGGTTGTGTCTGGCTTGGAAATCCCAAATTTTTGGTAACGTTCAGATCTGTGGGGTTTGATGGGAGCCATGAGAACCTGGCTGGGGGATTGCACATGTAGAAAGGCAACTACAACCTATTCTTCCCCGCCCACGCCACATACATACGTACACACAAATAAAAGGTATATTATCGACCAATAGCTTCCATTTGCTCTTTTTATGCCTCTGGGCAAGTCACCCAAGTTTCTTCAGCTGTGAAATAAATAAATGATGGTTCAGTTTGCATCCTGATCTCAAAGCTACTGAACTAGTAGACAGAATTACCCTCTTTGGAGAGAAGGCACTGGGCTTGAAGGAAATCCTGATACTGAATAAACAGTCTGCTAGAGTCAGGCAAAGCAATGGTGTCATATAAATAGACATTTGCTAAAGCAATGTCCCAGTGATGACTGGGTGTACGAGACATCCGTTCATGCCTCCTACTAGTGAGTCTCTTTTCTAAAGCTGCATCAGCAGTCAGCAGAAGACACATAGAGTAAGGACACTAATAACTTTGCAGGCAGGCTATGTAGTCTCTTGCTTGGGGTCTGCCATTTTATCCTGCTCCTTACAGTATCTCAAGCTGGTCACCTTGATAAACATCCCCTCATTCACCCACCAACAGACACTTTGCCTCCAGGAGGAAAATCTGGTGGTCACTTGGATAGGTAGTGCTGTACCATCTCATACCTTTATCTTTGGGTATGGGGTCTACGTTACTTTATTTTGATTTTATTCTCATACAGGTTTTCTACAAAAGTGAGAGAGAATATGGCTTCACTAAGGTCAAATCGTGCCTGACAAATCTGGTGGCCAGCTACAACAGGTTTAGAGTGTTGGTGGATAAGGGAGGAGCAACTGATATCACCTACCTGGACTTGTGCAAAGTATTTGGCACTGTCTCACATGATATCCTTGTCTCTAAATTGAAGAGACGTGGATTTGATGGATGGACCACTCGGTGGATAACAAATTGGCTGGATGGTCACACTCATGAAGTTGTGGTCAACGGGTCAATATCTAAGGGGGGAACCGTGATGAGTGGTGTTCCTCAGGGACTGGTGTTGGGACTGGCACTGTTTAACATCTTTGCTGGTGACATGGACAGTGGGATTGAGTGCACCCTCAGAAAGTTCACCCATGACACCAAGCTGTGTGCTGTGGTCAACACACCGGAGGGAAGGGATGTGCCATCCAGAGGGACCATGACAGGCTGAAGAGGTGAGCCTGTGCACACCTTATGAAGCTCAAAAAAGCCAAGTGCAAGGTCCTGCACATGGGTCAGGGCAATCTCAAGCATAAACACAGGCTGAGCAGAGAATGGATTGAGAGCAGCTCTGAGGAGAAGGACTTGCAGGTGTTGGTTGACAAGAAGCTCAACATGACCTGACAATGTGCACTTATAGTCCAGAAAATCAACTGTATCCTGGCTTGTGTCAAAAGAAGCATGACCAGGAGGTTGAGGGAGATGATTCTCCCCCTCTACTCTGCTCTCATAAGACCCTACCTGAAGTAATGCGTTCAGCTCTGGAACACCCAACATAAGGACATGGACCTGTTGGAGTGGGTCCAGAGGAGGCTACAAAGATGATCAAGGGACTGTGCCACCTCCCTTGTGAGGACAGGCTGAGAGAGTTGGGGTGGTTCAGCCTAGAGAAGAGAAGGTTTTGGAGAGACCTTATAGCAGCCTTTCAGTACCTGAAGGGAGACTACAAGGAAGCTGGAGAGAGACTTTGCACAAGGGCATGTAGTGATAAGGCAAAGGGTAATGGCTTTAAACTGACAGAGGGTAGATTTAGATTAGATGTAAGGAAGAAATTCTTCCCTGTGAGGGTGGTGATGCCCTGGCACAGGTTGCCCAGAGGAGCTGTGGCTGCCCCCTCCCTGGAAGGGTTCAAGGCCAGGTTGGACGGGGCTTTGGACAGCTTGGTCTACTGGAAGGTGTCCCTGCCCATGGCAGGGAAGTTGGAACTAGATGATCTTTAAGGTCACTTCCAACCCCAAATATTCTATGATTCTACAACTTTCACTAATAATAATTATACTAAATTTATAAAAGCCTAGGGTTCGCTATCAAAATGTAATTTTACCATTAAAAATAAGAAACCAGTCTAAGTTCTTTGAGAACTGCACGTATCTTTTAGAAATGGAAAGAAAGTAAGAACTCTTTTTTTGTTTCATTTTTAATGAAATGAAAGATCAGTTCTCATCAGCTCTTCTTAGGAACACTTTTTTCCTTGAGAAAAAAAGTACTGGAGAAACTGAACACTTCAGAACATTTGCTAAGTTGGTCTTGTACATGCGTGAGTTGTTTGCAAGTAATTCCGCCTCTGTCCGCCTCTGCATAGCCCTTCTCCACTGGTAATCCAGCCCTATCTGTGTTGTAAAAACAGTCTGTCATCAGGCTGTGGTTTTGTAACCGTTAACAAACTAGAGAGTAGGCACCAGCCACCCAATGCATTTTAACTTGTGATTTAATACAGGATCTGAACTCCAGGCCACAGTTTCCTCAAGAATCAACAGGTCTGAAACCTTCACGTTCATGGGCTTTGCCAACCAGAGTTTAAATCAAATATCATCCAACCCACCTCAGGAACTGGATGATGGATCTGTGGCCAAGACAACGGACTGGGATCCAAGAGACCTGAAGGTTAAATCCAAATGTGTTGGCTCCTTCCGACTAAATTTTAGACCTGCTTGAACCCTGAGGAAACCACCCATTGGGAAGCCCAGTCCTGCCTTAACATTTATTCAGTGTAGGGAAGACGGTGGATTCCCTAATGGAGCAGTACCAAGTTCAATGCTCTCCGGAGATCCAGCAGACCCACAGCAAAGAGGCGCGGTCACCAGCAGGCAGGGGCAGAGAGGCTCACCCCAACGCTTATTCAGGTGGTGTGCACCCATGTGCCTTCCAGAAGGAAAAAAATAAAAAATCCTTGTGAAAAAGTGCACGTAAAATATATTACAGCAGCCCCCAATCCTAATTGAAATAACTCAGCTCTTCTTTTCGTATGTGCCTGTGTTTAAAGAGAAACCTGAAAGGCACAAGTTCACATTATGGACTAATAGCCTGGAAAATTTCAGTTTAAAAAACAAAGCTGGCTTTGAGTTACACAGGAGAGGCCTGAAAAAAGCATCTGAAACCACTAACTTCTATTTTTTCCTGCACTTTTTACAACATAATATGGCTGAACAGGTTTTATTTTATTTTATTTTATTTTATTTTATTTTATTTTATTTTATTTTATTTTATTTTATTTTATTTTATTTTATTTTATTTTATTTTATTTTATTTTATTTTATTTTATTTTATTTTATAAACTTTCTTTAAAAAAATAATCAACACAAAAATCCTCTCTCTTGCCTTCATGTGCCAAGTTTCAGCCCAGGGCAAATTTTTTACAGCTGAATTATACACCCTGAAAAATAAGGGGCTTATAATGACAACATTGAGAGTCCCCTAACTATAGTGGTATGAATGGGGAGGGAGGTATAATAAGAATGGTCCATAGTGTGCAGCAGCAGCAATAAGTGAAGGAGCCCTTACTCAGCATGAGGAATTCTATATATCTTGGAAGGCTTTCATGAACCTAAACATTATTGCTAAGAAAGGAATAAACAGTTTGAACTGCTGTTGCCATTCATCCAGTGCTCACACACTGAGGAATACACAGAGTTGTTCTCTCAAAGCCGGAGTGAAATATTCCAGACATAACTCTTTCTTACTTTGGGGCTGGAGAGGATTTTGAGCCACTGTTTGAAGGCAAGCTGGAGAAACACTCTTGCTCTGAGACAAGTCTTTTTTTTTATAGCAACGATGATAATTGACTGTGTGCCTACTGCTCTCAGAGCTGAGCTCGCGTTCGCCAACGTGAGCGGCGTTGGCCAAGGACACAAAGGATCATTATTGGCTGGGGGTGGTATCTGTAGGTGAAGTGAAACTGGAATAAGTAGTTTAACAAAATGACTGCTTGCTCAGGGTGATTCAGTCTTGAAGGTGGACCAAATCTGGCGGCCCAGAATAGGTACGGAAAGGCGCCATTAAAGCTGCTATTTCTAAAATCAGGTAATCCAGCAAATTGAAGGCAGAAATGGGATTTAGGCAGATGGGGGAACCAGGGTGCCTATGACATCAGAGCCTGGACATCTCCTTACCAACTGAGATCAAGAGTCAAAATTTCCACAGGGGGCAAATCCCTTCTCTGTGCTGTCATTTTCCCTTCTCTCCCCCCAAATACGTCAGGTCAATCAAAGCATTGGGCTTCTGTCATTCCATAAATCTTTCATTTTCATTTCAGCACATCTGTGTATGAACAGGTACACATAACCACACTTACAAACAGCTGTACCTACACATATCTATATGTTACGCATCTCTCTATTGTATTTTTATTTTCTATTACTTCACATTTACTATGTGAAGTATCATGTCAACATTAATAATACAAATTTTCCATTTTCTGAAAGGAAAATTCAGCTGAAAATTTTTCAAGCAGCTCTGTGACCCTGGTCCTATTTAACCAAAGGACATGACTTTCGTACATGATTCTCATCTGAAAGTGCGTATCTAAAAAGGGTCGGAGGAATCATATCTTAAAAATGCACATCTATTGCAACTGATTTCCCAAGAGTCTATGCAATACTAGCTCAGCTCTACGTGTCTACTTTTTAACCACTTGACATTAAATATGAAAATTTCCACTCCAAAATGCCCTTCTATAATGCCTATAACCCGGCACTGCTGCTAGCTTTCCTTCCTCCCTGATTAAAAGCCACAATTATCAGTAATTGCTGGATCAAAGGACTGATCTGGATTTCACAATATTTTCATACCAGTACAATACAATTTCAGAGTTGTAAAGGCTGCAACGGAGGTTGAACTTGCGTCTGTTAGCACAGAAATTAAGATTACATCAATCTTCAACCTCTTTACCATACTTCTTTCTGTATTACTTAATGAACCGTTTCTTGTTTTAATTACTTCTGCTGTAAATCAAGCTCATGAGCACAAATTGAACTTGCAAATAAGAATTTTAACAGAGAAAGTAGTTCATAGTCTTAAATTCACTCTACTCAAGTAAACCCAGTCTTTAATCTCTGGAACCCATCTTGGACAAACGTTTCTAGAGTACGTGTCAAGTTTCTGGCAGTAAATTTGGAATAACAAACAAAAACCTCAGGTGAAGAAACTTTCTAAGTCCCAAAACTGCATGAGTTACAAAGTTAATGTTATTAAGAAGAATTCCTGAGCATGATATTTTTTCCATACCTGTGAAAGGACTAAAGTCTAATGAGTTTGCAAAACATTTGGACATGGAAATTAGTAAAAATTACGCATGTGAATAATCCTAAAAGTAATTTCCTTGAAAGTGCAGTGAAAGAGTAGCCAAGTATTTCATTCTTAATTTTGACACTTAATAAGACACTGGAAACCTAAAAAACAACACACCTCTCTTGAAAGTCTTGGGGTTTACTTTGTGTCTTGTATCTCCCCACAAGACTGTTAAAAGAAAACAAGACTAGAGGGGGGGAAAAAGGACTTTTTATGCACTATCAAGGTGTCTTCCTTCTTATTTCATATAAGCAAGTACCTTCTTTTTTTCATACAGCAACAGGGAGAGGTATACATATGGCATTATAGTCCACTGTAAAGTTATTTTGGTATAAAATATTTCGTATTTGTGTAGTAACCAGAAGATATGTGGCTATGAAATTATGCAATAACACTGAAAGTCTGATCTTGTAAAATTATACTGTATCGCTGATCTTCAAAATACTGGGAACTTTTAGTGGTAGAAATTCTGGGTTGAAATTTATGTTTTTAATCAAAAATCTGGGGATTTACCTTCTAAATTAAGTTGAGGGGCGACATCTGCTTTGACAAGGTTATATACAAAGCAAAACCATTTTCAAATCTTTTCAGTGAGGCCAAAATATTTTGCCTGAATGCCTGAAAAAATGTAAGAAGATATTTCGTAAGGGAAGGGAACATTTTGAATGAAAACCTGAAAAATTTTTAGAAAAGTGTGGTGAACAGTACGCTGTCATGTAAAGACAAATATCTTCCTGGAAGCACAAGTGAAGCCCTCCGCTGGCCACAGGGACAGTTGGGCTGCAAAGAGACTCCAAGTCTGCAGGGCAAGAGCTGCCCAAAACTTCTCACAGCTTTCTCTATATAACTTTGTGTTGCGGTATATCAAGTCCCTACTGCAATAATTTCCGAAAGCTGGTGCCCAGGTCAAACTGTCCATCTTCCCCAGACCTCCCTGAGTGACAGGTATCCTCTAACCAGCCTCCAGAAAGAGACCCAGTAGATCAAAGTCAATTTTCATTCATCCGGAGCAATAAAATGGAAAAGGGAGGTTAAAGAGAGGTAACTGAGTGTGTCAACAATGAAAAGTCATTTTGCTAAAAGTTGTTCATCAGGCCTTTGTGTCAAAAACACTGTCATTTTGGTTGTCTACCTTGTCCTGCTTTTCATATGGTGCTGAACATGCAATAGCTAAAAATCATGTCTCCTCCAAGCCACCACAAGCTAAGCACCCAAAGTCACTGATCTTTTTTCACAGTCTTGGCCTCATTTCGCAGCAGTGCATGTTCACAGTAGCTCACAGGAATTACTCAGTTTCATTCATCTCCTTTTCTTTACATAAGGACTTTGACTAATCTCCTTCCTCTCCTTCACAAGAAAAGTGATTTTCCTAATGACACGGGCTAGACACATGAGAGATTGTCAGGACGCACAGTACATGTTTTCTTTAAGTGAGCTTTTTATTTGTTATTTTAAGGTTATTTCCAGATCCCTGACACTTATTCCAAAAACTCAGGTAACCAAGACGGAGCTCAGAAACTGAAATTATTCTTAGACTAATCAGCCAGTGATCTAAATCCACAACACTAATCTCATAATTTGGCATCACAAAGTGTAACCTGTCACATCTGGATAAGGTATTCCATGTTAGCAGCCTTATTTAGCTCTGCTGTTTTCCATTGGTTTACTCTGGGAAGTAAAGCACTCAGACTGTTTTATTTTGAGCTCACATCAGTGAGACCTACTTGGATGAAGAGGGGAATAATATATCATTCAATGAGATAGTGCTGAAGCCATAGTTACCCTAAGAGCACACAGCTTCATACTGTTTTGTAGCTTCATACTATTTTGTAGGATTTTGTAGACTACACTTGTCTCTTACAACTTCTTACACCCTACAGTGAGGTGTTAAAAGACATGACTAGTATCCAACAACCTCTGTTGGGTTCTCAGGTTCAGCCGAGCTTTGCATGATGCTGTCACCGGTGGGCTCCCACGGCAGAAGAAAGGAAGCTGCTTCTTTTTGATTGCACCAACCCAACACCTTAAAAGAAACCCCTTTATACCACCCACTCCGTTCTTTCAACATATAATCTCGAGGGAAAGCATTTATTACTATTATTGTTACCGTTACAGTAGAGCAAGAAGGCTGTGCCCAGACCAGGTCCCAGTTGTGCTAAGTGCTGTGAAACAAACACGTGGTGCGTTCATGCTCTAGGCAGCATCAGAGACAAAGGCAATATTATTAGCATGCCCATGAACTGAGGCACACTAAGATTATCCAACTTGCCCAAGGTCACGCAGGAAGTAAGTGGCAGAGCTGGAAATTGAACCCAGATTTCTTGAATTGCAGGCCAGGATTTTAACCACAAGGCCATCTTTCGTCTCTCTATTTTTTTCCCCTTCGATCTTTCTATTTTAGCACACTTTTGGAAAAAAAAAAAAAAAATTACTCTTAAAAATCCATTCGGCAATACTTTAGGTATGCTGTGGCCTCCACAACCGTATTTAGCACAATTATAGGCTAAAAGGAACGCTTGCAAATTATGTGCAAATAGATATGTCTTTATGTAAATCCAAGTTCTTGGAACATAAATCTACAGCCAAAAAAATACAAAGGCTTAAGCCAGGGAGGAATTAAGCTCCAAATTTTTTTCCTCTTCGAAGGCTGGTAACTGAGGTACAACACTCCCCAGTTAAAGAAAGGAGAATACAGACTAGATGCCTGGGGACTAGTTATGCCAGCTCTAATAAACCTATGATTTCGCCTATAGAAATGCTAAGGCAACAGACACTTAGCCATTGTTTTAGAGGATTCTGTCGCATACATGACTGTTTTTATATATGTGCGTAATTTCTAAACCAGTTCCTGTACCCTAAATTCAAGAATCCTGAAAACCAGGCAACTTTCTGATAGTGTACAGCCCCACAGTCAATACAGGAACCTGAGCATAGGAGTGTGATTTGGTGTTTGGCTAGGTATGCTCTACAAGTTCAAGCATCTGGGGAGACGGTCCTGAAATAAATATGCAGGAAGAGCAAGGCTCCTCTCTCCCAGGTGTGCCAAATGCCTGGTCACTCCCAGACGTGGCAAATATGGCAGCTTCTTCACCGCTGTAATCCCAGGCACAGACCAGGAGACAAGCTACCACGTTGCTCAACACAAATGCAAGAAGCGGAGCCAGATAAATTTTATTCACCAGGGTACACAAACATCATTTCTAATTCCCATGGCAAGGATGTGATAGCTCACATGAGACAAAAGAGAGTTGGGTTTTGTGCTCCTGCTGCCAAGGGCAGAGTGCTCACTCTGAGTGGCACACTCAGCTCACGGCTGTGCCTTGGCTGCAGTCCTGCCTTGCATCTGCAGCTCTGAGTACCACACCAGCTTTGTGTAGGCAGTTGTTTACCAAGTTAAATTTAAGCACAGCACCCTATTTTTTTTTTTTTTCCCTCAAGAAAAGTCTTACATGTTTTTTTCATGAACTTGATCAAATAGGTTTGGTTAAAATAGTGTAACACCTCTTCGCCTTTCCTCCTCCAGAATTGAAGAGGGAATGAACTTCTTTATATGGATACATTGTACTATTGTACATAATACGGCAAGAAGAATATGAATCCACACAATTTTTCTATAAGAATAAAACTAGGCAAACTGTTCTGGGATGTAGACTCATTTATATTTATATAAATGTATTTATTATATATTATATATTTATAGCTAGAGACCCAAACAGTAAATGGATCTGTTCTAGTTTGGAGTTTAAAGGGCACTGAGTAGGCATATCCATATTATTCTGATGTTTTAGTCTTTCAAACAGGACAGCCACATCCAAACTACATATCAGGAACAGTCTCTGGTTTGTGCAAACTTCAGGAGGTGTTAGGTACCACCTGCAGATGCCGGGGACCGCACCTGAGTCTCTGTGCCCAAATCTCTGTTTCAGCAATATTAGATTTACTAGCTAGAAAGGGAAGTTCTCCAAGACTACATTTAAATTCAATGTCTTCTACTCAGAATCCTCAAGCTTTGAGTCCAAAGGCTGGGACCCTTCGTCCAAATGCTGGCGACCTTCAGCCTCTGAGAATGGTTTCATTAATTTGTCTAAAAAGAGCTGGGAATGCTTGAGGTGGCAACAGGGGCAACAGGGGAAGAGGGAAACCATTAAATTAAATAGGGTATCTAGTAGGTAGAAGACAAAGATGGAGGGGCCAATAGCTCATCCCCTGCCCAGGGCACTTTTAATGATAAACCTATACTTGAATATATATATGATTTTCTGGAGCATGAACAGAGGATCAGTCTGGTTGGGAGCTGGGGGCAATTTTATTTCAGGATCACTTGCTGGGGCCAACATCAGTGGGACCGAAGGATCAGCACCCACATATGCTATGGAGTAACTACACTATTACCAGCTTTCCTGGTTACACAGCCAGTTCAACTGAGCATCATGAACCTTGTTGCTGAAAGGAGAAGCAGATGCTGTTCTGTGCATGTTGAACTGGGCACCTGCAAAAGGGACCGTGTAAGAAATATCCAGTTCTCCTCACAGCGGGCATCGCTCAGGAACAGCACCAGTAGCTTTAGCAGAGCAATCCAACCCCATAACATGGTAACCATTGGCAGTACTTGGCCTCTGTGTGAACACAGGCAAAGGCTCTGGAGTTTAATTTCAGACTAATCTGGCAGCAGGCAGGAGCACCAGAAGTGCTGGCTCAGCACTTCCACCAGGACTGTCGCAGCTCCCTATAACTCATTCCTTCTGGGCTCTTTTTTAAAGTGTCATCTGGGACTGTGCTGCTAAGCTGTCCTTCGAACAACATCACTGTTAATAATAATAACAATATTCAGGTCTTACATAGTATTTTTCACCTTTAGATCTTGAAGTGATTTACTATGGAAGGCTTTGGAGGGCTTTAAGAACAGATTATACAGACATCTGTCAGGAATAAACCAGATTTCCTGACCCTGCCACAAAGCAGGGGAATAGTTCGATGCTCTTTCTAGCATAGAATTTCTATGATTACCCTGATTTTGTAGAGACAACTTTGGCTCATGGAGTAGCAAGATGACCTCAGTGGATCACACAACCACTGCTTTGAAGACCCCGTGGCAGCCCAAGATGTTATAAATGGTAAAAGAAAAAAATTGAAGCTCCCCCCATCCTAACACTGTAACTAGTAGTTGTGGGTGGTCTCTGTGGAAATGCACCAATATACCTCAGATTGGCTAATAATAAAAAAGATAACATTTTCAATGGTAGGAAGCCGTATGTTGCTCAGAAGCCTTGAAGAAGGCCATATGTTAATAGCAAAGGTAAAATTCATCCTTCAAGATGGGGATGAGTAGCCGTCCATCTCCCTCCACTGACAAAGGGGAGCTGGAGCAAGTAACTAGACTAGACACTTGACTTTTTTGTTGCTGCTGTTAGAAGAGAGAGACAATGCAGCTAGCCTGGAAAGAGAGAGCAGGATATTCGCATGGTTTCTTTGCAGGAAGAGAGCTCCCATGAGCACCCACACATCTCAAAGAGCTTGTTTCATAGTCAGGCTTAAATGCCTCTGAAACAGCACTTTGTCTGCAGCCTCATAAACACCACTGTCTGCTGTCACAGAAATTAATTAGCAAAAGTGTTTAAAAAAATTCCCCGTGGCAACGTCAGAGGAGGGAGTGTGACAGCAGCCTACCCATTGTTTGTGATGGTTTTGTCACAGTGACACCTGATGGTCTTCAGCTGCAGCTGGGATAAAAGACCCAGATCTCAGCTCACTCCAGAAAACCATACCTTCCAGGTGGGGGCAGCTGGTCTGACCTTCAGCTGCTCAGAAAGGCCCTCAGGGATTCCCTAAATGAGTTAAGAAGCCAGTATCAGATTTTAAGGCTTATAATATTCTGTTGCAGTTTTGCTTCTCTCTTTTTTTTTTTTTTTTTTTCTGTAACCAAGAACTTAACTCTTTTGCTTAACTCCAACAAAACTTTGGTTTAAGTTTGTCTGGTGTGTAAAGTGGTCTCAAGTACATGACACAGCCACTGACCCTCCTCAGGAGCAAGAGATCCAAGCACATTGGAGGTGCAGACCCGCCCTGTGGAGTGCAATATCTGCAGTGCAATACATACTTAATGGCCCACAGGGACTGGAATTTCTTTGCAAACATCAGTCTAAGAAGCAAAATCAGCAAGTGCCAAGAAAAAGAGAAGCCATCCTCAAGCCAGGCACGACCTCATGTTATTTTGCAAGGGACACAGAAAAGTGAAGAAAAAAATGAGAACATTCTGAACCACAGGAATAAACTCCTCATTGTCACAGTTCACAGTTGGAGTTTAGTCATCATAAATGCACTTTCATACCTGTATTCATTGAGCAGCACCTTACAGGCCCTGGGGACAAACAGCAGCACAGACCTTAGCTGAATGGCTGCTCCATGTAGATGCCACAACTTTGAGAATCATTTTATGAAATGGAAATTAATATTTAAATTTTTTTTTAACCTTATGAGTATTTTTGTTAACTTTTAAATTTTCTTTTGAACTTTTTATGCTTTTTTTTTTTTCTTGTTTTCTCATTAAAGGAAATATAAAACCTAGACACATAAAGCTATTCTGTTCTGCAGACTCTTCTAGTTTTGGCAAAGTTTATGGTAAAAATGTTCAGTGCTCGGTAGATATTTGGTTTGGTGCTTTTTTTTTTTTTTTTTTTTTTTTTTTTTTCATTTTTTTCCATCAAAAATCTTCATTTGTGACAAAGCCCACCTTTTGTGGAAACCATGTTTTGGTGGAAAGTTTTGACCACCTGTGGAAATGTGAACAGCATGTAACTTAGGAGTCAGATGAAGATAAGTTCAATGGACTGATATTTAGTTTCTCGTGTTTCAGAATGAGGCAGGGATCCAGGTTCCACCATGCCAGCACGGCCGCAGAGTTGGATGCTTATCAAAGCGGTTGCCTTCAGGGTTTTCACGAGATCAGTTCTGAGAGCTCCACATCTTTGGAGGGAGTATCAAGGCCACAGGAATAGCCTCATTTCAGCATCAATCCCAAGGAAAACCAGGAATATGAAGGGATTTAAGAATTTTAAGAAACAGCAAACACAAAACTAGTCCAAATTTTCCCCATAGACATAGGAAAAAGATGTTCAGGAATAGTTTAAAGTTTTCTAACAGTTTTTTTTTAAAAAAAAAAAAAAATCCACGTGAAGTTGTTTGCTCATCAACCTGAATACAAAAGGGCAAGTTCTTCCCATTCCATGAAGCTATTCTTGGCCACTGTGAGCTAAAAAGCAGGGAGGGCAGTTTAAAGGGGGCAAATACAATTAATGTTCCCGCTTTTGCCATATTTCTGGGCCCAGGGGACAAATCAGGAAACTTTATGTCAGCAGGAATGTGAACAATAAAGGCAAAGTGGGTTGCATGTTAGAAAACCATTTCACTCCCTTTTTATATTTTTTTATTTTATTTTTTTGCCCAGCAGTATGATGTGTTAACAATTTTGTTGGTTTAACAGTTCACACTTCCAGCACATTTATCCATTGGCACATGGGGGTTTTATGCATTTAACAGTTTTCTTCATTAAAGTGGGTTCCACTGTGTCTTAAAAATTGTTTTCCTTAGACTGCGTGTTTGTTATTTTATATGGTGTGACTGAAAAGCGGGCCAAAATTTTGGCCTTGGAAAATGCAGACTGCAGAGAGGAGCCCAGTGCAGGCAGCAGGATTAGCCTCCCTCAAAGCCGAGCACACATTCTTGTAAGACTGCTGATTGCACTTTGAAGCTTTCTCCCCTAATTGCTGGGAGATTCTTAATTTGTCCTGAGCTTGGGAAAACGAATCGCAGATGTACACGCTGCAATCAAAACCCTCCCTGCACAGGATTTTTGCATGCTGTCGTTGAGAGTGCCTTTACCCCCTTCCACAGTGCCCTCAAACCACCTGTTTTTTTTTAAAAAAAAACCAACCAAACAAACAAACACAAAACAAACCAAAACAGTGCCAGCATTTAATTTTTTTAAAATCTTATTTTGAAGGGAAAGCAGTGGATGGGGGAAGGGAGAGGGCGGCTGTTATTTCTACAGAAGCAGGCCTGGTTCTTAGAGGCATAAGAGACACCCAGGTGTTTTCACAGTGAGCCCTGTTCAGGGCCCTTTGGAGCCAAACTGGATTCCTCTTTGCCAAACTACACTTTCAAGAGGTGTCAGATATCCAGAACCTGTTTCAAACGCCAAGCCAAGCAATGGAGAGGAAAAAAAAAACAAGGGGAGGGAGGAGGGGAGAAGGGGGACGTGGGGAAAAAGGAAAAGGGGAAAATGTTCCTCCTCTAAGAAAAAGGTAGTTGTTCCAACTTGGCTGTTTCTTTTTAAAATAAGTAGTTAAGCAGTGCATAAAAACAGGTAAGTCTGTTCTGCATTGCTCATAGCCTTGGCAGGCCCTGTCCTTCCCTGCGTTAGAGGAATTTCTGTGAACCACCACTGCACAGGAGAAGGGAGGGGAATTGTATCACTGTGACCTAAGGCAACCCAGCTTGTAAGGTTAACCATAATTTTTTAAACTAACATGACCTCTGTTAACCCGTCCACTCCAATCTTAAAAAAATAAAGAAAGGAAGAGAGAGAAATATGTTTACAAAACTACCAGAAAGAGAAAGGGGGGGGGGGGGGGGGGGGGG
>NW_020799097.1:5467871-5530361 GCF_003259725.1 Athene cunicularia
GGGGGGGGGAAGGCAAAAGACTGAGAGTCTTGTTCCTGCGCTCACCCCTCCATCCCTTCATCTGTCCCTCGCCTGCTCTTTTGTCCCCATGTGTCCCCACCAGTACCTGGTGTTTACTGTGTCTTGATGCAGCATGTCTAAGGACATGCTTTTTCTAATGAGTCACAGAATCATAAAATTAAGCCATTCTGGGAAGCCAGAAAAATTTGGTTCCATGTGTGCATTTGGGGCTTTGCAGGAATGTTCATGTCTGGATGTCTGAGTCACATGCTCTCATGGTAAATGTGATACATCCTCTTTTTAATGACACCATTGGCTTGCTTTATTTATTTTACTATACTCATCCCTCTCTCCTTATTCTGCAGAAGAACGTAGGTCATTTCCTCCAGCTGGGATGCCAGGTAAACCCACCTCAGGCACCCTTTGCCCTTCCCTCTTCTATAGCTGTCTTAAATCAAATAACCAAAGCCAATGCCAGCACGGCCCCAGGCCAGCTGGAGGTGGCATGGGGCCATGGTATATGGTGTAGTCAGCTTTTGTGTCAACATTTGGATGATGAGTTCATCTTAACCAGAATGTGCCAAGCTCAAAGGAATCTGAGTCTGCCTCAGAAATCCATATGCAACACTCAGCCCACACAAAGACACTGGCTCAGGGAGGAGACGTACTTGTTTCCGAGTCTCAAAATTTTCCTTATGGCTTACTCCCACCTACATTCAGTTCTGTCACTCAGAGACAGATGTGGCATGGGGAAAAAGGGGTTAGGTACAGTATGTAGAGAGACCTGACCTCATCTCCCACCATTGCACAACGGCAAATACTGCCTAACTGCTCTGGAATACCCACCTCCTCCATGCTCCACCAGTTCACAGGGTAGACACAAATCTCTGATTTTTATATGGGACTTTGGTCAGGCCATTCTTAAAATATCTTTTCTTTGAAATGGTTCTTTTCCTGCTTAAACAAACATAAACAATCTCTCCTGTTTATATAATTATTAAGCGTGAAAAATCTACCAATTAATTAAAGACAATGTACAAAATAAGGAGCAAGAGACAAGATTTTCAAGTGGTATGAGCTGCCAAAGGTTCAAGACTTCTCTGGAAAAATAGGCCTGAACTACCATTTATCTAATATGCCCAGCCCTCCATCCTCAAATGAGCTCATGTACAATTAATTGTTTATATACATAAATATTTGCAGTCCTGTCTGGGTTCAGTGAGCATAGGAAACACCAGATCTACCACAGACCACTCACCAGCAGATGTGCTGAGCTCAGCTTTCCCCAAACCCACTGTTTGGGCAGTATTTATGCATCACAGTGTAAAATGACTACTGTAGCTGTCTATTCTGGGTGGTCATCCTTCCTAAATTGTTCTTATACTCCATGAGAAGACAAACAGTCTTAAGGATGAAGCTGAGCATCTACTTTCAGCACCTGCCCCAGATGGTGCTTTCTGGATGTAGCTCCAGCTACACTAAGTAACAGGGAGACCTTCATTCTTACGGAAGCACTTAAACTTAAGCATATTCCCCTCACCTAGTAACTAGCCAGTGATACATGAAGGAAGTGCACATCTGAAAGCCTGCTTTTCAGACAAGTGGAAATAGCCTCTAGGTTGTGCCAGAGGTAGCGACCATCTCAGAGATAGGGATGGTTTTTAGGTGTGGTCTCAATATCTTGAGGTATGAGGACCCACGGGCTTCAAGGAAGGGAGGTTGATTGTAAAGGCCGTGTCTGTACGTGCCAAGATGGTCCCATACTGGATGGCTGAGCGATCTGAAAGCCACGAAGGCTAGACATAGAGCAGCAAGCTGGGAGTCTGTTTTGGCCTTTGTCAAGTCTTGAGCTGTGTCTTGGGAATTGTCTAGATGAATAATAGTTGGCCTAAGCCCTGCTGGACTCTCCTAATAATTTAGCAGTATAACCAGTCAAGACATAGTGAAAGGGGCTAGGCCTTAACCCAAAAGTAGCATATCAGGTCACAGCTAAAGTATCTCGGTAGGTCCCACTGGACTACCTTGCGAGACAGTTCCGAAGATGGAGGTCCAGCCGGCTCATCTGTACTTGCATGGCAGCAACTCTTTTCATTAACCAGGTGCTTATGATCTAATTGTCTGATTTCTGGAAGACTCATTTTCTAAGCTGAGTCCTTCTAAGGAGGAAGAGAAACAGCTAATGGAGAAGAGCAAACTTGTCTCACACTGAGGAGCCCAGTTCCTCTAAAAAGGCATCACTGGCACATACGTATTTGTGCAAGTCTTTCTATTCCCACCCTTCCTCCAACCTGCTTTTTCCTATGCCAAAGCTGTTTGGAAAATATTGTAATTCTGATTGCTCACAAATATTTAGTGTCTCGGAGTTTGGATGAATCTCTGATGTTTTTATAGATTTGCTTTGAGTTGAAGAAAAATAAACAAATTAGTAACCCTTTTCTACCTCATTCCACTAGCTGTCATCCAAGATTGACTTACAATATTGATTTAAGGTGTTCTTCTGCAGTGAGGGGTTGATGTCAGCATCTTAATTGATGATGAGGCACAAGGCATCTATGTTAGCAGAGAAAAGAGTACTTCGGGTTATCTCTAATCCAAAAATAAAAGCCAGAGCCTTGCTTCTGATGCAGCTACTGAATACATCAGCATCTATCTGAATATGGCTCCCCAGTCTTCTTAAAAATAAAAGTTCCGGTAATGGAGTTTCACCCAGGTCTACCCATATTTCAACTGGTTTTCAAGGTTCGGATTTCAGTTATTCCCAGACACTATTCATGTTCCTATCCTGTAGTTTGTGGTCTCCATGGGAAGTGGTGACTGAAGGAAGGAAAGTGATGTGCACCAAGCAAGGGGCTGAGAGCAGAACTCGGTGTCAGATTGCCATTTCTGGGCCACATCCTCTACCACACTGTCTTCTGCATTTGAATTTTCTCCTAAAATTTCTGCTTAATTCAGTCTTGTTTCTTGACATCATGTCTTGAGAAGGTTTTCTCAGCCAGAACAGAGAGCAGGGCATGTAAGATTCATTTAGTCTTAAAACTATTGCTGTAATGAAAAAATACCTTCTTTTCCACCCTGGCCTGGAACACCTTGAAATTACACCAGAATCATAAGGGAAATGAGGAAGAATACTGATCACCTTTCCTCATTCTCCCTTTTTTTTATTTTCTGGCTGATGAGTTGGAGGCCTGATGATTTAGGTGAAAGATTCTATATGAGCAAGAATATGTTGGGATTCTCATGTTTACTCCTCAGACTCCAAATTTACAAGCAAAGAGCACTGTAATTTTTTTCCAGGAATTGATTTGGGTTGGTACTCCATGTGCAACAATTTCTAATTTCTTTTATTCACTAAAAGGACATAAAATAAGATTTGGGTAACTTTCAAACTTGAAACCTTAAGAGATTTTCTGAAGTTGCTGAAATTATTTCAAATTCCTAATAAAATTTAAATTGGCCTCCTGTAATCCCTGCAAAAGACAGCAACAGATACCAGCAACTGGCATCTGAAATGATGATCTACTTCGAGGCAGGTTTTTCTTTGCCCCAGTTTCTTCCCTCTCTTCACAGGAACATTGTAAAGACCTTAAAGTACTTTAATGTTAATGAAATATGTGGATACCAATGTGATGGATATCACGGAAGGGACTACAAGTGTGTGTTCACTCTCTGACCCTGAAATAAATAAAACCTGATGTTATACATCAGAAGAAACTAATCAGTAGCAGCAGCTGAAGCACACAGAATAATACAGGGACAATTATATCCATTAGAGAGCTTTGTTTTCCTCTATGACACCAAGAATAGAGCCTTCTACTGACCCCAACAGACTGCTTTACCCTGCTCACCCCCACCTTTTCTGGTCACCACTCTTATGTCAAAGTCTGGAGCTCCATCCCACTGCACTCCACACAACTTTTCTACAAGTCCTGCAAGCCCTCATTCCAGTCCCTTCTTTCATTATATTGGCAGGATCCTCATCATCAGATTAATGTAAATTATCATGAGGCTGTGCTCTGCATGATACTACAATGGTGAGTATTTAAAGCATAGTAATTACAATCTTCTAACTCTTGAAGAGTTGAACATCATCAAGATCTGATGTCACTGATATGGACTCCCTATGGGAGGTGAACTGTGAGAAAATCTTTTTTTTTTCCATTGTAGCTCTGGGCTGGATTATGATCAGTACAGAGGCACTCTGGAAAAACCAAATTCCTCCATCCTAATAAGCTTCTACTGAATAGCTGAACAGCCCCCAGATCAGATTTTCAGAGACATTTGCCAAACTGGGATGGATTTTCACCACACCTGCTAAAGCCAAACTTTGACTTCAGGGCATCCATTCCTCTTATTCCAAATCTTGGCTTCACAAACTAAGTCTAGTAGAGGTTTGACAAAATAGCTGTTTATATTTTTTTTTCAAGACAGCATAACAACGTCCTTTTCCTCTGATGTTATCCTAAGAATAATCTTGGCTAAAATTTTGAAAAATAGCTCTGTTTATGGGGAGAAACTGGTAGTGCTATGTATACAAGTGATGGCTGGGTATTGTGTTAGAGCATGTCACTCAAAGTAAATATTATTAACTGATATTTCCATCTGAGTTTGGTTCTGTTCATCGTCCACACTGCTGGATCATGATTCTTAATTTCAAACCTGAAATTTATCCACAGACACAAGAAAAGCTGAGGTTGGGTGTCACACTGAGACTTGGAATATATTCAGTGGGAAGCTGTGCAGCTGACTTTCTGGGTGACACTGGGTATATCAGTCAATCTGGGTCTCTGTGTCCACCTGTATTAAGGAGAATATACTATTTTCTCACGGTTTATATATGCCTTTTCTTTTGAAATTCTAATTTCTGAAGCAGAAACCATCTCTTTCAGAGTTTTGCCCTGTGAATACAGAGATCCCAATCCTGTCTGAGGTCCCAATATGCTGCTGTTAAAAAAAACCTGGAGATAATAAAAATTCCCACTGAATTAAGTGGTGGCAGGAGGAAGCAGCCCCCATGAAAAACTAATAAAAATCAAGATCTGATTCATCAGAACGGAACTCCAATTTATGAAAAATGCAAAGGAAGGACATTGATCCCCCTGCACAGGAAAGGCAATTGGCAAACCCAAACAATTTCAGCTCACTTTCAGCAGAAAAAAAGAAATAAATCTGCATGCCCAATAATGTGATTCCTCTGAATGAACTCGAGCCCGACAGTAGCATACAGGCAGAAGCTTACATCCAAAAATAGAAACTCTTGAAATCCACAGCTCATCTGGACAGGATTAGAGAAACGCTCCCTGAACGTTTAGTGAGTGACATGTCAGAAAAGAATTGAACCAATTTACAGCAGTCCTGGAATGTCCCAAATACAGTAGCTCTGAAAACAATGGACTAAGAAGGAATTCATTGTCCACTGCAGCATAAAGAAACTATTTCAGGCAACAATATCAGTGACTTTAATGACTGCAACACTATCTTTGGGTAGCTCTGAAGGCGCTTTTAGAAACTGTGGCTGGCCCATGGGCACAATGCTGAAATTGTACCCAACTGAAATTTTTTCACTGATTTCACAGTTTCTGGGGTGATTAGTCAGATTTGCCTCTGACTTGCTTTTTGGTCACCCTGAAGCAGAACAATGCATAACATGTTGACAGTGAGGTTTGCTGTAGGGAAATTCGGATTTTTTTTTTTAAATTTTTTTTTTTTTTTTTCTGGTGGGGTAGCTGAAGGGCAAAGGAGAGAGAATTGTTAATATAGCTGAGTAGTTTGAGTCAAAAAACTCCTGAAAAAGTCACTCAGATATGTTGGGGCCAAGATTTAAACACTGAGATAGACCAAAGTAGCCAGTGCCTGTAAAGCATGATAGAATTTTCACTCTTTCCAGGGGATAACGAAAGCTCACCACTCAGAGCCTAGCTGGCATGCCTCAGGGAAAGTGCTTGGAGGAGCAGAACTGCAAAACCTGGTAGAAGAATGCTGTTCTACCAGTGTTACTCTTTCAGAAATTATCTTCTGTTAAGTAGAGCATACATGAAAAGAGGACTTTGCTTATGATAAAAGTTTTATTTCAACAAGTTGTTACTTGACAGTTGTGTACCAACGTCAAATAATGAACTTCTACCCCTTGGTCCTCTAACCTTTGTCTCCGGGAGAAAGGCAAGTATCACAGCTTTGCGTTTGAAGGAAACAAAACACACAGGAACCACATTATCAGCATTCAGGTCATGTGGGAATGAACGCAGTGTAAGAGAATGCAGTAGAAAAGACAGATGAAAATACCTGGGATGTATTTGATACCAAGCAGTAATGTTCTAGATCTCATCGAGTGGCCAAACTGGGATCTTAAGACTCCCCCTCCACACTACTGGACAGGTTACAACCACTCCATCCTGATCCCAGTTAAAATTTGTCCAGATTTGTCTTGTTCCCTGGTATTTTTAGACTGTACGGTCTTACCAAGAAGTCTTTGGAACTTATATCAAACAAAGTTATGTCAAAGTAAGGAATATTCATCCCTTAAGAGATGCTCTTGCTCTTTTAAGATTGTTTTGCTTAGGTTCTGGACAAGGAGACAAATGCAGTGAGACCAAGAGTGTAACATGATAAAGAGAATATCCAGAGTTTTCATAATGATGATTATGATCAACCAGAGTCTTTTTAAGGGAATAAAATTAATTTGATCAATAAAAGGGGTGAAGGCTGCCACATTTCAGATCCCAAAAAGAAAACTGAAGTGTAAGGCAGCTCAAAACAGAGGCTTGGATCTGGGTACCTGCAATTGCAGTAACAACCTTCCAGACTTTAACCTACCAGACTGAAAAATGTCATAACTAATGCCACGAGAGTTTTTTCAGACAAAAACAACCCTTCTTTAGAGAAAGAGGCTCACGCAGACATACTGAGTCATTGTCTGTGTTTCCCTACCTGACAATCTGCATATTGAGGTTTTTTAACCATTTCAACCAGACTTTATAGAGAATTAGAGGTCTTAGATGTATTACATCCTTGTAATTTTTAAAAATAAAAATAGGTGGTTAAGTGCAGAAGGAAAGGCCTCTTATTTCTGCCAAAGAAGAAAAGACTGCATTGTGAGACCAGCTTTTATTAGATACTTAAGACTCCCTGTAGAGGATGGTAGATACAGATGTGCCAACTGTACAAAGACTTCAGCCAGGATTCCTGACATCGGAAAGCCCGCATCCCACTTCACTGCTTTGTTGTAGTGTGGTGTCTCTGATGTCTAATGCAGGTTAAATTCACATACATCCTCAATGAAACTGAGTTTAAAACTCAGTCAACATGAGTTAAAAACCCTTTGGAAACCAGGCTAACTAATGCAGGTACTTGTGGAGTGACTAGTCTAATGAAGATAATTGAACAAATAGATGACAGTTATTGTTCCTAGAAGGTTTTCAGAAATTCAAAAAAAGACCATCAACTATACAGCAGATAGGAATAACATCTTCAAAACAAGCAAGATGCTTTTCAGGAATATGTATTTCTATTACTGAACTCATTTATGGGGGTAAATGCCACAGCTGGCCTTATACCTATTGACCTATATGCCCTTAAAATATACAAATATGACTATAAAGTCAAATTCCACTGAATTACTGTGAGACTTTTAAGATACACATTAGTCTCTGATGAGCCAGACAAAACAGCCACAGCAAACAAAAAATATCATGACCAACATGTTACAGGTTTGAGTAAACACTTCCCCCCTAACATGAATAAAAGGTCACTAGATACCCATACAAAAGGTGTAATGCATCATTTCCCCCACAGAAGACAGACAGCCACCTCAGGGCTTAATTATGCATAACACTATTTGACAAGCAGTTGAAATATTTTGAAGTATAGTTTTTGTATGCAAAAATTTCAAGAGAGAGGTTTTTATCTTCTTATTCTTTATAGTCAGGTTAGAACTCAGAGTCGGAAAAATATAACCTTCAGCAGAGACTGCAGGCTTGCTATAAATAGCGTAATTGATTATTTGTTACGGTTTTGCTCAATGGCCAAAGATCTTCCATGATTAGTGGATAATTCCTCAGATGTACAGCGTATGGAGAAGGTATCAATCTTGTCAGAAAAAACAACTCTAGTATTGATTTTGAGGGGGAGGTTTAGTTTCTCAATTACTAGTACACCCTTTAGTATCCCAGTCCCAATAGGTCTTCAGCTGAACAGGCCCTACTATGCTTAGCTTGCAATATGTGCTTTTTGCCCAAAAAACATCACTCCAGAGATGGTCTCATCTTGGGACTTTCCATGTATCCTCTGCTCTAAGATTCACATGAGCAACTGTTTGCTTTAAGATGAATCATGGCATGTTTTTATGGTTTCTGACACTTAAAAATATTTTGTTTCCGCCAGGCAGTGAAGTCAGCCACTTACTATTATTAAAGGATGTGCTGTGTTATTCCCCCATATGGGTAATGATCTCAGTGAAGCCCTTACTAAATACAGCTTTACACGCTCAGATCTTACAGAGATGCTACTGGTGCGTCTCCCATTTGTAATATCCCTGGTTACCAGCTGCAGTTGAAAGTCTATGCTAATATGTTGGATTTACTTGTCCTCTCTAGCTGATTCCAGCCTTGTGGTTTATGGGTTGCCTTTGTGGTTTGCTAAAGGTCAGGCCCTGGATGGCTCTAAATTTTCTTAAGTAGAATTCAAACACCACAGATGAGTATGTGTTCAGAGTAGTTGTCTTGGGTGGTATGGATTCAGATTTGGTTACTTGTGCTCAGGATTGATGCCTCTCCTCTTCTCTGGGGCCATGATTAGACATAGATGTCCCCACCTCTCAGTGCACTCTTCACCCACCATCTTCTGTTCAGATCCCAACTGTCTCCAAAATTTCAGGTTCATGCTAGACCCCAAGTTGCATTTCAAATTGCGCGCCCCCCACCCCCACCACTTCCCCAAGCCGAGGCCAAGATGCTGATCCCTGCCTTTGGCTTGACTCAGTAGCTGTAATTCTCACTCTCTTTTTGCTGGCTTGCAGGCAGAGGCTGCATCAGCCATAATTCAAAATTGCGAACAGATGACTCGATTACTTACTTGAACTGTACTCAATCATTACATCACCCTTGTACTGAAAATCACAGCACTGGCTCCCCATATGATTTTGCATCCACTTTAGGGTTTGGCTCCAGAGCTACTGGACTTACTCACTTGCTCCAGCTTACCTAAAAGAGCTGCTTGTGCCTCATAGACATCCTCAGACTCTGAGATCAGTCGGTGCCGATTTATTGATCATTCCAATGGTCTGACTAAAAACTGCTGGTGTTGAAGCCTTGGCTCCTCCAAACGTATTTTGTGGAAATCCCTGCAACCTTCATCCAAGGAGGGGGAGGGAAAAGAGGGAGAAATAAATCGGTTAAACTGTCCAAACACAAAGAGAAAACATTTTCTTTAAGCTGACAACAGCTTGGCCTCCACAAAGGGAGAGCTCAGATTCTTTTTTTTTTCTCTTTCATGAAAACCTTTAGGTGTAATCTTTGCATTCAGAAATTTTTCTGACTCAGGAATAGCTGTGGCTGCTAGACAGGGTGAAGATAAGAGCACCGAGGAGCCACAGGACCATGGCAGGCAAGTAAGCATGCCCGACCATGGAGGATAATCCCCCAGGATGCCCGGCACAGCTCCTGCCTCCCCATGGCAGCCAGCCCCGGGCTGGGATGCTCAGACCCTCTAGAGACCTCCAGCACAGCCAGGACCAGGCTCTGGGTAGCTTTTGCAGTGACCAAAGCTCTGTCAGAGGTGCTGACCTTTCCCCACAGTAGAGCCAGTGCTGGCTGACTTAATTTGTCCCACTGTCGGTCAGCAGTTCTTTCACTGCTGTTCACCCTGCGGTTGTCAAAGCATTGGCCGTGATTCCCGCCTGCCCTTCCCACCCTCGTGATGATGTTTGGAAGTGAAGTCTAAGCTATGCTGAGCAACACGCTTCCTCTCCCTTGGCGAAAAGCAGCTCATGACAAGCTCAGGGTCATGCAAACCATGAGTCAGGGCACCAGCGAGGGCTTTCCAGCACCGTCATCAATGCACAGCCATCCCTGCTGCAATGAGGGGGCACTGCTGCCCACTTCATACTGGGTGAAACTGCCCCAGGAAATGCTGGGAGTTGGCAGCCTGGGTCTCATTTCAAAAGAAGAAATATCCACATAATGAAAGCCAGCATTTATGACTAATTGGTCCCTTGCTAAGCAGGCTCACTAGCTGGGTCAAGGTCTGCGTGTGCAGGCACAGGGAAAGAGACAATTTCTCTGTCGACGTCAGGTCAGTTCAGGACAATGGGTCAGTGTCTCTTACTGACAGAGTCACACGCTGTAAATCCTACAGCTTATGGACCATTAAAAATTTTTTTAAAAATTAAAATAAAATGAAATAAAAAACCTAAACTAAACTAAACTAAACTAAACTAAACTAAACTAAACTAAACTAAAATAAAATAAAATAAAATAAAATAAAATAAAATAAAATAAAATAAAATAAAATAAAATACACAGAACAGATTTCCTTGATGGGCAGATCTGAAAACATTCCCCAACCTTTTCAGATTCCCACCATAAAAGAAGTGTCTTTCAATTTTGTAGTTGTAGTCAAGATTTTATCTTTAGAAAGGATTACAAAAAATAGTTCGGTACACCATTACATTCAGGAAAGGACACGTTGGAGAAGAAAGGCCTCACCGACTGTGTGTAGCAGTTCAGGCCAAACGCAAAGATTTCCTCTTGCAGTTGGGTGGTTCTATCCTTTTCCCTGATATATTAGATGTAAAAGGAGGAACCAAGCATGCCTCCTAAAATGGAAACAGCTTCAAAGGGAAAAAATATTGCATCTACTTCTCCCACACAAATGCCCACCTACCATCTTTCCTGACCCCCATGAGCAACAGACGGCTGACAGCCACTGGACATATACCCACAGATCAGAGAGCCGAGGCGGGGAGACCTCGGGCAGCAGTTCACGGGCAGAGGATGGTGGTGGCTTCCCAGCCATCATCTCACCCCCCCCGGGGACAGGGCTCGACCCAGTCCTCAGCGGAGCCAGCAGCAGCAGCTGCAGCAGCCCACCCTTTGCCTTGCATTGTCCCAGGTGGGGGTTTGAGGCTTGCCAGCACCCTACGCCAGCATGGCAGAGCTTTGGAACACGCCATGTGCGCCCCTGGACCTGCAGGTTGTCCACCCTGTTATTAACTCTTCCCACTTCTAAACGCTGCCACATGTATTTTTTTTTATTCTCCCTTGAAGCTTTTATAATCCCAGTAGGGATACAGTGAAGCCTGAAGAACGGCTTCATAAGCTCAAGATGTCACAATAAATGCCAAACGTTCTTATCAAACACAGCGCATAGACACGTGCAGGATCGACAGAGGTGCTTGACTTTAGGGAGGGCTCCCAAACACATTCTAGACATGTTTAGCTACAAGGCTCCAACAGTACTTCACACAATCCTGGCAGAAACTGCGATGCTGCCTCAGCTCATCCAAGGAAAGGCAGGTTTCGAGTTAACTGCTTGGGGCTTGCTGTGAGTGTTCATGTGATCCCCAGCCCAGGCAGATGTAGCTCCGTTCCTACTCTACAGATGGCCAGAGCAATCCACTCCCTGTCATGTGTAATGAAGGGCAGGAAGGAGAGAGGATTTTTGACATGTTTAAATATTATCCAAAACAAAGAAATAGCTCAAAAGCCAGGGATGCATTTAAATAAATTAAAGCTGCCAGCAAAATCCCATATTTGTTACAGTTCATTCCATTTCATCCTCAGAGCCATCCCTCTGCAAAACATGGCAGCTCCAGTAGTTTGGTGTCCAGATGTTCCCTGTCATACGCTCTGCACTGCATCATGCTTTTTTTTTTTTTTTCCTGATGTGACTCCTTAAAAACAGTGAACTCAGATCCCAGGACAACCTGAGTACACTTTTCCATAATGAGGGGTGATTGAAAAAACACGGTTGTTGACTTGGCCGGTGAAACACGGGCTTTTTTGTTCTCTTCATCACTCTCTCTCCCTCTCTTTTTTAATTCTCCAGCTGGCTGGTAATCCAGCATCATCAACATCTTTTTGCATTTTATTCCTTAAGCCATTCATATTATACACATTCCTGTTTTTAAAATACAGATTTTAGGAGTGATTTGATGTGGCTTGGAATAGTGACATGCTTACACATTTATAAAAAATTCATTAACTTGGGGGGAGGAAAAGAAAAGATTGCATCTTTTATATTTTTTTTTCCTTCCTTTCCCTTTTCTTCATTTCTAGCATATGAAATTATTTGCTGGTCATTTAGGAACCGCAATGTCAAATGTGGTTGCCCCACAGGGAGGAAAAAAGACAGTTCATCCTTGCAGTTTTCAAGTCAGTTGTTAAGAAGTAGCTTTGGCAAAGGCCAAAGCCAAATTGATCTTTGAGCTGCAATGTTTAAAGGCTATGTTAGCAGTTCTGCTCACTGTTATTGAGAACACCTCTTCCCACAGTCCTTAAATCTGCCAAATCATAACCAAAAGATGATGCTGTACAGTGCCTTTGTTCCAACCATGTGAAATCCCAGTCTCCAAGCTGCAACTGCAAATTACTCCTGTCTCTAGGCTCAGTCATTCTTGGACCTCTGGTGAGATCAGAAAAAAAAAAAAAAAAAAGCCAATTTGGAACCCTTCTCAGAAACACTGAAATATCTAATTCATCTAAGGTATGAGGTGATAACTTGGTGTCCAGTCCACAGGGGGATTTAACCGGATAAATTATCAGCGAACTCAGCTGGATTTTAGGCACCTAAAAGGGAAACCTGTAACGTAGAAGAAAGTTGCAAAGTCCTGTGTTCTTATGTAAAAGTTCTGCACAACTTTCCTTCAAAGTGCCATGCTACATCCCTCTACCATCTCTCTTCTTGCCCTACATTGTGCCTTAAACAAAGTATTTATGATTTTTTTTTTTTTTTTTTTTTTTTTTTTTTTGTGCAGGGACACTTTGCAATTAGCCACAATTTAACCGTGGAGAAAAAAAAAAAAGCAGTTCTGCTTAGAAGCCAGATATATTAGTCAATTTCTGATCTAAGTAGACCTATAGCAAAGATAACCCTCAAATGTGGGCCCATTTACAGAAGCAACGGTGAAAACCCCATTCCAAGTTGCTGGTTCCTGTGTAAAAGCTTTTAGCAGTTTATCTTATTACCACTGTATTAAACTCTATTCTCTCATCACTACATACAAAGTAAGTATAAATTACTCTTCTCATACAGCAGAGGAAATTGCTCGGATTTTGGAAGCAATGAGTGATGGAATCTTCTGGTGATTTCTTGATGTGAAAATAATATTTTATTTTCCAGGCTAATTCTATCTTCAGACAAAAAAGCCGTAAATTCCAGATTTTGTCCTCTAGAAATATTTGAATCTGAGAAACATTTTAATTGAGATTTATTTGCTATGATATAATTTCAAATCCCACTAGAGATTTATATTTCTATCCAGAGCTTTATTGAAAAGACAATCCACAGGACAAAACAGAAATGCCATCTGACTTTTCCTGTTATTTAGACTCTTTTATTGGATTCCCTCTGTTCTCGACTTGCCATGACACTGGATTTAAAGAGCAGTGAAGTAGAAATTCAACCTCACCTCATTTTGATGCCATGCCACCTACAAGACAGGTGTACAAGGTTATGAGGAAGGGAGTTAAATCTGACTGCTTTGTCTCTGTGACACAAATTTCATACCGACATCAGCTCAGAAGTCCAGGCAGACCATCACATTAATAAAATACTGAAGCACATGCTTCAGTTAAGACCTCAGGATCTCCAGATCATCCTGGTCTTCAACAAGACTTTAACACATGCTTTGGTTCTTTAGCAAATAACATAACATTGGTAAAATGTTCCTTCTTCCGCCTGTGTAGCAGTCAGAATCAAAGGATGAAATATTACACTGTCTTCTTCAAGAGCTGGAAATTTTCAGATTCAGGTCTGAACCAATGTTTTCTGTAAAGATCTGATCTACAACAGTTTGTCTTTAAAACGACAGGGACATTGCGTGAAATACAACTTGCATTCAAGCAGTATTAAAAGTTGAAAAAATAGAATACAAACCAGTCCTAAAGTCTTCTTTTTCATTTGCACACAAGACAGGATTTTCAGCAATCAGTTAGCACTAAAGTGTATAATTTAATATCCAGTATGTGTAATGATTTCAAGCTAATCGGAGGTACCAGAATCTGTCATTCACTAGCTTTTAGCCCCTCAGCCTAGTGGGGAGAGTTCATTGATTTGCTTCCAGCCAGGATCTGTGGTTGTCTCATGCCTGTCTTAGACTGTTCACAAGATGATTGTCTAACACCATAAGATTTTAATCTTTGAACTATCAAAAATGTGGAGCTGTCGATTTTTGTTTCAGCCTAAAATTGCTTTTGTGATTTTTATTTTTCAGTCCATCCAAAGATGACTTTGAAGATCACATGAAAGGGAAACAGAAAGGGCCATCTTTGATCAGGATAATACAATGAAGCTATTAAGGACTATGGACTGGGTGAATGACTCACATGCCCTGTAGTAGCGGTATCTAATAAAACCAATTAATAATAGTAAAGTCAGAGGGCCAGTCAGTGGCTCAGTGACCTCACATACGAACAATCATCTACTGGACTGATATTTTGGGCTGACTGGAGTATAAAGGCTGAAAGAAGATTATCACTAGATTCTTATAATTGTTTTATGACCCCCCTGGTGAATGCAAACAGGGACTAAGTAAGAGCCTTTCTTACATAAGTTGACAATTAAAGCCTTGGCAGGCCAAACAGTAGTTTCTAGTCTTTCAGCAATGAAGTTTAATGCTCAAAGCAGATCTCTTTTTTTTTTTTTTTTTTTTTTTATTTTGTCATGTTTTCTCCAGCTGGTAAACATGAGTCAGGAATAAAGTTGGGGGTGGGGAGAACTGACTGCTCAGAAACCAGTTCACTCTGAAATGGGAACTCTCCATGCACAAAAATGTCAAGGAAATCTCAGTTCATGTTAGTTGATGTTACCTCTGACTTTTCAGTGCAGCCAGTCCTGGAATGGGATGCAAACAGTCATTATCAGGCCAGCTCTGACAGCAATCAAGTAACACCTCCAATGGTGACTTTTTCCACCAGATGTTTGCAGCTACTGGAGCCTGGATTCTATTATGGACCACACACCTACATGAAAACTACCCCATCCCACCCCACCTCCCTATTTCCAACAAATAGGAGCCCGGAATTTCAGTAGGAAGTGCATATGCTTTCTTCTTCTTCACCTTCCTCCAAGTGAAGCCCCTAAACCACTGAGCTTTTCTAATATGAAACCTCAGGTAACCTGGCCTTACCTCATGGGTGCCCCTGCTTTGAGAAGACCTCTTGAGGTCACTTACAACTGGAATTATTCTATGTTTGTATGATATTAAACTAATTTGGCCTGGATAGCCCTTTCCTTTTGCTGTGCTGGATCAGAGAGTACAAAACCCACTCTGAACTCATTACTTACTCTCTTTTTTCTTCCTGTGACTGCTGTACACCCTTCTTACAACATCATAGGAGAAATGAGCATCTGAAATAGGAGAAGGTGACGTCTCTGTGATATAACCATACCACTTTAAGGGTCATCTGTTTGCCATACAACAAATCTTCCTGAGTTCCCAAAGAACAGAGTCAGGCCCTTCTGAAGGTTTCAGAGAAGGAGTTTGCCTTAGGGATGGTCCCCCAGCCTTTGGAGGGGCATGTCTTCATTAACTGTAGAAGCATTATGGAAAGACCTGATGGCTGACTTAGGTGACCTAAAGTTGGATAGGGTAAATACCCTACTAGATTAAGTGTTCTGAGATCCCTTCCCAAACATTATCTGTAGGAAGGAAGAAGTGCTCAAAGGCAAGGGTGGGGGAAGGAAATGATAAACTGTCTGAAGAGAATGGATGATGGAGGGAGGCTGTGGAAAGCTATGACAAGAAAAGATATGGGAGATACATAGATAAGAACCAGAGCTATGAGAGAGCAGATGGTGAGGTTGGTTGTTTTTCTTGAAACAAGGGGAAAGTTTAGGGAGATATCAGATCTTTATTATTAGCTGCTCCAGATTCTTGAGTGGTGGATGACACACTCTGAAGGAAATTTCAAGTAAGAGCAGAAACACTGAGACAGCTTGCACTTGCTAGGCTCTTCTGGATGAAGAAGAGATCTGGGACCCTGCATTTTCTGATCTGGTGAAGCTCATGTTTGTACCACTGTGTTAGCATGAGCACTGACAAGAGAATGGCCAAGAGGACACCTCACCTATTGGGTGAGCATCTCAAGACAAAGTCCACTGGTGGACAGGAAGGATGAGAGGGACTGGGAACAACTACAGTCTACTGGGATAAAGAGAGGAAGTAAACCCCCACCATACTGGGACTGTAGCAGGGCAAGTCTGACCTTTCAAGAGGGAGAGAAGACTGTCTAGGAGAGGATAAAGTCCTGCTCCTCATGCTGGTGCCAAATTTATAAAAACATCCTGTCAAGAAGAGGGTTTTAAATTCTTGTCAGTCAGACAGCTCTGCCTCCAAAGGGACAGGTGTTTTTTGTGTCTGTTAGATGGGTGGAGTTGCTCTTTTATTGGGTTGAAAATGAGCTGGATTAAGAGGCATTTACCCCAGCATGCCTGTGGCACTCTTTGTCCTTCTCAGCAGGGGATGCAACCGTCTTGCAAGGAACTGGCAGGGAGTGAGCATCTTTCTTGTCATTAGTTCTATAAGCAGAACTGCTACTGATACAAACTCCCCAAGGGTGAGGCAACCTGTGGCTGAATTACAGGAGGAAGGTGAATGCAGAGACCTGTGAGGGAACTTTAGTGTTGCTCATTAATCACAGGAGTTTAAGATACCGAGTTTTTCTCTTTCACTGAATGCTAAGTTACCAAGGCAGACCGAAAAAACATTGCAAGGGCTCAGCCTGAAGCAAGTGTTGTGGCAGGAGTAAGGGAAAGAAGCACGCTACGAAACAAGTATGCACCCACCATTTCAACATGTGAGATTTAAGTATTAACCGTGTACCGAAACCACCGGTCACTTACAGCCTTTCCCCAGCTATGATCAGTCCAAGAAGCATTCAGTTAGGCTGAGCCGAACAAAAACCTTCACTCATTACAACCCGGTAAGATGCAAACAACTTCACAACTTGATAATCCCTTTCAGCCCTTATTAAATCAGCAACGCACTGCAGGTGGGAAGTCGGCCTGGAAAGGAGACACAGCCCTTTACGCACTTTGCAATAAAGCATGGTTTTAGTCACCAAAAAAGATTTCCAGGGCTTTCCCTGCCTGCCTCTTGTCCCAGGAGGCAGATTCCCACTGTCCCGCAGCAGATTATAAGAGCATCGTGTTTGCATTATGTGGTGGTGATGATGTGTTTGTTCTTGGCACCGAGGGGCTCTGACTCCGCAGAGCTCTAGCAATGACAGTGGAAATCTTTCAAGCCTTGAGCTGGATTTGCAGCTTCCCCCTCCCTGTTGCAATTCAGGCTCACAGTGCAGAATACAAGACTCTTTTGTGGAAAAAAAAAAAAAAAAAAGAAAGAAAGAAAAAAAAAAAAAAAAAAAAAAAAAAAAGAAAGAAACCCGCTGAGATTTGTTTTCCATCAAAAAAAGAATGGATTTACAGCCCTCAGGACATGGCCCTACTTTTCAAACATAGACCCCAAGCAGTGGTCGGATGCTCATATCAGAAGTTAGGCATGTATAGGCTGACTTTATGTCCACATTTGTGGATTTGATGTTCCATTAATGAGCCCAACATATGGGAAGGTAGGAAGCAAACAGCCCATGACTGGTTTTATTGATAGTGCAACTTTTCCCCAGCGTGGTTCAGCCCCTGCAGCCACCTACGTGGTATTGCCAGCCCCATCAGATGTGGCCAGATGTTCTACTGTTGATCAAAATATGGCAACTATTTTTAATTGAAGATACCATCATTTTAATGTAAGCTTGTTTTTTAATTTTCCCCACAAATGTTTTCTAAGTTGATTCTACTTACTGTCTTTTACTTTTTTCTTCCTTCCCAATTAAAAACTCTGAGAAAAATAAGCAGTTTCTTTCAAAAAATAACGTTTTAAAGGAAAATATTTCATTTCATCTCAGAAGTTTTTGATCTAAAGCCAGCATTTTTAGTGAGAATGTTTCCGTAGTTGGTTTTTACCTTTTTTTATTTTTTTCCCTAAAACAAACAAAATTTCAGATCGAATTAAAAATTTCCATTCTGGTTGAAGAGCCAGTCCTTTTCAGTTGGAAAAATACTTCGGTGCATTAAAAGAAAAAGCCTTTTGAAAAACACCTGACTTCTATTTAGATGAAAACTACCCAGCTGAATATCTCAACCCCCCCAGAGCATAAGATACTAAACCTATATGCAGTTTGCATTCACACTGGCAGGCTTTTTCTTCCAAAATGCCTTCAGCTTTCTGTCTGTTTGCAGACTTTCCTGCATATGGATTTAAGTTTCAGGGTTCCTAATCTATCTATCTATCTATATATATATATACACATACATAGATACATGCGTCTATGTATATATAAAAGTCACTGTGGCTTCATATCCTCAGACTGTAAGTAACTGTCTCCTCTCTTGTTCCTGGCCTTGATACTTAGGACTTATTTGTATGGGGACATTGAGAAAAGTAGCTGGAACGAATTTGCCATAAAGTGTCTTGGGGCCTACAAACAACTACATATGTTTAAACTTGAATTATTTGTCATCTTAGGTCCAAAGAGGTAGCTCTGTCTGGAACAGAAGCAACTCTGTTTCTGAGTTGAAAAGGCACATTTGCACACCTTGTCGTTAATGTACCATGTTTCGTAAAGTTTATGTTTCGTGAGGTAAATCAGGAAACAATGACATTTCAAAGCCTACAGAGATTTGAAGAAGTGCTCATGTGCCCCAAAGCTCTTTCTCTCCCTCCCTGCAACTTTATCAGCTGAAATCAGCTAATAGAAAATATTATCCTTTCCTGCAAACTTTGCAGTCGCTGAGATTTAAGGGTATTATGAAAGGATTTGCCTTTAAAGCAATTGCTTTAGCTTTCTATTACTGTTGTACCCTGTTTTCTTCCAACCTTCAGATGTCATAAAAGAAAAGATAAAGCAAAAACACTACTGGCTTTTAACAGCAACAATGAAAGGTGAAACAACTCTTACGGGAGTCCCACATCAGCCACCTTTTCTTTTTCACACCAACACAGGCAGGACACAGGTGTCAGTACTCCAAATTTGCCTTCGGCCTTTTCAAACAGAACAATTTTGAAATCATCCCTTCCTTTGTGACCGTGATTCAGATGTTGACAAGGTCAGTGAGGCAGAGGGAGAAGGAATCGGGTTGGAGCCTGATGTAGCTTGGCTTATGTCTGACAAGAGAGAAAAAAACTAATATTGATAATATAAGGAATACCAAATGAGAAATGAAAATTATGCAAGAATAACTAAAAGTCTACCAGCAAGTGGAATAATCATGGGCAACAGTAGTTGCAAGACTGAGCATCTTGCTCCAGTATGACGGCCTCTCAGTGGGTTTCTGCCCCTGAGAAATAAGGGCGATGCTCTCGCAGCCACCACCATGGCCCTGTTCAGTGACACCCCCAACACAAATTGAAGTGAGAAGCATCTTCACTGAAGCTCCGGTACCTGCTGGGAGATTCTTTCTTTCTTGGATCAGACCTTCCACATTTGTTCTTCGTCTTAGAGGAAATAACTGTGGGGAGGCTGTTGTACCATTGACTTTTATTTTCTCTTCCTCGATCTCTGATCTTCCAGATAAGCAAAAGGGAACAAACTTTCCACTACTGCAACACTCCTGACTGTTGGTGCTGAGTTGTGGAGAAATTATTTTGCTCAGAGTATTTAGGGAGGAGCCTTTTCATGCACTTTGCTCTCACACAAAAGCAGTGTGCATAAAATGAAGATTTATTGTCCCCATCTGGTCTGAACTGCAATGGTCAAACTGTTTCTCAATGTCCACGGATGGGTCTCAAGCTGTGACCAAGGCTCTTCAGCTGGTGTGGGAGATGCTGCATAATCCAGATCACTGGCTGGGGAGAAAGAAAACAGCACGGGTCTTTTTCCAGTGCGCAGCGGTGGGATCAAATCCATCAGTGAGCCCCTTTTCAAGCCACCCATTATTCTCAGATGTCCAAGGTCACAGAATCATAAAATCATAGAATCATAGAATAGTTTGGGTTGGAAGGGACCTTTAAAGCTGATCTAGTCCGACCCCCCTTCAATGAGCAGGGGCATCTTCAAGTACATCAGGTTGCCCAGAGCGCCGTCCAACTTGACCTTGAATGTTTCCAGGTTCTATGGTCGCGGTTGTCAGTTGTCTCATTTCTGCATTGGGACCACTTGGGACGTCATGATGTGAGACGATCCCCCAGCAACAAGTGTTAGTCTTACTCCAGGTGCTGCAGGGGATGTAGTTCAGACTGGATGCCCATGTTTTACTTTGTTATAACTAGGTGAGGCAAGAGTCAGTTCCAAACACGGTGGTGATTTGTCCGGCATAGAAACAGAGCAAAGCTAACTTCTTACAGGTGTTGCTCATGATTTTTTTTGGCTACCTTGAAGCTGATTATAAAATTAATTGATTTAGTTTTGGTTATCAGTTTGCTTGGTTTATTTAAATTATATCTTTCCGGGAAATTGTATCTCCTCTGTTCTCAGCCAGCACCAGGTTTGTGAATCTGTTGCCTCAGAAAGGTTGGAGCTGGCTGGCTGGATGCTGAAACAAAGCTTTAGTCCTCTCTGCTTGTTCTCAACTGGAAGAGAAGCTACATTAATATTGACAAGGTTTTGTAAAAAAAACAATTCTTAGAGATTTGGAGCAGGGATTTTCTCAGCTGTTTTCTGCATCTACTGCCATTCTGAGGCTTTCCCCAGGGACCTTAGGACATTTTTCCAAGTGAGGTTTGAACTTTTGCTGCTGTTGGGAGACTCTCCGATGCCACTGCCCCTAGGCTCTTTGCTTAGAGCACTGACTCAAGGTACTAGGAAAATGAAAGGCAGGGCCTGTACTTTTGCTGAATTTTAGATGAAGATGGGCTGATTTTTTACCTGTATAAAACTTTTGCTTTGTTCCACAGAAATAAATATTTAATTCTGTCAGATTGGAGGGATACCTCTGTAAGTACAAGATGCACGAAAAAAGAAAAAATTAAGTTCAGACATTCTTCTAATAATTTGGGGGAGAATTTTCCCCATGCATAACCAGCTCAGCAAGTTTATCTACAGAAAATATGGTAAGATTATGTCCAGTGTTCACAGAATTGCTGCATGGACCCTGAGCTAGGAAAAGCAGCAGAGAGCCCCCTTGAAATGTATTGAGGCAGGCAGATATATACCAGCTGAGGACCTGTCCTGCGTTATTCTCTTCCCCCATACGGATTTCATTGATATGAGCTAAAATACAGTAATTGGAAAGGGCATTTACAGTGGGAAGCAGAATGGAAAAATTCAAGTTGGGGCCAACCAAGGGAGGAAAATCACCTGCCAATAAAACTGACACACAATGGGAATAGTTTCAACTTTGGGGAGGAAAATACATTCTCACTCTGTTCTCCACAGCATGGTATCTTCTCTTAGAACAGAATGAGTGAATTTATTGAGGTCATTCATCCCCTGGTAATTTGGCTACTGTAATATATTTCACAAGTGAGAGGGAAACAGCCTGAGGAGACAGCATGCAAGAATCCAGAGCACTGGGAGAGGAGATTTATCCAAATTTACAGCCGCCAGTAAGGATGTGGCATTATAATTCATTTTCTCTCCCTTTAGCATCAAGAAATCTGTCCTGTTAATGGCCTTTGCTAAACATCCCGGTGCAAATGCAAATCTTGTGGATGCTGGTATAAAATCCTCTGAGACTGATGGACTTGGTCTGAAGTAGGACCATGACCTTCTCTATATTCAAAAGTTGTTCTGGGTGAGCTTGAGTTTTCACAGGCTGTGTTGCTTTCTTAGAAATACCTAGAGTATGAATGGGTACGGAGTAATCTAATCTGGACATTGACTAGCTCACGTTTGGATGAGTTGCTCCATGTAGAGCAGCAGGTACAGCAGCAATTTGGATAATCTGTTCTGCTTCTGACTTTGCTTCCAGGGTTGCCCCACACTGTACTACCCTCACCAAGGTCTGTCTCTTTTGGCTGTCTTTGCCTTCTGCTTCTCTGTGGGTCCTTGGGGTTTATCTTCTCCACTTAAAACCTGGTATAAATTAATCATTGTCTTCCTGCGGGCTCTTGGCACAAGCTGGCCTGCCATTCGACTTCCATATGTGACAAAGGACCTTCTGCTGAAACTCTGTTTTCTCTTGATTCCCGGTAGGACAACTTGTCTTACTGCCACACCAGACATCAAGATGCCACGATATTCTTGACACTAAGAGGTGCCACCACTTTCAAGGCCCAGGCCAAGGCTAACACATGAAATGAGCTGTGTTATCTTATAAAAAATGTCAGAGACAATAACAAAACTGATGGCAGAGAAACCAGGTTTTGCAGTATTTAATGTAGGCTGCAAGAGTTTCACAGTGTCAAAATGCAATGTTTTCTTTGCCCCAAGTTGAGAATATTATTTTAAAATTTGTCATCAATATCAGAAAAAGAATTAAGAAGATGGAAGTCTAAGCCCTATAGAACATACAGTCTTTGGGGTTTAGAAGAGTAGAAAAAGAAAATGGAAGCCAATCAAGTGCAGATAAGTTGGATTTGCAGATTAAACCTCTCTAAGTTTTCTTGTTAAAATTATTACCAAAAAATATCACATTAATAACATCTTCACATTAAATCCACCTTTTTTTTTTTTTTTTTTTTTTTTAGTTGAAAAGGTCTACCGCTGGTATCAATTATACGGGAAGTTAGACAAAATTATATGGTGGTGGTTTTTGGTCTTAAAATATCAATTTATTAAAGCTTTGATTTCCAGCCTGCACATCCCTCCTGCACGGCAACTTCTGTTTGATAAGATTATAACTATTAATTAAGTCATGCTAATGAGGATAGCAAGAAAGGGTTTTCCCATGCCTCCCACTATATTTCAAGTGCTGCCAATGTCAGCTCTCTCTTGTATCTGCCTCCAGCTTTGCTGTCTGCTGTGTTTCTTTGGTAGGGGGAGGAGGGTTTAAAGCAGCAAGTCATAAATTGCCAGACATCCTCATTTTAACAGGATGATCCCTGGTTAGAAGAGGATTTCCCCTCATCTTGTGAGTGGGAGTAATTGTTCTGCAACTCCTGGTTTCTCTTTGAAGCACGTGGGAGTGGAGCATCCTCTTTTGAAGCCCAGCTGTGTTACAGGGCTAGGAACAGAAGAGGGAGATGCTCAGTAGTGATGCCGGCCTGTGCTGGGGAAGCTGCGTGGGAGAGCCCTGGCTGTCTGGTTTGTTGCTCCTCTCCTTGTACATCACCACTCCAAAAAAAAAAAAAAAAAAAAAAATCTGGAAAGGACATTCAAGGAGACAAAGAAAATGTGAATGCGAGGTAAACACGAAGTCATAAAATATGTGTCTCAGTTCCCCCCAGAGTTTCTAGGGCTTGGTCTAATGAGCCACTTGCTGAACCAAAAAATACAAGGTCTGGCCTCATCCTCTTTCCTTTCTCTTCTCCATGATAGCAGGAAAATCTTTGCATTTCTCAGCTCTTCTGCTCTGTATTGCTACTCTGAGCCCATCTGTTCAGTTTAGGTTTGAGGCTCCTCAGACCAGCTCTCATCTCTCATTAGAAAGGTGTGGTGCAAGTGCCAGCTCCACCAGGGCCTCTAGGTGCTGTCACAGTACTAATACATATGTACAA
Source organism: Athene cunicularia (assembly GCF_003259725.1). Taxonomy (NCBI): domain Eukaryota; kingdom Metazoa; phylum Chordata; class Aves; order Strigiformes; family Strigidae; genus Athene; species Athene cunicularia. The sequence goes on from NW_020799097.1 coordinate 5,491,678, forward strand.
ATCCCCTTTTTTTCCTTAGTTAGTCTGGTGGTCTGAGGTTTAATTCATTAATAAAAGAAACTTGGATCTCAGCAATGGCAGGGCAGCAAGCCCCGTCCCTGTGGCAGGAAGCAGCACGCACTTTTCCTTTCAAAAACAAACAAGCAAAATTGCAGAGCAAGTTCTCCTCGGCAGTGTCCCTGGGCAGCAGTGGAACATTTGAGCAAGGTCTGTGGGGATTGCTGTCTCCAGGCCTGATGGGTGGAAATGCTCTGAGGACTTTCTGCTCTATTTTTCCCTGTTCTGGCCAACTTCCTATGTATAAGATAAAAATAAGCCCTGAGTCCTCCTCCTTCCGTCCATTTCATTAGAGACATCCCTCTGTGCAATAACAAAACAGGCCCAGAGGAAGTGACACAGACCGAAATACAAGAACGATAATTTTCCTAACACAAATAAGCAGGCAGAGGAACTCATCTAAATGAACAAGTGAGTGAAGGCAAAGCCACAGATGAGCAAACGATGGAGCAAAGAGCTATGCTTAGGCAACGCAAGCCTGCCTCCAGCACGTCTCCTGAGCCATTCCTGCCTGGGAAAGGCTGAGCAGCCTCCTCATGGGGACCTCCCTGCAAGTGGCTGAGCTCCCCGAGCCCACACCCCGTGAACACCCAGACCAGGAGCAATCCTCACCCCACTTCTAGGCAAGGTGGCGATGGGAAGAGTCTCCATTTTCTCAGTGGGGATGTGGACTGACTCTTAACCAGCCCTAAGTGTGTCTTCCACAGTGCTTCAGAAACACCGAGCAGGGCCACAAAACAGAGAAGCACAGGTTAACAGGAGGGATAGCAGAAGTCCTCCGATTTCAGAAAAAAAAAAAAAAAAAATGGCTGGGCTCAGTTCACTCTATTATTTGCCATTTGGAGGCACTGAGACTGCTGTTCTTCCAAAATAACCTCAGCCCAAGTGTTTATTTATCTAGAAATTCATCGTGGATATTTGCCGTGTGCTGTAGTTCTGTTTGAAAAGCTTCAATCATCAAATCAAGGAGAGGGAAAACAAAAGCAGATCTCTCAGCTGGCTGGTCCCCCACTGCAAAAAGGAAGCAAAGAAAACAAACCGGAGGCTGAATGTTTCTTGCTGTAAATGATCAGTGAATATCTCTGAACACTAATTCAGTCCAAGGAAGCCAAGATCAGTTTGTGAATGACTTGTTAAGTTAAAAAGAACCATATTCATAATAAATAGTCTTTGAAACCATTCTTTCATGCACGCTCCATTTTCACAAAGTCGTTTTTATAGGTAAACAGCCAAGCCCTCACTACCCAGGAAGTCAATGGCAGAGATAAGAAGGAGACCCGAGGCTATGTCTGTTTTAGAAAATTAAACACGGCCGGGACCACTCTCTAGCCTGGAGGCCAACTGGCACAGAAATGCCTGCATCCATTCATTAAACTCTCCTGCTTTCCAAAACAGAGCGGCTGTATCCAAGCTGCCAACTGGGAATGGTCCCTGGCTGCGCCGGTTGCCGAACTGTGCCTGGAAACTGTTTGGAGGGATGCTAGCGAGACAAGGCCAAAAGTGTGCAAGAGACCAGTCTGAGGATCAAAAACAAATTAAAGCACCTGGGAACGCTCCTTTGCAATGTGCAGTTCTGCAGTGTAGACATTGCCTAAGAGTTTGACATCACTCTTTGAAGCAGTGTCACTGGACCCATGTCATTCAGCCAAAAAGCTTTGCTCCTTCATTCATATCTTGACTCCATATATGATCCACTTTGAGGAGGTGTGGAGAAACTGGTTAGAGCTTGACGTGCCTGAAGGTTTCAGGGCCTCTCACATCTGTGTTTTCTTTTACCAGTGTCCCCACTACCAAAAAGGGACATTTGGGACATGGGTGTTTGCAGATTCAGACCTATGGGGTTCAAACCTCACCTGTGTTAGAAAGTAACATTTATAATGCTTGAAAACCATGAAAATTTAGGGACACCTTCTGGGAATGTAAGTCTGATGTCTCATCCTGGTTAGCCAGCATGTCAACAGGCAACAACACATATATTTCACATTAACAGTCCTTTTAAGGAACGTCTCAATGGCACAACCGCCTGTTAACAGGGGAAAGAATGGGAGGGGAATCAAAATGCTTAACATCTACACAAGCATTCCCCACAGTGATCATTAAATTAAACCATTGAAAAGTCCCTCTGGGTCCGGCCAGAGCCTCAGCACACTTTGTGAAATCCCTCGTTTCCTCTGGCTTAATGAGTTGTGCAAGTCAGGAGAGGCTGGACAGAAAGGTGTGAATAAGAAGCCTACTAATTCCCCACAGTAATCACCTGCAAAAGTGTTTAGGAACAACATCTATCAGGCACTAAAAACTAAGAGTAAAATATCTACTAAAATGCAAGAGTAAAATATCTACAGCTCTTCATTAAGAGACAAGAGGAGAGCCGAGCCAGGGAAGTGTCACCTTGACATGAATCTGCTCTGGGCACTGAGCACACAGCAGTCATCAAATCGCTTGCTCGTGGTCCCAGGATTTCTCCTGCTCATATGGCATGCACCTGTGCTTTGCTGGAAACTCATTTCAATGCATGTGAGAGAGTCCCAGCTTCAAAGCAAGCCTTGTGACTTTTGGTTCCTGTGTGTGAGAAGAGTATTAATAAATGTTGTATTAATAGATCATCCGCTTACAGGCTTCCCATCTTAAACAGAGAAAATATTGGATCAACCCCCTTTTCCCAGTGCCTTCAGGCTTCTTGGATGTTTGCAGTGTGAGGCAAAGATGGCAATAGCAGAAACAGACTTTGTAATCCAAATAAATAGAAACTCCAACCTTAATGTGAGGAGAGTTTGAAGACCGGTTCATAACTGAATTACAGAGCATGGATGGGTAATTGTTCTCTAAACTGGCTGAATCCGAGCTCAAAATCGAATATTCAACCTTGCAGTTTATGGAAGCTGGGAATCAGAGCCAAGATTTGTTACTCTTCTGGCTTTGGCTTAGCACATGTCCTAAGACATTTCAGTAGGGTGGGAAGCCTTCCTCCTTTCCTATTTTGATAAACAGGTCTCTGTCATCACCTTCTACATGATACTTCCAGAGGACAGGACACAAGCAGTATCCCAAAAACTGGATCCAGTCATGCCTCCGTGGATGATGTGGGGTTTTTTTTTGGTCAACTAAAAAGCTAGTGATCATCTTTTCCAATATCCCCTCTTCTTTACAAAGCTTTGTATGAATAGATTTAATAAGGATGGCACTGGACACTCTAACTGAATTTCATCATCAGGCCCTTATCTGCAGTGTGGAACTCCTTCTGTTGATGCTGTCTTTGCTTTAAAATTCCACAGGACATTACTTTGAATCGTTTTAGCATAAATACTAGAGGTGGTTGGAAATTTTTAAACCATTTTTCATAGGAAAAACACAATTCCTAGTAACCAAAACACTACAGAAAAACATTGGTTTCAGTTAATCCCCAGACTCAACTATGTTGGAAAAAAAATTACTGAAATGCCATATTGTGACCTGAAAGAAAAAATAAGGTTATTGTTTTGAGAAAATTAGACGACGTAAAGTTAAAAAAAATATTTGAAAATTGCTAAAATTAAATTTTTCATAATTAGTGATATCAAGTGTTTCATTTGGTGCAAATCGAACTTTAAAATAGGAGGTTTAGTTTCTCAGGATTTAGGGGTTTTTTTTTAAATGTGGGGTGTTTGTATGCATGCTAGGGGACTGTACTGCAGTATGTCAAATATTGTCACAGAACAGCAAAAGTATTTTCTGCCCAGTTGTAACATGGACCTACTCCAGGGCAATGTTACCGGTTCTGATTATAACTACACCTCACGGGAAAGTACAGAGAAGGTTTCAATGGAAAGAAAAAATGGTCTCAGCGAAAATAAATCTGTTTAGCTGGCATTTGGCAGCACCATCAGTGCTGTCTCCCATTGAAGGAAACTGCAATTGTCATAACATGCTGACTTTTGGGGGGCTTATTTCTATGCCTTGCCAGGTCTAGCATCTTTTGAAGTCAGCCAGCTTTCTCTAATGTAGTAAAATGCATCACTAATCACAGATGTGCATGTCCTGCTGGCATCTTTGATCTTCAATTTTTCTATCCATTTTGCTCTCTCTGTTTATTGGTCATAATGAATTATGGCAGCTGTATGCTACATATTGTCCAAAACTCTTTAGCCGTCCAGCACATCATGGAAAGTTCCCAGGAAAGCTCCCTAGCTGAAAAGTAACAACTCTGCAACATAACTCTCAGCGCCATGTGCAGTAATTCATCAATAACACTTCTTCTGTAGAAACCAATGGACAGATCAGTTACAAGAGCAGAGCTGTAATGTGACCTGCCAGATAGATGGAGATCCCCATGGAGAATTCGCTGACTGCACAAAAGAGAATAGAAATTCCTCTAGTGTTTCTGCAAAGAGGAAGAGCGCAGCATTTGGATTAGTCTGGGCTGAGTATAAGAGAGTCCCTTTCCACTCCTCACCAGTCTGTTGCATAACCAGGTTCCTAGAAATAAATGAGAAACAAAATGAAATAAATTTATTAAAAAAGCGCCAGTTTCCCTTTAGGAATTCCAGTGACATATTAAAAGAAATAATTTACGCACGGCTGCTCCATGCCTTAGGTTTGTCTGTGCAATTACTCAGTGCTGTGTTAACAAGAGGCTGCTTCATAGCAGGGGAGTCTAGCCAGGATACAGCCTGACATCTGCTTGAGGATCTCTCCGAAATAGCACCCAAGACCCACCTTTTGTTTTATTTGTGCATTCTCTGCCCAATGTGCACGAATATTTTGCTGAAAAATCATGTCAGTGTATTAAGGTACTGCCTATTTTTATTACAAGCCTTCATTTTAGAGGACTTTTCTACTTTTTTTGTCTTTTTTACTTTTTAAACTTTTTTTTTACTTTTACTTCACACTGTCACATCTTGAATTTTAACAGGTTTAGGCTGTGGCATGGTGTGGCTGTGATGCCCAAGCTTACTCGGCAAGGAGATGCTTGCACTGATCCCAAAGTCATGCATGAGAGAGGTATGCTGGGAAATGGAGGGCTTCTTTCTAGTACTTTCATGCTCATAATTTCTCTGTCATGAGGCAGAACCCAGATATGCAGAAGGAAGTCATAGTTCACATATCTTGTAGAGAGTTTTGAAGGAAAAAAAAAGTGATAGTAATATCAGCTAGTGCAATGTACTTAGACTACAAAAGGCTTAAAAAGAAACTGAGAACTCATCTCTCTGACTTAATAACCGCCTAAAAAAGGTACAGAATTAAGAGTCAGCTTACGTAATAGAGGGAGGTCACATGAAGTTCCACACAGATGAGTATTTTTCTACATAATAATAAAATCTGGGAAACAGTGACTCATGAAATAGCAGAGTTTACAGATGATAGGATCTCATCAGGATCCCATGACAGTGAGTGATACTCTGTTGACGAGATCTCATGGCACTGAAAGAAATTCAGTGTTGATAGAAGCAAAGCAATGAATATGGGACAAAAATAAAACTAATTATACATATATTACAGTACACTTAATTAGCTATGACTGTTCACAGAGATACTGGGTTTTGTGGATAGTTCTCTGAAAACATTAACACAGTGCTCAGCAGTCAACAAAAAGGCTGATAAAACACAAGGGATTTTTAGGAAAAGAACAGTGAACAAAACAGAAAACCTCATTATCTCATAGTAGAAATATGTGTTTATTCCTGTTTGCCTTGATTAAGGCATGACTTCTAGACAGATGTCCTTGGAAGAGTACAAAAGAACTAGACAGGGGTGAAACGAATGCACTCTCTTACTGTCCAGCTCTGTCTCTCTTCTTCTGTTCTGGATTATCAGGACAACAGGGCTCCCTGGACACAGTTCTGGACCAAAACTGGGCAGAGATACGAGAAAAAATTGGAGGTCTTAGGATGTTAAGTCTGATGCCCTCCTCCCCCACTCCTCTTTATCAGCAGCCTTCGCAGGACACATTCCCATGACAAGCGACATAGCCAGGTCCACCACGAGTGTAGGTCCCACTCTCAGTCACAACACTGGGATGCACAAGGTCTGGGATTCCTGTATAACTTATATGACTTTTCTTCTTTACTTTGTGTTAGTATTTCTCCTGTGCTGGGATCACAATATGCACCAATCATTCCACAGGACACAGTGGGAAAAAAGCGACAAAATTTTGTGGCCAGTGGATGCTGGTATTCAGCAGACTGCCTGACCAGTGTAAGACAGCTCAGGAACCTTCACTCTGTTCCCCAGAGCTGAATAATTTATTGTAAAGGAGAATATTTTATAAAATTGAGAGCAGGTAAAGAATAGAATAGGATTTCAGAGACATAGAGCTGTGTAAAGGGGAAATGTGAGATTTAAAAAGAAAACTCTGAATGGGGAAAGTTGCTGAAAAACATTTGCCAGATGATGGAACTAGTGGAAAACAGATAAAGACTTCCATATAAATAGAAATGTTCACAAAAATGCTCACTATTTTTCCAATAACCTGCACAGAAATATTTTTTTTTTTTCCCCCGAGATAAAATCTCCAGATTTTTCAAATTAGCACATTTCTTCCATTCTGCTCCTTGCCATGATTCTCCTTTACACTGGCTATGGTAGACAATGAGAGCTTGTTAGTGTAAAAATATCTTCAATCAGAAATTTTGCTGACATTGGGTATAGAGAAATTTTCTCTTCATCCAGTTAAACACGTAGCTTTTGTGCCCAGACAAGGAAGAATGTACACATATGTAAAACTTGCTTCCAATGAGTTCTTGCTTCCAACAAGTTTTGTGCTGGATTTGCCGTATTTCCACGGATTTATGGCAAATGTATCAGGACTGCATTAAAATCTAGAAGCAAAAGATGCTGCAGAAAAGGCACATTCTTAAAAATCTTTAACATATGGTGAGAGAGAGAGGAGGAGAGGGGAAACGTATCAGAGCGCTCTATGCAATAAGGAATGAGTGAAAAAATGAAAGGGATGGTCTCTCAGGGATGCTTTAAACCCTTCAGGGATGAATGCCAAGACCAGGGTTAACACTTGTGAGATCGTCTTTGGCACACTGCACTTGAAGAAGAAATCTTCTTCAAGTGGATCTGGCATGAGCCTGGCAATGAGAAGGCTCATCAGGCCGCAACATGCCCAACATCAGTGAGAGCTCTCAACGTTCCCCAGTAGGCTGTTAGCTGTGTGGTCACATCTCACGAGTGGAATTGGTGCAACTGTAGGGTCCCAATCAGTGTGACCCCACTGGTGGTGCCAGGCTGACCACATGGTCTTGGACACCATTTTCTACCCCCTGGTGCAACCTGTCCTACCAGTGCCATGCTACAGAAGTGAGGGCAGTGTGCTGGGCCATCCATCCTCTCCTGCAGGGTCATGCTTGCAGCTTGCACAGATCACTCCAGAACAGATGGGACAGGCTTCTGCCTGCATCCCGCGGCTCAGAGCAAGAGAATATTTAGATTAACAGAAAATTTTGCAGTCAACATATTTCAAAAATGATTCTCCTCCAGGGAAGCATGTGGTCCAATTCAGGGAAATGAGAAAGAGAGCAATTTTTTTTTCTTTAATTTTACATTTCAAGTAATAACAGTTTTCTGGCTTCTTGTGCAGGTCACTAACAATGCTCCCCAGTGAAAATACTTAGCAGTTCCCACGTCTCTGACTCACTTGACTGTAACACAACCTGAGGCAAAAAAGCTCTAAGACCTGATGTGAATTTGCACTACGGCCTCTTTTTGCTTTTCCAGTAGTATGAACGAGCCTTACTGCAGGCATCAATGTCAAAGCTTGCACATTATAAAGGGGTGAGAGTGTAAATAAGATCCAGCTTCATTAATGTGCATGTCATCACTGTGGGAAAGGACAGGAGAATATTGACTTTGGGTAAAAACAGCAAGACCTTTATGGCAATAGAGGCAGAGAGGACAATTGGGAGTAGGCAGAAATAAATCAATGCCAAAGCAGAGCTAGAACGTGTGTGTTCCTGAGGGCACAGGACTGAAACCCTGATTTAAGATTAGCACAATGCAATATCAGTAGAGCATAAAGAGTGACTGAGGGACTGGCTGACTGACAGCACCAGCAAGGGGTCATTAATGAGGAGTCCTCACACTATGGGGGGACCCACTTGGACTCTGTAGGGAGGGCTCCAAGGTTTGGTGCATTTCAGCATTTTTGTCAGTGAGCTCTGGAAATAAACTTAGCATTGCTACTAAGAAAATGTTTTTAAGTATCAGTGGCTAACTAAGAGAAAAACAGGAGTATGACCAATAACTCACTCGATAAACCAGGTCAGTTCAGGGAAAATGCTCAAAAATGAGCTGAATGTGAAAGCACAGGTTCAGGAACAAAGAATACAGACCATATTTGCAAATGGGGCTTGTCTCCTACCCCGGGTAAAGGCTTCATTAAGATACTGCCTACAGAAACTGCAGGTGTTTTGCTCCTGGGCAGGGAGTGATGGTGAATGTCTTCATGGCTTCAATTTCAAATGTGTCTGGGATGGAAAGAGCTACATGCCACTGAGCACCTGTGAGGAGTTACCCAGTCTGATTGCCTTTTATGCCTTGGTCTACCAGTGACATCAGGAATTTAAGCACTTTGCTCTGCTTAAAGCTAATTGCCAAGTTTTTCCACTTTCAGCATAGACACTTGGGAGGAAATGTAAGGCACAGCTGCTCACTTCTGCACTGGGTGAGCAAGAGCACATCATGAAAAACTCTCAGTGAGAACTGGAAGCCCTTCTCAGCCCAAGGCTTTTAGGAAAATAATCAATTGAAGATCCTTGTATGGATAGTGGTAAGAGGAATGGATAATGGGCATGAGGAAATTGTAGGAATATTCACTGGGGAGGAGGATAACCAGTGAGTGCCATAGAAACCTGTGATGGCAACAGATTCATAAAAAATCTTTAAAAGGAAATGAATAGTGAGGTGGTCACTGATAATACAGTATTTTGGAACAGACAAGCTTGTCTGTGAAGAACTGCGGGAGGAGTTTATTGCACTGAGAGATGACGTTAAACTGGCAGATGAAACTGAACATAGATAAAGACAGTGATGCACAATGGGAAAAAGCATAGATGGGCTTGGAATTGTCCATTCCCATGCAGAAATGAGATCAGAAATTAACCCCGTTAGGCAGCTCGGATGGCTGCTGAATTCTTAGTAACATCCAAAGAAGTAAATTGAATGTTAGGAATTATTAGCAGTAGAGAAACATTATCAATTGTTATAACAGTAATACAAGTCCATGACACATCTGCATCTTGAATAGTGTGTGCAGTTCTCAAACAGATTACAACAGATGAGGATGGAAAGAAGGACAAAGAATGAGTCTTCAAACTTCAGCAGTTGAGGGGAGATTTATAGTGGTATAAAATAAGTGACATGGAAAAAGCGAATGGACTTAATTGTTCCCTGTCTATTCCAATACAAAAATGATGGAATATCAAAGTTTGCAATTGGCAAACCAAAAAGAAAGAAGAAGACTTTTTTTTTTTTTTTTTTTTGCTTGCCAACAGGATGCTGTGGATGCTGAAAGTTCACGTCAAGGAGAGATTGGACAATTTCATGGAAAAGAAGTCCCATTTGCATTACTGAAAAAAAGAAAAAAAAACAAAAACAGACAGTAACTTCTTGAGCCCTAATTTGTTGGATTTTGGAAAAGTAACCTGGGGAAGTGTCAGTATGTGCTTAGCACAGTCTGCTCTGCTCGCTCCCTGCCAGACCATGCTCCCCTAGTTATGTATTCAAGAGAGGATCATTTATACTTGAGCAGCATCCTCCACAGCCTGATGCTTAGAGATATTTCCAGGACATGGGAGATGAAGTTTAGTCTCCTCAAGCTGAGCAACTAAGTTTTCCATTTTGAAGGTATAGGCTTTGTCCCTTAAACTGCTGTGCCAAAGGTGGGCACCAATCTCATATTTAACTGTTCTGGACTTCTCCAGCAGAGCATAGAAATCCCACTGCTTAAATCTGGCATAGTGCCACATGCCAGAACAGGCACTTCTGAGCATATGTGTGACTGAAGTTTTGAAGAAACTCCAAGACAAACACAGAGATGCCTTCAGCTTTAGATGCCAAAGAACCAATCCACTTGGAGTGAGTTCCACCCCAAGAGCCCAAGCTGTTGAGCTCAGTGACAAGAAGCCTGAAAGAGATGATATGATTGTAGCACATTAATACCTCTGAGTGAAGAAATACTGTATACTAAAAGGCTCTGCAGTCAAAAATGGAAAGTACAACAAGACCTGAAAGCCAGGGAAATTCCAATTAGAAATAAGGTACAAATTTCTAACAGTGATTGTGGTTAACCACTGGAACAAACTACCAAAGGGAAGTGGTGTATTCTCCATCTCTTAATGTCTTCAGACCAGAAGGGGATGTCTTCCTGGAAGTCCTGATTTAGTGAAACACAATATATTGGGCTCAGTGCAGGAGACCTGGATGGAATTCAAGGGATTCAGATATTTCAAAACTTGGGTTAAATGATTGTCTTGTCCTTTCAGGGCTTTACCTTTACCAGTTTTAACTCCCGTGGCAGACTTTTGGATGCAGTGGGACTACAGAGTGAGCTGAAGGGGCTGAGGTATGAACAGGGCTGGGTTTAGAAGCCCTTCTCCTGTAGAGAAACCCTATAGAAATAGCTCAGGGGAAGTTAAACTCTCAATAACCAACCTATCAAAAAGCAATCATAATAAAACACTTTAGAACATTACACTGTTTAGAGTGATTACAAATCAGTTTATAGACATAGAAACACAGTTAATACTCCTCTAATGCCCCCAGCTCTAGAGCCATTTGTCCCGAACATTTTTACAGCGAACCAGAGAACTGCAGTTTCATGTGCTGTATTAATTGTCAGAGAAAATGTGAAAAATACAGATGGCTTATACGTGGCTAGCAAACCACTTCCCATTTCTTGCTTTCAGTTCACTAACCAACACAAGTACCTCTCCTCAAGAGAGCGGTGCCACAACACTCTTCTTCTTGGTCTCCTTATATATTTCACAGCAGTTCTCTCTTGGCTTTTTCCATTACAGATGTCACCACAAAACATACAGCGACCACCTTTCAAACCACACCAGAACAGCACCACCTATGAGTACCTCTTGTGCCCACCTTAAAGAGCTCTTCAGGCTAAAGGACACACTGTAATTATATCCATGACAAAGATCTGTGAAGAATTATGCAATCCTTGTATCTACAGATGAATCACATCAATGGAACAGAAGGATATGGGGTCAGAGTCAAGCTTGGAAATGGAAAATGCACACTCCAGTGTTTTAAAACTTTTAGGTCTATGCAGCCAAGATTTCAGAATTTCAAGTATTTTTTTTTTAATCTTTGTTTAAGCCTGGATTTGGGGAGGGGATTGGTTCTGGTATTTAGATTATTATTTTTGCTGTAACAGGATTATTCTTTTCAGTAACTGTTAAGTCGCCACAAGCTTGTTGCCTTTTCTGTGCAGGAATCAGTTAGGTATCACAGATAGGGAAATATTATTATAACTGGTTTACAGCCCATTTTGGCCAAGAATAGGACCAGGCATGCTGACTCTTAGTCACCTGCTTTCACAGCTAAACTAATAAATGAGGTAGAAAGCTAATAAATGAAGGCACTGTGTACATTAACCCTCATATAATAGTACTTATCGCATGCTTGTGTTATATGCAGGAGGTCAGAGATGATCAGAGCAGTCCCTTCTGGCCACAAAGCCAATGAACCTATTTTTAAACATGAGGCAACATTCAATAACCTGCATCAGCTTTGATTAAGTGTTCTGCAAGATTGAAAGCAACACAAGCAGAACTAACGTGCACTGTGGGCAAAAAAAAAAAGACGTCAAAGCACAACTCATGATGGCAAGGGTTTCAGTGCATAAATACTGGATGGGAATCTTGGCCGTACAGTTCATGCTGACCATTTTAGAGCAGTTCATCATGTCCTCAGAACATTTTGGCTAGGGCTCTTACAGAAAGGTAGTGACAACTGGGCACTGTAGCTTCCTTCACCTTTTAGCTAACCCCAGTCTCTACCTCTTAAATATATAAATACACATATATATAATCAGACACTATATATGAGCTGCTATTAAGCAACCAACTTTTTTAAACATGCAAACAAACTTGGTATAAGCTCCATAAAACAGCTCTGCTTTTTCTGGTATTGATTTTGCTTATTTTGAAGTTAAGCATATCCATAAATATGCTCTATGGTCCCTTGAGGTAAGTCTCATAAGGTATATTAAAAAAAAAAAGGAGGAGGAGGAATTTTTTGGCAGCAATTACCATCTCAGATAACCTGCCTGGGGTTGGGAAAGTGTGCCAGCAATCTGCTCAGAAATAGCTTTCATTTGGGCTGTTTATTTTCATATGCTTTGTCTGACACTTTACTGCTGTGGCTGGGTACTTAACTGTCAGCTTCCATTAAACGCTTTGTCAGCTGTTCCCACTCCAGGCAGAAACCAAAATTATCATTCATCTCCCATTATTCATTAAAGTCAACCCACTGGCAGGAAGAAGCAGGATGACAAAGGAAATCATCCTTGTGCCAAATGGTGAGATTTCTTCAGGCTCCTTTGCTCCAGTGCTCCTCCAGTTCCTTGTCTCTTCCCTCTCTTGACTGCCCCAGTCACCTGCCTTGTGTGTGTCAAATAAGTGGGGACTTAAGGGCAGCTGTTCCATTTCAAAGCAGAGTTGAGGGGACTGAACTCATCTCCAGCAGCTCCAAAAATCCGGGATATTCTGAAAAAGAATAATGTGTTTGCTTCACATTAGTTTGGACTATCCCAATATAATCATATGGGCAAGCATCCCTATAGCTCTACAGAGTTTGAAATACACATGGTATGCTAATAAAATATCTTTGGGAGTATCTATTACATAATTTCTTATTTTGCTGATTTAGGCTGTGTGGACGGGTTAGTTTTTAAAATTATTTACACCAAGTTTTCCAAGTTCTGATATATAAAGAGGAAAAAAAAAAAAAAGAGTTACGCAGTTCTGGAAAAGGCAAAACATGTCATTTCAGGTCAAGGAAAACACTTTAAGATGACCCAGATTGATCCGCCCTCTTCCAAATTTGGTCTTATCCAAACCAATGCCCCTGTCCCCCCAACACTTTAGTTCACCCTTTGAACCAGAGAATCCATTACATGTATTGCTTTAATTATGGTTTGGTTTCTTTTAATAAGCAGATGTGGAACAGTATAATCGCAGCCCCAGGCTACTGAAATGGTGGACTCCAGTCTGGATCTGGACCTCACATAAATTTGCTCCGTGCCTTGTCAAGGTCCCAGACACATGACGTCTCACACATTCCTGAAGGAGATCCCATGTTTTTTACCGCCCTTTTTAGTTTCGCAGCAAGTAGATGCAGCGCTTCCAGCCACAGAGGTGGTGTGCACCACCAAGCTGGCCCAGCACAGGTAAAGCCAGCGCACAGCTTCCTGCTGGCTAACCCCTGGTAAGAATTAGCAGACCTCAATAAAATGCTATTGCTCAAGATGGCTAAGTGCTCGCCTCTAGTGCCACAAATCCCCCCCAAACCCCAAATGTTCCTCAACAGAGGATCTCTATTGCTGTTCTTCTTCCCAAAGAAAAACATTCAGTCTTAACATATTTGTTCCCACTCATGCTCCTGGGGTTTTCCATGAAAGTTTTGAAGCTATCCAAGTAGCTCATAAACCAGAGCCCCTTTCTGATTCAAGTGTGCCCTCCTGTTCAGATTTTGGGAAATGGGATGATTAATTGATTTCCATCATCAGACTCCCCATAAGTCACAAGGCAAGCTGCTATTTCAAGTTTCCATTGACAAAGATTTCATTATAAGAAGCCATAATTTTTAAGCAGAGCTGTGCAAACTTTTTAGTCCTCGACCTGAATTAGGCCCATATGTTTCAAAAAAATTCAGTGAGAGTAAGCTGGGGGAGTGAAGTGGTGAGGGGAGGGGAGCAACTGGTCTATCTCAGTGGCTGAACAAACTTCCACCCACATCACAGCATAAAGGGGCTCTGAATTGGTCGTCTTAACCCTTATCTAAACAAAATAAATCAAAAATACAATTTTCCGATTGACGCTGAAGGATTTTTCTTTCTCAGCCAAAAAGCAATTTTAAACTCCCTTGCAGAGTAAGCTCTGCCCAGATACCAAACTCCACTGAGAGCTCCTAGAGTCCAAGGTGGTATCGCTTAATTTGCCTTCTCATGTTCTGCTGCTGGGATAGAAATGCCCTCAAACAGCACCTGCCTCAGGATGCAGTTAAAACCGCAGCTAAGTGTTGTATGTGTATCTGATGACTGGGAGACCCTTCCTCCAGAGGGCTTGACAAGTCAGTTGAAAAAACAGGAAAAATGGGAGAAAGCCAGTGTGGCTATCCCTGTTTCACAAACAGGCAAGGTGTGTTCCAGTAAATCAAACGGTGCCAAGCTATGAGCTCAAGAACCTACCAAGATCATCTACGTTGTTTAAAATGATAATGTAGTCCATGTCCATGAGTAAGGAGCTATTAGTAAGAACAATTTTGTCATAGCCACCCTGTTGAACTGGCTCTGGCAGGGAGGGGAATGGATATGAAGATGGAAAGCGTGTCAGCCTGACCTGTTTTACTTAGCTGCATAGAGAGAGCTTCAGCTGAGCGGAGGCGTCGTCTGCACTGTAGCCCCAAATCCAAGATCTGGAGACAGGGAGATCTGGAGACTGAGCACCACCCCCTGCCATGATAAAGGAGGTCCACTTGCACAACACTGTTGCTGCATCCCAAAATGACCTCTTCGCTATCATCACATATGCCTGAGTTCTTTGGCAATGCCAGATCTGTTGTGGTCTAACAGGATGGCAATCCACTAGGTGACAGGGCTGAGGAACACCAAGATCACTGTGAGGATCAACCAGAAATACCAAGATGGTGGTTTAAGAAGTTAGCACTGAGCTATGTGACTGTGTGATATAGCTAAGCCAAAAACTACTGGACATAGAGGTAGGAACTGATAAGTCTGTGTCAGTCTCTCGTTCGCTTTGATTTGCAATATGGCCTTGGAGGAATCACTGCTAGTTGGTTTTGTCCCCTGCAAAACAGGGATAAATTACATCAACCTGCCTAAAATGTTCTCTGAGAGCTGTAAACAGAACCAAATGTACAAGTGCTAGCTAGTAATGCTCTTGCAGCTTGTCATCTTGAATGCCAGGGCAGCATCTTGGCACGGTGCTGTCACACAGGAGGTCTACAACACTCAACAGCTTGGGGAATCCCAATATTACGGTTATATGGTGGCTGTTTCCAGCATGGCTGAACTGTGGCAACAGCATAAGTCACGATAGGATCTGGAAGGGCCAGAGATTCATTTGAAAATTCCCCAGACAAAGAAATATATCGAGCAGTCATAGAAAAGAAACAACAATTTAATTGTCTTCTCTGCCTCTAATGACAATTATAATCAGAGCTCCAGGTCTTTCCTTCTTGTATTATATTTCTTTCCTTTCAGCTGAGCCCAGCCTTGTTGGAAGCCCTGGTTCTAGCACAGACTCCTGTGCTGTGAGGAATTTGTCTCAATTCAGGTTGGATTTGTCAAAGAGATGATGTTGAAATAGGTAGTTGTAGCCCAAGAGTAATAACCTTCCTCTGACTTGTTTTCTCTCCTCGCTGTGCACCCAGTTCTTGTCCTAGCAGCCTGTCATTTGTTGCCAAATCTCTATTTCACTTTTGTCATGATAGTGACATATTTGATGATGACACAAATATGTCATCAGCTTCAGTGGCCTCAGTGTCTTGTGATAGTCAGGCAAGTTGGCCAACAGAAGAGCAGAGTTATGGATACCCTCAGGATTTCAGAGAGCATGAAAGGTGGAGAATTATTTCCTTCACACACAGGTTTTGATAGGAAATGTCTGGTTTAAGTCTGTCAGGGCTCAGAAAGAGCAGTAAATCCATACAGTCTAAGCCCAGAAGAAACTACTTAACACAGACCCTTAAAGATGATCCTCCACTTATCTTGGTGTGACTTCAGTGCCTTGTGCTCAGGTGGTCCATTTTATTCAGGATGACACACAGTCCTGATTAAAAGGACCAAAGAGATGAAAAATCCCCCACTTGCATTGATAGTTGTTCCTAATGATTAACCATCCCAACAGTTAAAAATGTGGGCTTTGTTTCTTGTCAGGATATGAGTTCAGGTGCAGCTTTTGTTACCAACTTTTGTTACGTCTCTGTGTACTTGACCCGAAGATCTTCAGCACTGCTATTTTATCTCTGTGAAGATAATTCCTCCAGCATCAGCAAAGTACCTCACAGCCTTGCTTTTCACAAAGTTAACAGACCAAGTTCTTTGAAGTCTTCCACTGCATTGCATTTTCTCTGGCCCTTAAGTTTTTTTTGTGTCACTTTTTGCACCTTGTCTATGCATCTTAAAATCAAAGGCATGCCTGAAACGTGATGTCGTGTCTCACCACAAGGCACGAGCTGCTGCACAGATCCATGATCTTGGGGACAATCAGCTCAAGGTGCCAGTTCACATCCCATTTCATGGTTCAGACGTGGATCTGAGCTCTGCAGATGATCCTGACATAGGAATTGTTCTCAGCTCAGCTTCTCCAAATTGAGCTTTTCTCCAAATTTCTTCCATGTTTCTCCTGAATCTTCGTTCATGAGTAGTCTAATCTCAAGGCATATCTGAGCCCAGGGTTCAGCAGCCTGATCTCAGCGGACTGCAGTGATGTCTAAGTCTGGGGAATTGCAGTCAGTCAGTAGCAAGAGGCAAATTCAGCCAACCCTTTCAATTCTGGAGGCTGACCTTACAGGACAAATCTCCACGGAGCTGTTTTTGCATCTCCGGTGCTGGCACACAGACACGTAATGTAGTATATGCCCTTCCCTATGGGACACTCCTCCATGAGTTCATTCCTGGCTTAGTTGGAGGAGCTGGATTTTACATTATTAAGTATTGAGTTGCAACATGAAATTACCAAAATGTAAAACATGGGAAAACATACTGTAAATCACTTATTGGCAGGTCTCTCACCTCTTTACAAGTGCACAACTGGATACATCTGAGTCTTTTGGAATTTCCAAATTAGAGCCCAGAAGACCTTCCTGAAGAAAGGTATTTTCTACTGGCACCAAAACAATTTTATCTGAGCTAAACAACAGAGTTAATGTTTCAACATTCACGGCCATTTGCAGGCTACAAATCCAAACTTAATTTCACCTCCTTGTTTTACTGTAGCTCTATTATTATTACTCTTTTTTTTTAATGAATGTTATTTTTCTTGTAACTCTCCTGCTCTGGCTTTTCAAAAGAAATATACAGAGACCCAAGGGACTGAGTGAGAATGCAGAACCTTTCACCTTCAGGTGAAAACACTGATATCTTTAATGGACTTATCAGGAAGTGAATACACCTAAACAGAGTAAATATATGTTCTTACTACTGTGACCTCCAGCATTTCTGTCCCCACTGCTCGTTATGCTCAGCTGGTGGTGACAAAGGATGCTCTGACATCCAGAAGGGGTGATTCTGTGGTTAAGGCACTAAACTGGGAATCAGCTGGGATTTATTCCTGACTCTGCCACAGTCTGCCTCTATGCAAACCACTTAATCCTTCTGTGCCTCAGTTTCTCATCTGTAAAGTATGGGTTTTTTTTTCCCAGTCCTTTGCCATTCTTGTCTCTGGGACAAGAAAGATCTGTCAGCTGAGCCACAGAACAGTTGAGTGTAGACTATATTACATGGTTATGTTTGAGTGCCCCAAGATTGGGTCATGCCTTTGGTTAGATAGGGAAGAGGAATATTTCTTGTTTCAGATTTTGTCCAAGATGTGTTATTGTGCCTTGTGACAACTGGGTCACAAACCAAAGGGTAGTTCCTGAGAAAAAGGAAGGTTTAGACTTGGGATCAGAAACCCTAGACTGAGGATCCAGAATGAAGTAAATACATAACCTGCACCTGTAATATCCTTCAGATGACTGATCCCGAAATGCATCTGACTGGGTCCAACCCTGACACTTGCTGCACAGAAAGAGTTCAGGGAGACTCCAGAGCCAGCAGTTCACATGCACACAATGAGCAGTCTTGGACCCTAAACCAAAATCTGAAAATTTACTCACCAAGACCCGGGGTAGGTCACAGCAGGACATCCCGTAACACTTGCCTGCAATAAGGAGCGAAGGTGTCACCAGGAAAGCCTTCCAAAAGCCACAGCATGGCTTGACCTTTCATGTGCAGAGGCTGCAGCTCAGAACAGATAAGACATAACGCAGTTGTCAAATACAGCTTCTGTCATGTGGGGAGACAGGGTTTGAAACTGCCACCTAGCACAAAGCACTGAAAGAGTCTGTATTGGTGATGACATTTCATAGCCCATAGAAAGGATAGGGAATTGGAGCCTCCCACATTATCATTTATCTAGACACCATTTCACTTTTCTCTACTGCTTTTAGTCTTAGAATTTGTGGCATTGGTGGCACACAACCTGGGTGTGAGTTCGTCTTACATTCCTGTTTTCTGCTCTCCATGTGTCAGAGATCCCCCAGGAGCACACTTTTCCTGTAGGGAGGAATTGGCTTACACGGCATCTAGAGAGAAGGGCTGCAAAATAACAATGAACACAGCCTGCTGGAAAGAGCATCCATTATCACAGTCTGCACCTTTCAATTCTGATCAATCCCAATAGCTACTACTTTTAAAATAGTGGATTTTTAAAAAGAAATAGATTATTTTAAAATAAAAGGAGTTACCAGATATATGCATAGAGCTGGTTGCTTTCTTGCTGTTGCTACGATCAGTTATTTTCTCCCTAAGTGAGAGAGACATATCTTCTGGCCTTGCAGAGAGCACATCGGATGCCCTGGCTTAGCAGGTCTTTCTGTGGATAACTTGACGTGAGGCTGGTGTCCCGCAGGAGCTCCCAGATCACAGTACTCGTTATAGAGAACACTGCACTTTAGTGCTCAACTTGGATGATGCTCCGGGAGATAAAATACAAAGTTATCCATAAACCATCAAATGTTTCAGACCTTTCAGAATACTATTCACTGATTCCCTCAGAAATTTATTAGCTCTACCAATATTTTCTTTCTTAGTTTTGTAAAGCAAGCTCCAAGTCAGCTAGTACTGACTATGCAGAGCCCTGAAACCACATGTTTATTTTCCTAAGTTATAAAAAGTTTATAAGGGTAGCTGGTATCCTTATGGGCCACTGTACAGTGATTTGCTACTGCATTCCACACTGATACAGAAGAGCTCTGTGTTTTATACCAGAGGGAAATCCTTGTGATACAGCTGTCCAGCAGCCAACAAGAGTACAGACACCTTCAAAAATATAACTCTGATAAAAAATGAATAGCTGAAAAGTCAGAAAACATCCCTTCTGAGAAAAATAATTTTGAACAGTGCAATGACCTTGGGCATCGCAAGATCTGTGTTGTGATACCCCAGTGAACATCACCAGCAATGTCCTTTCATCCCGGCTATAGTCCGTTTTTTAACTAGATCACCATTTCTGACTGAAAATGCTCTGTGTTCACGACAATTTTTATAAGTACTGTGCAATGGCTACCTTTTCTTTTTGCAGCCAAAGTCTAGCCTTAGGCTTTCAGTTTTCACAACTTCGTGTTGTTTCATTGACATGAAGAGGCTTTGGTCAATTTACACCAGAGAATAGAGAGACTGTTATTCATTTATCTCTTAAAATAGTGAGTACACAGCTGCACAACCTGAAGAATTAGGTCAGTATGTTGCTATGACTGTCCAGGAAGGAGACATTCAGAGCAAACAAGGTAGATTTCAGGAGAGAGCCTGGAATGTGTGAAGAGTTAGCAAAATTGACATAGATGCAATAGCAAAAACAAGTAATTTTGCAAATCTCTAAACCACAATGGTTGGATTAGGGCCCTCGTCATACAATTCTTGGGCATGTGAACAATCCCTTTTTCACTTGAGTTCATTTCATTAGCTTCTCTCAGCTACATAAATACTCATACTCTCAATGGGACTACTCACATCAATAAAGTTCCTCAAGCAAGCAGGGATTGCAACCCAATTTTAGTGGAACGAACCCAACCTCTGACTTTGATTGCATCCCTCGCTTTCTAAAAAAACTTTGTTTCCAGCTAGAATGAGCCCACAATCCCTGTGGAGCTTGCTTTCGCTACTTCCAAGCACAGGCCCAGTTATTTGTCTTGTCAAATATGAAGGCAAACAGGACTCGTCCAATCTCCCCAACTTCAACTCCCTTCACAAAAACACTGCTGAGCCTTGAGCAGGCCAACTTAGATGTCTTTTGGAACTCCTGGGCATTGCTGTGCTCTGATTGATAGATCCCTGATGGGGTTATCATGCTCACATCAAATCCCGACATGCCCCAGCCAGCCAACAACCCTCTGAAGTCAAAATACTGCTCAGTGTAATATCACAAGTAATGACAATAGTATCAAGGCAACAATTACTTTATTACTCAGCTGTAAATAGTTTTCTGATTAGGCTTTTAGCTAATGGTCTTTGACACTGTTGCACAGTGTTGACTGTGATTAACTCAATTACAGTTAATATAAAGGTCATGGAAAGTTGCCCCTTTACCTATCGGTTCCTGTCGTAATTCTGATGGAGTTTTTATTTTAAGGTCTGGTTCAAGGGAGCCAGGATGGGCAGTGTTGGAGTGAGAAGCGTATCGCACTGCTAGCAGAAGACCACTGATAGCAGCAAAACAATTTTTGCCCCCAGCTGGCAGCAACCACCACAGGGATCCCTAAGTGCAAAGGACAGATATTGAGTTAGATGCTTCCTGCATATTTTGCAATCAGGTTTTTATTTAGTTTCATTCTTCATGAAGCATGGGAGGAATTTCCCTGTTGCCTCCAACTCTCCTTGTTCATCCAAGAACACACATTAACAGCTGAACATAGCAACAAACAGAATTGAAACCAATAAATCTGCTTAAAAAACAAAATAGCATTGGGGATCAAAGAGGATTTTCCAAGCAACACGTTTCACATAATTTGATGCAGCTTTGAACTAGGTAAGACAGTACAGGCTGTAGGTGAAATGGAAGACCACATTCCGAAAGCAACCAAGCATCCTACTGAGACTTACAAACATTTGTACTAAAAGTACACAACATCTATTTTTAAGCCATGCTTAAATGTATCAATTTTTGACTGTAATTACAACTATTTTTGTCCTAAGACACAGAAAGATATGGCTTTTAGAGGGTTATTTATTTATTTATTTTAAAGAAAAGCACACATATAGAAACAAATATAAACTCTCTATAAGAGCTGAAGGAGTTTAGCCTGATTTTCATGACATGACCTCTGTGAATATTCTCAGATGTTATCATCTCCTCCCAGCCCATATCCTACTACAGGGAGAAGAAAAGTGCAAGTGATATTTCTTTTCTCCCTGGGGAGAGGGAACAGTTGAATTCAGCACAAACCAGTCCCAGCCTGGCCAAACTTTGTCACTTGTACTAAACACTTTCTGCTTTCCTACAAAAAGTATGTGAAAACTTTTCTTGACCCAAAGAGTGGATAACAGTTTCATTTGTAAAATCTCCTCTGAAAGGGTTACACAGAGAAAACTGTGGAGAGAAAAGTTAAGGTAAATTGGTCTGGGAAGGATTAGATCAGGGGACACAACTATTTTAGCCTGATGCTTCAATTACTGGCTTTTTATGTCAGTATTTATCATCTTATGCAAGAATATACAGCAAAATGAGGACATCTAAACTCAGCCATTACCTCTCAGGACTCTGGTCTTGAAAACTCTGTTGACGTGCATTGCTTCCACAAATACCTACCAGATAACGCATATATCAGGTAAAGGCTTCATAGTGGGAGGCATGAACTTTTCATTTAGCGTCCTCTCTTCCCCTCAAGGTGGAAAAAAAGTGGGAAGACAATGAGGAAGAAGTTGAAACAAGATCAACTCCTTCCCCTCCCCTGCTGTTATGTTCAAGGACTATAAGATATCTCTGAAGAGCTCTACAAAGACTGGCATAGAAAATAAACACACAAAGCTATTTCTGTTCCTGTGTTATCAGGCACAAAACAGTAACAAACTCTTTCTCTTACAAAGAGAGACAGATGAAGAGACCTGGTCTCTTAAGTGTAGGTGTGCTGCAACAAGTACAGGTTGCTACAAGTACTAGCAAGGTTCACCAAGTTCAAGAAAACAAGACTTGGTAGAGTAGAATAGGCAATGGATTGGGGGGGGCTTCTGTTATTTTTTTAAGTACAGTGACAGAAACATATAAAAATGATTTTATGGAACAAAAGGACAAGGACACTTGAAGTACTGAGAACCGTGACTCACCGATTCCTTCAACAGGACTTGAGTTCAGCATTGGAGCATTCATTTCAATGAAAAGGACATATTTTATGCAGAGCTAGGAGTCACTGAAACCATCTGCAGGGTAAGAAAATTCTAGTAACATCCAAAACAACTTGCTCTCCAAGATCCTGCGTATGTACGGGCTTGTTGTACATGAGTACATGAATGTTAAGACTGTGTTTTCTGGGGAAAAGGAGAAACCTTTTACATTGTAATATAAATGTAATGATATGTAATATAATATATATAAATGTGAAACCAGTCTCTGCTGCAACTTTCTTACACAGAACAGCATCTTACCATTCAAACATTCGGATACATATGCAGTATATATATATTCATATACACAAGCACGCTGTATTATTTAACTTAAAGCATAAACATGTGCTTAAGAGAGACAAGTCTGACAGCCCAGAGACCTAATCTTTCCATTAGCAGCCTTCCATCTCTATTACCTTGTCTCACTGGATTTCCTTCAGTGTCCCAGTGAGAATGGCTTTTGCAGCAGAACAAGCAGAAGAGTGCTGAGATTTACATAAAAAACATGCTTGATGTTTCAAGATGCAGTCGTGCCGTCGGCCAAGGGATGGTTTTCTCATACAGGAGGAATCTCAACTGTAATCATCAGCCTTTTCATAACAGATTGCTAGGAGTCTTTTGCTTCTTTCACTTGCAATTTGTCCAGCTCAGAGATTTACATGAAAGGGCTGAATTAAATCCTGAACGTCATGTGAAATTGTGTTACATGATCAGGAATATCAAGGGGTATCTCTGGAGTGCAACGATTTTGCACATGGCAAAAGGACGACAGCCTTTCCCCCAGCCAAAATGTCATCTATAAGAAGGTCACTTAAGTGGTTTATCACTATGATGTCTTGTTCTTCATCCCATATTTACTTCAAATGACTTCAGAATAGTCAATATAAATGGTATTTAAGTATTTTAGGAAGTGCTATGCTAACTGATACAGATGTCCCATCAGTGGATTCTGCTCCACTGAGTTTCACTGTCAGGAGTGAAAACTGAACTGCATTGTCGGGACTGAAATGAGATCATCAGCCTTGACTGAGTTAACAGACTGCTTACAAGGAACAGAACAGACTGCCGGTAGCTGTAGATCAGTAATCAAGTAATGCAGGAATAAAGTGAGAACTGGGAGTGAGACATGGGTCATCTTAAATGATTAATAGTGCAAATAATAAATCAGTTTCTCTTTGGCCACATAAATGAAAAGAGAACAATGATAGAGGAAGTACAGCGATTGTGAGGCAGGAGAATGACTGAAGAAGTCAGCGTTTTCTTTTTGTTTTCAATGATGATGGTGAAGAACATTCTTCAGCAGCAGCAGCCCAGGCAAAAGCACATCTATTGTGGGTGAAATCAGTCTCACCTGGGCCTTGCACCTTGCAGTTTGGCAAAAGGTTGGAGACTGGCAAGTTTGGGATTCTGTGAGTTTTCATACAGCTTTTCAATGCGTTTTCATCCTTGACACAAAGGTCAGTCTGTTTGCCAGATGTCAAACCCTTCCTGCAAAGTACAGGGGGCAAAAGAGTTCACATCAAGGTTGTCAGAATTTTTATGCATTTTTCTGATTTTGGCTGACATTTTCTAAAATTATTCAGCCTGAGGCAGACACTCAGCATGAAGAATTTAAATCCAAATGGTTAAAGCTTGGCAAAGCTCTGTGCAACTGAAAACAGAGTCTTGTAATGGGAAGTGTCAGACAACCTCAATAACAGGCAACCAGCCCCGTTTGTAGTACGCCTTGTAATACACTGATGATTGATGATATCAGACTTGAAATTTCACAGTTAAGTAGCTGCAGTTCTGTTAATCCTGCCTTGTGAAGAAGATTGGTATTACAGTCCATCTGGTATGTATGTACAACGTAAGATTATGCTCCGCAAGAAACGTAAAATTATGTCCATCACAACAAAATGAATCAGGGATGGAATTCACCTTACTTTTTAAAGTAAAAAGTAAAATTCGTTCATCAGTGATTGAGCTGACATTGCAGACTGGTTCAATGACAAGTATGGGGAATGGCAGCTTCGATATATATATAAGTTACTGAGCTTTGGTTTTTTTCTTTCATTAAGTGAATATTTGATACAGTTTATTCTTAATTAAGTTGGGTTCAGCTTCCATCTGTACATTCCTCTGATTGAACTTCACAAGCCCAAATGGGCCAGGACAGAACATTTCAGGGTTGAATGGAAGAGTGTCAAGAGGAACAGAATCTTAAATGTGTGTACCTGGATATTTGTTCTGGAAGTGGTTGCAGAAATATTTCAATGAAGTGAGCAGGAATAGCACCACATGACTGGCTTGACCAACACATCTCAAATTTTGTTATTCATGAATAAGCCAGAGGGCAAAAAAACTCATAATGATATTTGTCCAAGCAAGTACTGTGTAGGAAACTGCACTTAGCTCAGAGCTATTCCCTCAGCAGAAAAAAAGGCTACATTTGAATAAATTATTTGTGGTGAATTATTCCATTAGCTGTAGTCATCATAATTCTATCCTGATTTTTATGTTGTACACATAAGAAATTTCTCCTTTCCATATTGTATCTTCACTTAATTTGCTGCGGCTGGGAACAAGTATTAAACATTGCTTTTAACGAATCTGATTATATGTAAACCACATATCTTCGCTAATGTTTGCAAACAAAAGCAAAGCTCACAGTGAACTTGAATAATGAAAAAAATAATTAAAATTTATGCATGAATAGATCTGTGAACAAAACAAGAAATACTAGGAGTAGAACTACGCTCATCATCGTGAGAAGAGTTTTGATTTGTTATTTCATAGAATATAAGGACTTCTTCAATTAGCATCAGTCTGCAGCATTTTTATTTCTGAATTCTCTAGAGAAGGGTTGTGTGAAAGTTTAGACACAAATGTCTTTGTCTTGTGCTGGCACCAGCAATGACAAGAGAGTGCAAGAGCGATTCTGCCGTTTGCGGGTACGTGACTGTGTGAGACCAGACTCAAGTTCTCAAGCGCTATGAACATCAGAGCAGCAACATGAAGAGAAACAGAGACAATGAGAAGAGAAAAATGAAACTCAAAAAGCTACTTCATCCCTGGAGAAGTCAGTTGTATAATTTTATCCTAGCCAATGAAACATCAAAGGGGGAAAAACTCCTCGGCACAATCAGGGAAGGAGCCGAGTGCCCCCGCAGCACCACTGGCCACGGCAGGACTCCGAACGCCCAAGGTGCTGGGAGGTGAGCCACGGAGTAACTCACCCAACCGTGCAGGTTCCGTTCGCGGGCACTCAGGCAAATCACTCCTTTTGCCTTGGTTTATGCAGGCTTATCCCCTTCTGAGTTTTGGTTTCCTACAAACTCCATAACTCAAAGGAAAGTCAGCCAAAGCCGATGTGTTTTGTCTGGTTTCAGGTTGAAATCACTCTGTTTCGCGCAGTGTTCATCTGTAACCATAAACTGGCCCAGGTGCACTCAAATTTTGGCCTACATCTGTTTTAAAAAAAATAACAATTTTTTCATCACAGCAGACCCAAATTTCTGGATTTACTACAGCTCCCCAAACCAAATCCTAATGGGTTCATCACAAGGGAAATAATTGGAAAGAGCACGTCCATTACCTTGGCACTAGGGACAGCTGGCGTAGGCTGAGAGAGGGAAAGGCACAACAGGTTTGCCCTATACGCACAGTTGGATGCAGTTGCAATCTGGGGATAATCTACCCCATATTACAGTGTAGAATTACCCCCAGTTTCTTCTGCACAAACCTGTGTGTCTAGAAGGTGAATCAATATAGTGATGACCCTTGGTTAATGCCAAAGGTTTACTCTTACGTCACTCTTCATTCCCCCCATTCTTTATTTCTCTTATGACTGTGACGATAATGTCCACAGATGAAAAATCCTGTAAATTATAAAAACTTTGCAGATGTAATATACATCTTCTATTTGGTAATATACTGAGTTCACAACCTACAACCTATTTCATGAGTATTGGCTCTGTGAAACAAGTCTTATGAGTAGGGGGATGGGGATTTTTATTTTCTCTGATTTTTTTTTTTTTTAATTTTATAATTAATACCAAAAGCATATTAGGCAAGGAACTAAGAAAAACCTATGATTGAAAGCTCAGATTTTCTAGTGTGGGTGCCCAGGTAGACTCCTGAATCAGTCTTTACACATGCAAACAAGCAACATGTTTATCCAACATACTCAACACCCACTGTTCTCAGAGGAAGTTGTGGGATGCTCTGCATTATACAAATTCATGTGACTTTCCTTAGGATGTATTTAATCTCCTGTGACTTTATATCAACCGTAGAATAAAATTTTAGTCATTCTGGGCTCCCTCTTGTAGTCAATAGCAGTTCAGCTAAGTTATTTCAGCTATGGACCATTATGTGGGGTAGATCCCACCCCATAAAAAGTCTCTTTTCTCTGACTATGAAGAGATTCTAGATATCCAGGTTACACATAAACATTTATCATTTGTCAGATGCATGCAATCATAAATAAGTTTAAATATGGCTTGAAGGACAGCATTCATCTGATCAAGTGCAGACAGCTGCAATGTTGACAACTACATTTACTCTCCTTTTGCACTCAGTTCAAAGAAACAGGTGTCTTTAGGGTTCAATACATCTAATATTAAAGCAGACAATTAAAACAGGTCAGATTGATTACTCCCTAAAAGCATCTATTCCTCTCCACTGTCTGGAAGGGGAGTCTGTGTCAAGGAGCTGAGGTCTGAATGTTAAGTGGGATGAATTCCACCCTTCAAGTTCACCTATGGCCTAATTCTGGATGGCGTAAGAAAGCAGAAGTAGCCAAAAATTAGAAAGCTCGTGACGTGACCAAACCTGAGCTATGTGGGACAACCAAACTTTCCAGGATTTCTTGGGAAAACACAGGTGCATGTGAACTTGAGCAGCACAAAACCTTCTGCTTTTGCAGTAATATCATCTTACTTGGGGATCAGTATGTAACCATTAGCTAAAGCTAATAAAATAAACTCTTCTGATATTTTGTTGGGTAGGTAAGAATGTGTAGTCATCGTAGCTGTAATGAGGAATAAACCAATAACAACTGATTCTGCATGATATGAATCTGAGGAAATTAATCCAGCTAGAAGTGATTAAAAGTATTAAAGCTCCAAACCCTCATGGGATAATAGTATTAGGCAATTCCTTAGCAGAGTGCACATCACTGAAAGCTTATGAAAATATTTTCAGAAAGAGCCACAGGAAATATTACATCATGGAAGACACACTAGTGCGGAACCCAACAAGTCTAGAAACATGATTCCATCCCCGTCTCAACCAGGTACCCATGCCCTGACTGCCTGAAACCAGTCCTGCTCCTGCTCCTCCTGCTCCTCTTCCACTCTTCATTTGACTTGCCCGTGTAGGACTGTGAGCTACTCACATCTAGACCTGTCCCTGTGACATTACCCCTCGTAAAACACGTGGGATTGAAGATCAACACAGATTGACTGGCTGTCCTCCTCTGACAAAAAAAAAAAAACAAACAAACAACAAACAAAAAACTCAGCATGTTATTATTATCTTATTTGGCCAAAAGCTATACTAGGGACACACTGAAGGAATTCCATTCTCCATATGCAGACTGTGGCAGGCAAATTGGTAAGGAAGCGTAAATAACCGTATTGCAGCGGCCAAACCGTATTGCTGGTTTCTGCAATCTGACACATTCTCTGCAATGCACTGTGAATTATTTTGCCAAATTACTTTTTTACATCTTTTTTTCTGAACCATAAATTTCTCCCATGCTCTGTTGACTACACGGAACACTGTGAGAAAGGGAGTTGTGTCTCCTTGTTGCAGCTCCATAGCCTGTGGCGGGGAGGAAGGAGACAGAGTTGATTTCCAGGTCAGTTTCTCAAATTTAAGAGTCATTTTAGAAAATGACACCTCCAGTGAAGAGCCACAACCAGCTTGAATTTGATTCACTCAATGGTAAACACAACCGTATAATCACAGGCTCAGTTTTTAAGTCAGCCAAACATCTATTATGGCCAGTGTTTCACCTTCACAATGCAGTTTGGTTTTGTTTTTGTTTTTTTTTTTCTCATCCACCGTTTAGACCGGAAATGAGTTTCTGTTGCATTTAAAAAACAACAATCAAATTTACAAACATACATGACCAAGAAAGTCAGGTATAAGAAAGACCACGATCTCCCATGTTCTTTTCCAAATCTCCCTGCTATTTCCAAATCTCCTTACTATTTCCAATTACATTCCCCTAAGTACTCAATCTCTGTGAGACCTCAGGTGTCCAGATGACAAAGATGTCAAACTCATGACTCAGACAAGTGTGATTACGGTGAAAATGTGGGTTCAACATTTGCCATGAAAGAAAACAGTAAAAATTAACCCAGACTTCAGTACTAGGCCTTAACATGTCAGATCCTCATGACTATGGGCTTGTTTAATCACAAAATAACTATATTTTTATATGCCAGAAAATTGTTCCATGTTTTCGTCCAGCAAAATGTGTAAGTGGAAACAAAAAGTCAGAGAAGTTTAAATACCTCTTCTTTTCTGCTCCAGCATAGAACCAGCAAAGGACCAGGGCTTGAGCTGAGGCAAGACTTGTCTTGCAAGTGATGAGGATATTATCAGTTGTCACTCTTTGAAGAGGATCTAGGAAGATGCAGATGTGCCTCAGTGTCTTGTCTGCAAACCAGGACAGATCTAGCATCAAACCTATACTCTTTTAGCTTAAATAGTGTCAATGATCCTTTTTAGTGCTGTGGATTGTAAATTCAAAGCAGTGTGCACGGGATAGATTAGGCACAAACTTGCACTCATTAGGTTACTTGTTCTCCCTGGATTTATAGCCTCAGCATGAGCGTTTTATATCCCCCAATGTACATTTACAGTCTGTTACCATTACCATACAATTATTCCTCATTAGTTTTAACTTCAATTTTGACTTTTCCAAGAAGTTTCAATATTTTTAATTGATTTTTTTTTTTTTTTTAAATAAACACCACTGGATAAGCCTACGTGTGCCATGCCTACACTTGTGGACTTGGCAGAGGAACGAACAGCTCTTGTGCAATTTTAGCTGTGGAGCACCTAGATGCAGGCTAATGGATGTTCTGATAAATTTGCCATTGGCTTTGTAAAAGACACACATGAATGCAATGCAAAAATGTTGATGAAAGAGAGAGGGTCCCACTGGAAGTTAACCAAAGATTTAATATGTAAGATGTTCTAACCTTTTAGTTTTGCTCTATCTGATTGCAGGCAGTGCCTTGACAGCTTGGTACCAAATGGCTATTTCAAGGGATAAAATGTGCTTCAGCCTCAGCCTGCATTACAAAGAGAAAAATGTTCTTTTCAGGTACACATTCATGGTACCTGACTAAAGAAATGAAAAAGGCTTGAAAACAAACCACTTATTTTTTCTACTGTAAAGGATCTCATGAGTATCAGATTCAATCTTCATCTTTAAATACTTTTAAATAACCTATGCTTTTAGTCTAGAGCTTTTATGAAGTTTCTTACAGCTAAAAAACCTGAGAGGTGAAGAAATGTTGCACAAAGAAGATCTTTCTTTACCCATCTATGAATGCATTGCTATTCCTCACAGCAGTACAAACACACCGATCTGTAAACAGTAAAAAAAGTTTCATTGCAGGGTCATATAAGTAATACACCGGGTACCAAATCCACCTGTTTTTCCTAAGTACGTGGGGAGTGAAGCAGGATATTGCCTTTCTTCAGCTCAACAATCTTTATATTTTTTCCTACTGCCAATCCACTTTGGAACAAAGGAATTGCTTTTAGTGTCTGGATGAATCAGAATGTAGTGGAATAAATGATCTGAAGGCACCTCTGGACCAGACATTATCTAGTCTTTGGAATAATGATCCTACTCCAGATTTCGGCTCTACTGTTAAGTAAAGATTAAGGGAAAACTCCTCCTCTGCAGAAGGCCAGCTCTGGACCTCAGCAGTACTTACATCTGATCTGCAGAAGGGAAGCAGACATTGCTGCGTAGCATCTGGTTTGGTGCCTTCTGCACAAAAAAGGTTTTAGTGACTGAAGCATCTAAGAGCAAGTAATCACTTGGATTGCCATATTTTGGTTTCAGGCTTTTTTTTTTTTTTAGTAATCGGGACACCATGGGGACTTAAATGCTTGATATACTAGATTTGCTATTAGTTAAGCCAGCTAGGAGTTAAGATCTGCTATTTTTTAAAAAATATAGTTAATTTAACTTGCTTTAACATTGGAAGTAATTAATTTTATTAATATTTATTTTAAAAAAGAGCATGCCGTTGTGTGTACACATGTTGCATTTGTATATTAATATCTATGTGCATGTACCGACGTGCATACCAACCTTTTCATCTTGTACCTGGGCATGTAGGTATGCTGCCTTCATAAATGTAACTATATTCACCTTGGGATGAACTACATACATAGAAACATATGTGTGGTGTACATCGCAAATAACAGATTTGGGAACTGGTTTGGTCCAGAGCCCATTTCTAACAGGCAATTTAGGCATGTCCATGCTGCTTGGCAGACTGAGAAGTTAATGGCATTGATGTGGCTGTACCGCATCTGGTGGCCTCCATGGATGACCCCCACCATTGCTTACCACTACCCACAAAGCCAATGAGACTCTCAAAGCCAAGTGGTGGCCAAGCTGTATGTAAACCTACCCTTAGCTATACAAACATTAAGTACCACTGAGGAAGGGATTTTACTATTGCCCATGTCATGAGAGTGCTTTTGGAAAGCTACCTCCAGCTCTGCTGACTATATATTTTTTTTAAAAAGTGCTGATGACATTAGAAGAGTTCACAGATTTCTGAAAATTAACTTAAGTCTGGAAAATCTGCATTAGACTAGAGAAATATAGTCTTCTAATTTTTAAAGAAATGGTTAAGAAGCAACTTATTTACAGGTTTACATGTGTACAATATTTATGATACTGAGGTAGGGGGAGATAACTCATCACTCAAAATTGGCAGAATTTAATGGGAGGATAAACCATAGTTGACTAAAAATAAAGTGTAAATTTTGTACTGTCACTTAGTGCTAAAATGATTTATCCAGGGATGATGTAGTACTCTTTGAAGACCTTATGCCAAGATTAAGATGCCTATAACCCCATGAAAAGTCATGGATGGAGGAAGAATCATAGGGTTAGAGCTATAACTAGACTTACACGTTTGATCAGAAGAAATTCCCAGAATTGTGTCCACCAATCTTAAACCTAAGCCACAATAAAACTTTTATCCACAGGTATGTCATCTTCTTATCCATCTTCAGCACCTTATTCTTTATCTTTTAACTAAAAGAGAACAGCTTTCTCTCTCTCGCCTTCCTCCTATTTGAAATATTTTCTTTTCATAATTTCATTTCCTTTCAAACCAAGTTTGACACTTAGTGCCCTAACATTAATGTTGCTTTTGGCCTGCTCTCCTCTAGTGTCTAGCCCTGATATAAGAAGAGCTGAAACCCAGATGCTGGGAATAAGGCTTCCAGAGAGATGTGTTTTCCTATTCCCCTGCAGAGCCTACGGCCAAGAGTTGGGGATAGGGATGATGCCTCAGGTCTGCCACAACCCACGGAGAAGAAGTATTAAGGACTAGTTCTACAAAGCACTGGACCCCGTGGCACTTGCACACCCCATTAGACGGCAATTTATCTCGTAAAGACCGGGGACGAAATAAATTCTTGAGAGGTTACAGCTCTGCAGAAAACACATGTAAAACCTTCACACTGCTGACATGGGCCAGCACCCTTCTGAAACGATTTTTTTATCTCCATACACTGATCATTCAGCCACATCCAAGGGAAAAATTTAACCCCATGCATCACTTTCACTCCTATTGCTTATTTAACACAAGACTGCTACCACAAGACTCCTGCATCTCCTGTCTTTTGGATAGCATTGGCATTGTTGCTAAACTCAGACAACGTTAACCATATTTAAAGAAGCGCTGGTCGTTCTCATTAGGATCCTATAGGTTTTGGTTTTCCACAACTACAGCCTCTCCATAGCCACGTTAAAAATAGGCTTGGTAATACTTTTCACATTTGTAGGCTGTCACAAACAGTTAGCAGGGAAGAAGTCATTCAAATGCACATGACTTTATAATTAAGGCACCTCACTCTTATAAACCCCATTTTTCACAGAAGCAGTGACTTTTAATAAAGTGCAGTGGAGCTGTGGGGGATTCTGTGGTTTCTGTGTGCAGGCCTTGTGCGAACATTTCGACCCTCAGCCCTGACCACAGAGACCACAGTCATCAGGAGGAGTATTTATTTCCACTCCAGCACTTGTCTGGTCTGGTGGACAAGCCCCTGAGCACAGAGCTGTGAGGCCAAGGGCATTGGTGCCTTATGGGAAGCTAAGAGTAGTTCTTTCCCTTTTCTGGGCCTCAGTTTCTCCATCGGTAAATTTGGGTTGATGATGATTTCTTCTTTTGAAAGCTGCCTTGAGAGTTAGGGATGAACCAAGCAAGGTGTTACTTTTTTTTTTTTTTTTTTTTTTTTTCAGATAGGTTCACTGAGGCACGCAGAGGTGATGAAGTTGAAGAAAGAGCTGGAAATGAAGTCTAGGAATCACGAGTCCCATTCCCGTGTATGCTCTGAGGGATGAAGCTCCTTTTATTTCATGACCTTGTTCGGAGTAGGATGCAGGAAATTAAAACCTGAAAATCCAGATCAGAAGGAGGATCACACAGATGAGAGCATTCTAGCTCTCTCCATGCATGTAGCAACAACATGCTCAAAGCTGGAAAACTCAGATAAAATTGAAAGAGCCATTAGATAATCACTAGAAATTAATTCAATTTTGCTATAAAGGATATTCATTTCAGTTCACCTGCTGAGAAAAGTCAGGGGAAAATACCTGATTATCAGTGTGATGACAACAGGTCGTTCACACTGTAAATTAGAAGAGCAGACATTGCAACTGCTGCCTGTCAGGATCCATTGACCTGTCACAGGGCTACCAGTATCGGTGTGAAAACACTACAGAGTGAGAGCATGGGATTTTGGAGAGGCGTGGGCCACCTCTCGCTTGTGATGCCTGTCTGGCTGCAGGTCAGGGTGCCCCTCTGACTGGGACTCTGGCACCTCAATCCTTCTGTCACCTAGTTCACCAACAGGTTGGATAATCTCCGCTTTCAACTAATCCTTTGTCTGCTCTCGCGTTTGCAAAGTGTGACTTTTGGTGGCCATATGAACTCTTGTTGTGGGATCTCTGTGACAGGTAACAAGCCTTACGGTGAAGGGAAAAGCAATAGATTCATCACTGGCACTTGCAGGCTTCTGACACTGTCTCATATTCACTTTCCTAATCAGGTGAGGGAAACATGGGTCTAGATAAAACTGCTAGAGAGTGGGGACAAGGCTGTAGATATATGCACCCAGAGAGCAGTTATCAATGGCTCATTGTCAAAACAGAAAGCGGTGCTGGAAATCCAGAAAACACAACCTGGGAGGACAGATTGATCGAGTTACATTTATTAGCCAAAAGAGAGAGTCTTGGTCAGATATAACTGCCTTTGAGTACAGAAAAGCCTATTACTAAGTGCACTGGTACAATCTATCCTCACTGGTAGGATAAGAAATGTCTTTACATTGCTGCAAAGAAAAATGCAAACCAGACAGGAAAAAAATTTATGAGGATCAAGAACATCAGTAGATTCAAGACTGTGAAATCTCCTTCCATGGGGGTCATTAAACACAAGTTGGATAAACTTTTGCCAGTATAAACAGGTATAAGGGACCATGTTTAAGATAGGCAACTCTGCTATAGGCTTTCTGTGTGCATTTGAATGATGTCCTGAGGCTTGATGTGCTTCTGGCCAGGCTTTGTGCATCAGCATCCCTTGAGTATAGGCTGCTGGTAGCTCATGACAGCATATAGAGATAATTCACTCTCAAGATGCTTAAATAAATATGAGCAGATTTTACTGCAGGCAAGATTTGGGCTTTTCTAGGAGGTACTGTGGTTGTGCAATGCTACTGAAAGGCAGATTGGAAAAAAGTAGCAGTTAAGCCAAGTGTACAAGGCTGGGTTAAGTGCAGACCCGAGTCATTGTGCTTTCCCCAAGATCATCTCAAATCAGCTCTGGAAGAAGGACAGAAGTCTGTGCTGTGTACCCACAAGGTGTCAAGAACTGGAAAACTACAGTGTTGGATACCGCAACTCACCCCGTGGCTGATGGTCCAGTCCTTCTGCTTTCAGCATTTGGCAGATGAGCTGATGTTGATTTCCCCAAAAGAATGATTTTAACATTTGCTGGACTGCATTGGGAAAGTAAGTTGGGTCTTCGGCTTACTGGGGTTGAGCATAAAGCCCAGCAGAACAGCATTCGAGAGTTCGGAAAGTAAAATGGTATAATCCCTCAAAGAAACATGTGGGGAGAGGCACCGCGGAGATGGTTTGGGGGCATTACGTGAGTAATCTAGGGGTTCTAGGAGTCATCTGGGACAGAGTGAGGTCAAGGCACTGCTTTCAAACACACACACAAAACATACTAGCCACAGAGCCTAGACCTCCGGCTGCTCAGTGTAATGTGCAGCCAGGACTCCTGAATCTTGCACTGGCAGAGGGGATCCCGATTAGGAGGAATATGAGCTCACGCCTGCTCATCCCAGCAGTGCTCAGGGTTGGTGCTCGCACAAATATGTGCTGCCTTGGGATAACCCTGGGTGAACATAGAGGAAACACTGTGTACTCTGATATAGCCCTTTATAGAGTTGTGAAGTCCACTAAATAGTGAATTCAGTACAGATACAGCCCTCTCAGTTACTGGGTTCATACATCACACAATAGCTACAATTCCCTTTAAATTAAAAATGCAGTGTAAAATAGATTTAAATATCAAACACACACACACAAAGTAATTTCTTTAGTCTCTGCTTCAGGGACTATACGGTAGTAGCAGACATCTTTGGGGAAGGTGCTTTGCAGGGATTAACAGCCAGGTGGGGGTTAATAGGCCACAGCTGCACTATGATCCCAACTCCACCCCAAATTAATGATCTTCTGAGGACATACCCTTAAATTAGAGGAAATGACAGCTTTAAATTGGCATGTGCCACACACAGCGCAGTGGCAAGCCCAACAGTTAGTATAATTTTTAATATGGCCATAGAAAACACCTTTTTATACTAATAGAATAAATCAAGTTCTCAACACCTGCAGTTTACACTAGCCAATCTGTAATAACGTATTAATGCATAGCAGTTGCACATCCTGTTACAGAGCAGCAATAAAATGGCGAGGGACCCAAGGGCAAGGGTATTAGCTCCAGCTAGCAAGACTCACTGATGGTTGTACATCACCACTCTCCCACAGTGCAGCTGATTACCTTCCGTATCATACAACAGACCATTAACTTATTTTCTTTCCTAGAGGTCCATGGCCTTTTCTTTTTTTTCATCTTTCCTGGTCACGTAGACTTCAATTCAGAAAAACATCCCTTTTACAGTCTTCCTTTAAGAGTGAGCTCTAATTATACCAACTATCAAGCCAGCTTCATGTCAGACAGGTGGCAGATGCTGCCTCTGGTCCTTGTAAACACGGTGATGGTGGCAACCCAGCATATACTTACATCTGCAGTGTAAGGGTATTTCTGATTAGGGTTCAAGGAGAAGTAGGTATTTGTTAATACCATGCTGAGAAAAATGGATTACTTTCTTCCTCTCGGAGGTGTTCTTCCCAAGCTGCCAACGGCATCAGGCAGACCACAGTGAACTGGCTATGCACAGGTCCAAGCGGTGCTCTGAAAGCAGCACCTTCCTTTCCTAAATGAAAACATTTGATTTCAGCCACGAAGCTGGTGCTTCCATGAGGAAGTATTACCTTATGTGTGGTACCTTTATCGTTCAGCAACAAATCACATATTTGGAGAGATTAAATCAGAGCCTGTTTCGGTAACTATGGAGGGTTTACATGAGATCACAATTTAATTTTTTTAATTTCTATTGTGTAGAATATAAGAATTATGTCCGAACTGAAGAGGAAACTTTGAGCCAGTAACTGCCTTTACCAGGATTCAGTGTCTTCCTGAGCTGAATTTGGAAATCTGAGGGGTTTCCAAATCAGCAGAAACACACACAGCACTTAATGAAGCAGATGTTCTCTTGCATTCATCTCCATCTGTGCAAGAAGAAGAAGAAAACAGGTTTTGCAAAGCTGTGGTGGTCAGTTTTTCAGTGACAGAGCTATTGCAGCTTCCATAACATCATCTTCACATTTGAATTTTGGGGCTGACAGGCTTCTCATTATCATTATTATCATTTGGGTCCACAAATTCATTCCTATGATACAGCTAGAATGTTTTGAGGCACTGAGAGGCCTGGATGGGAGCCCAGGTCTCCAGAAAGCTATTTCAGTGCCTTCACCTCCAGCATGTGTTGGTATGGGAGCAAAATCATCTGCTTTCCTTAAGAAATAAATACATGAATCAGTCGATGTTCCAAATCTGACATGATGCAAAATCAATATAATACAAAATGGAGCAGCAGGAAGGTAGGAAAAGCAGCAAACCCCTTATTTCTAGACTTGGAGTGATAGCACCAATGACGCCTTTGGCAGGGGAGTAAACAGGAAAAGCTGAGTTGGCTAAGTCTGTAAGAAACAGGGAGGGAAAAGTCCATGTTTACCACATGGAAAAGGACAGACAAAGGCAGCACAGAACTGAATGTTATTTTCAACATTCCCAAAAGAGGATGAGACAGGAGAGAGGGTAAAAGACACAACAACACTTAAAAAAGACTTTAAACAAGTACTTACTAGTGTTTCTTTCTGAATGGATTTAGACTCTGTTTCCCTTTGTCTGCACAAGGCAAGGAGAGAAAGAACCGCTGGCTCATGGGTATTCTGTGGTTAAAAACTTTGACAGGTTTTGTCTTTTTTCTTAACCCCATACCAAACCTTTATCCAGCCTGAGAGTGGTCTGATGCATCTCTGAAGATAAACTTCCAAAGACCTATACGTACGTTTACTGTCTCCAAAACTTAACTTGTCTCCTTCTGAAACACATTAAGATTACTGTCTTCATAGTTAGTCACTGAATTTGGATGAAACATTCAGTCAGGTACTGACAGAAAGAGGGAGATTTCTTCGTGATTTAGGACCCAGTTCTGCTATCATGAACAATATGAAGCCATTGATAATTTGATGGTTAATGGAGCATGGCCAGCAGGGTCCTGCATCATATCCATGAAAAACCGTCAGTATAAAATAATTAGACAACCTAGTGCTTCTGAGCAGAACCTGTGCCTCATATTCGTATAACCTTAGTTACATGACCAGAGATTTCACATCTTGGTCTATCTGCTGGTTGTCAGAGCAAACCTGGGACTGCAAGAAAGACTTGGTCACCGCAGCTCGTACTGCAGAACTGGTGCTCCATAAATACAGCAAGGAGTCAGCTGCTTTCTCCCAGATAGAAAGTGTTAAAAAGTGTAACCTCAGATTGAATTTCATGGTTCCCACTGGACAAGGAATTCTTTCTACTATGAGAGCAACAAGATGCTTAACCCCGTGAGCAGAAAATCTACACTTTGAGTTACGAATCACATCAACTTCAAAGTAACTCCTAAGCTCTGCACCTGCACAGCACCAGTTGATCTGGAAAACGCTCAGCTGGGGTTCACTGCTCTTCCCACCTAAGCCTCAAGAGATAGCACTTAATTCAGTGGAAAGAAGTCTTGACCTGCAATATGAGCACTTAATTTTAAAGAAAAAAGTGATACCTTCTTTCCTGATGTAAGTTGGTATCATCACAGGATTCAAAACAAACAAGATGATTTTAACTTTTTTCCCCTATATATTGCATGTAAATTGAGGGACTATCTCTGACCTTCCCAGCAAAGCTGAGTAATAATGTTTTTAGTATCCATAAATTTTGGGGTGTCACTTGCTAGTAAAAAGTTGGATAGGAAAAACAGGGGGAAATAGCCTATCCATATGAAAATAATAATCATGTAATATTTATTGTCTGGGATTGAAATGTTTCAAATATTCAAAGCAATAAAACGTCAGGAAAAGCTAGACTTCCTGATGTAAAAAGGCCATAAATTTCTTCCTTCATAAGACATAAGGGGGGGGGAGGGGGGAAATCAATGTGTTTTATACTAAAGAAAAGCAAAAGAGAAAGACAAAGACAGAAAAAGAGAAAGGAAGAAGGAAAGAGAAAAAAAGACAGAGAGAAAAAGATAAAGGAGAGAAAAAGGAGAGAAAGAGAAAGAAAGAGAGAGAGAGAGAAAGAGAGAGAAAGAGAGAGAGAAAGAGAAAGAGAGAGAGAAAGAGAGAAAGAGAGAAAGAGAGAAAGAGAGAAAGAGA
>NW_020799097.1:5530411-5534877 GCF_003259725.1 Athene cunicularia
AGAAAGAAAGAAAGAAAGAAAGAAAGAAAGAAAGAAAGAAAGAAAGAAAGAAAGAAAGAAAGAAAGAAAGAAAGAAAGAAAGAAAGAAAGAAAAAGAAACCACCACCCTTAAGTTAAAGCAGTAGAGAGCCCCCAGAGGGCACAATCCACTTACCTTTGGGAGTCTGAAGGAAGGAAATGGCAGCCAAGAGCACAACTCATGTATGATAAAATATAAGGAAATTTTAGACACAGTTTATGGGACCAATGAAGTATCTCTGCAGTGTCCAGTTCTGACAGCTTTCTTCAGCATTCAAGCACTATAAAAATTCCTGCTATTGCCCTCAGTCCATATACTGGGGACTTATTCCCAGACCTTTGAGATCTCTCCCTCTCAAACAATATTCTATTGGATTTAAAAAAAAACCCCAACAAAACAACAACACCCCCACACACACACTTGCAGATTCAAAAAAGTCTTTTTCATACAGGGGTTCAGACTTTTCTAAAACTTCATGAAGCTTCATAATCTCTTAAAGATCCACAGTGTAACATTAAACTTTTTTTGAGGGAAAAATGAGTAACGCAGCCCGCAAAGAAACCAAAGGTTACAACCAAATCACTTCCACAAAGTAAATATCGTTATCTTTACAAGGATGAACTACTTCCATTGCAGAGAGAGGGAGGTATCAAAACAGGGTTAAGTTTGCTTTTGGATTTGTAAAAGCAGAGCTGGTTTTCGGAATTCAGTCTTCCTTAAAAATATGATTATATATATATATATATATTCATATTTATTTAATATATATGCATAGAAATAAATATATTTTCTATGCTTCTCCCGCTCACCTATGAATAAAGTTTTAATAACAGACTTTTAAGTGCTGCATTAATTTTGCCCTGCCTTTAGGACCACCAAAGAAACCAAGATGCAAAAATCCCTTCAGACTGTGCACCACAAATACATACCAAAGTGCAAATAAAACAAGCCTCAACAAAATAAAAATGAATCCAGAATCATCTACAAGCTCAACTTCAACACCGTAAAAAAACACATATAAAAACTAGCTGTGGCAAAAACTAGGGAGGTTTGGATTTCTGCCAAAAATTCAAAATTTTGGCTGCTTGTACCAAATTTTATCTTCACTACTGTAATATCGGGAAGACTGTAACCTGCATCATGGCCACACCTCCTCCCACAGTCCATAGCCAGGCCTTTCCTTCCTCACATTTAGTTTGACAGTAGCATACATTTGATCCCAAGGCAACAATAATTTCCTGCATAAGCCCCACTCAGAGACATGAGGATATAGTCTTCTGCTTCACAGACACCTGTCCAAAGAGGTTTAACAGGGTTTTGAGCACAGAGATTTAAACTCCAGAGAGTTAAAATGGTGGAATAAATAAATTTCTGGTGGAATCATCTTCATACTGCTCCCATTAACACATGTGTGGATGGAGCTTTGGAAATTTCTTGGATGATTTTGTTGCAGGGACACCATTCATACACACTCTCTCTCCTGGATATCTCAGCAGACCAATGTGTACTAGCTTAGATGGCTACACCTATTTGGGTACTGTGAATAAAAGTAATGGAGTCAGACTCTGCTCCAAAATACATTTGCCCTTAAAATGTGAAAGGGTCTTAATCCACTAGTCAAAGGCAACAGCTTCAGAAGGACAGAGCGCCATTTACTCGTGTATTGACTCCGAAACAATGAGGACAAAATTCTGATCAACAAAGTGTGAAAATAATCATGAAGTAATTGTCAAATAGGATAAAAAATATTTTTCCTCAAGTGACATGTAGCTGAGTCCAGTCAGACCAAGGTTATTTGATTTTGTCTTACCTTGGAGTATTCAGCATTGCAGTTCCTGATCTTCCAGTGGAAGAATCTGTCATGTTTCTCCTCTTGGGTTTGTGTCTGATTTGCACAGTGAGGAGACAAGTGGGATACCTATTCGTTTCAGGGAGACCTCAAGGTTGACTTGTTTGTTTAAGCCCTGCAGAAGCCATGTATCAGTTTTGCCACCATCCAAGAGCACCCCTTAACAAAGTGCCTCAATTTCTTTGTGCTCTGTCTACACCAGTGTCTGCTGAACCATGAAAATTTAGGACTAGCAAAGTGTCGATAACATTCCAAAACAGAGGAATAGAAACTATTTTAACAATAAAGTAAGGGCAAGGTGACATGGAGAACACCAGACAGATCATGTCTAATTTACTGAAATAATTTACTTAAAGCTACAACAGATTTCATGCACGTGCGGCAGATTTCGGCACTGATGATCAGCAGATACACAATGATCCGAGCAAGGGAGCTCTGGGAGAGAAGCTCAGCTGGAGCCTTGCTCCTATAAAAGCCTTCTCTCTCCTTCTGCAGCAACGTTTCAGATTTGTTTTCACCTAGACTTGACACACAGTTGCTGCCATTTCATTTGCAGATCTGAAGAAATCATGTCAGTACAAGAATTGCAATAGTTTCTTTGGGTTTTGTATTTTGCAGATTAATTAAATACTTATGGAAATGAGAGCTAAACAGAACAGGTTTGAGCCAACTTGCTTTATTGACTTTTGA
Source organism: Athene cunicularia (assembly GCF_003259725.1). Lineage (NCBI taxonomy): Eukaryota > Metazoa > Chordata > Aves > Strigiformes > Strigidae > Athene > Athene cunicularia. The sequence goes on from NW_020799097.1 coordinate 5,532,970, forward strand.
CTACCTGAATCCCGCTATGGCTTCAGGTATCTTACACCTTCTCTTCTTCCAGGTCTATTACGGGCTGAAGACAAGCCACCACGCTTCAGCTGCACTTTACTACATTCTGATCCAGTTCACTTATTAAAAGTCAACATTTTACTTTATCTCGTGCATGCCCATCGCAGCTGCTGCTCCATTTAAAAGAGGGCATTTACATTTTTTTTGTGTTTCTTCTATTATTTCTTGCAGCTCTGATGCACTATCCAAAGGCAGGTTGGGAGGAGATCAAGGTAAGAACACTCTGGCACTGCCAAAGTAGGATTTTTTTAATGAGTATGTCCCTTGTGGTGATTTTTGATGCAGAAATCGAGAAGAGTGTGGAGGAGGGAAAGTGTCCCACAGCCCATGTTTTGGTGGAAATATAACGTTTATGTTTCTGCACGAGATCATTAAGTGGCTGTGGCACATTTCAGCCGGAAGGTTTTAAAGCACTGAGTCCTGGATTGGATCCAAATTGAGTGACTGCGTCCTTCCTCCCCAAATTCCTCTTGTAGACTCAGTTGGATACTGGTTTTGCCACTTTCTCTCCAAACCTGCGGGGCTGGGTTTTTTGCTTTCAGATACACCTATCATCTTCACTGCAGAGGGCAGATAACTCAGAGCATCAGTACGGGTTTGGGAAATCCAGTTTTTTCTGAACAATTGCAATGACCAGGGCCCGTCATTTATCCTTTCCATGCCCCAGAAGAAATGGAGACAACACCACATTATCATTTCAGTGTGGTGCTGCAGGCATAAATACATGGAAGACTGTGATGCACTCAGATATTACAGTAATCAAAGTCATACAAAGTACCAAAGATTGACAGATCAGACCTTCACAAAATCAGTAAGAAAATCTGCAAAGCATCTGGATGAAGACTAGTCCAGAAATATAGAGATCTTGGTATAAGACTCTTGTGCCAATATCTGTCTGATGGGAATTAAGATGAATTATCAATCACAAGTATAGAAGAGAGCTATAGAATGAAAAATGAAACTGTATTATTATAATTTTAGTTCTTGATTTTCCTTATTTATTTTTCCAGCTTTCTTCTACTACTAATCTGTCTTGTTTAGGAAAATTAGTGTATAAGTATAGTGGAGCTTGATTACTGAGAATGGCTATTAATGTAGTGTCTCAGAGTGCTCTCTAGACAGTTAAAAAGCTTTTAACAGTAAAATATGAAGGTTTCCTTCAAATTTGCAGTCATCTGCCTTCTAAAAGTTCATTTCAGTTGCCAACATTTCCGTGATTTATAGAAGTCAAAGTATCTGATTTTTGTCTCACCACAATAGATGAGAGCTATTTTTTATTATTTTGTAAAGGCAACGTCATTATCTTAAGCAGGGGGAAAAAAAAAAAAAAATGTTAAGAGCTACATTAAAGATACAGCTTTCAAAATAATTTTTTAAGGCATCTGGCCTTATTTAAACCATCAAATTTACATTCAATTCCTTCAGGGATGGCTCCGTTGCTTTCCGCTGGCTCTGTGCCCTCCGAATAAAGCCCTGGATTTAATGCATGCCACCACTGCCTTTCCCTTGCTGCACTGCCGCTCAGTGTAGATATATAGCAGAGGTATAAAAAGCCTAACCTTGGACAAGATGATTCAGTTAGGCAAAAAAAACCAAAAAACAACCGTATAAATGTGTAAGTTTCAACTAGAGGTTAGACTTGTGACTAATGTCACTATCTATTTATTCTTAAATTATTAGTAGAAGTGTTTATGTACTATGAAACATTCTGTATGAGCTAGACGGGAAGCTATAAAACATTTTATGAGATCTACACACGGCTGATGGCAGAACGTTAATACAACGCTAAGGTTCATCTAAATTCAAGAAGTGCCAGAAAACACTTTTTTTTTTTTTTTTTTGGTTGTT
>NW_020799097.1:5534927-5538754 GCF_003259725.1 Athene cunicularia
GGGGGGGGGGGGGGGCAAATTCTGCAAGGTCCTGGGTGTCTCCGGAGAAATATGGAGCACTGTCAGCTTCTCCTTATTTCCAGATGAAGAGAAGAGCCTTTTAAAGGGCTTTATTTTCTCAGAAGAAAGCCTGACGAAGGACAGGTCAGGAAATGAGATGAAGCCCGATTAGAAATCTCTGTCGTGGCTCCCTCACCTCTGATAATTTTCAGGCTGAATTATTATCCCTGTTTTTTGGATGGCTGGACTAAAGAAACAAACAAACAAAAAATAGGTAATATAACCACACGCAGCAAGGTAGACACTGAACCATGAGAAATTCTCATACTCCTTTAAATGTTATGCAGTCTTATTCCTACTGAAATTGATTCTGTTTCCCTCCTTCAGGTAACTAATAACGTGTTAAATAAGGAGCATAACCTGATTCAGTGACTATAAATCCTTGCTAAGAATCAAAATTATTTGCAAGTTGAAATTACACAACCGCAAAGCTAACTGTAAGCAGCCATTAACTGAATTTCAAACCTTTTTATACATAGAATAAAGAAAAAAGTTGAAGATAAAATGTCTAGTACGAGCTTAAACACCCATCTCTGCTTCTGCAGCTCATAAAGCGGTGCTAAGACACACTCCGTATGCAGCATGAGTCCTAACGGTCTCATTTTTGGTTTAAACAGTTAAAGAAAATTCTGAAGATGAGAAAAAAAAAAAAAAAAAGCAATTACTTCCCAAAATAAGAATAAACTGGGTTAGTCCCAGATAGGGAGACATAAACCTACCTTGTTTTACTCTAAATTCAGCTCACTGACTTGTCTAGAGCAGTGAAAGGTTATTATATGGGTTTACTGGGCAAACCCAGATTTTATAAATAATTGCCTGTCAGACTGTTCAAGATAGACAAACATACAGCAGACCAACAAAAACATGATCTGTCATATTTCTGAGAGAAATGTATGTTGAGTCTTCATTCTCTGGGACTTTAAGTAGACCAGTAAAAAATAAGTGCCAGTATTTTTCCTGCTTATGCATATTTTAAAATGTAAAATCTGGGAGAGATACAGCTACGGAAGGAATTTTGATTCCAGTACCCGGTGCCTGAAACGGTTTCTTCTGTCTATATCCCTTGCAGATCGAAACCAAATACAATAAATGCTGGTGTCCTTTTAAAAAGTCTGGATGTTTACAGCAAGCATATAATTTTCCATGATTAAGGACGCCAACAAAAATAAGAGTGATGATAAAAAGAAAAGTTTAATCATATATTTCGAGAAGCACAGATGGAACATCAGAAAACTTCCCCCCCCCCTCATTTAATACACTGCATTGTACACATTACTTTTAGTCCTTTACACATAGATTAATTCCAGAAAACAGAAGCAGGTAAAAGAAAAAAAAAAAAAAAAGCAATTTATGAATGAAAGCAATATTTGATGCACAAAAGTTCACTTTTACAATATTTTGGTTGCAAAGAGAAGAGATTTTTTTTTTTTTCTGTTTGTTTAAAATATATATTTTTAAAAAGTTTTCAAAAGCAGGTCCAGGAAAGCAGGGCAACAAAACCACTTACAAATGACCACAAGAGCACACAGTGGGAGTAAAAATTAAGAGCTCACATACTAAGCACAGAAGAGGAGGACGGCTGCACTATATAAAAGTAATACGTCGCTGATCTCCTCTCAATCCACTGAGCGCTCTGTCTTAATTTGAGGTTTAAGTTAGGTTTCAAGCCTGGGCTCAGAGCGGCTGAAGCAGACCTCAGGGCCAAGGGGTACCCCAGGGACACGGGCAGTGCATGCCTGTAGATCCCACTGACGGGCTGAAGCATGAGCCCTTTACTCTGGTCAAGCATCATCGTGGTTAGCTCTATATTTGTACAGTTTTTATGGGAAGAAATGAATGTGTTTGTGAGGCCAGCAAAGGCTGGAGGAGCAGGGGATGGGAAGAAGCATAGAGGGAGGGACTGAGATTTAAAAAATAAATCTGAAAACAAACAACGTGAACTAAAATATTAAAAAAAAGGCAAAAAAGAGCCCGTTTCTTCTTTAACCAAATCCAACAGTAACACTGCCTTTGTCAACAACAGAGACAACATCTGCTTCCTGCAGCAAACGCTGAGCAAGTACATAATGTTAAGCCTTTGCCTAGAACCACTGAGACAGACACAGTTATTTAAATACTTTAGGATGTATTTTTCTAAATAGGGGCCCAATCCAGAGCCAAATCACTACAAAGGCTTTCCTTGATTTCAGAGAGTGGTGGCTCAGGCCTTAGGAGATGTAAATATTGAGAATTTGGGGCTGACCACTTAGCCTATCCTTGGCTAAGACAAGTCTCTAACTGGTAAAGTACAGTTTACCTGAGCTTTTTTTCTGAATATGTTTGGATCTGAACTTGCTGTTACTCATCAAAATGCCCCTTACTGGATTAAACAGGGTTAGACTGCCTGAACACTTAAAAATCAGATGTGAGGAATCAGTGGAAAATAGTGGAAAGTAGTGGAAAACAGTTTTTCTTTTTGTAGAAATCACAAGGAAAACCTATAAACCTTTACATAACCTATATACACCGTATAACCCAGTCTATCTCTGGTCTCTTTCTGCACCATCCTGTTTTACAAAAAAAAAAAAACCAACAAACCACCATCTCTAGGAGAACATACAGACTTCCAAACACTTAAATAAAAATTACATCGCATTTCAGGAAGAGGCTGACAGCAGCAAGTCCCCTGCAAACTTCAGCATTGTCTGATCTGCATTCTTGTCCACCTACACCCTATCCCAAACATCCTGCCATTAATTAGCTAAATGTTCCAGCTAGTAAACAAGAATAACGATTGAGGGGGCTGGAAAAAGAGACAGAGTCAGCCAGCAGATAGTCACAACAAACCAGCCCACTCACTGGTACAGGGAGACATTGGAGCTTGTATTTTTCTTCCTTCCATGGAGGGGGAAAAAGAAAATCACCTTAATATAACACTGTCCTTCCTGTTGCTGCAGCCACATCCATATTAGCAGGCGAGAAAAGTCATCCCGTTCCTGCGGTAGGCACTCTGTCAAAGAAAGAGAAAATCTGTAATGAATTATCACGTCAACTTAAACGAGGGAAGAAGGCAGAGAGAAAGGCAAGGCTTTCTTCCTGTTTTGTCGACTATTCTGGCTGCAATCTAATAGTGTGCTTAATCTGAACATTTCTGGTGGGGAAGCTATAAGCAACCACTTTGTCTATTAAAAAATCAGTGTGGTTAACAAGTGGTTAGTGACTCTATTTCAGGAGAGCAAGAGATATGCAAAAATGTAACGTCCTATTTTGTTAATTGCCTGCAAAATAGATGAGGCCAAAAATACGCTATTACGCCCAATCTGTTTGTCCTTTATAAACATGTTTTCTCTCTTCGCTATGTTCAGGAATCATTTCTAACCTATCTCAATAGTCTATAAATTACTGAATAATTACTTTTTTCCAAACCGAATTTACAGTCTGAGTCTAAAGCTATGTAAGCAGACACTGGTATAATCCCCACCCCCCAAACCCAAATTACTCTTAAAGACCCTCTGGTCAGTACAAAATAATTTTATATCTCACCTATTGTAACCCGGGACCAAATATTTCCAATGGTAAAGAAGCACAAGAGTTAAATAGCATTTGAGAAAAGAATTTTAAAAGATCCTGTGACACCGTCTTACTAAAATACCTTTCATGCATTTTTAACATCTCTTTCTGAATCAATATAGGAAACTATGCCTTTTTACGCCAGGCACACTGGAAACCCTATATTGTAAGGGGATATTCTCAGTTTAAAAATGTATTGCCTTTTTTTTTTTTTTTTT
>NW_020799097.1:5538804-5630547 GCF_003259725.1 Athene cunicularia
GGCTTCAGAGCGCTCAGAATTCAACTGAAAAACCAATTTACACATCCCTCTTCCTTAAATTCCTTCCAAATCCCCAGTTAAGTGCTAAACGTCGCGGGGCTGAAAATTTCACCCAAATGTCATTTATGTCAAACATTTTGATGCAAAATGTATCCTACGATCGCAGAACCTCCTCTTCTCATTAAAACATTCCATGGCGCAATAAATCTGTCTTATAGGGGCTAATTTATGACTAAGCAAATTATTTCCTTTTTTTTTTTTTTTATATATATATATATATATATATATATATTAATGATATTTTCAAAAAGGAAAGGAGTTAAAATACTTTTGCTTTATTTGGTTCACCTTCAGCAGTCATTGTTTTTTCAAAGTATAGTAATTATTTCATTAAAGTTAGTGCTTTGTCAGATTTACTTTGTACCTCTTAAATTCAAGCACTTAGGAAGGGCCATATATAACCACCATTTTTAGTGGCTCTACCAATTTCCTAATTAATTTCAGTGGGGTCAATTTCTCCTCTCTTAAAACTAGAATCAGAAGAGTATCATTAAGACCAAAGGATAACCTCAAACAACTTTGTATATAAATAGCATTTATACTGAACTGTAAGGAAATAAGTTTCAAAAACATCAAGCATGTATTCAGAGAGACATTTACAGACACTGAATATGCAAAAGGAAATATGTACAAGATGTTCATTACAGCATCCTTTACATTAACACCATACTTCAATATAGAAATCTAGCAGCATCTGGCATTAAAGTCAAAGAGCAGAATATTAGCTCTGGGATATATAGCCAGTCATCAGACATGACAGTATCACCGCAAACAAAACGAAAAATAAATCCAAAGGCTCTATACCCAAACATGAAATGCACAAAAACAGACTAGCCAATAATTTTGAAAGGATCCAATATATTCCCACAACCACAAGTAGCAAATCCAAGGGAGTTTGGATCTGCAGCTTGCCCAAACCATTATGGCTGGCATTTTGAAGTTGATGCAAAAGTAATGTTTTTAGCTTCTTGACCCTGACATTTTTACAGAGCTTTATAACCCCAAGTGACAACCTTTAACACATAAACAAAAAAATATTCAGGGCCATTGTGCAGTTTGCTTGAAGATAAATGAACCCGAGTATAAAGTTGGATCCACATGAAAGATAAAAGGTTGAATTTTGCAAAAGGAATTTTGGTTGCAAAGCAAAGTTGGGCTTGGCTGGGCTCACCTGGGAAATAATGAAGTTTAACATTTTCCAACCTGGGCAATATTATATGGTTAGTTATATCCCTGAAAAGGTCATTTTAGAAGCAAGTTTCAGAGGAGAGAGGATAACACCTTCAGAAAGTTGGACACACCCACCAGTCTATATTTAGCAATATATTATAACTAGGGTGGCTATAGTTAGGACTGAGAACTATTTCCTACTTAACTCCCTGTTTCACATACTTTAAACTTTCTGAAACATTTGCCCTTGGGCTGAAATTTCCTCCGCTTTAATCTCTGCCTGAAGTTCAATTTCTTTGGAAAGGACCAACAAAATTCCTTAAACCATTTTGAAGTTCAGCAATAATGAAAACAACACATTTTTCCTTCCCAAGCCAGAGAAAGTGATTCTGATATATGCATATTTTATTATGGAATTTAGCCGTAAATTGAAGCATTTTACCCAGAAACAATCTGTACCTTCAACCTCAGTTTAAAGGTAACTGTTTTGAAAATCAGTATTTCAGAGGAGGGAGTTTGTTTCATCCCATCCCATTCCATAACAAGATAATGCTTCTTTCTTATTTTGATACATTACTAGATAATAAAGGTTAACCTCTGAAATGCTTTTATGCATAGCAAAACTCTTTTACAGTCATCCCATAGTTCTCATTTACACCATATATCTTTAAGATACATGCAGCTGAATTTGTGATATTAAAAGACTTATCTTTACATGCCAAGAATTGTTAAGAGAAACAGCAAGATGTTTTTTATAAAACGTGCATGTGTATGTGCCCCTGCAAAGAGAGAGTTTATGTGTACGTGGCAGTCATTTAATGTGGTTTGATATAATGTAAAGGGTTTGGATGACACTTTTGGGTGCTTTATGCCACTTTGGCAGTACTCTTTTTTTTTGAAATATAATTATTTGGCTCAGAATTACGGATAAAGATGATGCAGACCATTGATGTGGGATTAAAATGGCAAGCCATAGCTGCATCCATTTTGCTGGCTACGTCTTGCTATAGCCCTATGTCAGGAGATAACATAAACCCGTGGTCCCTCCTGAAGCTCTTCTTGGAAAAGTGTCTACTGCATCCAAATTTTTTGTGTGCTTTCTCTCCAAATTTACTGTCTACCAGCCTGTGCTTTGATTTTTCCTGTTATGGGCTGACTCCCTGCCATGGTTGGAGGTCCGTCAGCCTGTTACTGTACCCACTATGTGCACGGGTGGTCAAGGGACCACCTTTTAGAGATGGGAAATCACCTAGCTTGGCACAGATTACACAGTTCGCCTTCCCAGAATGGATTTCATGCTCTGAAAAGTTGGTGTAACCTTATTCGGCCAATCTGGCTCTCACAGAAACTCTTCTTGCTCCTTGTTATCATATGGCAAGATTTTACATCCACTTCTCTGACCCCAGCGAAGGTGAAAGGACAGATAGCTGCTATCCACAACCAGAAGCTAAGCAGGCTGGACCAAAGTGAAAGCAGAAACGCGACCTTCATCTTACCCAGTCCACTCTTGCCACTTGCTCCCATTTAGGGGAGAAGCATGATGATTTTGGTGCTTAGTCCCCTACTTCTCTGTCTTGACCCCAGCCCATCTAGGCACCGTGGGAAGAACCTTCTCATGGCTTCTCAGACATCCTCTATTTGCCTACAGTACAGGAATCTTACCTTGAAAATGTTTATCCTTCAGGCACATTGGATTCTGATATGAAGATCTGTGGCAATGCTATCATCATTCAATAAATGAAGGTGGGTTTTTTCCAACAGTCTCATAGGAGGTACAGTGAAGCAGAGAAGATGAGCAGTGTTCACTGCTCTCAGTCACCTAAATGCAAGATCATGCTTTGCCCTTAGTTTTGTGAAAGAAGGGAAAACTAACAGCTTAAAAACACAACCTGGAAGAAGAGGCCTTGGTCAAGTAACTCCCCAGATTTCACGAAAAATCATCCATTTCCTACTGTCTCTTCTGTAGTGGTAGCCTGAAGTAGCACATCACGAAGAACCACAGAGAATCTCTCCATGAAGAGGGCAGCAAAACTCCTGTCCCCACAGTAGATCACACAAAATGAAACAGTTTACTGAAGAGTTCACAGAACCAATTTAGGGGCAGATAATCACGTCTTTATTAGCAGAAGATATATTTAAGCTGTGATTTAGAGAAACAAGCCCCAGCCAAACCTGAAGATGTGAGTACTCCTCAATTAGGTAATGTATCAGATTAGAAAACTAAGACTTCTGAACAGGCACCTTAGCTAGAAATTGTTTCCAGTTAACAATTTACACTAGTGCATAATTTCACAGCTGTACCACGATGAGAAAGAATAATTTTGGCAAGAGAAAGGAGCAGCTGTGATCCTTGAGTGGGCCGATGCTTAATTCTTATTTGGGATAAAATTTGGAAAGTCTAGGATAAAACATCTCCAGCGGGCATACTAGATCCTAAAGTTTATTGGGCCAAATCCTCCATTGGTTTAAGCCTGTAGTTCTGCTTATATTAAAGTTAAGGCACAATGTCATACCACAGGTCTGTTGTATCACTTAAAGATGAAAAATACTGAATTATAGGTCCTGTATAAGCAAGTTACAGAACAGCATTTTTAAAACTTGCTTTCTTGGTGTCCTCTTGTATGTGTGTGGGCAAATGGTTTAATTACAATGCATAAAGTGGAATGGCAGACAGAGACATCATAATCAAAGAGCAAGTCCTGGCTGAACTTCATTAGCAAACATAAATACAAATAGGCACATCTTGTTTGTGACATGCCACGGTCCTTTCCCCCTTTGGTAATTTTACTCTATTCTCTGATATTTGCATAAATGTAAATCAAACCATATGACTTCAACAGACTTATGATAGGGGAATCATATGCAAAACTTTTTTTCATTAAGTAATTCTCTTCATGCAGTCTTACAATGTTACTGTGAAAATCAGGGAGAATTGGATCTCAGACAGTGAAAGCCTTTATTTAAGAACAGTGGAGGGAGCCCTGCCCTTTAAATAAGAGACATTCTTGGATCAGACACTGGCTGGCAGGATGGAAAAAAGGATGTAGCATTAACTTTCATTCCATTCCAAATAACCTGGAACCCATAAACCACAAAGATTCTCTAATTTTAAATCTGCTCCTTTTCTCCCTGTGTCTTCTTTCCATTTTATTTGGGGAATGTTAACTTTGAAATTTCATTAACCCACCATAATATCAAACAAGTCATCCTGGAGAGATTCATAGCTCTTTGTACATAAAAATACGTACATTAAAACCCCTGTGCTTAAAAGGTTACTCCTCTAATTTTTCCCAGCCTGCACAGACAAACCACATGCAAAGAAGTGTCAGCTTATTTAGAGATTAAAATAATAATTAGTTTAGGAGGCAAAGTATAAGCAACATTGTTTGAAAAAGAAAATCCATATGTTGTTTAGAATTAGTTGCTTCTGTTTAACTTTAAATACATTTGTGTGAGTATAAACTCTCCTTATTAAAAGTGCATACATGCTACAAAAGAAATATAATGGATAATTCTCTCCCCAATTTAAAACAATAGCACTGAAGGCTCTAATTCTACAAACCCGTCTTTAATCAGTAGCCAAAGCACAGATGTCTGATATTACTCAGAGGGCGAGGGAAAATTTTATGTATATAATGTCTAGTACATGGTCAATAATGAATAACAAATCCCAAATATATATATATGAACACCCAAGTTTAGTAGATTATGAACTTGTACGATGGTCTGGATGATCCGCTCTGCTGTATTCATGAAATCTCACAAATTTCATTTATGATGGGACTAGACCGAGGTGCTGAAAGCTACAGCATTGACTTATCCATACGATAATGGTCCCTCCTGAAGCACAACTACATTTGTGCTTAAGATAGCCCCCAAGAAACCACAGGTAGGTGTAACAAACACCAACAAAACAACTTTGTTGCTCAGGTCTGTTCCCCGGGTCTTCAGCCATCCAGTGAGATACCAGAGACAGCAGTGGCTTCCACACCATGAGTACCTGCCCTTCAGGAAGGGGGCCAGATCACCAGCACACTTTTACGTAGGTGGGCACAAACATCATGCGCTGATAAAATCACTGCTTCAGCAAACCACCCTCTTCAACAGCTTGTAAGAAAATGCTTTCCAGAGAAGTCAGTTCTGGGTTTTGGTTTACCTTTTATCTGCCAATGGTGAAAACTTCTTCAATAATCACATTAAACCGTTTTGCTGTGTCCAGGAACAGGATATATACAGGATGTATCATCCAAGTCTGTTAAAGAGCATAGTCTATATCTCAACTACCCAACTATTTATTGCTGATCTCTGCTACTGGGAATAACGACATTCCCAAGGCTGATGGAAATGTAGGATCTCTGAAAAACAAAGACTAAATGTATTTCTCAGACACTCCATGCAATACCACCAGTGGAAGGAGAACAGAATGTAGGGCTTGTATTGCAATCCTCCAGCTCATTTGGCCAAATTTGTGATGCTGCAGTTGACTAGCAAACACTGTTCTCAGGGCTGGGCTGGTATTATAAGAAAGAAAAACAAGGCAAAAGGATCATGGCTTCTGTTGAAGCAAGAACTGGGGTGTGGGAGTGGGGTACCAATGTCTGCCAAAAGAAAAAAAGAACAAAATTGGTAGGGAGAGAGATCATTTTAAGTTTCTCAGAGGGTACTGTAAACAGAGGAGAAAGAAGGAAAAAATGGAACTATAAAACAATACTTGGCAGCCAGCTTCGCAAAACAAACATATTTTTGCAAAGTTCTTCCCATCACTGCCACCAACTTTAATAGGCTTTATTTGTCTGAGAGCAAGAAACCCTTTTTAATTGTCAGAGAAAAGGCGATGCTGCTCAGCACACTGATAGAAATTCCTCTTCTGAGCCCTACTTCAACCGCACGCTGTTCTCCCTTCACAGTCAGAGAGAGGAATTCCTTCCTCCCGGCTGCAAAACCTATAGCTGGGCTCCACCACCACCCTTTCCTGGACTGAGGGAGCAGGCTGCTTCTCCTGTGGAGCAAACCAAAATCCAGCAAGTTATTATTGCTTGGGTCTAATGGCCCATAACTGTCTGTCCTTAACATGGTCCTGGCAAAGGACACAGCAGGTCTCCAGGAGGCACCAGACCTTGGTGGACGTGACCCCAGTGCAACTGGGAAAGTTTAATCCCCCCACTGCAATGGAAATGGAGTGGTTCCTGAGCACCCCTGATCTCCTCATCGGCATCACAACTAGCTCACTAATAATTTTACCACCTTATGTCAAACTGGTCAAAACACTTTGGAGTTGCTCAGAGGCCAACGTCTCCTCTTCTGATGTGTCTCAACTTGCTGCTTTAGCTGTACAACAGCAAAAACGTGTGCAGTCTGAGAATGAAGTTAAATCTAGAACCCTTGAGACATACAAAGAAAAGTCTAGGTATGGTTAGATACTGAAACCTCTAGCTTATGACTCAGGGCACTGAACAGTCACAGCACTCCCATGTGAAAATATACCGCTAATAATAAAAGAATCCTTCAACCTGAGTAATTCAGCGTGAAAAAACGTGGGATGGCTCCTTCTCTCCAAGGATGGCTTTTCTTGACTTTTTTAAGGTTTCCCTCTACTGCTGTAGAAGCTCAGGGATTTTTTCTGTAGGAAGTGACAGAAGAGGTTAAATTCCCCCTCCATGTCACTACTGCTCATGAGCTCAGCATATGATTTTTAGCGAATTTATTTGGAAACAATATGGTGTGGTACAGTCGTCTGAGTACAAGGGCAGGAGCCAGGGCTGGGCTCTGCTCCCAGCTCTGACACTTACTTGCTGTGTGGCCTCAGACAAACCACTTAATGTCTCTGTGTTTCAAGTTCCCCTGCCTTTGAAACAGAAATACTATCAGTCACTGAAAACCTTTTTGAGGATTGCTTGATTATAGAGCTAATACATGGCGTTTTGAAAACACTGTGTGCCTTTCCATAATTATTATTTTCATTACATTATATCTTCCATTGTAATGTTTAAAATACCAGATGTACAGAAGTGGATGCTGAAATTGGTGGTTATTGGATAGGTGGAGCGGGTAGTACTTTGAAATACATTAAATTATTTAGGCAAAACAAGACAGTACACCTAATTTTTTTTTTTTCTTAAACGTGTCAAAACTGTAATGAAAAGGAGCATCTAATGACATTTTGCAACATACTTCTCTTCCCCCACCCCCTGAAAACATCCTATGAATGCTCTGTGCAGAGGGCATAGCATCTCTATTCTGCCTTTGATTCAAGGAAGCATTTCACCAGGGAAATGAGAACCCAACCAACAACACAGGGCAGAGAGTCAGTCTGTAAACAGAGAAATTTTCTCAGGCTCCGAGGCCCTTTGCTGGTGGCGGCATTCGGGTGCGGCCACTTCTAGCCGTGCTCCTTACTGACTGATGCACTCTGTCTGCAGTGGGGCGCCTGCTCACCGGAGCGGTGGGAGGTAAGAGGAATTAAGGTAATGCATCAGTGGTTGCCAGTGGAGGAGATGGGAATAAAATAAAATTAAAAAAAAAAGCAACAAAAAAAAAAAGCAAAAGAAATATACTATTTCAATCAAAGTCTGAAATTTGTAGAAGTGGTTTTGGTCTCAATATAGAAAAAATATTTATCCAAGAAACTCCTACTCGGGTGCGAACATCCTACTTCTAGTGGGATTTTGTTTGGCAAAGTGCTGTGAAAGAGTGGAAGCTAATACAGAGCATGTCTATAAACAAATATATTTATTTAGTACAGATTGACACATTCACTAGAGTATTTCAGTGATTACACGTGTAAAACTATTTCCTATAGTGGTTTCCTTTTGTGATTCTGCTAATTTATTCAATCCACCCCATTTTCATGCATTGAATGTTATGAGCCATTTCAGCTACCCAGACTGAAATGCGTGTTTGGAGACTACATGCCTGTTTTTTCATTTCATCATCTACACATAATTATTTGGTGATATTAGGAATTTGAGCTCAAATGGAAGCCAACCAACATTTTAATAGCTTAAAAATCATACAAAATGAAGTCTGCCCTGAGGTTAATGAATGAGAGCCAAATCTTGAGGCTCTCGCTCAGTTTTTACTCACTCCTTATTCAGGCAAAAGTTGAATCAATTGTAGTTAGACTGATTAAAAACAGAAGAACATATATTTGGACCTTTCTCTCAGGTAAAACTGAATAAATTACCTAGGATTAGGCTGCAGAATGGCATCCAATCGATCTTTCACATGTATTTCTGTAACACACTGGAGAAAAAAATCCAAGTGCTCAGGCAGTTTAACCAGTTAAAACAATACTTTAGCAGCAGAATAAATTATTATACACTACCAGGTTTTATGACATTTATATTACAAATAGCCCCAAATCAAAATACGTTTTCTGGTCCCTCCTGAACTTCTGAAGGCCAGGATCAAATCCAAACTTAAAAAATGGTCCATTAAGTATGAAAGCCAAATGCCCTTATCGTTCAAATCAAAGCTCCATCCCTAATTTGAACTTTAATCCAGGCATATATTGATACAGTTATTTGATTTTTGATGATGGGAAGCATTTATAATTTAGGCAATTAAAGGTTATTGTTTAATCATATGCAGGATGCAGGATTAAACATACTCCTTATGCAAAGAATGCAACGTGCCCATAAAAAACATAAAGCAGAGCAGTTAATTCCATTGTACAGTTAACACTTTACTTGTTATTGGTGATGATTGCAGAAAGATGCTCCTTCCTTAAGTAACGACCCATTTTAGTTATGGCCAGCCTTGTCAAAGTAACGATGCATTTACCCCATTCAAGTCAGATCTAAGCATGAGGATGTGGAAATGAAAGCAGTATGAAGAACAGAATGCAAAGTGAGGAAGAGAAGGAAAAAAAATTGGTAACAGGAATGATCTGGTCATCTGTGAACAATACCAGATCCCCCGACTCGCTCTGTGTGACAGTGGCCCTGCTCACTACATCCTGACAGCCTGCAATCAGGATCTCGGGGCTGAGACATGTGGAGCATATGGAGAGCTCGACTGTGGGTGGCTTCATTTGTAAATGAGCAAGTGGGGATACGTAAAGAGGGCAGTCCCCTCCTGATCACCACTCACGCTGCAGGGACTGGTCCTGCTGCCTGAGGAGCTGGGTCTCTCCCCAGAAGTTCCAAACAGCAGCTACCTGCAGAACAGACAGACTCCGTGTATTTAGACCGGGGTCTAACAAGCACTAACAGCACTAATGGCACATTGGCCAGCATATGAAGACTGCTCAAAGTCTTGCAGTCTCCTATGTGGGACAGCCTGTACAGAAAAGAGCCTTTGTTGCACCTTCAAAGAGATACAAGTAGTAAGTTATGAGCTGCAGGGATGCACCAAGAAACTTGGGATCTCAAGGAAGGACAGGCTTTTTTTTTATTTTTTACATTGTACTTTTTAAATGACGTTACATCCACGTTCATATGTTGGAAAAGCTGGTTCACAAGGCAAGATGGACTTCTAGTCTCCCCAGAGTGTGGCTCAAGTTGTGTATAATCTTTCCAAATGTCTTTCTGTCCATCTATTCCTTACCTGCCTAATGTCTTGGCAAAACAGGCCATCCCAGAGACATCGGACGGTTGCTGATAGTAGCAGAATTCCAAGATGTCCTTCCTAGAATTGACTAAAACTTCCTTTCAGTCATTTCTGATTGATTGGTCTGTTTAAGGGGCAACAAATCTACTTTGTGGAGAAAATGAAAAAACTAGGCAGACTCTGAACTTTCATACTGTACTCCCTCTCCATAGACCCACTTATGCACATAACTTGCTATGGCACACTTTACTTAAATTAAATTTATTTTGAAATGCTAGGACAGAGCAATTCCATTAACAATATCTCAATGGTCTGACCCATCACATCAAACACTCTCTTCTTGAGTACCACATCTCATCTTTTTCTTTTTTTATCTAGTTTTACAGAAGACATACATTTATATGCACATCTATAAAAGTGATACTTGTCTGAAAACAAACTGTCCAGGCCATGAGATTCTTCTGGCTGATTGCCATTGTTCAGTCATTAAATATAGGCTTACCAATAGGGAGATGGATTACCCGCTTGTAACTCCATCAAGGGCTTTTCATGATATCGCAGCCCATATTTTTTTAATAACATTGAGGAATATTTAAATCCTGTAGGAAAGTTTTTTCATAAGTACTTCTTTGATGTTAGAACATTTTGATTTGTGTGCATGCTGACACCAGAACAGCTCGATTACTGCATGTTCATTTATCAAAGAGCGCGGGGTCGATCCTGTTCGGATGCGCAATTATTGCATCAAATGCATAACATGAGCTGATCATGCTGACAGCAACACCCCCACTTCCGATGGCTGGAAACACAAGAACAGTAAATAATTACTGTAAATGAAGAGTTAGTTCGGTCTCATTAAATGTTATTGTTACTAAAGCAATGAAAGAGTTTATATTAAAAAAAGCAGAGAGGTGGTAGGGGAGTTACTGAGCCCCAGAACTAGAACACATTTCAGTTCCTGATCTTAAAGCTAATGGGACCCAGTGGATCCGGACTTCAGCAAAGAGAGTGTTGTCTCACTCACATTATTTATTGTAATGGTGTAACTCCCTTTTTCTTTGTTTCTCCTCTTCCCCCCAGCAGAATGGCTGCTGGTAAAATGGGAATGTCAAATCCAGGTTTTCGGCTCTTCAGTAGCTCTGAATTTCCTGGCTTTTGTGGACTGAAATCAGACCCTTAACGTCGCTTATGTGCATTTTGTTTTGGGTAATTGACATTAATTTTTAGGTTGCATCACCGACATCAATCAGCGCTGTTCTCAGAGGACTAGAGTTAAGGGGCCACAATAAAAGGGCATGATATTGTTTCTTTTGTTTTATTTTTGGAGCACTTTGACTACTCTATACTTTTCCAGTTGATGTTACATTCTTTTTGTGTGAGACAGTGTAAAACATTACTGCTCGTCTCATTTAAAAGAATACTTTGGGATTACGGTAAACGGTTTTGGAGGCTGGGACATTCAACCAGGGTAAAAATTCAAGTTGATACCTTTTGTCTATGTAACACTTTGAAGAAACTATGAAACAGCAACACATTTCTTTAGAGAGAGCTATGTTGCCCGTTACAGATGTTTTCCATATGGTAAGTGGAAGGTTGGCCCCTTCCCCCTCCACTCATCAGTGTTCTCACATCGTAGAAGGCATCTACAAAGACAACACGGCTGTAAGTGATACTGCACAGAAGCCTCCATCAGCACGTACTGTAAATGAACAAGATGATTTTCATTGTACAGGGCAGGAATACGCACTATTGTAGCCTGTTTATGGTGAGGATTTTGACTCTTCACCTTCCCATTTATCAGTGTACTGCATAAATACTCTGGGGTAAGTGGTCAAGAGAAGCCTGATTATGTTTCAGATGCTAAAATGATGAAATGGAGGAAAAAAATATTAAATTAGTAGAGATTACTGCAGATTATCATGCTGCTTGTGCTGGTGCGTTCAACACCTTCTCACTTAAATCTTTATGGGTGGGAAGTAAAATTCTCGCTCACAGCAGATCATGATTTTAAGGGGAGAAGAATCTGAGGAATCTCAGTGGGGCTAAGACCTATTTTTTAGACATTAGTACACAGCCATATATACAGGATCACAGGTACACCTTTATAACAGACAGCCCTTGGGTGAAGAATTGTTCTGTTACCTCATATTTTGTGTTGCTCCTATCAATAGATAACAACAGCTATAATTAAAATGGACTTAAAAGCACAGCTGGACTTCTAAGAGAGCAGAGTTGGATTTCCAACTCTGCAAAGTTGGAATCTGTTTTTTGCACCTGCAAAAGGAATCACTTCTTTAAAAGTTAGAGCTCCAAAGACCAATTTTCTCATGCTTACATTCTGGTTCAA
This sequence comes from Athene cunicularia, assembly GCF_003259725.1. Classification (NCBI taxonomy): domain Eukaryota; kingdom Metazoa; phylum Chordata; class Aves; order Strigiformes; family Strigidae; genus Athene; species Athene cunicularia. Next base: position 5,550,932 of record NW_020799097.1, read on the forward strand.
AAAGAGTTCATCACCCTAGGTGTACTGAGGATGTTTTGTCCTTTCATAAATCCTGGTACCTTTCCTGGATGCTGGAGCTATTCTAACACTTGAGTCTTGAATGCAGGTGCGACTCTCCAAAAGTTCAATGTGTAATGGAGACATTTCCTCATTTCAACAACTCCTTTCCCAAAACATGTAATTATCTTATCTCAAACGTAGTAGAATTCAGAATAAAAAAGAATGCAAACAAACATGGAGTTTGTGTTCAAAACCAATAATCCTTTCTGCCTATTTCCCTACACTTTTGGTTTTAGACAAGGCATGGAACAATCTATGTTAATCTATATTTAATTTATAACTGTACCGTTAAGTTTCTTCATGCTAGCCAATATTTTCAACATATATAGATGCTAGTTTGTATATGTTGCCATTAATTATTATATATTATTGCATAATAGTAGTATATTTCTACTAAATAAACTCTAATGTTGAGATTTTGAAAGCCAAGTAATGATTTTAGCTATTTCAATCCTGGTCATTTCACCAGGAGCTATGTGGCTAAAACTTTAAGAAGGTTTAGAAATAAACTTTAAATAAACCTTACTTTTTTCTTCTTTGCTTTTCCCTTCTTATTTCCTTCTCAGTTTTCTAAAATGTGCAACACCATTGACTCATTTCTTAGAATCTACAAATTGTTCCCCAATAACCTGAAATATTTTCGTTTTCTTTCAACATATTTTCCTGTTGACCTTTTTTCTGTTCCTCATGACAGGTTGTTGTTGTTTTTTTTTTTTTTCTAACTCTTTATTACCAACTCCATTCTCTTTAACATTAATTAAATCTCTCCCTCTATTTGTCTTTGCCCCTCGGTTGAGTTCATCCACCCCTTGCTTCCCAGCCCGCTCACCCATCTTTCTGTAAGTCATTACTGTCACTCACTTTTGCCTAGTATCTCTCTCTCTCTCTGCTGTTTTTCTTTCCAACTTTATTTCTGCAGGTTCTTGTCTCTTACTGACATCATCTCCTCTGTAAAGAAGTGAAGGGCTTCTCTGTCTTGATATAATGCCATCCAAAACTTACTTCATCCTCTCCCAACCAGCTTTTGGCTCTACAAACACGTTAGCAGTCATTGCAGAAACTACGGAAATCTGGATCTACTGCTTATGATAGTTGTAGGACAGAAGAGTTTTGGCAATACCAAAGGGGGCATTGGGCATCCAAGAGAAATTCAGTGTTTGTGTTTAGGTGCAGGAGGATCATAAACACCAATCCGGAGTAGCCAGCAGTTGGCATCCAGGGTGCAGAGCCCTTAAGACCTTGAGTTGCCACAAGCTTAAGTTCAATCTTGGATATTAAACATAAATGAAGCATGCAGCTTTCTCTTTTTTTTTTTTTTTTCCTTTTTTTTTTTTTTTTTTTTTTTTTTTTTTCTCCTGCAATTATTCAGTTTGCTTAAGGAAAAGAAAGCAAGATGGAGGGGAAAAAAAAAGGGCACATGCCACCTTTGTGTCAGAGAAGCATGTTTGTGCCTAGTCAGTTGAAGAAATTGCTCAAAACCACTTCACCTTTGTGGAAGTATTTGCCTTGTGAAATGCTGGGACTTCTGCCCCAGAAATGGTGGCCCCTAGGTTTGCCCTGCTCTGAGATTGGATGAACTTGCAGCCATCATCTCTAGCAAGTTTCTATTTTTCCTTGATAAATTGGTGTCACTTAATTGCTGTAATATTTCCTCCCTTTGTCTTCAGCTGGACATGAGTCAACTGAAAATGCACGACTAAGTCTTGCATAGTTCTTAGCAAATGCAGAGATATTGTGCAGCAGAGTGTGTTTTGGGGTGATATTTATTCCTCAAGGGGACCTGCTGGTGGGGTGATCCCGGTCCTTTGTAGGGGGATGAAATTCATCCATCCCAAAGGAAACAACTTTTTTTTTTTTTCTTTTTTTTCCACAGGTGTTACAGTAAACAAAACTTGGGACAAACAATATAAGCAAGTCCACACTGAACAATAAAAACATCTTGGTCCTGATCTGGAAGAGAATATAGCAAAGCTGATTCAGCTTTGGCTTTTGAAGTGACTGGCCAGGGTGCCAAATGGGGTGGCGTTTTTGTCTTGTGGGCAAATTTTAATCAGGCACAAGGCAGAGTCAACCAACTAATTACTCACAGGCCACTTGCCCAGTATGAAAAGGGAACAGCTTTCAATCTTTGACAGATTGGATTTGAACAGGCAACAGAAGTGAAAGCATCTATTGTCCATTATCCAGTCCAGCCCTGAGACTTCCAATTTCTCAGTTACCATGTAGCCTGTTCAGAAAAGGTTTGTCAAGCAACAGCTTCTCTAAACAAATTACATCAAAATTCCTTACACTATGCCACATATTCAACTTGCCCTTCCAAAAAGAGCCACATAATAAGTTTCTAACAAGGACACTGGTTATTAAAGGGCTCTAGATTTTCTAGGTCAAAGAGACGAAAGGCAAAGTAAAAAAAAAAAAAAAAAAAAAAAAAGAGATATGAAGAGACCTGCTGCTATACTAACCAAAATTCAGCTAACTATTTTGAATTACCATCTTCTTGATGAAAGCAAGATTTAAGGTGCCAGAGTTGGCTTTTGGAAATACCCAAACATTTCAAAACCAGAGCTTAGTAGAAGCTGGATCCTTCTTTCTTTTCCCATTCTTCCTCCAAACTGTATCAGACAGACACAGCAAAGAAATACACTGGTAATGAATATCGTTCCTTTTTGTACAAATAAAGGCAAAAAAGGACATACCTTATTTTTACATACACGCTTGCTTAGGTGACCCAGGGATCTAAACCGAGAAGTGTAAAATTTCTTAATGCATTTACAACGAGAAAAATTTTTTAAATTGCCATCTGTGTCTCCTACTTCCTAGAAACAGTAAGATCTGAGATTTTTGAAAAGAACACTGTATCATTTCAGTGTATTTTGAGACATGCTTTCTCACACTCCTGCGTCTTTACATTAGTAGATAGAAGAAAAGATAGATTAGAAGAAAACATATTTTTGTTGCTGTTTTCTTCTTTAGGAGACACTCCTTATTGTTCTCAAATATGTTCAAACCCATACTTACTGTGCAGACTAGAGCAGTGTATAAATTTTTTCAAGGGATATGCTTGGTCAAAAATACAGTTAAAAACATCTCCCATTTCCTAATTTTCCAAGTTCTTATCTGTAATTATGATTTTGCAGTGGTTGAGTGAAACTCATTGAGGACGAATGTGTACTTAGTTAATAAAATGTTGATTTAAAGAAGAAAAAAACCCAACAAACAAACAAAAGGCAGACTGAGGGTCTAAAATGGGTGCAAAAGAGCTGCAACCTACCTTCTAACATGGGGCGTGGGACACCCCAGTACAAGTGACACGGTGACGTGAGGAGGAAGTGGCTAAGAACAGCAGTGGATGTTCTCGTTCAATAAAGACTCAGAGTCTCTGTTGGTGGGCTCCACGGACCCCCAGATGTAATCCTGCCCCCACCCCACACTTCCTGACAAAAAAAACCCAAAACAAAACAGTTGGGGTGGGCTGTGGTACCACTTGCCTTCCTTCTGGGTGAATCCAGAGGAGGAAGGGATCAGGATAAATTATAGGTCCCTGCAAAAGCTCTGTGTGTTTATGATCGCGCCATCTGGAAACAGTGATAACTGCACTATTAATGGAGGCGTTACTACAGAAGATCTGCCGTGTCTATTAAAACCAGCCATGCTGTGTGCTGGCTCATGATGCATGTTTGCTCTAATTTCCTCCCTGACATTTCATTCCTAAAGCTGTCAATAACCCGTTAACCTTCCTGGCACTGAAACTCTAAAACAAAGTCCTATTTCAGCTCCGATTTTGAATCTGAACTGTGATAAGCAATAGCAAAGGCTAAGTTTATAATACACAGTTGCCCTAATCTAAATCATACTATATGTGGCAGGGTTTTTTACCTTGCTAACACAAAGCTCTTTGCATCATAAACCAGGATACAACAATGTGATATCCTAAAATTAATTTCTTAATTTGATGGAAAAATGTTATTTACTGGTAACTGACAGCTCAGTCCTGCAGTTTTCAATGACCAGAAGTGTCCTGTAATCAGGGGAATTGCTCACATTCAAACAGTTTAAAGCCAGAAGGGAAAATTAGATCATCTAGTCTGACCTCCTGCGTACCACAGACCACAGAATTTCAGCCCGTTGCCCCTACTTCGGGCCAGTAACCAGTTTAACAAAAGCACATTTTCCAGAAATTCATTTGACCTCCATTTCAAGTCATCAAGAACTAGACAATGCAGAACTTCACTTGGTAGTTTCTCCGACTCTTAATTTCCTTGTGCCTTATTTCTAACTTGAATTTCTCTGGTATTGCTTTTCTACATAAATACAAGTTATAAGAACAGCAGCAATTATGACTGGCTCCACAATAACAGTAACATTAATGTGAAAAGAACGTGTCCAACCAGGATGTTACGAAGCCTTTTTGCCACATGCACAGAAATATGTATGAACCAGCTGATCCAGATAAGCCCATTACTGGATTTACTAAGATGTCCAAGTCAGGTTCAAAAGGATACATCTAAGGAAGCATTTTAGTTTGGAACAGGGGTGCAGCTTTGAAATAAATCTCCCGTTCATCCCCACTTACTGTACATTGGTTTGCACCGTGGCATGATTTCAGAGCACACTAACTGAACTCTTTCTGGATAAAACCAAATCAAAAGATACGCTCCAACCACTAACAGGCATTCAGTCAACAGGGCCAGACTAGACCTGGTGCTAGAGTGGAAAATAAACCCCGCTGAAATACTCGTTGTGTGCATGTCAGGTCAGCACCAACCATTTGTCTTCTACGTATCTGCTCCTATCTGCACCACTCTAAAAGCAGTCACAGCCTAATTCCTCCTGACTTTAAGTAACCTCGTGGCAGCAGCAGCAGAGAACAGAAAATCAGATTTAGCAAATAATTTCAGGAGAACAACAATTGAAGGAATTAATTTAGTTGAACAATAGCTGGGTATTTATCCATGATCTGAAGAACAATGGCAGTGATCAGAAGGTAATACAGCCAATAGAGTTCCTTTTTTTAATGGTATTTTTAACATTTAGGAAATAACAAATATTGTAGACTAATTCACCTGGCTCATCCTGAAAAGGCCAAGTCAGAAGCAAAGGCCTTCTAGAAGAACTGCCAGGAAAAGATAAAGGCATACACTGACACAGAAAAAGGACAACAAATCTGAGTTAATGAATAACAGAATTAAAGATTCAGAAATGGCTATTTAGCAAAATTTCAGACATAATTAGGATAGTTTAATGGTTTAATTCTTTGTTTCCAGTCAATGACCTTCAATATACTGTCCAAGGGAAGAAGAACAGGAATACATCTTCAGGATTTACATCTATTTACCCAGTCCAGAGACAGAGACCAATTAACTATTTTATGCGAAAGGAGACTTAAAATGAGACATGTCACACAAGACCACTGAAGAAAGTTGTTTTTTGTGGCTGCCAGACCAGCAGTGCCATTCTCAGAAATAAGTGTTTCTGTTTGGGACAGAAACTACCAAGAAATGAGCAGCTAGAAGATGGCTAGATCAGTAGTCACTTAAAAATATTTATTTTTGTGAGGAAACTTCCTGAAGAGTATAAATGTCTGTGTCAATGATAAATGTCAGTGATCATGGCAAACCAAGATTTATTACAGAGATCTTTAGGGAAGTGACTGACGCAGCTGAAATAAGAACTATTTCAGTCTTAGTTCACCACGGTTTTCTCCATCTTTCAAACTGTATTTCCTGTAAGTATGCATTTCCAGGATATGAAAGGCAGAAGAGTTATCAGAGTAGCCAGTGTGACCTCGTCTATATCACAATTCCTAATTATCCCATTTATCAGAACACAGTAGTAGCATATAAGTTTTATAAAGGGAAAAACAGTCACTAGAAACTTCACAAGAGCACAAACCAATCTTTCGCAAAACCTGCTCTTTTTGCTGCTAACAATTTCAGCTTTTCAAAGGGATTGATTTTTTTAAAAATTTCTTTTATTTTTGGGATTTCTCCTTTCTGGGATGAAGAACTAAAGTACTAATATATTACAAAAACAATGAAAATATTTGTTCCAACTAGGACTAAGTACCGACATAAAACACACAAAAGCTTTGGTCTTAGCCTCCCAGCAAAGGTCTGTCAATCCAGAAGTCTGAAATACACTGCAGAAAAGATCAGAGTTCATGCTGATCTAATCAATGATATTTTGAGATATCCATGACTGGAAATAGGTGCTAATTTAAGATAAGATTTTAGGGTTTGAATTGTTCGGGAAGGTAACCAATGTCTACAAGTACTTTTCAAGAGATAAACTTGGTCTTTAAATTTCTGATACAACTGAAAGAAAAAGAAATTACCAACAAAAGGGGGAATCTGAAAAGAATAAGAAGGTGATTTTCAAAACCTTGTAAGGTTCCGAGAAATCTCTTTCGTCTTTGACTCTTTGACTGGTGATGCTGGATATATGCAAACAGTAATCAGTTCCAGGCCTGCAGTAGCAGTCCTCACTCATAATAGAATAAAATTATAGCTTACATAGGAACTCAGAACTGAGCAAATCTCTGACTATTTGGCAAAGGAAAGTATCAGGAAAGCAGAGGGGTGGAGAGGGTAAGGTTGTAAGGAGTAAGAAAGGAAAATTATACCTTCAGACAAATTACACAATATAGGAGAAAAGAGGGGCAGAAAGACAGCAACAGCAGAAGGATCACAAAGCAAGCTCAAGAATAAACAGACATGGTACAAGTCAAAGAATTTGACAATGGTTACGTTAAAGGGGAACCTAGCCCATATATCATTATCCGTGGAGAAATGTCCTTGCCACTGCAGTTGGTTTTCACCAGCATATCAACACATTCTCTGATGGACTGGCACACGTACATGACAGTCTTCAAAATGAAATTCAATATACTCCTGTCCCCACTGGAAACCTCACCTTCTTACCCAGTCCCTGCTAATGTAACCAGTTGGGCCTGGAAAAATGCCATATTTGATCATCTCCTGTATTACAGCTTTCTTTGTCGATGATGGAAACGAAACCTCAGGCATGATAATACCGAAAGTTAACACAACCAGCACTGTTATGCCAGCTCAAACCAGTTACATTTTTCTGTCTCTGTGGTGGTTTTGAGTTTTCCTTCTCTCCTTCCCCCTCCTCTGATCAAGGACACACATGGCTACCCAAAAGCAGCAAAGCCTTTCTACCAAAATTACTCTCCTTTAGTAACAAGACCGCAAAAGATTGAAACACACAACACTCTCTGCCACCACTCTATTCTGGTTGATTGTCTTTTAATAGCTACAGTAAAGTTGTGCAAAGAAATAATATTCCACATCCTCGACTTGCTGGTGAAGGGTCTAGAGAACACATCTTATGAGGAGCAGCTGAGGGAACTGGGGTTGTTTAGTCTGGAGAAAAGGAGGCTCAGGGGAGACCTTATGGCTCCCTACAACTACCTGAAAGGAGCCCGTAGCAAAGTGGGTGTTGGTCTTTTCTCCCAAGTAACACATGATAGGACAAGAGAAAAGCACCTCAAGTTGTGCTAGCAGAGGTTTACATTGGATATTAGAAAAATTTCTTCATCGAAAGGGTTGTCAAGCATTGGAACAGGCTGCCCAGGGAAGTGGTTGAGTCCCCATCCCTGGCGGTATTTAAAAGCTGTGTAGATGTGGTGTTCAGGGACATGGTTTAGTGGTGGGCTTGGCAGTGTTAGGTTAACAGTTGGTCGCAATGATCTTAAAGGTCTTTTCCAACCTAAATGATTCTATGAATATATGATTCTATGACTCTCCTGGGCAGTATATGGACAATCCCAACGGAAAGTGTGCCTTAGCTGAATCTGCTACTTTATGAGTAGAACAGGAAGTTCAGTCCCCTTTTATTGTACCTTTTTGTTTTTGAACGGCTGCCCAAACAATTCCAATTTGAGCTGAAGCAAAGTTATTGATGTCAAGAAGCCAAGATCTTTCGCCATGACTTGCTGAATGAGGAAGGAAGAAAACTGTTTGTACTCAGCTGTCCTTTGCTTCTCCAGGCTAGCTTTGAGCCAAAGAAGCAGGAAGAGGAGAAAGATGAATAAGTGAAAAGGGATAATGTTTATCTTTTAACAAAATCACAATGTTCTGTTCCTAGCTCTAGCAGCCAAGACTCGCTGTTGCATCTTTTAAGACAGATAGTCTCTTCTCTGAGAGACGACAGGCTAATTATAGTGCTCCTGCCAGAGGGAACTCACACATGCAAACCATTATGTAAAATATAATTTTTTTCTTTAAGAATGCTCAAGATCATTAGACATGGTTTTTTCAATGCTAGAAAATCAAGCCAAAAATGAAAATAAACAGTTTCAAGTATTTGCAACATAATTCCCTCATGCATTTATGGAAATATAGTAAAAAGCGCCTTAAAAATGTGGTTTGACATTTTATGCTGCTCTGTTTTTCTGTTTTTCCAGTTCTCAACATTTGCCCTCTTGTCCTGTATCATTTCAGTTCCACTGAAGTTTGGAAGAGATGATGGTGGTAGCCTTTGTCATTTCTACAATGCTTTTCAGCCTTGTTTCAACTGATGGGTGACAGAAGGCATCTCAAGGAGTTGCCATAAATGAAAAAAAAAAAAAGCTTTATAAATTCTATTCTACATAAAACAAATGTACACTTATTGTATGCAAACATGATAGAACCATTCCCTAAGGTAACTACATGTACAGCATTTGCTGCCCTAATGATATGCTTTGGTAAATTAAGGCTAAAGTGATGATCTACTTCATTTAAAATGGAAATATCATCCCTTTTCCCAAGCTTCCATTCCTCCAGAAGAAGGGGTTTGTTGGATATACTACCACCTTCAAAAGCAATCCTCACTTTAAGAGAATTATGGAACAAATTCACCAACTTTGGCTATGACGACGATAATGATGATAATGATGTGAAACAGCTTCATCTCCATTTTATGCAAAGAGAACTGAACTCCTGCCTACCTAAACTAATTGGTATTTTAACGGTTTTGTCTAGTTTATAAAGCACGGGACTATTGACAAACCAAACACCACGGTCTAATGGATTAAGCAAGCAACTGCATACCACAGATTCCTGAGTTTTAATCCAGAGTCTCTTGGTGCTCACCTTCTTGTTCTATAAAACTGAGATAATATTTATCCTCTACTTCATGAGGGTGTTGTGAGAGTGAGTAAATGTTTGGACAGCTCTTCAAAAGGTCAGGTCCTAACCAGGCACCTGCATTTTACTGAAGTAAACTGTTTCCTCAGAGTCCATGATATGATCACGGGTCCCTTCTCCAGAGCCTCTCAAATCAGTTCATAATAACCATCCACATGCACAAAGTTAGGCACTGATTTGGGGCTTCAGAGTGATTTCACCTGTAAACTCATTATGTATATAAAGTATCGCCTTATCACAGGAATAATTCAGAAAATGTAAGTGCTAAGCAACTTTTAATTATTACTGATCTTACGCTAGAAGTATGACATCTCCCCATGTGTAATGTCAGTCAGTTTTTAAATTGTCATTCAACATCTTGCATAAAAACATAAAATCAGGGAATAATTTATAGAAAATGTTTTAAGAACCACTTTCTTCTAGATATTTCAGCAATCAATGCTCTGTAAAGGTTGAAAAGAAAAGCTTTGAAATTCCGTGCTTTATTAGATGGGCAATTCCTGAGACTCGACACACTGTATAATCCCATCAGTGGTTAGTTCTCAACAAACAAGTCACACATATGGAAAAAAGACTCTAGATCAAGGCAGGAGGCAAAAAGAGGTTAAATTGGTTAGAACCAGGTTTTTCCTCAGTTTTAACTCATATGTGATGACATAAAACCCAGAAAAAAACAGCTCAAACTCAAAAATGATTTATATTTGCCAGCTCCAACCATTTCTGGAAGCCAGCCAGGCTTAATTTGGATTTAGACTTCTCAAAGTTTGCATAGCTCTAACTTTAACCTGCTGCAGCCTAAAAAATGGACCTGGTTAAGAGACACAAAAAATATTCCACATAATTCAACACAAGTGACAGTCTGTTCTCTTCAGGTACCCGAGCATGGGATCAAAATGTCTTAGTTGCTCCGTTCCAGGAGAGGGTGGTGCCATGTCTTTATGAGCAAAGCTGTCCACCTTAGAAATGCCTTCTGTACCGATCTAATGCTGCATAAGGATAATGCTCACAAGAGGGAATAGGACTTGTTTTCCAGGAGGGAATATTTTCAGAGTCGAGCTTGTAATTTGTATTTGCAAATCTCCAAATTCAACAATTTCTCAGCCTCTATAAACTTGCAGATGGAAAGATCCTGTATTTGGAATAAATAATGTCTAAGCTTCACCTTCATTACAGGGCATTTTCTGTCAGAAGAGTGCTATATCCTGACTCCTGAAATACACAGAAGCCCTTTGTAGTAAAGCTATCACACCGGGCTGTTCCAAGTGTGCAGCTAAGGAGGGCAGCATTAAAACTACCATAGAAGGATGGGGAAAAGAAAAAAATAAAAATAAAATACCCCAACAAGCATTGATTAGGAATGCCAATAGCTCTCTCAGGATCCTGCCTGAAATTCAAGGGTATTTTTTTATTTTAATACGTAGAAATGAACTTTTGTACTTGTTAAAAAAAAAAATAAATCATAACATTGAAACATAAGTACATTTATCTTTTTACTATTTTTCCAGCCGTTCTCCCAAAATCTGCTGGTTATTAAAACGTTGCTGTGTAAATAAAAAAGGTTCTGCTTTATAACTTGCCTTTTCCCTGCTTACACACACAATGTGATCATTGTTTGCTAGATTACACTCATTCTCATAGCAACAGGCTTTGATGTCACGGAGTAAGGGCTATGACTTCATTAGATGTATACAGAACACAGAAGGATTGCGTGAAAACATTACCAGTCTACACAATAAAGATCCAGTGCCTGAATCAAAAAACAACAGAAACTTAGGAACGGAAACCCTTTGACCATCAGGAACATACAGTAAATATACAGACCCCATCGTGGTACACAAGAATATCAGTTACAGCTATATAGTGTTTTATCAAAGGATCTGAAAGCATCATTTGACATCAATCATCTCCATGGCATTAATGAAGATAGTCTTGCAGGAGAGCAAAATGGAAAAAAAAAATAATATTCATTTGTATTCTACTTGTCAACAGCAAGTTGACAACATCATTATCAACATCTGAAGCTCTCACAACCCTGAGCTAAGCAGTAGTGGCATCTGCAGTGTGTGCAGTAAGACAGGGCAACCTTAAATAATGCTAAAGCCTACAAAATGAGACACTGTGATATTCTTATTATCACTATTAATAATATGCATCATATAAATAGATGTATCAGATACTGAATGCTGTTGAAGGGGATCTAACATGCCAGAGTTGTGCAGTTCTTACAGATGCCTGCATTTTCTATACTTTCAATAGTTAAAAGTGACTTATCCATAAAACACAATTGACCACGTAAAGTTACTGAGTGGATGGGACCTTTTTTGGAGATCAAACAGCGTGTGGTAACACCATGAAGACTGCACATGTGGCTGTGCCGAGGGCCAGGGTTTGAGACTCCAGCTTTAGAGCAGCCAACGACACTAAGACTTGACCTCAAGTTAAAACAGTCTCAGGATATATTCCTGAACTCTCAAAAAACCCCTTTACACTTAAATTGTTCAACTAGCCCCAGGAATGCTTTTGGCACAGGGCATCTACCATTCCCCAGTGCCGGGACACAACTCAGAGGTATGCGGGGGCCAGAAACAATTCTCAGGAGGTGGTTTGGAGACGGCCACACTATTTTGGAGGGTAAGAAAATTGAATAATATGGACACAGGCCATTCCATACTTGTTAGCCTCGGTGTCAGAGAGCACAGACACAGTTAATCTCCTGGTACAGACACAGCTTTATGCAGTCAACTCCCTAGGCTCCTCTGAAAACCTCAGCCCAGATAGCTGTAAAAGTGTCCTAATTGAGTAGTTAATAATTGCAGTGCAAGCGAGCATGCTTTCTAACTTAAAAGCTTATTATTTTAATATCCACACGAGAAATATGCTTTGTTGAGGAAGTTGAACATGAGGCAAAACAGGTATCTTTGTGTTGCTATGCAGGCTATGTTTATATGCGATAAGGTCTTGTTCCACTAATGAGGGGAAAAAAAAAAAGGGAAAAAAAAAAAAAAAAAAAAGCCTTTACTTTCAGAAAATTTAACTGCTTTATCTGACACAGCCTCCCAGAAAAGCAGTGTCCTTGTACATTAAAATGGGCAGCCTGCCAGCTTGAGCTAAATTGCCTACAAGGAAGAAGACATAATATTACAGTTAATATCAGAAAACATTGTAATTTGCTTTTTGCTTGCAATTTTATCTGACAAAAACAAGGTGGTTGGGGGAAAAAAAAAAAACAAAACCAACATAAGGCGTGCCTGGCTGCTGGCAACTCCTTAACCCTATCTATGCTTTGCTGGATCCAGAGCAAACTATCATAGGGCTAACAAAGACAGGATCAATCAAAACATTAGGCTGAGAAATCTGTTCATCAGGAAAAGAGAGAACAGCCCAGGGTGGCAGAATTTAGAATGGATGAATAGCAGAAAAAGGTAGAGAGAAGGTAAATAGGGATCTCCTATTTCATGTCTCGTGTAAGAGAAGACAGGAAAATAAATAAATATTTAATAAAGAATAAATAAATAATCCTATCACTGAGACAGTTTAATACAGGTACTTAAACGAACATTTAGAACAGATATAGCTCTGTTATAGGAAAACCTCTTCCTGGGAAGTGTAACTTAGATGAACATCATAGTGATTGTGCTAAGGTTTTACTCATCATTTATTCTTCCCTCCATTTTCTCTGTTCAGCCGTGAATGCTATTTCTGATATTCTTTACACTTCACTGCTATAATTATCCCGTATTTGAGTGTCTCAAAGCATACGGGGCACTTTGGGAAGCCAACGCAGAGCCCAAATAACCAAACCCAAATAGAAAGGAAAAGAGAGAAAGGTCAAAGATGACGAAAATGAGATCATTAAATGAAGAAGCAAATGACATTGCAAATGAGCAAGGACTTTCAGGACCTGTTCTGGATGGGTAAATTCTCTCTTCAACTTGTGGAAGAGCATATTGAACTTCTCCATATTTAGATTTTTTTTTTCTTTTTTTTTAAACAAGCACATCACATTACCTGGTTAAACTGTATGTTTTGGGTATACGTGTAATGTACTGAATATTTTGGTTTAAGCTGTAATTCGCAACAGGCAGTGCATTTCTGGACGATTATAACATGTCTCTGGTAATGTTTTAAGGCATAAAGCCAAAAGGCTGGATGACTTAAACTACCCGAGATGTGCAATAATCCCCCGGAAATGCTCTGGATTGTCTTACAGCTATTATACAATGTGATATTTATATTATGCATATAAATAAGAACAGTTATGGCTGTGTATTTAGTAAGCCTTATCCACATCAGCACAGCCCATTAGCAGCAAACCTAAATGTTCAATTCTGTCAGAAATTTCTTTCAGTTTAACAGCTGCCACTTTACAACTCTCAGTCACCTTCATCAAGACACATAAAGGTGGCTTCATGATCAAAACTAATGGGTACACTTGTAGCCTACTTGTCCTGGTTTATTTAGCTGCTTTGGATACGGTCAGTTGTATAATTCTTAAAACCACGGCTTCCTTTAGCAGTCATGGCTTTATCCTCTCCTCACTCACCTTTCACTTCTTGTCATCTCTTTAGGATCTCCCTTTAAGTGACCTACTTCTTCAGGCCTTTTCTCGGGGGCCTACAGAAATTCAGCCGCCTTCTATTTATTTTTTATGTTATTTTTAGGTAATATCTGTGCTGGCCTGAGCTTATGACATGTGCACCAGTAGCACTTAGATCTGCCTTTGGACTGCTCTCTCATCTCTTCCGTCTGGTCCTGCCTCTTCATCATTGTCCTCAGCAGCTACAACTAAATATTTCTCATTTTAATCCACTTCACGCATCTAAAACAAGACTTGCATTCATACACTGCTTAGCTCAATGAGGCTTTAAGTTCCAATTAAGAGCCTCGGGGGGTGACTTTAAGAAACACGACAAAAGATGACAGAAATCTGTAGCAGTATCATGAATTTTCAAATCCATCAATTACCTATAAACTTCTGAGTGCCACGTTTTTCTATATTTGAGTATCTGTCTATTCATAACATTGATTCCTATTAAGTATACATTTAAAATGCAGTTCTTTTTCTAATTCTTGAAACATCTTGTTTAAAGGGATAGGATGTAAAAACATTACATAGAACTGCTGCTGCTGTTAAATAAAATTTTTTAAAAACTTTAAAATTTCATTTAATACACTTGGAAACAAAATGCTCTATCTATGTAGAGTTTTCCAATACTTACTATTGAGGAGATGGAAAAACGCAACAGAAAAAACAACTTCTATCTTAAAATATTTTTACTAATTACTCTAATAAGCGAGATCACTCATAGCTGCAACTGAGAGAGAAAAAATATCTTATTATTGTACTTTTTAAATAAATCTTAGAAAGTTTTTGTTATAGTAAGTTCCAGCTCTTTTCTTACCCTCTATTTTTAAATCTGCATTTGTATATTTTATTCACTGAGAACAGAAAGAAAATATATTTACAATATTAATAAAATGTGATTATAAAACTGGTAAGGAAATTCAGAGGCATAATGGATACCAAAAAAACATTTTTAAGATGACTAACAAGTACCGAGATATGCAACAAAAAACTGAAAATAGTAATCTGAATATAAAAATGGCATGAATCATTAATTCTTTAGGCTTAACTAAACAAACATCATTTGTACTGTATCTAACAATCCGACCATTAAGTCATCACAGTGCTGTCTAACGTTACTTTCTATGCAAATTAAAAGACATTCCAAATTCTTTCTGCTTATTTAAGGTACATTCATCTCAATTAACTTCTTACATTTTATACCACAGACATCCCTCAATCTGAGCTAGTCACCCCACCTCCATTCCTCATCAGTGCTGACAAATACTCTGTTTAGAAGGATGTGCATCTCTGAAAGTGCCTGCTATCTGCCTGCATCTGGCAACAGGAGTTCTGATCTCATTGTTTTGGAAAAACTCAACTTTAATTTCATCATATAAAACTCCACAATTTATTTGATTATATATGTTATTTTAACCACGTTAGCCATATAAAGTTGACCTTTCTGAAAAAAAGAGGTGGCTAATCTTGAACATTTTCACCAAGTGATAAATTATTACTGACTTCCTTGAAATATCAAGCCAGTTGTCAACAAATCAGACTGTTAAATGAAAATCCTGAAACTGTAGTTCCTTCTTTTCAATGACTGCAAAGTTCAGTAAGCAATAGTCTTAAGAGTGACTTGCTGTAAAATTAACCTTCCCAACTTACTTCAATTTAAAGATAGGATTTCTCAGTATGAAAACAAGAGTGCTCAGATGTCTTTTTACAAACAAGAAGTTCCCAAAGTAGAACTGCTCTGAATTACACACCTTACAAACGGGAAAGCAAACAGTTCAGAAAAGCACATCCCTTTTATTTATGTGTAGGGTGACAAAACCATTACATTTATAAAGTCTGACGGTATAATGAGGATGCAGAGAACCATCCTTGTGACATTCTTAGACTATCCAATAGCATATTCAAGTTGAGGCACCTGACTGCATCCTCTGCAAGTGCATCCTACAACTAGCAACCCCCAAAATATTGTTGTTTTTTAAAATGTACGTAACATTTAAACTATCTGCAGCAGTACCTTCCCATTATCGTGAGCCAACTGGTACAGCTGCAGCCATCTGGGTCCCTGCTGAGCAAGAACATGTGGGTGGCCCCCAGCCTGGTCCAGTTTAGCACACTCGACACCGCACAGTTCGGGGTGTGTTTCTAGATGAGCTATCATGCCTTCTCAGGATAAGCAATGAACCTATAGTTCAGAAAATGCCATTTTCAGCATTCTCCTCTGACAGTCCTAGGACTGGTATTAGTAGTGTGTAGAGACCCCAAATTAATCTCACTGCACAGCAGAGAAAAATTACTTTCAGGTAGAATCTTGAATTATTATTATTCCTCCTACTTTTCTCAATAAGGCAGATGGAGAAGATATATTCTATTAATGAAGCCTGGGCCTTGAAAACTGTAAAACTAAGCATTAATTCCTTTTATTTGGCTTAGAAAGAAGCGACAAGCAAATAATCAAAATAGTTCTGAAATATTTAATCCAGAAAAGATATCTCAAAAAATAACCTTGAAGCCATAAAACGACTGTTTACCAAGTCTTGCTGCACTTTGTTATGAACCCTTTGACTCAATGCTAAATTAAGAAATACGCCTCAACAAGAAGCAGGACATAACATAACGTTATCAGGTTGTAATGAAGCAACAGGCATATCTAGCCACAAGGAACAACCTCTGCTGAGACTCACTCAGAAAAACACGTCGCAAGTTTTTAGTTTTGTAGGGGCTCACCTCTCATCTTTTCTGAAGCACAAACTCCTGGCAGAAGGACTGACTAAACTCTTTGCTGACCATGGATCCCTGGTAATGAAACGATGGTATATTTTATGCTGCCTTTATAGAATCTACTTAATTAATATAGAATCTACTTAATTAATGCGAATTACATCCAGGATACTCCAATAAATCACCTATTTGCAAAGTTTGAAAAGCAGAAAATGACAGTAAATACAGCTTTTTGCACATTGGCTTGAATTTCAGGCTTCATAAAAACCTACAGTTCTGAAAAGGGAGGATCATCTTAACTACATTTTGAGACCAGATGATGACAGACTAGCTGAGCTTCCGGTGAAGTCCTATCAACACTCTGGTGCTTGGCATCACAGCTACTGCGATCAATTAGGTTAATTAAAACTATCTGGCATGCAGGCTTCATGTGCAATTCCTAACATGGTTAGAAGGGAGGCAAATGTGTTACAGCATTATTTTAACTGTAATGGGTACATCTATAAAGCCTTTGGAACACAGGTCTTGAATCCAGGGAATGATGAGAAGATAGAAAACTTGACTTTACAAAAACCCTAAACAGACTCTCAACATCACTGCAATTCACAGACTCGCTGAAGCTGGAAGGTACCTCTAGACACTGTCTAGTTGAACCTCCTGCTCAAACAAGGATCACCTAGAGCAGGTTACTCAGGGGTATGTATGTCCACTTGGGTTTGGACTCTCTCCGAGGATGGAGACTCCACAGCCTCTCTGGGCAGCCTGTTCCTAAGTTTGATCACCCTCACAGTGAAGAAGTTTTTTTTCTTTTAAAGTGCAATTTCCTGTTTCAATCTGTGCCCATTGTCTATCGTCCTTTCACAAGGAACCACTGAAAAAAGTCTGGCTCTGTCTTCTTCACTTCACCCTAATCAAGTATTTATACATCTTGATAAAGTCTGCCTAAAGCTTCTCATCTACAGGTGGAACTGTCCCATCTCTCTCAATCTCTCCTCATATGACAGATGCTCTAGTCCCATAATCATTTTAGTGGCCCTTTGCTGGACTGGCTCCAGTATGCCCACATCTCACTTGTACTGGGAAGCCCAGATGGGTCTGACCAGTGCTGAGTGGAGGGGGAAGGATCCCCTCCCGCGATCTGCTGGCACGTGGTCAACGTGGTGTCCGCCAGGACCTGCACGCCCTCTTCTGCAAAGCTCCTTTTTCAGATGCTTCCTTGTGGACAGACCCCACATGACATGCAAAAAGAGTCCAACATGGGTTGGAAACCTGAATATAAGCCACCCTGAGGACAGCATCACGCCACATCAACCAGGTGTCTCTAGCCCAAACAAATAAGTGAATGCAACATGGGTAAGAGAGGGCACCATGCTGCAGCTGACAGACTGTATCTGTTAACATAAACACAGCCACAACATGATCAATATTTGCTGGCCAGTAAGAAAAGGTAGAAAACTTTCTAATTCTCACAGAAAAAAAAGATGGAAAATTACCAGAATAAGAATTACGCTAAAAGCAAAACCCTGGGCCAGGTATCTCTGAACTTGTGGAAACTTCAGATGCAAAAGTGAGTGAAGCAGCATGACTCACATGTCACCCAAACTAAAACTTAAACCCAACTGCTCAAGGATTTGAAAAATAAAAAGGTTTCATAGGCAGAGCTAAGCTTGCAGTTCAACAAATGGAAATTTCCTCAGAATATGTAGGAAATTGGGTGCTACAGCTGTCACGTCCCACTTATCTCTCACAACAGTTCAGCATTTTCTGCAAACACAAAGCTTGAAAGTGAGGTTAAAGGCAGGTATATGTGGGCAGAGGTTTGCAACGAATCCACATAGTCACTGTTATATGAAATCATACACACTGAGACCAGACCTAGCAAGAGTTTTCCTTCATGCCAGAATCAGGTTTGTTAATATTTCATTCTGATCTTGGTAAGACACACCAAAGATGAAGCTACAAATATTAGAGATTAACTTGTTTTTTTTTCTGGTTCAAGCTTGAGTTTTCACATTGCTTAAAAGTATCTATTACTAATTTATCTTCATTCAAATTGCTGCTTTATGACATTTATAATTTATTTTAATGCTGCAGTCCTGAGCCCATACTCACAGCCCATGACCCTACTTACTAAAGTACAAGAGGAATATTCAACAAAATAAAAATTCTTCCTCAGATGCTAACAATCTTCATGTGAGGGCAAAAGGTATACACAGAAAAAAAAGGCAATGCAAGTAAAAAAAATGTTCACCAGTATGACTGGTATCAGTACACTGACAACCTAATTACTGACAAGTTTTTTGTAAGCATCATGAAAAAAGTAATGGTTTAAAAGTAAGTATTTAAGGACAGTAAGATAGTTATGCCTATATTTATCACTTCTTCATATGCATGAGGGCCTCAACATGGCATAAAGATTCTTATTTGGTTGGTTTTTTTTTAAAAAAAGTAGTATAAGTGGGAAAGCAATGCTGCAATAATTAGAATAAAATGTCACAAAAATCCTGTTTCCCCTATATAACAGAGTAATTCTATACATAGATTGTCCTATACACATAAATAAGTAAGGAAGGGGATGTGCGTTGGGTGGAAACAGGCCCCTGTTAGTTTGTTGCACTCCCATCGCTGCCAGAAAATTTGGTGCATACTTTACACACTTTTTTGGTGACAATGAAAAGCTTTCATGAGTGGAGACATGAAGTTCAGCAAGTACATCTTTGTCTACTCTTCTCAAATTATGGTGAAATTGGAAAATCCTTCAGGTTGGACCGTTTCCTAAAGCAGTGATGGTCACCATGTTACCTGCCACAAGCAGGTGTCTGAATCCCTCCTCCTCCTCCACCACAAATCCATCCCAGCTGGTTCGCGGGCAAGACAGAATGATGTTTAAACTAAGAGATCATCTTGTTACCTCTCCTGGTACGGGAATATCTACCATTTTTCAGAAATGCAGCGTACAGTTCATGATGTGATGGAAATTAATGCTGCTCATATACACATTTTAGATCAACCTGCTCAATTTCTGTAAGAGAAGATCTTGGCAAACACATGTATGTGGTAAACATTAAAAAAAAAGTGTATTGGTAAAAATACATGTATGTGCTCAGTATATTTAGCATTTATATCTATTAATAAAAAACTAATCCATGATATTAGAAAATAATACTGAGCCAAAACGCTAATGTAGTCTCTTCCATATGCCAAAAAACTTGTGTGGGTATAAGCATAAAGAATGTACATACTCAGAGAGAGACACTAACATCTTGTAATGCAATATGTTTCTGTTATACACACACCAGACTTCCTAACAGCTGCATATTTTAATATACATAAAAACCATACTTGAAAAATAATAAAATGTATTAGTTTTCCACATTAGGCATTTATGACCTAATTTAGGAGAGTATTACATCTTTATAACTTTTAAAAGACCCATTTTGATAAAACATCCCCATAAACAGACTGAGAAAATCAGGGTAACAAGCATCTGTTGCTGCGTTGTTTTCTTAATGGGGTAATAAAATAATAACACATTTTTATAACTTTTCACAACAATATAAAGTATTAAAATTGAAACTGATATTGAAAAATGTTCTCATGGTCCATTTTATTTTATTTTTCCACTATGTAAAGCTACAGTACTTACCAGATTAATATTAATATATCTTAATTATGTTGACACAATGGAAATTTGCCAAAGACATTCAAAGAATGGAAATAACTTGTTATTTCCACTCCTCTAATTAAGGTGGTGTATTTAGCCCATTTTATTTAGAATCTAAGAGTAATGGGAATATTTGTAAGAATGTATAGAGATACTGCATAGAAATGATGATAGAAATGAAAGTATTTTCTGAGGGTTTGAGAACAGGGTTATTCCGTTGACTTTTAAGAGCAATGCTGACTTTTTTTTTGTGTAATCTATATGTTCTAATAATAAATTATAAAAAATTTATTTCTAAAAAACAATGTCACAATTACATAATAAATAACTTCTTCCCAAGAACTTATGTTACATAGTTGTGGTGTTTATTTTTTTAGAAAAAAAAAGGTCAGACTATGTTGTGTAAGACAAAACTAATGAAAAGGCATTGAAAAGTATAACTCTGAAGTGAAATGGCTATATTTAGAAAGGCAAATTACCACAAATTTTGAAAATTATTTCCTCTGAAACTATGCACCTGAACATCAGTAAGTGAAATTGGGAAATCTGCTGACCCGCATCCAAAAAGTGGATTTTCACATATTACAGTTTACTGAAGCACCAGTAAAGTTCCATAGCTCTTAGGAATAGAAAGGACCATCTAATCTAACTGTTGCATAACACAACCCACACAATTTCCCTGAATTGCCTCTACAGATCCAATAGCTTTGGTTGAACTTGAGCACAGCTTTTACAGAAACATCTCATCTTGATTTTAAAATTTCCAGTCATGGACAATCTGTCACAATCATTGGTTAAGTTATTTCAGCACTTAGTTATGTTGTTAAAATATATATATATATATATATATGCCTTATTTCTAGGCTGAATTTGTCTAGCTTAAATGTCAAGCTGCATACTAGGAGAAGGACTCCTCTCATGTAACCTAGAGCTCTGCAATGTCAATACCTACACACATCATCCTGTCAGGGCAGAGAAAAAGGCACTTCCACAGCATGGTTCATTTGACCCCTCTTAAACATCTGCATTAGGAAGAAATAAATTACAGCCCAGAAATACTTACTTCTCTCAACTCACTATAAAGGAAACCAAGTCATTGTGCTCAGATACAGATGTTTGTATCTAGACAGAGGAATCCCACCCTCAATCTCCTTATAACTTCGAATGCTAGAACTGGAAAACCCTAAAACATAAGATTCTTCTTTTTTGGTGGGTTCTTAAAGACTGATTACAAACGCTTTCTTCAGTTTGATAAACTCCACACTGCGTGTATCTCCATGTTGGGACTTTCTAGTCTTTCACAATTTCTCCTAGACCTTTGAGACCTCTCCAACTGTTGAGGTTTCTACTAAAACACAAACACCCAAACCGGAATGATATTTTAGCTGTGCTTGCCCAGGTTCAGCAGAAAACTCTTCTATTTCCTGCTCCCCTCCCTGCCTGCCCAAGGACTGCATCAACCCCTTCAGGTACAGAGCTCTGCTGGGCCCATCACATTCAACCGATTCCTCAAGACTCCGGCACACTCTTGCAAAATCACTACTTTGCGAGATACAAGTCCCAGAGCCTGTAAACGTTGCCCATTTTCTCAATTCACAGATGAAAAACTTAACATCTGGCTCTTCTGTAATGAAATAGTTTGCTTACACTTCATTTATCAACTGGTAACTCAGCAACTCTGTGTCACTAATTTGTCCTCTTCATTACTTTACAATCCCCAATTAACTTTTTTTCCAAAAATATTTGTCAAGGAAACTAGACCCTGAACAAACTGTATTTGTAGAAATGGAAAGTTTAAAAGTTTGCAATGCAAATTTTCCAAGCCTGCAATGCAAATCTAATCAATGCAATCCAAGCCTACGAATGCAAAGCTCCAGCCACGCTGCCTGTATCTATATTATAAAATACAGCAGCATCAGGGAATTCTCAGACCAAGCAGCAAAGCCTTACTGCCATTAGACTGCGCTTCACTCCAGATTTCTTCTGCACCCTAACAAGGTGTCCAAAGGTCCTAAGACAGAACATTATTCTGTGTGTTTGCTTCAATTCAAAGTATCTCTAATGATGCTGGTGCTGCCTTACCAGAATCACATTTTCATAGCATGAAACAGACGGTTTGTGTTGAATTCAGTCATATGTGGCTTAAAAATACATGATGTGAAAGGCTTCTTGGCATAGTGTTAAAGAAGTACACACATAAGGATATCCGAACCTGGATAGCCTGGGCTTGTTCCTCTAGGAAAAGTTTCTCTGACTTGATATTACAATGTCAGTCTCGGTTATAGTGATGAAAGTCAGAACTTTCCATTATCTTGGGGTATATGTCAATAAGTACTAAAGCCAAAAGGTTGCTGTCAACTGATTTTTTTTTTTTTTTTTTTTTTTTTTTGAAAGAGACAGTATTAGAAACCTTGAATCCGTGACTTCTTGAAAATGAAGTTTATGAATTTGGGAATTGATTCCTTCCATGAAAAAATAAGAAGTGTAAGGGGTTGCTTCAGCGACCTAAAGGAAATCATGCTTTGATGAACTGGGAAGTGTGTAATAAATTAGGGGAAGCAAATAATACTACGCATTGTAACCTTTGCTCGCAGACACGGCAGTAAGTGTTTCTTACCCTATAACACAAACGATAAAGATTCTTGGCTGAATAATTCAGGCCTAGTTAGCTTTTCATGCCCCTCTGAGAGCTGTCACGTCAAGCTGCCAGCTCAGGCTGAATGTGGATAAACTGGAATTCCTCACCTCCCACCTATTTGGAGCCCTCCATTTCTGTTCATCAAGAACATCGTGAACACCACCACCACCATCAAGGTGTATAACGTGGCTGTCATCTCCGATACAGGATGCTCTCTATGTTCCCACTTGGGTTGCAGCTATATTTTATCTTTTTCTTTCCAGGGAACAATCCTAGTGGCATGTAACTGCCTTCCTTACTCTTCGTCCAGATTCTGATCTTCTCACTGAGGAAGTTACAGAAACACTTATGAATCCAGCTTTGAAAAAAACAACATTTTCTTGTTTGTACCAAGTCATAAGGCTCCTGCCAAGCTCATTTTTCCTGGTCATCACTTTGAATCTTCCTCTCAGCTGCATGCCTTCGAAGCTAGTTTTCATTTTCCTACCTGATGTATCCTCCTCCTGTGCAGCAGCACATCCACCATCAAATATCAGATTCCAACCTGGATCAGTGCATCCACCACTCTTTGCTGTGCACACACCAAATGTTCAAGCCAGCACATCTGCTGCATCATCTTTTTGGTAGGAACAAGCAAACAGCAGACTAACTTCATCACCCACTGTCACTTAATTCTTACAACTCTTCTGTGCTATGACTCCTACAGAAAAAAATCTCTTACTAATTGGATAGTTTATATACTGAGATCACTTCCTCACAAGCTAAACAACACTACCTCCCTTTTATTCTCCTGTTTATCTTATCAAATCTTGTAGTTTGTCTTCTATATACATTGAAAAAAACTATTGAGCCATCATTAACTTCTGTTCTGCATTTGTGTATTACAAATCACACACAAATACAGAGGACTCCTGGATCTTGACTAATGTTCTTACATTGAAAAGCATTAGTAATAAAAGTTTTTCCCCCCTTTTTTTTAAGTTAAATGACAATTCTGTTATGGCAATTGAAACTCCAGAAAAAAAATCCCACTTTCAGGAGATGCCATCATGCACCTTTAAAAAACCCCAATAAACCCAGTACTTTTTTTTACATATTTTAGGCTAAGCATTCAAAACATCTAGTCAGTTTTGATAATTTGGAACTAGTTAGAAATTAGTTTCTCAAAATTAATATTCCTTGACCACATGAATGGCTTTCAACATGGTCTAAAGAGCTGTGATTAACAGCTTTTAAATCATTTTGTTGAGCCATCCAGTTTCTCTCTTTTGTAGCTCGTTATCTCTTTTTATCTCCTAAGTATTACAGTAGTAAATTATGGACAAAGATGGACCTCATCTACCTAGTAAACTATTAAATCCCAAACTTCCTAAAGTGGCAACAAGCATATTCCTTTCTTCTGTACCACATGCGCTTTTTTTTTTTTTTTTTTTTTTTAAAAAAAAAAAACCAACCTCCATGCACAATGGTGAGATTGTTTAAACTTTCTCATTAACGGATGCAGAAAAAGCTGTATGCTTTTTCTCAGAAGCACCTAATCTACAGTCTGAACCTACACTATATCTTCTGATGGTAATTTAAGTATCATATCTAAACACCAATCCGAACTACAGACTTCTTGATAGTAAATATTAATAAATTGTCCTCCTTCTTGCAAGAAGAAAAAATACCCAAACCCTTCACCACCACCAAAATTAACCTACTGAAATGAGTACGTCTCACCTCCAGGCTGTTAGTATTGCAATAATTCTGCACGGAGGCTGCTTGCTTCCAGCAGTTTTATCACATTCTGCAGTAAAACTAACACATGTAGATCTCTAGAGAGTCTTTTTTTTTTTTTTCCTGTTGTCTTAATTCTTTACCATCAAAAATGACAAACGTGTCAGCACATCACCACATTTAAAGACCAACCTGTGCCAGTACACAGCCTACAAGTTGCATTAGTACAATTTCTCCAGGCTGGATACCAGCCTTTTCCCCACCTGCCTACCTGCCAGTGTTAGCAACCCTATGCAAACGCTTGTTCTGTGATTTTTTATTTTTACTCTCGTCCTTTATTATTATTTCTTATTATTATTCTCCTAGCATTATGGAAATTTAAATTATGTTAAATTAGAGGCATATAATTCTTAGGCAGAGCTCTTAGCTGTGGAATTCATTTCAAATTGGTAAAGCAGAACAGGATTTTTTTAGCCACTCCTGTATGTTCCAGGTTCTATACCCATTCAGCAGTTGAAGCCTGAAGGAAACCACCTATTTAACACAGGTTCTTGGGGCTTTGCAGAATAGCTCAGGAACTTTATGAAAGATCAATACATTACTTTTTTATTCATGGCATATTAACTAACATAAATACTTACAGAGACACGGAAGAGTGTCTCACCAAGGAAAAATCCCTCCTCATATCCTCCCCTCCTGTAACTACATGACATGGAGGAAAGGGTATAACTTCTACCAATAAATAACTGAAGAACTTAGTCACTGAGAAGGGAACTGAATTATTCAAGGTGATATAACCAGGAGGAGGAATCTCTTGGTTTAAAAGCAAGAAAACTATCCTGATTGTGAAAGTCTGTCACCGTAGAACAGCACATACAAGAGATGCACTTGGAAGCCCTGGTTGAAGCTTAATCATAAACTGGAGATCACAGTCACAAATATAAGTACAGTAGCACTAAAAACATGACTGGTACCTGATTTAACTTTTTTCATTTCGTACAGTCTGATATTCCTTTCAAGAATTTCCCTTCATGTCACAATTTTTCTCTAGTTCTGCTAACAACACAATACTGACACAGTGCTGTATCCTGTTTAAGTTTAGATCCAAAAATTTGCAGTGAGGCAAATATTACAAGGCCAGAAAAAGGATCCAATCTTTATGTCATCCCATTTTATGCTTATTGCTAGTACTTTTTAAGCACCCCTAGCTATCTTATTGTGGCACGTACCTTTACAGCACACAGGTATATAATTTGCACTTCCACAGCTGAGCAGCTTCCAGGCTTATTTTCCGAAACAGAACACAGACAGAATAACTGAATCTCAAATTTCAGTACACCTCTTGTTTAAACTATTCTCTCCCTCCACTAAATATATTTTTGAAACATTCAACCTTTCATCCCAGCAGCAGAAATGCCAGGATTGTGTCTTCTTCATCAAATCTACTGCTGGTGCCTTTAAGGTCATCATCACAGACAGAATAACTACTGTAAACTAAATGTCCAGAGCAGTCAAGATGCCAGGAAGATTTACTTTATGTACAAATAAAAATATGAAAGATTTTCATAGGGCAAAGACTGTTTTCTTAGTTTTGCATACTAATATACATTTAGATATAGATATATTTATAAGCTGTAAATGTGTATTTCTCTGCATCTCTGCTTGCATCTCTGAAAATCCTTTCCTCCCACCAGCACCCTCCTCCATCTTTTTCTCCTATGTGCAATAAACTTTTAAAAAAGAATGCTGAAATAACAGAAGAATCAAAACATATATTACTAATAATACTGAAAGCCTCAATTTAGCACACGCTTTTGTCAGACTGAAGGTATAGTTTAAAAATTAAGCAGATGATTGCTTTGCTGAATTGAGGTTTACACGACCTTGAAGTCAGAAAGCTGGAATAATGCAAAACCTCAAGGAAGGGAAGAAACATAGAAACCCCAAACTGAAATTCATAAAATGTGTTCAGTTGCTTCAAGCCTGGTATTTTCATTTGATTCTGCTAAAGAAATATTTGCAAGCACTGCCAAGTGTGCAGTCAGGCTCCTTGAAATGGGTCTAGTTTGGAGAAAAGGAGAACTTAGGTGTTAAAGAGATTTTCTAGCGACCATATAGCAGTGTTGTCTTCTGCTGCCTGGAGGCATATCAGAGGGATAAGGGGAGAATAAGCATTATTGCCACAGGGGATAGAGAGGGCAGAGGACACAAACCAGAGGAAACCAAGCATCATTTGTAGCACTGCTCGCTAAACAACGTTTACTGCTGTTAGTGGTATCAAAGATTTAAATGAGAACTGACACCTCTCCGTGTGGGGCAAGATAAATGGACAGAAACAAAACACAAAGCCCCTGTTTAAACTTCAGAAATCTTCTGTCTTGTCCTGTGTGCAATGCCTCGCTCAACAGGTGCTCAAGTTTGTGTACTATTATAGGACTCCATAAACAAGAGAGCAGGCAACTAGAATGGAAAATAACAGATAATAGGAATTATAAAAAATATTTCCACTCAATCTTGGTGTTCTCAGATTATTATTTATTCCTTTCCAGATTTACCTTGTTATTCTAGTGATTTTACATTCGATGCCAGAGATGTCCACAGGTATAGCTTCAATCCAAGCTCAATACAATAGGACAGGTCTGTCAACCACTAGTGGTAGAAGTAACATCTAAAATGGAGATCCTGTTCATGAGAAATTAAGTTCCGTGCAATTTTCTTCAACCATAGATTAATTCCAACTCAAACAGTTATATTACAAGATCCTAAAGTTCTCGTAATGTTTCATCTAGACAGCTCACATCCTGTTCTACAAAACTGTGCAGCACTGCTGCAGACTTACACAGCTGCTGCATTTCACATCTGAGCTGGTTCAGTTCCTGCCATAGGTGAACTGACAAATAGGAGCAGTTTTAGTTCATAAAGCACCTATAAATCTTTCAGGGAGATAAAGATGAATGAATGTTCATCTTCAAGGGAAATTTGAAAGAACCGTACAGAATACAACTACAACAACTCATCTTCCATTATATAGTCGTGTAAGTACATATTATCCAAAATAGAACAGACTCACAAAAACACGAAACCTGCAGGGAGTTGCACTATTATTCTGTGTAATGACAAGAAATAAAACTTTGTTCTTAAGATTCTTCAATTTTGTTCTTAAGATTCTTCTGTTATCAAGTTTTTATTTATTAACCTTTGTGCCAGAATGTACATGCTACATGTATGCAATGCCACAATCTTTACAAAAATTAATTCAAATTGTTGAAGATGGGCAGGTTTATGTATTTTCCCTTTGCGTAATATCTTGCAACACTTAATTAAGTTACCTTTTTCCTAGTATCTGCTGTCGAATAATATTTGCTTACCTTGCCCTTGAAATACGTATTTATGTAGCTGTATCACATGTTAGATTGCCTTAAGCAAAGTACCAGAAGTCAGATTCTCATTTATACTAAGGTTTTTTTAAGCCTCTCAGGAGGCATATAAGAATATACACTTCATTTAAAAAGTAATGTATTCTTACCCTCGGATCCTTTTACATCAGTACAACTGTGTAAAATGTCTCTAGTATGTATTTGAATCTGGCCATACAATTAGAAAAAAAAAAAAAAAAATTATATAAGGCTTATGAGATTAGGAGTTGCTTTGTTTTCTATGAAAGATTCAGCTGACTGCAAACTTCAGAGTACTTGCTATCTTGTCACTAACAGAGCTAGTAAATTTATTTGATAATTCATATTTTTAAAAAAGTATTACATACAAAAATTAATAAAATCTTACACTGCAAGCTACTACATTTAGCAAGATGCACGTTTCATTTAGTCCTTCCAGTGTAACACGCTTGAACAAGCAGCAACACAATGGAGTAGCCACCCTCCACGCGGTTGTGCAGACGTTAGCAGAGTTATTTCATGCCAGTATCTCATACCTCAACAGAACCACATCTATACTCTCTGAAAGCCTTGTGCACTGCTTGCAACAATTCATTCACTGTGTTGTGTAGTAAGACACTGATGTATGTGCAATCCAAGAATTTTAAATGTCCCCACAGGATATCAAATACTATCCAGACCGTTTGTAAATACTTTCCCAGTGCTCTGCAGAAAATGAGCCAGTTCTTTTCAAATCTCCTTAAATGACATTTTTGTCTTATCTAAAAAAAATCTATGTTCCTGTTTAATAAAATCATCTGGGCAACTTACTGTTTCATCAGTATTGCGAGCTTATGCCTTCATTAATAAATTCTGTTTGAGTGTTAAGATTACCCCCAGTAGAGACAGCTGGGAAACTGCAATATAAAGTCAAGCAGCACATTTAATGACCAACGAACTTCTGGAAACTTAGTCCAAAATGATACATCATTGTGTCAGACACTCTTAAGCAATATGCAGCTTGGTCTCCCTCTTTAGAAACATGAAACCCCCTGAAACCGCTACCACAAATTGTGAACCTTTTAAATTACTGCCAAGCCACCTGCTTTTCTCCAGGAAACTTCATAAAACTCTCCAAATTAGTAATGTCATTAAGTTAAGCTTACAGAACTGTTGTTATTCTGAAGGAGCATTAGCTGTTTAGTTTAAGGAAACCAATGGGGATTTTTATCATGGAAAGAACTGTCACGTATACTGTATAATCTATTCCAAATGAAACGCTTTGGAACATTCTTAGATACGCTATTCTTTCACATTTTAAACTTTCTGGGAGAAAACTGTATAACCATATTCTTGGGATTAAATTCACAGAATGAGGAAGTTCAGTTCAGGAGAAGTTACGTGAGAGATTCTCAAACAGTTTATGTGTCTTCAGATGGTATTAAGTGCTATATAAATCAAATGTCCAATTTTGCATTTTTGAATAGCACTGGAAGAAATAGTGCTCAGATCGAAGAGGGAGCCTGATTTCCCCTGTTCATTCTCTTTTTTTTTGAATGGTTCTACACAGAGCGGGCAAGGATGGATTATAGGAATGCCTTCTGTTGAGGAGTCGGCCAAAACCGTACCATCTCATCTTGGAGTAATTTATCCCATAAGATGATTTAGAGGACAGTTCAGTGGCACCATTTTTGGAAGGCAAAAGCAGAGGAGAAAGAATATAAATCAAAGGTGACTGGCAGGTAAAGGATATATGCAGCAATCAGCCAAACCATGTGCACACTGGCACAAATTCAACAAGATCATTTATAAAAATTTTAAGTCAGGAGTACACAAAAGGGGGTCTGGTGCTAACTAAATCCACAGATAGATTACACGCCACTGAAATAAACACTTCCAGATGCTGGCATACAAAAACCTTTTACAGAAAGAAATGTTTTCTTTCATAAATCTGAAAGGAGGAGCCTTGGGTTGGGGGTTGGGAGAGAAGGGAACAAGATTTCCAAACTGTGATTTGACTTCCTACTGGTTTTATAGAATAATAACTCATATTTTTCAAATGTACACTGTTAACACTGTAGAATAACAAATAACTACAGACAATAGCTTGAAGTATAGACAAAGGCTTCATAAGTATGTAACTGTTTAATGAAATAAAATGCTTTTTTTGGGGGTTTCAAAAGAAGAAGAAACAATAAAAAAGTCAATTTGACTTTTTCTGTAAGAAACTCAGTGTATACCTGAACAAAAAGTTTTCAAATGGCTTTTGACATAAATACACACATTTCATTTTTGAAAACCAATGAAGAATGAAATCCTGACTTCTTCAAAATCAGTATCAATTGAATTTGAGTATCAATAGGGGCAGTATATAATATAGGGGACTGTAAATATCAGAGATTTTTTTGATTTGGTTTTTATGTACCTAATTTATTTCGGAAACAGCATTCAAAATTTTTTATCATTCAAGTGCTGTAGAAAACTTTAGACGTAATGTATCCATATTGTGTATATTGAAGCAATTATTGAACATTGTATTCCAGAACTTCTCACTACTACTTTGGCCTGAAATATGCAGAAAGAAATTTCTTGCAGTTAAGATTAAGTTGCAGACCAAATGTGAAGCTGAATTTTTCTTGAAGTCTAAGTCACCTCAAACAAACTTGCGTTTCAAAATGTTCTGTTTATCTCCACAAATATACTGCCACATTACCCTTTATATTTTCGAAGTTTCCCTCTCTTCTTTCCACCCTCAGAATCTGCTGGTTTAGTCTCTCACATGCTCAGCTTTGCCAGGTTTTTAGCTACTATTCCACAAGTTTTGTTTTCAAGAGGAAATCAGTAGAGTCAGTATCATCTTTATTAAATTTAAATGACTAAAAGTTTGTGACCAACTTCAGTATTTAACACAACGGAAATGGATTTAAGCATTTGCACAATAGCTGAGCTCAGGATCAATGACGAGCACTTTTAAGCCAGTAGAAGTGGAAGGTCTTGGCTAAGTATATAATTTCAGAAACTATTGTTTACATGTACATGTAACATATTGAAGTCTACGTGGAATACTTACATTTAGTACTTAAGAACCTGTTAGAGCATAGACAGAGCTGTATAAGGCCCAAATAATGTAAGTCTCTGCCAAATAGCATTCTCTGGTGTTACACGTTCTTCGTGCAGGCAGTGTCCCAAGCAGTATCATAAACATGCTTTTGTAAAAATGCATTGTTTTATGACGGCTAGGCAATTTTATGGGACTGAAATTTTTAACAAGAGAAGGTTTAGACTAGCAAGCCTTTTCATACTGAAATGACTTGGAGCCTGAAGGAGCATTCTCCCCAAAAAGTAAATATCCAAACAGAAGTTGGTTATACCCTCTGTTCATTCAATATGCTCCATTTACACACACACATGCTGCTGAATAATGGCCACTGTCTTCTGCAGGTCTGTGCAGGATTACAATTTACATTTATAAACTCAGTTTCTCTTTAACTAAACATCTAAAACTTTTCATTTCAGAACTTGCATAAACTAGAGGGACAAAGAATCTGTTTTGGAAACATATTCTTTTTGCCTGTGGTCTTACACTGTTGTAGCTGACCACTTCGTTTTTATTTTCAGAGTAGAGGACGTAGCTGTACTTTGTACTGGACTTGTTCTCTCATGCTCACAAGTACTACTTACAAGCTGTTCATGTGCTACTTACAATGTTCACACCAAGGTTTCAGGTAATCACGATATATTAATCACAGAATAAATATTTTAAAATAATTATTTATTGTTTGTTACTCCAACTGTTAGAAATACAATCAATTTAAAGAAGACAATTTCTCTAGAGACATTATGCTTCCTGCTAAGAAATATCCACCTGATATTTTTGTGAACCCCTTGGCATACTAAATATTATTATTTACAATAATGATGGGTGAATACTGGGATTATACGTACAGGCCCAGTCAAGATTGCAGACCATTTTCACTACACACTTTACAGAGGCTAGATTTTTAGATTAATCTTAATCTAACATCATTATTATTATTATTATTATTATTATTATTATTATTATTATTATTATTATTATTATTATTATTATTATTATTTTACTTTCTTTGCCAGTGTGTAGAAAGATTGAGCTTGTTATTATTTTGTTTGGTAATAATTTTGATATCATTTAAATCCTGAATCTTACTGAAATTAATGGTGCTGCCATGTTGTAAGTAGAGTCCAGAACCAAAGTTTCATCAAAAAAAGAAGTGTGTACCCAAGTCATGCTACAAGATATGGTGATTTGCTCTCCCTCAAAATTACTTTCCACTGACTTCCCACTGATCTCCAATACATTCTGTACATGTAAGAGAAGTAATCCTCTCACTCTCTTCATTCTAGGCTGCACCTCAATGTGTCTAATAGACCACTCATCTGAATAAACCACGGAATGATCTAATCATGTGGTTATAGTTTCCATGTAAAGGGTTGTAATACCAGTATCACTGTACTTGAGATCCTGGGATAGAGTGAGCTGATGTTTAATGACTGGGCATTCAGTATTATTCTACTTCTTCACTATCTAAATGAATAATAAGAAAAAGAATGTGTGTAGAAGAGTACAATTACAAAAAAATGTTGTATAAAATATCGAATATTCATACATACTAATTTATATCCAAATATCAATTCATCTCTCTATATAAATAGTCTGTTAATCCTATGTAGACAAATTTCCCATTTTCCTTGATCAAGGAAGTAAGATTTAGCCTGCAATGAATTAATACACATAAAATGCCTCATTTCCTTAACTTAAACACACAGAGCACAGAGAAACAGATACAGGTAGAGCACATGGAATTGCATCATCCCACATGATGAAGTTCTGTATTTCCCATTCCTGTCTTACAAAACTACATGGTGCTATTTTTAAAATCAATTACTTAAATCTCTGCTCCTTGAAAGTCTGGACTATGCTTTAAAGTAGGCAATACTGAGTACCATCCAATATGTAGAGAATATATGGATAAGATGTATGTCTAGACTACCTTAGACATGATAAAATGCAGAATAATGTAGAGTACACTTGCTGCTTTCCATTGTGGCTTGCACTTGGAGACAAAACCTAGATGCTCTAATTATGTTAGTCATTTTGACATAGCTATTAAGGTCAAAATAAATGCAAACAGATCATTTTCACTAATGTTAGTTCTCATTTACCATATGATTACAAAACTTTCAAAGTGCTCTTTTTGTCCAAACCAACATCCATCAAATGCTGCTAAAGAATAAATTACACAGCTTAACTCTTCCTCCAAAACTGCCTTATTAGGAACACTTATCACCAAATCAGATGGAACAGACGGACAATCATGATGAAACAGCAAAAGAGGGAAAGATGTCAGAAAATATCACTGTTTATGCTTTATAAATACATATTAACAATCTTAAGAAAATAGTCCCAAAATAATATGTTTGGTTTATTTTATAAAATATTCTCCTATATTTGCTTTTTAAACAGAAATAAAATCTAAATTCCATGTGTGGACTGAGTTCTTCTGCAGCACAAGACAAAACTTGTACTTACATTCAGGCTTTCCACTTTAGAAGTAACACCGGCATTTTGAAGTGTTCTACAAAATAGAAGTTCTTCACATGATTTCCTTCAGAAATCTGGACCTTTTGGGAAGAAGTATGTTTCCATCTGGCAACTAAAGCTGATGAGATTCATCTCAGGTCCATCAAGGTTCAACCAGTCAAAACCAGCAAGATTCAGTGAAACCAAAAATAAAACATGACTCACATCGGTACACCTCAGCAGTAGTAGGGTTCTAGCATGTATGCCTCAAACTGCAGTTGAATGCAAAATAGATTGTGAACATTTGAATATAGGTAAACCTGGGTCAATTCTTTCTCAAAGCTGAAAGAACTAAGCTGGCAGGAGTCCCATCAGGATGAGGATGGTGAGACACTGGAACAGGTTGTCCAGAGAAGCTGTGGGTGTCCCATCATTGGAAGTATTCAAGGCCAGGTTGGACGGGGCTTTGAGCAACCTGGTCTAGTGGAAGGTGGCCCTGCCCATGGCAGGAAGGTTGGACTAGATGATCTTTAAAGGTCCCTACCAACCCAAACATTTATATGTTTCTATGATTAAAATCCTGGACTTCAGGGTGGAAAACTGTGGAATACCCACATTGGGCATAAGCTCCAAATTCCTTTTTATATATGCAGAAACCTGGAGTCAGAAAACATCCATTATCCCATAATGTGCTTTGGTTTCCTCACTACCAAAATCAGTCATCATGACCTGTCAGCTGGCATGCAAGTCCACGAGCCACAGTTCTACGAGGAATTCTGTATGGCAAGGGTATGTCACAGTCAGTAAGCATCTAGGGATGCATATTCAAAGAAATTTTGCTTTGTGTCTGCTCTTCCCTTTCCCTTGTCCTTCATTCAGGTGTCACAGACCTAAGATTCAATACATTGCAATTCTTTCAGAGAAAATTGCCAAACACAGCATGTCAGGTATTACCCCATTAATTTCAAGAGAACGCTTCCATGGATGTTACTAGCAAAAAGTTTGCAGTTTGAGATGTCCATAGCAAAGGTGTTACAAAAATCCAACCGTCATGGGAAAGATTATTACTACCAGTGCTGTTCACCTCTATAATTGGCTTAATGCTTGAAAAGGATTTGTACCTCTATTTCTGTAAAAAAATACATCTAACATAACTAATAGTTACCTAACTGTCTTGAAATAGTTATTTATTTACTTAGAAGAATTTAGATTAATTCTCAGATAGTGACATAACTGGTTCTGGGCTAATCAGCCACCGTTTCACTATGACTGCAGTTAGGAAACACACCTGGATTCACCTGGGAAACCTACTCACACAGGGAAGCAAAGCGTACCAGGACACTAATGCAGCGAGTGTAACCTTAGGTTCATACCCAGTTAAACGCTGGATGCTGAGCACAAAATGACTCTTAGTGTACTCAGGAATAGCTCCTTCCTGGACTACTTAGAAGCCATTATGATTCCCAGTCAAGTGGATTCTCGGCCATAATTGGTTAGTTTTTTGCATTGGCTAAACTGTCACAAAAGCCCTCTGTTTCTCTCCCTCCCCGGGAGTCTGAAAAAAACTGAGAAAAGACGAGCAGCGGGGAAAATATACAACCAAAATATATGCAAATCTACTAGAGAAAATTAACCTCTCCTTCTTCAGGGGTTTATTTCCATGCTTATTCACACAGTGATGACTCCAAAACCACAATTCTCTGTCCAGACATACAAGCCCACCTTTGAGCTTTCATGCAATAACAATGACCACTGTGTCTTAATTTGGTAAAAAGGTAGATGAAGCACTGAGTAGCCCCCTTCATTCTACATTAAAAGAAGACTTACACAACAAATACACTTCAGTGATATAAAGGACTGGTGGTACGTATCTAACCAAACATGGAGGAGAATATATTAACAGTGCTACAGCAGAGTTTTCTATATCCAGGTATGGCCACTGCTTCAAATCTCAGTAACAGGAACTATTTGACATAAGCTATATTTATTTTCCAGGTACTGCAAAACCTTGATATAATGTTAGACAGAAGCTATTCTTAGCTATTCTTTATGGTGCCTGAGGGAAAAACTATCAGAAGGATCTAAACCCTCCCCTGATCTCTTTGAAGCCCCCTAGAAAGGATATTTTTATGGATCAACGTAACAACCAACAGACTGCAGTTGTCAAGCTGTATTCAGAAATTTAGTATTTGAACCAAAACCACTAGGGGATGAGTTTTCTAATGAGAAGAAAGAAATGTGTTATCCTACACAAGGATGGGTGATGTGGAAAGACAGCAATTGCACCCCAACGTTACACATGGAAAGTCTTTCACCTTTTAAAAATGGAAAAGGTTAGTTAAATGAGTAGAGAAAACTAAACTCACTTCTTTTAATCCTTTGGAGCAGTAGCATGTAAGAAATGGAGCTAAGCAATGAGAGCCCTAACACTGAGAAGATCCTGGTGCCCAAGCTGTGAGATGGCATATGGAAAACTTCTCATCCTGAATCAAGGCGAGATCTACACCAGACAGTTTCACCAGAGAAACATACCTGAGAAGGATCCTGGACATGAAATACTGCTTTCTTGTTTACATCTAAAATGGAAAGGCTGACTTTGGAAATTCCTGGTATGGAAACCTATGAGATCCACTCACTCTGTCTCTTCCAACACCAAGCTTCAATATGAAACCACGACTGATGGTGCTCAGGGAAGAACTCAGTCTGCCCACGGGTGAACCTCATATTGAATGCGTCCATCCCAAAGTCAGTCCCCCATACATGGAAGTTTCTTGATGAAAATACCAGTTTACTACCAAGACAAGATTAGAACCAATACCTACACATAAGGTTCTCGTGGGCCTCTCACCTGGTGTACCTGGTAGTTTCCTTCTCACCCACCTCAAGGACTGGAAAAGTGGTCTGAGGAAAAGCCAAACAAGCCACACCACAATAAAGGTTGTGTATTGGTAGGATAAATACAAGACCAGAAGAAGACTCTCCTATCAGTTCATATCCTCTTGTGAACTGTGCCAAGGAAACAAGTAAATTTTACTCAGTTGAGCAGAATCAAGGCCTCATACATCACTGTCTCCATGGCGAGTGATTCAAACAAAGAGACCTTTCTGGAGAGTTAGCTTTAAGTGTGCGTGGGCAAGTACATGGGTCAAATATGAATGAGTCATTACTGAAAAACACGTTAATCAAGTCTTAAAGCAAGGCAGATCCCTTCCTGTAACCCCACAGAGGGGAAGAAAGGTAGGGGGTTTTCACATTTTTGGAGTGTGATGTTGAATCTGGACAAAACAAGGATGGTTTCCCAGCTGACAGTCTAGTCAAGTATCTATAACTGCATCTGCCTCTGCAATTATATATGAGTTTTGCCATTACTGAGGGTGAGTGGCCAGACAGCACAGAAATTAGCTTTAATCTAAGAACTGAGAAGTCCTTGCTCACTAGTGGTGAGAAATGGTAAGAAAGTGAGGAAAAAAATTAAAAACTATAATGCAGGGACAAAAAAATAAGAGAGTCAACAAAATCTGTATTTTAATATTAAGGGCAGTTATAATATTCTTGTCTGGTTTTGGTTTAAAACGCAATACACCTGCATTGGATTTTTGATAGAGAGAACATTGATTTTATAGTATCTCACAATTTTAAATGGGGAAATATTATCACATATTTGCAGGTCCAAGTTTTTATTAATTTCTCCAGATGTACTGCTGATTTAAACCCAACACATTTGTACACATGATAAAGTCTTTCAAAAACCAATGTTGTTAAATCATAAACTTTAAAAATGATACACAGGGAGTTTCAGACTACTGAATGCCTCACACTAGGCAGCATGGCGAAACGCCAAAAACCAACTCCAGCTAAATTAAGAATAATCTCTGAAACGAAAAAGAAAATGTTTGCTCTCTGCCTTGTGTGATTGGCTGTAATGAGATGGAAATTATTTAAAATGAAAAAATAGTCCAGAGCTGTCCTTTGTTTCTTACTAATTTACAGCGAGGGTAAAATTCTTCTGTAAATCCTCCTTACTGCTCAATAGTCACATATCCAAGAAAATTTCAGAATAGCACAGGTCTACAAAATTATAATCATTAAATCCCGGTAACTGTACTGTGTTCATGTAATATGACTTCGGAAGACAGGAAAGTGTTTAAAGTGAGTCCTTTTTCCTTCCCCAATTTTTTCTCAATGGTCAGCACTCAAGAGCTGTAACATGCTCTCGTTTTCAAAAAATTGTTGTTGAATACATTGGATAAATTATTTTGCCTACTATTCCTGTATGTTTCTAACTCATGCCAACTTACCTGGTATAAGTAAGTACACAGTTAGGTTTCTAGGACCAATTCTACATTATTCCTGTATGAGTATTGTAAACTTATACTGGAGTAATACAGCATTTTGGCTTTAGCAGCTTTGCACTTTGTTCTTGTTGCTATTTGTAAAAATGTAGAATTATATATTTTACTTAAAGTTCAGTCTAATCTATACATTTAAGGGACTGAAGTGAACATGCACATAGCTCACAAAAATAGTTGTTTACTCTTTTCCTTGCTTCTGTAGTAGGAGTGCTAACACGAATGGTAAACTGCCATCAGAAAACAGTGTAAAACAACTGGACATGCAGAAAAATCCTTCCTCACCTACAGCAGACTCTGGCAGGGCATCTATCGACTGTAAAGTCAGATCTGATGTGGAAGAATGATCAACAGGCTTAAGAGAAATGAAAGAGATGACGTGCAATGTATATTCCTAACTTCTACATGACCTTTAGGTTAGTTTTAAGTGTGGAAACAGCTGGAAGCATGACTTCACTGAATCTAATGACAGATATTCATTCAATATTTCTTTCTGCAGTTTTTGAAGTGTCACCACAGAATCACAAGAAGCATGCTGAGAAAAGCCACCTTTCCTCCTGCTTTTGTCATCCTGTCTAGGAGGTCACACAGATACACAAAGAAACCATCGTGAAGGCAGTGGCAACGGGAGAAAGAAGAAGTCATTCAAAAGAAGTGTTGCTGCAGTGCTCTTCAGAATGCCTAGAGATAATATTTTTTAATATAGCAGTGTGTCAGTTTGGCAACGTGAAAAGGTCGGGTCAAAGGAAGCATCAATCTACCTTTTATGCTTTCTGCACCTATAAGGAACACAAAGGAAATTTGGTGTACTTTCATTTTGGACAACCACAATAGCAATGTTTGTCCCCAAAACTGTCAATGAGGGCACTGACAGGAAAAAAGGGAAGACTGGCAGACCTAAGTGCATCCTCTATCTCTCAAAAATGCTTTTCCTGAACTTTCTCATTAAAAAAAGAATCTTATTACAGCTCTTACAGTATCTGTATGCCTTTTGAAGATGACCCAAGATTTCCTCGCTCATTCATGGCTTGTTTAGAGGGAACAAGACCTGCTCATCTCATCAACCACGTTGACAGTAGGTAATGTCAACAAACTAAATTGTTCGGTTAGTTGTACTGTTTGGGAAGTTTCAAGATTGCAGGACATTAAAAAAAGCAACCCAAACCAGAGTATTCTGTTGTATCTTGTAGTTGCAGAGAAATTTCAAGCTTTGGTTAATAATTAACCAAACCACTTTTAGTGAGAGTTAGGGAAGGAAGAGTTACCTCTCTGTAGTTGTTTATGTGAGTTCTTTACTCCTCTATAATGTAATTAAATACATTCTTTGCTTTCAGAAGCTATTGCCATGTTCTTAGCTACATCTCAGCCAATTTCTGCTAAAGACACTTCTCTGTTTTGGACTGGAAAATTTTGCTACGTTTTACATGGTATTAATCTAGCATTTGTGAGTGGCAAAAGAGAGAGTTAAAGCTGTGCAAAGACACATCCTTGCAAATACATATCAACTATCATTAACAAACCAACCATTTACTGACATTTATAGAAGCATTGATCAGTTTTGACACTAGGAAAATTATAATTTCACTACTCATTTACTCTTAATTTTACTTGTTCCTTGTTTCTGAGGTCAAGTCCCACTACTTCCTTGATATTCATGTTCTTCATATACTTCTGTATAATTTTTATGTAGATGAATTTCCTCCAAATTCAGAATCATTTTCCTTTCTTAAAATCCCTCCAAAAACAGACGATTTCCTCTAGATTCTTAGGAGCTCAGACCTAGTTTGGTGGGTTTTGGTTGTTTTTTTTTTTTTCCATATAAAGATTTCTTTGACATTTATTTTTTTCTAAATGTAGATCTTGTGAGGCAAGCAAGGATATATGCCACATAGAACAGCAGATCAGAAGAAAATGACCCGAATTTATGACATCGGAGACAGACTACTTACATCTTTTATCAGCTGAGAAATTAAATAAAGAATTTGTTTGGCTGCTCTGAACAATGGATTTGCAATTTGCATAGAAAAAATGATGGCAAAACCTCATAACCCGTCAGTTTTACCACAAACTCAGTTCTATTACATTTTAGTGGAGGTTTAAAGTTGTCTAAAGAAACCATTCTTTTCTTTCTCCAACCGTAAATGTGTCACTTGAGAGTTCAACTTCCAATAGAAGCGGTATCTGACACACAACTAATTTTAGAATATAAAGTGCTCCTCACCATATTGGAATACATATAATTTAAAATAACTGTAAACCTAAACTTTGCAAAAACAGAAAATTCAAGCACTAACAAAAAAGCATAATTTGTAATTGAAAGAAAATAATATTTAAAAGAAAAAAAAAACTTTTTTGTCTTTCCAAAAAGAGACAGAAATTACTAAGTTTTATTTCCCAAGAGAATTATGCCACTTTTATAAAGAAAATTACAGTCACCACAAATTGCTTTCAACAATTCCAAAGCTTCTTCATTTGACCACTTGAAAATCAAAGTTCTTTAAGATTATAAATATAACTTTTTATAACTCTGTTATTACGTACTGTGAATGGGGAAAGGGGGCCAATCTTGTGGCCATAGCGTCGAATGGCCTCTCTGATGTGGCTGGGCTGGATGGCATCGCTTTGAGCCTCTATACCACAGGCTGCAGTGCTCTGCAACAGAAAAACACATAAATTGTTACTAAATCAAAAACACACAACAGACCTACAGTGCATAAAGTATGAAAATAAACCTTTATAAAATGGACCTATTTTTTTTTTTCTGAGGATACACATCATTGCTGCCACACACTACATTAGAGAAAAAAAGCTATTAACAAATCAAAGAGGACTTTTACATGAACTTTGCTTAAGAGACCCAAAGAACACCATATTTGTCCTCTTAAATCTTTCACCTAGTGCTGCTGTATGTTGCAATTGAAAAGAGCAGAAAATGTTCGAACTAAAATGAAAGGGTCATATAAGTCATACTGCAATAACCACAGAAACTATTTTTAAAACATTTCTGGCTCTCATTATGATGTCAAGAGGTGGGGAAAATATTGAACAAGTACCCGAAGTGGAAAGCAATTTGACACCAAAATCACCATTGAGTAATATCAGATTGAAATTTGAAGATGAAACATGTGACATAATGGTGTTAGAGGGATGCAAAAATATTTTAATTACCTCAAACTGAATTGTTTTAAAACACAAATAACATTTTGGAATAAGGACCCTAAATAAGAAAAATAAGAATTGACTGCTACTGGACCCTTGATTTCAAAAAATATCTTAAAATATTTTAATTAAAAATATCTTAAAATATTTTAAAAAGAAAAAGTTACTCTTTTCTCCTTGCTAGTCAAACTGAAATGTTGGTTTAGGCTCCATCTAGAAATGGCTGCTTGCCAGAATTCAGATGACTTATCAGAATGATGGCTGCTTAGTAATAAATTCATGGAAACCATATTAGTGAATGCATTAAGAATGATAAAACTTAAAATTATACACTGAAGTTTAATGTACACACAAACATGGTTCCTGCATACATTTACACTATATACTCACGCTTTCGAACCTGAGATATCTTTTACAAAATCTTTTATTTTCAAGAGTGCTGAGTCCACTGGAGCTTGTGTGTGTAACACAGAATTATTCATAATACGATGGCAGATTCTTCCCTTCCTGACTGACATTCATAAAGGGAATATGAAACTCAAATATTTTCTGCTGGACTGGGCCTTCATGGACTAAGAATAACATTCTTCACCAAGCTAACTCATTTGTCTCAATGCCTCAGTTATATCCAGTATATACCTAAGCAAATTGGACAAGTCATGGGAACATTTCATTAAAACTGTGCACTTTCTGGAATATAATTATTTTAAAAGGCATTAGTCAAACATTAAGAATTTAAAATAAACTCACAACACTAGTGAAATATAATGTATCAAGAACTACATCTCCAGCTAAATTCCTGTTCCTAGGAATTACAATGGCAATCAGCCATAGAAACAAAACATAATCAAACATAATATAAAAAAGAAAAAGTCTTCAGAAAGGTTTTTAGGATTCACTAAAGACTTTCTAAATGCAGTATAATAAGGGTAGAGAGAAAGTTGAATGTATTAGGAGTATCTACAGTACTGGTGGTACTAGAAGGACAAAAT
Source organism: Athene cunicularia (assembly GCF_003259725.1). Lineage (NCBI taxonomy): Eukaryota > Metazoa > Chordata > Aves > Strigiformes > Strigidae > Athene > Athene cunicularia. The sequence continues at coordinate 5,592,902 of NW_020799097.1, forward strand.
ACATGTTTTTCTATCTCTCATTGTAAAAATCACTGGTTTAACTCTGTGAATAATTAGTATTTGTTTTAGGAGAACAACAACACGCATGAGAAAATCACAAGTCACTCCATTGCTTTGCAACAAAATGCTGACTGCCACCACATTTCTTCAAAAAGCCCAAAGTGATTAACACAGGGCTTCCTATCCACTTTATTTCATCAAATGTTAGTTTCCCTGAGGTTTTAAGATACGTACATCCCTCTCAGATAGAACACCAAGGCTCTACAACAGAAGACAGGAATTGAAATATTTAAATTTCACACTCTAAAGATGAGATGTCCATATTTTATGCAAAGTAAATGAACGCTTAGGTTGAATGTAACTGGCATAAAAATAAAGCAGGTCAGGCAAAGTTATTATAAACAAAGAAGGAAGAAGGCAGTTGCCTAAGGCTGCTGGGAGCAGGAAAATCACAAACACCTCTTTGCCTGCTTTGCTTATGCTCTGACCCTCCAAACCTACGCTAGCTGGTACTGTTGGAGAAGGGGATGATTATTTGGGGTGGTGTGTGGCTGTAGAGGAGCAGCTCATCTTAGAAGCAGCAGTTGCTACCTCAACAAAATTCAGTTTGCAGTGTTACTGAGAACGTTTAGCCTAGTTTTGATAGAAAAAAAAACACACTAAACCATACATTTGGCCCTACAATAACATTGGTAGTCAATATGTGATAAAGGTTACAATTAATATTTAAAATGACATGCGTTATTTCCTGAAGATTTTTTTTTTTTTTTTTTTTTTTTTTTTTTTTTTGTCTTTTCAGGCTTGGGCACCAAATACCTTTTTTCTTTTCCTTTGTTTGGATTTGGTAGAGTCCTGTCCAATTCCACCATTGCCCAGAGCTCCTGACGGGGTTTTCCCAAGGTGTTGCTGTCCTGCTGATGCTGGGGGTGTGGGTGTAGGAGGTGGTGTGTTTTCAGGAGAATCAAGACTGGTCTTCACACTTGTAGACTGCCCTAAGAGGTGTGGCTTTAAAAACAAGATGTCAAACAGCCATTATATAAACACAAAAAAAGTAATATTGCCTTCTTAGATTTACTGTCAGAAGAGATGTAATACAGAATTCAGTTTCCTCATTCTAGAGTATACTGTATCTGTATCAGAGCAATGCTTACAACGCAGTACTTAGTGCACTTGCCACTGCTGACAACTTTCATCTCCAAATCTGCAGCAGAGAGCGCCTTCAATACAGAGAGAAGGAATTTCCACCCAAGAAAAGGGGGCTTACATTTGAATATAAAGATTCTGCTAATTTAACATTTAGAGCTAGAATTTATGTCTTTCCATCTACATCCACAACTTCAGTGATCATAAACTGCATAACAGAAGTCTGTATCAACACCAGATTCAATCACAGCTACTGAAGGCAACAAACTACCAAATACAGGTAAAACATAAAATACATTAATGTGTGAAAAAGCAAGATTTACCTCTGTAGAGTTGTGATACTGTATGAAGGTGGCAGATATGGCATGACTGAAGGGGTCACCAGCTTTGGGAGCCATGTCCTGCTTAACCAAAAGGGCCAAGTCCACCAACTGGAGAGGGAAAACCAGCCAATAATCAGGTAGGTTACTGACGTGGTACTTACTATGAATGCCATCGTAACAATGAAGAGAGACAGAAGTTGTGGGTTAAGGAAGATTTTTCTTAGTGTTTCTCAGTTGAAAACAAAATTATTCAGAGACATTTCAACCTAAGGAACCTTTCTTTTCCACTTCTGTAAATATATGGAGTAATCTATCTACCCAAGAGGGCTTGGCTTGGCACTAAGGTAACGTTTTGTTTTCCAGGAAATCCTGCTTTTTAATCCAATTGTGCAATGGGGTTGAATGAGCCTCAGCACACTGCCAAAGGTCACATAGCAAAATATGTGGTTTCAGTCTGGACTTGAATAAAGTTCATGCTGGACTCCATTCTCCTCTGTAACCGTTATAAAACATTTCTATTTGTGTATGAGAGGGATGAATACGGTATAGTAGGCATCTGTCATACAGTAAATTGAAAGACGGACAGGAATCCAGCTAGCTTGGTTAGTTGAAGAAGTGGATGCATGCTTCTGAAGGGGCTTACAACAGTCACCTGAGGCTGAAGTACATCCAAGAGTAAATGATTTTGTTTAATCAGCACATTCCCTTACCTGTGCCACAGTCTCATAGGCTAAATATGCCAAAATCTCCATTGCAACTGCATTTGGCTTTATTTCCATACTGCTACAGTCCAACCAGTCACGAAACTTGGATGCTTTCTTTGCTGTCAGTTAAAACCATAAGGGGAAAAGGAAAAGTTAACAACAGGTAGGCCAAAATAATGCATTTTTTCCAGTCATAGAAAATACTGCAAATGTGAAACAAGGAGCGTGAATGTGATTTGATTGGCTAAGGAAGGAGTTATCAAAATGGAACTAGTGGGAAAAGACTGTTATTTCATATCCAACATTTTGGAGGCCCATAAGCGTCATGGAGTAAAGAGAAAAACACACAACCAATCGTACAGGAGATTACAGAACAGGGAGAGTTTACCTCAGAGGACCGTAGATGGGACAAACCTGATTTTGAATATATTGTGAAAGAAATAATATGATTGCATTACATCTTTGATGAATGAAAGAAAGCACTAAAAGAAATCAACACGAATCTGAGTCCATATAAAATGATATAAAATGTATTAACAATAGTGAAGACAACTGAAGAAGGACACAAGAACTAGGAAGTCCTTTTGTTAACTATACAGGTAGCAGGTGCTGACAAGCTAGCCAAAATGATCTGTAGACGAGTGTTTTTAAAATGTGATTTGGATATAAAGAAATAAGGATAGATGTAGATCTGCAAATGATCAAGATTCATATGAGGACTTCACACTCCTAATGGGTGAGATCTCTTAGGAGAAAGTACAGAGAAAAATATGGGACAAAGAAACATGATATTTGCTGAGAGAGTAAAAGGAGGAAAAAAAGGATGATCTGACTTAGGTCAGTGGTGGACAAGACAATCACAGAAAGCTCTGGAGCCCTGGACAGAAAAGAGATAATAATATAGAGGTCTTAATGAGGGCAGTTTGTGAAGACAAGACGACTAAAATGAAGTAAATACAAGGTGGGAGAATAATTTGAAACAGCTCTTTTAAAGAGTCGTCAATGAGGATTAAAAGGCTGAAGTCAGATATTAAAAGACAAGTCAGGTATTAAACAGAAAACAGGTGTATACAGTTGTTGCTATTTTAGGAGGGAATGAGAAGGATCACTAAAGAAAAAAAAAAAAAAAAAAAAAAAAAAAAAAAAAAGCAAGGGAAGTGTGAAAGTGACAGCAGGACCCCAAAATGTTCCCTAGAATTTCAATTTGTAGTCCTGTAGTACTTGGATCCTTTGATGGACCTTTTCTTTTGCCTGCCTTTAAAAGTGCATAGAAATAAGTGGAGCTGTAATTATTAATATACATGGTTAGACCAAGCTTCTTGAAGTCCCCTCCAGGTTTATTCTCCTGCGACACAGTTTTCATGGGTTTATATTACAGTAAAAAGTGTTTACTACTTTAAACATAGCAATACATTCATTTTTTACTACAATATAAGAAAATAAGTAGAAAATAGCCTTTGCATTAGTTTTGAAAAAAACGTTCTGCATGGCCTTTAGTACGTTCTATCTAGCTGAGTTCATATTATGCTATTGACTTTGTGCATGAGTCTCTCTTGCTACTATTTGCTAAGTACTATAATTCTTTTATTCTTTAATCACATTAAATGTCAGTGAAAAACTACTGTATAGACACGGTCATTTAAAAACACTGTGAAAACACCACTGAGATATATAAAACACAATCCCCTGGTCAGTAACATTCCATTTTATTTTGCAAATTTAAGATTTCTATTTGTTCTGTCTCCAGATGATAATTTTGGGGTTTTAAAAATGACTTTATCACAAACCTTTCATTTCCTGAAGGCACCCTCATCTGAAGTATCATTTATCTAATGGCTCACAGATGTGTGATGCCAAATTATAACTAAACTTACAAAACATATTGAATTAGGAAAAGAAATGCTTATAAAACGTTTTCCTATATTTGCTGACATTTGCTGATACAGAGCAGTATTTCGAATGTGTCATTTATTTGCCATAAATGAGTCACTCTTTCTTCGAATTTAAAAGGAAGAACAAGATAAGGTCTCTCGTTTAAAGACACCATTGTTTTCAAGTCTGAGTTGTAGGATCATGTGCTGTTTTGTCATGATTTTTACTGGCTCCTTCACCTCACTTTCTCTGACATTTGACCTAAACCCTTAGTCATCACTTAACCGCTTCTGTAATGATGTTTTGCTACATGATCAAGCCCATTAATTTACAGCTCATTATAGTTGTGGCCCACAAGTACTTCTAGTAAGTTGGTTTTCAGTGCTAGTAAAGCCCTAATTCTGTCATCATGTTATTAGTGTTGGAATGGCATATACTGATGAATTTGGCTAATGTTGAATAAATTCCACAGCAGGAGCTTACAGCTTAAAATAGAAAAGACTCTTTAGTAAGTTCTTTGTGTCTCTGTGGATAGGGAAATAAAAGCAAAACTTGCTGCTCTTCTCTAATTTTAGATGCATTCCGAAAAACCTGCAACCATGAAACTTTACTAATATGCTGACTATAACACCACCATGACAGACTTCAGGCAACTATGGTTGTTTTAATCCAATAGCTTTTTACCAGTTCTGTCTTTACAGTCATCCCCAACAGCACGGTATTTGAGCATATAAAAAGCTTGGTAAATATTCAAATAAAATACTCTGCCTGACAGCCTGAAACTATGCTAAATTAACTGTTCCCAGGAGTTATGCAGACAAAGAATTTAAAGTTTTATTATCGTGGATGAAACAAAAGTGCTTTCAAAAAACATGAGGTTCTGCTATGTTCTCTATTACATGAAATAATAATTGAACATCTTAATACAGTGCAACCATTATAATACTTACAAAAACTCAACTGCCGACTTTCACAAAATTCTGCATACTGGACCGAGTCCATCATTCGTGTTTGTCTTTCTGCTCTCTGACAAAAGAGTAGAAGTACATGATGTACCTTATTCCAATGAGAACTGCATTCCACAACAGAAATTATAGCACCAAAGCACCCCTGCCATAACCTTGAAGTAAGTCTCCCAAATGAAACATCCATTGAAGAAGTTAATATAAGCCACAGACTGGTTATTAGACTTGTGAGTTAAATTTCCCAGAGGAGTGTGTTAAGTCTTATTTTAAAAATCAGCTTGCACACCTCTGACCTATGACAGTGATGAGGGCAGAGTTAGGCAAGGTGCTGAGCACTCTTGCCCTGAGGTGCACATTTAAACTGGAGCACATGCATAGTCTGCCTATATATTTACAGATGACCAGACAAGTACAATGTTCTCCTGGACCAAGGCCACCGAGTTCTGCACAGAGCAGAACTGAGCCTATGTTGTGCTTTTAGAATGGGAGCACTGGCAACAGTGAAATTAATAAATTCCATCACATTGAGGATGTACCAGACAGAGAGGAGCACTGAAGTGCCCCTTCCCAGTCAATACACAGTAATAAGTAAGTGTTTGTATTGTTTTTTTTTTTTTTCCCCACTGTTAATCTACGGTTGTTTTTTTTATACTTCTGAACACCTACAGGAAAAGAAAGAAAATTAGACTGAATTAGAGCTCATTCAAAAAAAAAAAAAAAAACAAAAAAAACCCAACACACACACACAAAAAAAAACACACCACCAAAAAACACCTTAAAATGTTCACTACTGGATTTAAGAATGTATTCCACAGAGTCCAGTGTCAACCAAAAGGGTATATCTCAATAAAGTCAAGGTATGAAACCATAAATCTTACACACGCCCTTGCCTCCATATATACACTACGCCATAACGGAATCGTGGTTGAAGCAGCACTGAAGTTCATGGTTAGGTTTGAGCAAGTGCTTGAGTTTTGTTTACTTCAACAGAGCAGGGGTGATTTTCACAAGGTAAGGGTCTGGTCTCGAGAAGACATGTATCAGAGGCAGGAAGTGGTAGTTAGATTAGAGAGAAGGATTATCCTCTTCAGAAGCAGGCAGCTTACTCTAATCTCTCAAACAAGGGAAGTCTTAAACATTAAGGACTGTAACTATCTTTCAAACAATACCTCAATGAATAAATCATTACACCTGGCAAGAACAGAGCCCTAACTAAGGATACAAAGGGGTATCAGGAGCAGCTGATGGCACTGAGACTTGACTTCTGCAGTGAGTCCATACAGCTCAAGAAACCATGCACGAAGAAGGTCAAGTACAGTGGTGTCTGCATTAAGGACAAACTTCAACAAGCTAAAAAAGCACACACATACACACAGATTTTGCTCTGACTCCCCAAGCACTTTTACAATGGGGAGTTCTTTAATCTGATTTAACGGAAAACAAAAGGGCTGTTGATAAATGCATTTGGAGACATACAATACAACCAGCATTTGGCCTTAGGTGTTTCTCAAATAAGAAAAAAAAAAAAAAACAAAACAAAACAAAAAACCAAAACCCCAACAACAAAAACAAAAAACAAAACAAAAAAAACCAAAAAAAACCAACAAAACCCCAAAGCCAGTATTTCAAATAGACAGTTTGTTCCTCTATTCTCTAACTTCTAGGTCACTCTTCTATGACAGTCCAATCCATCAATCATGAGATCTTGTTGACAGTCAAACATGTTCAATTTAGTTGTAAACGAAACCACTAACTGTCCAAGAGCATACCTGGGTACTCCTTCTCTACCCAGTCAATTCTTTCTACTGTATTTCGACTTTTAGCCACCAGGATAGAAACTGTTCTACTTAGGCATTTTTCAGTTCTCCTATGCATGCTTCTAGTATGTTGACTACATTTGGTGGAGCTGCCATTTCAGATAAGTAAAAATTTTCAGTTAATCTATTCCATCAGAACATTAAGCCAGTCCAGACTGATTTTGTATCCTTTAAAAATAATTTTCACAATATATGCTGTAACTTCAACCCTCATCTAGCATAATCATAACAGAGATCTGTTTTGCCTCTGAATTAATTCAGTCATACTTTTGAAGACAGAAGGCACCACCAGGATCATCTAATCTGAACTTCTGCATAGCACAGGACACTTCTCACATAATACATCCTAGAAATGTCAGTCCTACAATTTCTTGTATAATTTTTTAGAAAGGCATCTTATCTGCTTTTAAATTTTTCACTTATTAAAAGATAACTTTTTCAAATAATTTTAAATGCTCACTTTTTATGCATTATGGTTTAAATTCTGTAATAATTTGTGACTGTTTGCCAGTTCAGAAATTACTAGTTGGGTACTCCCAGATAATATTGAAATAATTTAACGTTAGGCGGGTGATCAAATGGACTGAGCTTCTCTATGACAAAATTTTCTTGATCTCTTACATGGAAATGTGCAGGCTCGCAGTTGCTTGAGATCCCTCTCCAACAACCCTCCCTCCAGGGGTCTCTAGCCCAACCTCCAGCTTGAAAGAAGACTATTGCCAACACCAGATGAAATCAGCTATGGTTTTCTCTAGAAAAGTCTTGAAAACCTCCAAGGACAGAGATTTTATGTCTCCTCTGGGTAAACTGCTCCAGTGTTGTACTAGGCAAAAAGATTTCTAATGTCCTACTGAAAACTGCTAAGCAACAATTTGTGGTTCCTGACCTTCTTTATTCTACCCAGCACTATGAAGAAATGTTTGGTTCTATCGTTGTAACTGTACTTCAGCGGTTGTAGGCTGCTATCTAATCTCACCTTCCACTTCTTCCGTCTAGTAAAACTAAGTAATCTTTCTCAGGCTTTTCTGGGCCCTCATCTCTCAGTAGCTTTTAGCTAAACCTTTCCAGTTTCTCAGCATTTCTGTGGAACTGAAGAACCCGAAACTGGATGAAGTGTTCCAGATTTGGCTCAACAGCACCAAGTAGAAGGGCATGGCAACTTCCTTCAGCCTGCCAGCCACATTTTTGCAAAACTGAGATTTGCTTGAATATGATGAGACCAAACTGTTGACTTGTGTTTAACTTGACATCCATTATCACCTCCCAGGTTCTTCCCAGAAGGGCTGCTACCCAGACAGCTGGCATCCAGCTTGTACTGATGCATGGGTTTACCCTGCCCCAGATGCAGAAACTCAGTGGGGTTTCTGTTGCTTCAGCTCTTAAAGTTTTCAAGACCTGTCTGGACTAAAGCTCCATCAACCAGTCTGCCAGCCACTCTTAATTTACTGTCACCAACAGATTCGTAGAATGTGCATTTTTTATTTTTGCCCACATTTTTTCCACATTGTTGATGAAGATATTGAACAATATGGACCCCAGTATCAACCCCCAGGATATTCAGTTTTACCTGCTGCCACCTATATGTCAAGTCATTGGCTATTACCCTTCATATCCAGCAGTCCCAGGGATTTAAAGCCCCTTGCAACAACAAGGCAGGTGCAGGAAAGCAAAATGACATGAAATGCTAACATGAGGAATTATGCTTCAAAGTCCTACCTGAGATGAAAAAGAAAAAAGACATTTATAAATTTGATGCCTTTAACTTTTAGAGGAATCCCATAATGTAATATGGAAACTGCAAAACCACATTAATCCCAAGAGCAGATATGTTAAATTAAATTATTAGCTATGGCTACTCTCAGCAAATAGACTATAAGACTCTGAAAATGCCTGCCATCAAAGGCTAGTCAGTGTGCCTCACAGTATGTCCACTATCAAAACTTTGCAAGTTTCTTTCATAAGTGAAACAAAAAAATACTTATCAAAATAGTAAAGAAAGGTGTTGCCGAGGGATTTCTCCAATAGGGGCTTAATTTCTCTCTAGAAATTATCTACAGTAGTTGTCTAAACACTAGAGTTAATTTTGTTCTTATATACTAAATGACTACTTACACTTACTTTTTCCCTGTATAGTTTTTATGTAGTAAAATTACCTATGTATCTGTGAAATAAAATTGCTTTCTCCCTTCAATTCTCCTCTCTAAAAGAAGTCTTTCATAAAGGTAGATTCCAGAGTGATGCTCCAAACACCACCAAATAAAACAGCTTTTATCATAAATAACCGGACTATATTTTCTTCCCAAAACACTTTAACGAAAAAGCCCCCACATCATGGCACAGAAACTCTCAGTTCAAGGGATAAGGATAGCCATTGCATCAGTCCAACCAGTTTTAGAATAGTCTATAAATAACCATCAAATGCAGGAGAAATAGATAAATAGCATATCATCTCTAAGGAAACACCAAAGCAGAAAACAACAGCAGATCATCTTTCCTCTTCATTTCTCAAGATAATAAGGAATAATAATTTTCTCTTATAACATCTCTGCTTTGGAAAAAATTAACATTCCCTTATCTCTGCATTTCTAAGGTATATTTTATAAACTCAGAATCAATCAATAACATGGGATAAAAAGGGAGAAGAAAGTGTGAGCACATGACCGTGTTACTCCAGGCCAAAAGAGTTTAAAGAAAACAGCATTCAGTGTTGGGGAAGTCACGAGAAGTTTGTGAAAATGTTCTAACTTGTGTAATGCTTTAAGTCTACAGAATACCCAGTTGCTCTTTTGCACAGTCTTTATTTTCCAACTATTTTTTCTTGAAAACAATAAACGATACAGGATGTTTAAACTAATAAACAACTGCGATTTTATACAAGTGAAATTTTCCAAATTCTGTTCTTGGAGGGACTGGAAAGTGACTCACAACAGGACTGAACTCCTCTTTCAGCAGTATAAAAGCAAGTTTGCTGGGAGTCTTTCCTACATGAAGAAACATTGAAACCCATGATACACCACCTTGAAGCAATCTCAAGCTTAAAACCAGGTACAACAAATGACTTCAATGACACTGCCCCACTGGTTTATCAAAAGAATGAAAAATATAAAGATTTTACTCCATCTATAGTAGTACTAGTCACTCTAAGCAGTTAAGAAGCTGAGTTATGTGGTGTACAGCGGAGTTAAAATATTTTGCATGCTTTCCTTGGAACATGCTGAAGGATGCAGTAGATAGGACCTGGCACAGTAAATGTATGCTTAGTCCTCCAAAAATGTGTTGCATTATATCTTTCTTTCAGCATGAAGAACTAAAAAGGAAGACTAAAAAAGGAAAGAAAAGGTAAAGAGTTACATGTTGTCACCTACTATCCAGGAGGAAAGAGAAACTTATTTTGATTCCATTTTAAAGCTTTCACACTTGACATACAAAGCTCTTTGTGTGGGGGGAAGGCAAGAGGCCAAAGGCTAACTTGCTTACCAACTATTTCATGTCTGAAGGAAATGTGCCGAGTAGCTGCTAAGCTGGAACATTTGAAAAACGTATACAGCATGGTTGGACAGCCCTGTGTTTGGCAACAATGTTAATGAAGAAGAGGTTGGCTTCTGAAACTGCTTGCATATTCATATTGTGGCATGATTTCCTGATTTCCTTTGCTAAAGACCTCTTCATTGTGCGCCTATCATGGCTTCAAAGAGCTAGGTAACTACCTAGGGAAAAACAAAGTTGCCCTGCAATGGCTGATATTATTAAAAGAGTATGCTAAATAATTCTTTTTTTTTTTTTTTTTTTTAAATTTAGACTAGAGAGTAACAGGGCACTGTATGCTGTACTTGACAGCTCTAGGGTTGTAGGTCAAACATTACCTAGATTAAAAAAAAATAAAAAAAATTTAAAAAATCGTTTGAGAAATGAAGTACAAGGTACCTAAATTTTGAAACATTTACAAAATATGCTGAGAACACATTTTAGTCTTCTGTATCTTGAAACTATCTGAGGATTATCACTATCTGAAGATTTCTGTTATGTAAAGGAAAAATGTACTTACTCTTCTGAGAATCACTTGAATCGGTAAGCAAAGAAAAAAAGGGTTTTAAAAGTAAGCATTTTCAAAGATTAAGCTTACTCAGGGTTTATACAGAAAATAAAAATGCCACTTGGGTAAAGATCAATAGCTTTTGTAATATAATACCTGATTTGGCTATAAAGTACAGACATACAGGGAATTTTTATCATTTTTACCCACCTCTTATAGAACATACCATGCATTCTGCAGTAACCATTAATCTGAACAAGTCTGCAGAGCAAACTTGAGGCCTTTGATGTAATACTGGCGTTGAGTGCTTATGTGTTTACTACACAGTTCCCAATATTAGAAGAAAACATGACGTCTTTTTCTGGCAGACCAAGATGTTCCCAATTTTAATGTATTTTCAGTCATAAATAACAAAAACAGTTTTGGTTTTTTCTCTACAATATTATTAACACCATTCCGTGCAATAAACAGAGTTTAAGACCTTAAGAACCTTAAAAATATTAGCTGTTACAGAGGTGTTAAGTATCTACAACTGTAAATGACATGAAAGGAAGCTGTAGATGATGACAAATATGAATTTTTTTTTTTTTTTTTTTTTTTTAAATTATAACTTTTTGCTACAAAAAACTGATGATTTTCTGTCAAGGGGCAAAAGATGGGATTCACTTGAACAAGTTAGATATCTGCAGTATCCTAATTAGTCACCTAAAGTTCCTTTTAGAGGAAAAAAGATATTAGGAGCAACTTCATCCTAAACTAGGGGTTTAAAATAAAGTCAGATGAATCACATCTATGAATTTGTCTGAAGTTCATCAACTGTGAACATCAGCAATGGAGTCCCAGGGATACTGGCCTAGGTCTACATGCCCACAGTCTAGGCGTCCTCAGAAAAGCAAGATGAATCCTGTTCTGATGAGATAAGAAAACCATCACAACAGCGAAAATTCCATTTTAAGGCTAAGCAAAAGGCAAGACTAAAGAATGACTCAGTAAATTTGGTTCATGCTCTGATCTCAAAGCAATGTAAGTATATACAAAGGCAGCTTTGTACCCTGAGTGTGTGTTAACTCCATTCATCTTCCTCAAAGCATGTAAAATGTAATCTAACAAAGTATGTGCAGATAAGTACGGGTAAGGGAGCTGGCAAGACTTGTTAAGATTATGTAAAAATTTCAAGGGAATTATGAATAAAGCAAATGAAATTGCACAGACAATAACAAAATGAATGGATTAATTCCCAGCAGTCATGATCTCATTGCTTAAGGAATAAATAAAACTGACCTCCTGATAGGGACTCACTGCCCCTGTAGTACTTTGGCCTTGAACATATGCAAATTCTACACATTCTATATTTATTTGAGCCAGCTCCATATCATAACCAAATTCCTTGTCTAAATTTATTACTGCTAGTCTGAAATGTGGAGTTGGAACCTGAAAATGAAACATTTTCATTTCATGGGATACCTTTGATTTCTACAGGAAAATATTTTTTTCTCCTATAATAAGTATCATCATGAATTTTATAAAACTATGTGTTAAATTTATGGTAGAAGATATTCTACCAGTGCTTTCCAAAAAACATAAAATAATTTTGAATAAACTATGGTACCAAACTTAAAAAGTTCTGTGGGATTTATTAATATATTAAGATGATTGACCTTCCGTCACTTTTCAGGTTGAGGACACTGCAACACTTTTCTGTGGTTTCCATCTGGCTGTATATCAAAAACTTTACATACCAGGTAAATATTAGGGTACCTTTATGTCTTCTGAATAGCATTCTTCTGAACACTTATCCTGACTGAATCAATTCATAGATGAGGTTCATATAAACAGCTTTAGCATCTCACAAATAAAGCTGGCAGTCATCAAAGCAGGCATCACTGCAGTGTCTGGGAGGTAAAAAGAGCAAAGCAATCCATTCTGCATAATGAGTTTACATTTTTTTCTCCTATTTGCAGTCAGAATCAGCCATCACACTCTATTTAACAATACAATAATTATAGAGGCTCACTTGTAACCAAAAGGAAAATATTGCAAGCCATTAAGAAATACTTGAAGTCTTTTCCATTTATGATATGGATATGGATAAATAAAAGGATAGTCAGCTTTGAAATGTATATTTACCTAATATTTATATTTGATTCTCAATTTCTTGTAGTTATTACATTATGTGTCATTTCAAAAAATCCTCAAGTAGCTCTCACCCTCAATATTTCCCCCCACTGTTATTTGCAGATAGCTTGGTTTTGAACTCTGTTTAGTTAGGTACAACCACTTCCATCCAGGATAGGTAATTTAGCACTGAATAACTACAGATTTACTTTACAAATAATCTGACTCCCTGAAACAGAACTCCTTCCCCTCCACTGAAATCCCTCCCATGCTAGGCTGAAGGGCTGTTTGGACTTGTGGCCAGAACCTCATGGAGTGGTTTTTGCTCAAAGGCTGGTTTTGGTCTTGGATGAAGGCTGGCTCGGAGCAGTACAGGCACAACATGTCTCGCATGCTTTCTCACCATCCGGGGTGTACAAGAGGGTTGGAGGATCCAGTCCTGGTCCTACTGGTCCAAATGGAATAGCCTGAGCTGAGCGGAGTGTTTCAACTCAAAAGTTCACTGGGTGTTCAAACCTAGACACAATTAGCTTCAGTAAAACTCAACTCCCAGACATATTCTATCTATTCACCCAACTACAATATGTCCATAATAATTCACTTTACAGTCACGGCTTGTTAAACAATACATCTAGTAAAGCTAGTTAAACTGAACAGTAGGTAAGTTTGGAAACAACTAGGGACCGGCCCTCTTGTTCACTGTTTTTAACTGGCAAGTAAGAGAACAAATCTAATTTAAAAAAATTGATTGCAAACGTCTGTCCTGTAAACAGTCAGCATCAATATATCCTTCTGAAAATACATTTGAGAGTTTTACTTATGTTAAATGAGAAATGAAGAAGGAGAACATCCTCAAGAGCATTGTTATTACATTTTTTATGCTAAAAGAAAGGAAAGCAAAGTAAACCTGAGGTACATACTATTAAGCAATACCTGTGATAAAATACATTATCCTCTGTAACTCTTTGAGAATCAGGCCTCCTGACAGACATGTCGTCCTGAATAATACTCTGGAGCTCCACAGTAAAATGAGGAGCACAAGAAGACTAAGGAAAATTTTGACTAGGAGAAACTTGAATAAATTAATGAGTAAAGGACTAAGTTTCAGGCCATATGAACAATACATATTCATTTTACACCTGTTATCTTATTTGTAAATATAATTCTGTCTTTTCCCTTACCCTTAATAAAGCAGACCTATCTTATATTCACTCCCAGTAGAACAACCGATTGCCACAGTATCTGCCATTCTTTGGGATATCACCAACCTGCACAAGAGATTACCATTCTGTGCAGGAGATTCACAAGTATTGCAACGTTATAGGCATATCCATGCAGGCATCCTTTGCAGGTGATGCTCTTTCAGAGTGGAATAAAAAAATAAAAATCAAACCCGTTTTTTTTTAGTGATGTTGTTTCTTGAAAAATTACTTTTAAAATAAGCCCAACTTCCAAAATAATGGCAGAACGTATGTGAACAAATAAGAAATTCAAGACAAAGTTTTTGCTACATGCACAAATAATTTGCTGTGTATTGTAGCAATCCAATTCATAAATCTGAATTTGGTCTTACGACTTACAGATGAAATCCTGGTTATACAGTGTCCCCAGCAAAGCTTCCACTAACTTCAATAGCTTCAATCTCACCCTATGAATATCTCTCCTAATGTAAGGTTGCACCTGGTATAGAGGTCATCACCCTCTTGTCAAAGGAAAGCAGAAGAATGGGCTCTCAAAATGGAACACATCCTAAAAGAGATTTTTCTCTATAAGCTCCTACATGTAGATAAGAAATCCAACTTTGACTCTCTATATAAAGGCATTTTGGAATGAAAACAGGCCAGTGTGGCTCTAGAGAGAGCTCCAGCTCCTGCTAAGCTGGTTGGGCTCTTTCATAAAGTATTACAGCATTGCCCCTTGGGCTAGGACTCACCTCATACAACCTTGGGTGTTTTAGTGTAATCTAGTCCCCCTTTACAATCAATGGGAAAAGAAAGGCATGTCTATAGGCTGATCACACCTAGTCCAGCTCTGGTAAGTGGATGTGTCACCTCTGCACGCGCCCTTCTCCTGCAGGACGCAGGAATGCAGATGACCGATAGAAATAAATGTCTGGTTGTCAGCTGAGAACTTCACCCTTTGGCCACACAGACATGTTAATGCAAACTGGGAGATCATAAACTCCAGGATGCACCTGGCATGCGACACTGATCTGGGTTTTGAAAGCAAGGCCACTAATCCATTAATTCACAGACACTGTTGTGTGCAAAAATGAGTAAAACAGTTCAGCTCAGCCATTTCCCACAACAAATCCAAATCTGGCAACTTGTATGATGGATTTGTGTAAGAAGTGTATTCATGAATGTCTATAAGGAAAGCATTAAAATTAATTAAAATAAAACATATGGTACTATGTGTATTTAGACATGCTCTCCTTATCATGTGACTGGAGAGTGCACAGTTACTTGAATTAACTTTTTCTGTCAGAAAACTTTTTCTGTCCACTGTAATCAGAGAACAATACAGAGTGGTGTTCAAAAATGTATTCTTGCTTCCTTAACACAAGAAGGGTGCATATAGACATTTCACATTCAACTTGTGGCATTTACACCACTGAGTCTAATTCTGTGGTTGGATTTTTATTCTTTTGGAAAAGCCTTTCTAATTTGATAATTGCAAGACATGGAACTCCAGATAAAAATCACATCGTGAAATTCAGGGAATAAGTGAGTCACACATTCAGCTGAAAAGGAAATGCTTCCCTCAGAACAGTGACCAGTATGCATTACATATAATCTGCATGCGTTTTTATAAAGACAGAGTACATTTCTCTTTAAGCTCAAAATAATTGATAAGAGAGATGTCTCTCTCAGCCTCCCAGGTTGAATTTGGCTGCCTGCTGCCTCCTGAGTAGCCCAGGCTTCCTGACCAGACAAAGAACAGGACTTCCAATATTCAAAACTCCCACCTGGGTTCTGCTACTAATTTGCCATCTGACCTTGACAGAGTGCAAATGAAGGTTGAATTAATCACATTTTAAGGCTCCCTTTCACAACTGCTGCAAAGCTTATGGGGTTATTTGCACTGATATTAAACCAGTGCAAAGTTTGCGTGTGGTGATGCCATGACGCATGCGAGCCATGTATGCCCAGCTTGCACAGGCTGGGGAAGAAAAAAGCAAAATCAAAACTGCACAATGTGCCCAGATATGAAGAGCAAGGAGACCCTAAAAATCACTGTCTGAGCTAAAAGATTTTGAACAAAAGTATTATTATTTTTTTTAATATATTTATTAGGACTTTATTCATGACACTGAGAACAAGATTTGGCCTGGTGTGAATATTTCCTTATTTAAATGTTAATGACTATGTGACACTTGCTATTTATTTAACTATGCAAAATTTTATATGCTCCTATTCATTATTGTTTCTTAATTTCTTTAAATATAAGCAAATTTATCTTCATAATAGCTTTGTGAGAATTATCTCCACTACACACGTGAGAAATAGAATCATAAAAAGATTATTTTACCAAAACCAGTTCATTTAATTGGCAAGCACGTTTTTTTCTTTTTTTCCCCTCTACTTTCTTATGTTAGAGAGGAAAAGGAAAACATGAATATTCCAAGATGTAACAAAATGATTTAGCATTTGGAATTAAGTTAATTTGAACCATTAGCTAATTTGCCTAATTTAGAACAATCTATTTAGTTAGACCCTAACACCATGCCCATTGATAAATATACCACAAAATTATTAAGCGTTTACATAAAACCAAAGAAACATATGCTGTCATTAATTCAAAACAATCACCACCATCCAAAGCCACTACAGGAGTTCTCTTATTAAACATCCCCATTCCCTTTTCCAGAAAAAAAGGGAAGTCTCAAAAAACGTATTTTTGAATTGCATAAAACTTTCACAGTAATACTTAAACCAGTTACATTTCATTTTGCGTAAGAAGTAGAACTGAAAGTTTTAGATAAAGCTTTACTGATACATCATTTAAAAGCAAAAAATTCAAAATCTTAATTTGTGAACAAAATTTGCCAGATTTTGTTGGTAAAGATTGGAGGAAGACTTTGAGACTCTCAAGGCTGAAAGCTGACGTGAAACTTACTGACTTGTGAAAAACGAGGCAAGCATATGCTGGCAGCTTTTACTATCTGAAACGTAGATGTCTGTACCAGTGAAACCACAGTTTCTTAACAGCAACCTTCCAATGAATTGTATCTTAAATAACCTCAGCCATTTCACTGCAAAACAAAGTTATTTTGCAGAGTCTCGTCGAGTTATCGTGGCTTACCTTTAACAGAAGAAACAGGTCCTACGTGTCCTGGTCTCTTGCTCTGCAGCACTGATCGCCCCCCAACACCCCTCACTACTATAGACCCTTCATGAAATTTATGAAAAATGAAGTACTATTACAATAGTTTTGATGGGAATTTCTTTTCTTTAAATGCTGAGATCAGGGGAAGGAGAGCAAAGAGCATCTACTGTATATGGATTCATTACCATAAGTTTTACTGATAGTTTATCCTGCTTCCTAATGAAAGCAAAAAACCCCCACCGTGTCTCTATTAAAAAGCAATCAGATTTGGTATCCTGGTGACACTTTAAAGAGCACATTATGTGGGAAAACAAAATAAACATTTACCCTGGCAAATGAAAGTGAATTTGGGTTTTGACATACTTGGCAGGAAGGTAGAATTATATTCATGTCAAGTATGCAGAAAAGCTAATATAATATTTAAATATTTGCTTAAGTAATATAGAATTTAAAACAACACATTAGAAGAAACATTTTTTATGAAATATTTTAAAGTTTTTTAGTATAAGACATGCCACGAAATTAATATGTTCGGCTGAAATTTCTAACTTCTACAGCCTTTGTTACACATTTCCTTCAGTTGTAAAGGGGTAAAGAGTCTTCACCTTCTACTGACAAGTCTTTATTTATATTTCCAAGACAAAGGCAGTTCTTATACTGATGGTTTAAACTGATAATGAATATATGCAGCTTTCCAAAGAAATAACCCTTGAGAATCTGAACCTTACAAATGTTGATATAATGAGCTAATGTTAACGCTATCCCAGCGAAATCCTACAGCACTTTCTACTGTTCGATATTATGTGTGTGCAATTACTTTAAAACTAATTTAGCTTGCAACAAGACATAATTCAGTGAAGACAGACCTTTATAGCACTCAGAAAGTATCTAAATGCTGTATGTCAACGACCTCTGGAATTCTCAACTATATTTAATAATATGGCACTAAGTCATACATCAAGCTGGATACTGGATGCTAGTTTTAGTTCCAAAAGTAAGTATTTTGATGAAGCGTCTAAATATCCAGTCTAAATCTAAATTAATACTAGCTGCACAAACCTGTAAATTACCAGTGTATCAGAATTATAAATGATTATGAAGTTTGAGGTACAATATTCTGAATTACTAAGATTATTTTAAAACATTTATATTAAGAAAAAGACATGCTTAATTTAGTTCATTTGGAGAGATATGCATAATCAGAAAATATTTTGAAACATTTCTAAATTGTCATTATAATACCATAATAATTCAAAGCAACACCATCAGTCTTCGCTGTAAGTGTACACTGTAGAAATGTGTCATTTTAAAATCACTTGAAAAGAATTCATTTAAATGTAACCTGATTTGTAAATTTAATTATGAACTATTAAACTAACTGCTTGGATTTTCAGTTCTCCTAAATCAGCACAGCTCCTCTGAGCCCAATCATAAGAGAAAAGCCACTGTTTATTTCAAATCAGCAATTAAAAGCGATATAAAGAGCATTCAGACTGTAAGACATTAAGAAAAATGGCTAGTTTGGGGAATTTGACTTTCAGTCTTCCAATTTGCAGTTCCCAATTCACAAATTGTTATGCTACATTATTAATAGCTTTTGAACATAGTGTTCATTCATCCAGCCTGTTAGAGAAATAAATGTACCAGGAGACTACTCCCTGCACACATTCTTAAAATCGCTTTCAACGATAACAATACCTTCCAAAGGTGTTAGCACCATTCAATTCAACAAGGAAAATTTTCAGTCACAAAAGAGGAAAACATATAACATTTTTAAGTATAGAAAGAATTTATTTTTTTAAATTCTACTTTTATTCTACAGTTGGTCAAATGATTTTAAAAAGGTAGAAAGCTTTGAATTCAAGAGCTTAGCAACAGATATCCCAGAATCCTATTACCAGGAGAATCTCCTGAAAAGGAAGACGTGGCTGTAATTCCCATTCAAAATCAGCTATATAAAGTTACTGAATATATGACATTTATTCTTATTGTTGGGCACTGACAGCTTTGTAAATTTAACCTTAACATTAAAATAATTTCATTTTGGAAACATCAAAACCTGTGCACATTTCTAAGGATTTCTCTCATTCTATTTAGACCTTCCTGGACATTCAGAATGACTGAAATGGAAGGGTTAAGCATTTTTTTGGGAGGTAGATGGGTAATAAGTTGAATCAGAGATCTATGAAAAAAACAATAATTTGAAAAATCAATAGCTGTACTCACATAATGATGGAAAAATGGCTTCAGTTCAAAATAGGTACTTAACAATTTAACATAATTGGGATGCAAAGAACAATACTTTTAACAAGAATTTGAAAGACAATTTTGAAAGTTGAAATCTATTTACGGTAGCAACACTAACAATGACAGTTTGGCATCAATTACTTGACTGTGCTGTTAGAATTTGCTGTAGATTCTCCTACCATCATATGTGCTGTTAGAGAAAATTTACTTTTCATTGGTTGCTTGGCTGCCTCAGGGTCTCTGTATTTTTCTGACATTTTTAGAGTCAGATCTAGCATTTCTCAAAGATGCCAATGTCTCTTCAGCATTTTTGTCTCTTTTTTAAAAAATATGGTTCAGGGTAACAAAGTTAGCAGACACAGATGTCATCTCCCTAAACACATTTCTTTAAATACCGGAACTAGAAATCGTATCTCCAGCCTTGGGGTACATCAAGAGTTAATTCCCATTTTAAGAAGGGTGTGATTAGTAGCTGAAAATCTGCCTGAGTTTAGTACATCTGAGGATGCTATTACAATTTTCAGATATAAAATAATTAGCTGATGATATGAGCTGACAGCTAATACATCTACAATAAACATAAAAAAATTATTTCCAAGCGGATGTAGAGTATGTGTTCCGTTTCTAAGCTGTTTGATATGGTCTGTGTAAGAAGCTAGGACTTGATACCAGATGCTGTATGTTCTACAAGCTTTTTCTGCAGATGTCTGCAGCCTGAGAAAATCAACAGAGCTTTGAATAACACCCCTAGTAAAAGCATCTTCTTGTCAGAGTCACTGTATGATATAGGATATGAATCCCACACAAGTGGATGAACTGATTTTAAATAATACCATCTGACAATGGTAGAAAAAACTCCAGTAGGTCTGACAAAGTCCTGGAAATGGCTCTTAGCCTTGGGAAATAAAATCCAGCCCTCTGACAGAGACTACCCGTCCTCCTTTCGTTTGATCAAATGGAAAATCAAATTTAATGATTGCTTCCGAAGTTCCAGAGGCAAAGTTTCAACAGCACTTAACACTGCTACCAAGGAGTCCATATCTTTGCCCCTTACATATGCCATGCAAAAAAAAAGAATCTGGAAAAAATGGTTAGGATTTATTTGAGAATAAAACATATTCACCTGAATGTATTTTTTTATATTATCACTTTACATTGCTTTCTTGCCACTGCTTTTAAAGGAATCTCTTTTAAAACACCAGAAGTATAGTGTGTGATACAGATATCATTATGCCAAAGAAACTCTAAAAGCCTGCCACTACCTGCATAAAAAAAGTGAAAAGAGCAACATCTTAAGTCATAAATCCACGCATTCAACCGAGACAAATACTTTTCACTTGCTCAGAAATAAGCCTGTAGCCCCCCACTTAATAAAGATCTTACTGAATTCACATAAATCAATTTATTCTCTACGCAAAACCAGTATTTTTTTCTAGTGATAGTATTACGTCTTTGTTAAGTTTTAACTTCGTTAATATGATAAGTATTCTTGTCTTCCTTGAAAATTTAGGTGTAGTTGCGGATGTACTTTGTCAAGCCAAAGCAGCAGCAATGCCTAATTTTTGCCATGTTAAAGTTAGCTAAATGTGAACCCCAGGTTATTTAAAGGGTCAAATGCTGATATCAAGAATATCTGTAAGATTAAACTCTGCATGTTCACTCGTCGAAGACTTTATGTAGTCACTTTATCTGAAAATGAGAACTGTTACTGTTTTTCCCGAGTATCCAAATTAAAGTAACCTCTTCTGATTCATTTAATGAAAGCATGTAACTGTCTAGGTATCCTCAATTTTAATCAAAAAAGTTAGAGCAAAATGGAAGAAAAGAGGTGAGACAAAATTTAAAGGTTGAGGGGCAAAACATACAATGGAAATATGCTAGTTTATGTAGAGTTAATAAACTACACCAGCTTATTACCCATGCTGTTCTGTTAGGAATGTTGGGGGTCCGTTTTCTAGTGGATTGGGTAAGGATGCATCTCCCATTTTGCAACATGTAGAGCTTAATTATATTACTTTACCATTTCAACAGACACTTAAGATACTTAAATCTTCCTGCTTCTGATTCCATAGCTGTGACACATGTGTGAAGCTATCACTCAGTGCAATTTTGCACAGCAGCCAGATCATATTCTTATGGAAGAATACAGCGAGCAACATTATAGATAAAATAAACCACACTGACTGAAACAAAATGAAAGACAGAAAACCCTGTTCCTTGTATACATAAAACGTCTATTCCAGGAAATACCAGCAGTTACAGATTACAGAAAGTGCAGAAGCTGGAAAGTCCAATTATACGCTACCTAGATTTTTAAACAGTTTTTAGAAATTTGAGATGGTTTATCATCTATGTGTCTTATAAAAGCTCTTCTATTTCTACCCCACCTGCCATTTTAATATCTGAAATGAGAAACTTCAGTGCAGAAGCATGGAATGGTAGAATACTTTACACCAGAAAAAGTTTGGACTTTTTGGACTCTCTTTCAAGAGATGAGGTTCCAGTTTGACTCTGCTCAAAAGAGGTCCAGTTAGATCAAGTGGCTCAGGACCTTGACCAGACAAGTCTGGAATATCTCCAAAGCTGGAGATGTCCTCACCCTCTCTGGCCAACCAGTTTCAATGTTGGTTTTTTCATATCAAGTAGTAGTCCAAACTCTGTCCTTCACCATGCACATACAAGCAGGGCCTGGCTCCACCTCCTCGGTATTCTGTCATTAGTCAGTAATTGCAGACAGCAATAAAACTTCCCTTAGTCTTCTCTTTTTCAAGCTGAACAAGGTCTAGCCTCCCAGTCTTTTGTCAAACGTCAGGTGCTCCAGCACCCTAAACATCGTGGTGACACTCTGCCAGACTCGCTTCAGTATGTCAAAGCCCTTCTGTACTTGGGAGCACAAAACTGGACAGAGATTCCAGAGCTGGTCTCACAAGTGCCAAGTAACGGGGAAGCATTATTTCCCTTGACCTGCTGGCTAACCTCTTACTAACACAGCCCATCGTGTGGTTGGCCCACAAGCTGTACTGCTGCACTGGGTTACTGCATCCCACATTTGCTTTTGTTGAACTTCATGAGGTCTCCATCAACGCATTTCTTCAGTCTATCAACAAGGTCCTTCTGAATGGCAGGCCTGCTTTCCAGAGATTTGACTGCTCTGGTATCGTGACTCAGTATTTATGTGCCATGCTATGAATAACTGCTTTTATTTAGTTTATAAGATTCGACAGCTAATCATGTTTGAGTTTAATGCATAAAGAAAAAGAAATGCCTCAAGAAAATGCAGTACAAGGGGAGGCAAGTACCCTGGTAAACAGATGTCCTATGCTCACTTTAATTCCTGTCATGGAATTTATATGGAAAGGGGCTAAAACTAAAATCACATTAATACGCATACTTTCTGTTCTTCATTGTACTTGTGTTCTTATTCTTACTCTCAGTACTAAAACGGTATCTCCTCTCAAAGTCCACCATAGGATCCTGTTTTAGGGATAGCTTAAGTGTCAGGTTATGAGAGTAGTCCTATCAGAATGATCTTTAAAACCAAAAGTTATGGTATTTCTAATACACTTCTTAATTCAGCAGGAAGCAATGTGTTTACTACCAGACTGTGCTGACTACTCTCGTATTAGCAATGGATAATTCGGCTTTCCTAATGACATCTTAACTCTTGTGTGAATGTAGGTGGGAAGGCTTGGGACCTAGTGGCTTGGGAAATGGGAACTAAAAATAAGTAACACTTCTATATTAAAAAAATAATTGACACTTGTACTTAGCAACTGGGTCAATTGTAATCAAGTCTCGTGACATGCTAGCTTTTATACTGGAACTAACTCAAAGGAGGATGACAATACATAGGTAGTGACCACTGAGTGAATCAAGTGATTCTCGATTTTTTGCTTAAGTGCCTGTGACAAAGGTTCACAAAGTCCTCCGACAATATAGACCAGAAGCTAGCAAAATGACCTCTTTACTTCTGAGGAGAAAAATTGCACTAGTCCTGGCTAATTCTGTAGTCAAAGGAAAAATAAAAAACAAAACTCCAAAACAAGAATAAAAGGAGAAAAGCAAAGATAAAATATACATAAGGAGGGAAAGAACAAATCTCCATTCAGCTCAGGCTCCCACAGTATCTAGCAGAGAAGGTTTAGGGAATACTATAGCTAAAACCAAGCTTATAATAATAATAATAATTTTTCTGAATAGACATACAACACCTGGTGATCTGTGGCTCAAGGACTTCCTTAACCAGATGTGACATCTTTGTATTCAATAGCCTTCAGTAGATTTTTTTTTTTCCCCCCATTAAATTGTGCAATTCAATAGCTGTGAGCTCATTTTGGTTATATTTAGCGGAAGTGCAGCCTGAAAATGACTTTCAGCGCTCCTCTATATTGTCTGTATGCTACAAACTGTGGATGGAGAGGCTGTGATGACACATAGCTTGCTCACTCTGCTATCAAAGGGCAAATGCTAATTTAAAAGAAAGGGATTCTGAGTAATTTCATAGAAGGTATTTGCAGGGCTGACCCATGAGCCTGATTAAAACTAGGTTTTGGTTCCTGGCTGGAGTCTACTATCGAGAAAGGCATTGTTATTCCCTTAGTGAATATCCGGAGCAAGGAGAGGAAAAAAAGTGGCTTCTCTGCTATACCTCTCATGTCTAGAAAGAGCAGGTAAATGAGCTTTCAGATAAATTAAGTTGGCACTGCCTTCGGTTGAGAGGCATGCATCAGTCTCCTATGGTTGAAGCAGGAAAAATCCCCTTTGTGAATGTTTTAACCTATCTGTTAAATCCAGAACCTTGCCTGTTAAATCTCAGAACACTCTTTTGCAGTAGTTGAAACAGAAGAACACCATCAACCCCCTGCTGCTTCATGCCACAATGAACCACCTTCTTCTGTCTTCATTTGTTCGAAGATCTTATTTTCTTCCACAGAAAGCTTTCTGTGAGGTGAATTCTTCAATGGAAGGAGAGAGAAATTCAGGAGCATTCACTGAAGCTGAATCAAACAGTGGGTGATGACCCAAGGTGCTCCTGCACCATGGAGCTTTGCAGGTGGGACCAAGAGAAGCAGGTGGTTTTGAAGCTTTCTGCCAAAAATACCGTGTCTCTGTGCTGAGGTTTCAGCCTGGCTCTTCACAGTAATATCAGAAAAATAGCTTCATTGAAACTGGTAAAAAGTGGGAATGTCATACAGTAATACTGTGTTTGAAATTTTTACATAATTTTCATTTATGTTACAATTCTATGGATTTTTCTTCTGAGTTTTGTGAAGCCTATGCAAAACAATCTTGAAAACGGTTTTATGCAAGTGACTAATTCTTTCAGGATAGCTTGAGATGTTAAAACTCAGTACAGGCCTGGCTAACATCTTGCCCTAAGAAATAAACTGTTGCCATTTTTAATTCAGTCAGAAAGGATTTGAATATTCAGCTAATGGAGGATAAAAGATTAGTAATTTGCTACATAAAGGTTCAAAGACTTTAAAAATTAACTTCTCTTCCTCCTCAAAGCATTTTAGTTACATCCTGTCTTGCAGAAAATATTTGCATTATCGCATCTCTACACAACCTCAGAAATACAAATCATTGCCAGCACTGATTTGTTTAATTACTTTCAAGAATGACAGCAATTTCAATAACCTACTACCAATGGGACCTTTTTCAGACTTCAGCCTCATTCCTTGTTCCCAGTTCTCCAAAGTTTATATAAACAATTATTGTGTTATGAGTACCAATACGTGGTGACTACTATATCTAAGCAACAAACCTGTTAAACACAGGATCACAAATAAACACAGTAATAAAATGCACTTAGAAGGAGAATGCTTCTTTACTCTTACATTTGGCTCCTAATCAAATGCTCCATGGAAATACTGTTTATATGTATGTGTGCCCACAATTAATTATAGATATAAATAGTACATATATAAAATGTTTCTTCCAAAAGTTAAAACACAGTCATTTGGGTGTAAAAAATACAAAATACAACAACCAAGAACCTTCCCTTTCCTCAGAGAAAGAAAACAGTGGCAAAAAAATACTCAAAGAACTAAAAGATAGAAAAGCAAATAACACCTTCTTCTCTCAGCAAAACTGCATAAATTTGCACTATGAGCAACGCTCACTAAAATGCTCTAAAAACAACAATATTTTACCAGGACCGAAGACCCAAACAAACAGCACACTTTATGTAACCATAGCAATCAAGCCCAACGTGAGAAAACCCTAATAATCTTAGATTTGTAGCAGCGTAAAAAGTCTATTGATATTAGCGGCTATAATAAGAAATCTTTTCCTCTTGATAGCTTTTTCCCATTCCAACGAGAATGACACAATATTTACAGACATATAGATAATAATGAAAAACTGTTTCTGTTTATTTTCTATTTACTTTTAACCAATTCAACCATTACCCAAGAGAAACGGTGTTTTCCCAGTATCCCAAACATTCCCAAGCAATGTGTAATCAGAGAAAGCATTAATACCAGCAGGGTTATTTTTATACTGAGTGACGGTTACAAACACTTTGATGCCCAGACAGCTTATTGACAGTTGAGATGCTACTAGCTGCACTATCCTTCCACTCATCTGGAAACACTGGACCAATGCAGTTAAATTATTTCCCTCTATATTTTCATTCCTAACTTTGGTAAGGTATGTTTTGCAGTATCAAAAAAACCCCATTGCCTAGTGAATAAAGGTTTTTTTAATCGACTGATGTTTCAGCTACGTTCTTTTTAATGTTTGCATCTATGTATATTAAAAGAAGTAGAGGGAATATAGGGAGCTGGTATTGACCTTATAGTCTGTTAGAGATCATAATTACATTCTTTTTTTCGTATCATCAAGGTGCCACTCACACACAGAACTTCAATCTTCAAAAAGAAACACCCTGGAGGCACCAAAAGTACTTTTCCTAACATCTGATCAATTACACTAAAAGGTGACTTGCATGTTTTTGAAAAAAAAAAAAAAAAACAAACCAAAAACAACAAACCCAAACCTACCACCAAAGAAAAAACATTTTTTCTCTCTGATCTAAGACATGTATTTCCCCCTGGATTGTTTCTCTCTCATTTCTGAGTACAGAAGCTGGCCTGAGTTACTGGGATGTTTAAACTTTCAGGCAGTACAGTTAAGTGAAATCCAGCCCAACTTGTGGTAGCAATGCACTGAGCTCTCAAAGCAGCTTAAGGGAAATCCTGGTTTCTTTCATCACTGTTACAGGAATCTAGTGTCCTTGGACAAGAACTTTCTCACTCCTATTTGAGTACATTACTTAGTCATTATGAGTACCTTTAAAATTCAAGACAGCCTCCTTTTACTTGGCTTGGATACGCAGGTGATGATGATACCTGTTTACGCTTACGGGTGCAGTTATTTAGTCCTTACAGGAATGTATCATAAGACAAAACATTTTTAATGGTGTGTCTTGTCCTTCTGTGTCCCATCATTAGGATCCCTTTCCCCATATTTGATAGCGTAGGGTAAAAAACAAGGAATCTTACTTTCTACCCCCTTTTTTTCCCCAAACTTTATGCCTTAATATTTAAGGCTATAACTTGAGTCAGTGGTCTAAATGATATAATATCAGAAACCTGCAATCCTGTGTGTGGATCAGTAGACAGCACAAAAATGCAACATGGATTACACTCCTATTCTCAAGTGAACCTGAGCAACCATATGTACTTGTAGGCATATATACTCCATACCTTTACTAGTTCCCCAAAACTCAAGCCTCTTCCACTTTCACTACCTTTTTTTCTCAGTCTTTTTCAGCCTCCACTCCCCACATATGGCCAGGATAGAAACAGAGTCACTGACAACACAAAGAAATTCCCTCCAAGATAAATACTTCCAGAGGAGTCTACAGAAGTGTGTAGCTCACTTTAGAGAAGATACAAACATTTGATCAGATGAATAGCTCTCAAAACTCCACTATTTATACTGCCTGAGTCTCCAGTTATTACAGTGGGAGATGAGACACTTAGCTCACATGCAAAAACCCAAACCAAAATCAATAATTTTCATCTGAAGCCAAATCTTACACCAAGATCCATTCTTTCATAGAGCATAGCTGTTAAAATTGGAGAAGGGTTTCATGCTTATAAACTGTGATTTTAAACATTAATAATTTATTAGATACGGGCAAATTATTGTGAGATAACAGAAGTCGCTGCGCAACTAAACGCAAAGATTCTATCCCAAAATACAGATTCTGTCAACAAGAATCTGAAACAGACAAGAAAAATAAGTTTAGCATAAAAATTACATAGCAAAAAAAGATGTGCTCCGAGAAACAATGCCCTGATGTTTAGTAACATAAAACTTCTTAGTTTGTCTTCCCGCATGCAGTTCCTATTAAGTATATGTTATCTGTACTACAGCACTAAGCTTTCCATATGGGCTTTAAATCAAATTCCAGTTTGTTACTGATACACCCTGCATGAACAGATACTCCCTAAAGAGTAATCACCCCACACAGCACTTACACTGGCATAATTTTCACCAGTGAAATGAGCACAGTAGTACTAAAAGGCCTCAGAGTTCTTTCTAAATAATTTCCAGCTTGTTTTCTTCGTACATATTTTCCAAATTAGTACAATGAATTTGAGTACTTGAACACCATCTTTTGGACTCTCCCTTAACAGAAGAGCTCATAATTGTTTTCTTAATCATCTATCTCACCAAATTATAGCTGGCTCAATGAAACGACGCCAGGTCCACGCCCTAGCTCCAAGGGCAGTCAGCATGGAGCAAACCATCCATGCTTCTGCCCTCTGAGCCTCCCAAAAGAGAGAGACCATAACCAAGCCATGCCATGGAGAGAGCTCCTGGCCCAGGCTGACTCCCAGACTGTGCCCAAGAAATCCTTGGGATAACACTCCCTGAATCAGGTCAAAGCATGACCACTCATAAAAAGATGATCATATTCCAGATGGAAGGAATCTTCTTGGTCACTGTCTAATTTCCTACTACATGCCACGTCTATTTTCTTTCTGACTGAAACAGAGTGGACTTCCAGAACATGATTCCTTGTATCCTCAGGCGATCTAGGTGTGTTTTAATGTGTTGGACAGCCACACACATTAATTGTACCTGAACACAGACAAAATTAAATGGCAATAATTTAACCTCATGTGAACAAAGGGTATACTCCAAACACACCTACACTTCGTTGTAACCTAATGGATCTTGCTCAGAGCCCACTACATTTCTGTGAGCTCTGTACAGGAGCATACCAATGAACGTTACAGGAAAAAATCACATCCACAATGAACATCCTAGAACGATAATATGTATCTGTAGTTGTGAAATAACCTAACGTAAGTCATGGGATAATACACCTTAAAGAACAGCAAGTTTCTGCCAATGCCTTTCTGTAGGGATGTAATTTAGTTTTAACATTTTGCTGGCATCTAGCCTGTTTTCAGGGTAGTGTATTCTAGGGAAGTTATTTTCCCTCCTCTGTTTATTCAAACTTGCAATGTACTATGAAAGCATTATGGTAGCTACTGCAACTGAATTATTACTATATAACATCTGAGTGTTGGAAATATATCCCTAAACTAGCAGTCAGAGTGACAGATGAATGGTGTTTCTACTAATCCTAGGGGAAATAAAAAGTAAAACACAGCATTCACAGAGTGATGCTCTGTGCATTCCTTCGTACATCAGTTCAGATTTCTGATAGGAAGACCTTTTCTGGTGGGGGAGACGGAACTATAAAACAAATGGTGAAAAATGGGTATTTACAGACTAAGACAGAGGTCAGCTTTGCAATGGTGTTGACTGAAGTTTTAACATAGCTACACTTGATTTTAATAACACGACATGGTCAATTTGATAGCGGTTCTGATATAAAAATTTAGCAGAATTGCCATTACCATTCACAAAAATCACGGGCAAATGTGCAGCTAGTTTTTCCTATGGATAGTTCACCTGAGAGGTTCAGAGTAGCAACAGAAGGATACAAACACACGAAAGTGCATCTCTACCCAAACTGCAAAATAAGGAAAAATACCAAGATTTTAAATGAGTATGCACCTTTTCTCCATGTTGATCCAGCCATATCCAACAAGAATCCCAACTCTCCCCTCTAAATGATTTTTAAGAGACAGAGGACAGCAAAACTGCAATCCACTTGCAATGTTTGCTTTCTCATGGATTCTGTCATAGAACAGACAATAGAAGGGAAACTGAATTCCCAAGTACCACCAGCTCTGGCTATTCCAGAGCCTAAGTGTACACTAAAAAAAAGGGTGTTGAGGTAGATCATTGTTAGATTTTATTCTGTAGAGACTGTCACCTGTTATGAAGACAACTTCTGCGATCTAGATAGCTCTCCCTCATGGGCACACTTCATCTATGAACTAGAACAGTTTATCTATAACTGTTGGTACTCTGAGAAGCAGCATTTCACTGGTGTTTGACTGCTATCTTAGGGGGCAAAACACTGTTATGAAGTGAGACAGCTGTTATTCCTGGTTTTATTTTGTTTTCATTCTGCCAGTACAGTTGTCTGCTTCACCACTATTTACTGCTATTATTGAAGTTTGTATAGTAAGTCATGATCACAATGTATTAGGATGATATGTGATAATATATCACATATTATGACAAAGTAATGTGAATTTTGTTTTTATTTTTTTTAAAGAGTACTTTTCTTTGCACATCGCTATTATTACTGGTTTAGAGGTAGTCCCTTTGCTTCAAAATAAAACCACAGGATGCAGTAAGTTCTATACACAATCCTAGAAGAAATGTCCTTTCTATTTAATATGACAGCGTTAGTCGGTGTTTTTCAGTCAAAAGCGTAGAATTGTTTGTTCTCCTTTAGTAATGTTTGAACGTGGCTTAGAGTTTTGCTTACTCCTCCGTGATACAAATACAGAATAGACCTCACAGAACAGCAAGCAATCTCATGAAGTCTTAACTCTAATTTTATAAAATGTTTTAAAAGAAATGAGTATAAACAATATTTACTTTTTGTATCATAACTGAAACCATACTGTTAAACAATCACATCCTGTTTAGCCCATACTGACATCAGAAATATATGTTTATCATCTGCTTTGGACAACTTAGCATGATTTTGGCCCAAGGCAAAGTGGAACTGAAATCATTTACAGTTGTCCAAACCAAGATAACCACACATTTCTGAAGTAATTGATACCTAAAAGGAACACTGCCTTTAGATCACAGTTCATGATTTAAGTATACTAATCCCTTAAAGAACGCTGTTAGAATTTTTAAAGTGTCTATTGGATTTCCTCCAAAACTTAGTATGGATTAAACAATCTACTGCACAAAGAAAATGTGATACACCAGATCAGCCCATCCACTAACAACTCTTCCTTTAGGAATAGATCACATTTCCTACTATCTTTGATTACTTTCCATCCACCTCAAAGTGACAACAAAATCTCAAACAAAATAAAGCCAAAAACATAGGAAACATTTTGAATAGCATGTCTCAAGCAATCTTTCACGTTTTGTTGTTAGTTTTAAAAACTAGTAAGGAAGAAAATAGTATTGACTTTATACCTGTATATAATTCACGGATCTATTCTAAAATAAGTCGATCTTGATTTTGTCTTTTTTTTTTTTTTTAATAACATGGAAAGAGATCAAGAGTTCACAAAATGTAATAAAGTAGAGCAATAGAAGAATTACTTTTTAATATATATATACACATACATAAACACTACAGTTCATGAATTATAGTCTAGTGAGAAAAAACAAAACATGTAGTCAGATGAAACATAAATATTTGATTACAGGAACACATTTCTTGACAAATGCAGAGTCAGATTTGTCCTTGAGTAGTACAGGGAACTTCATACTTATAGCAACTTAACATTTTGCATAAATATATAAGAAAGCAAAGCAAAACAAAGCAACCATCAGTTTCCAAAACACAAACAGTGTTTGGGAAGAACTGTTCTACAACACTGATTCTCAACTGGGGAGAAATGGGGCTTGTTTCTAGCCAATTTCTTAGAGAGTATGGTTTCTTGATTAGATTTTGAGTAATTGTAATGGGGAGAATGAAGCAGAAACAGGACTGGTAAAGTCCCAGTTCTGAAAAGGGCTCCATTAAGAAGGTAAAATGAGAACTACAACTAGGCAAGGATGAAAATTTCGTTATTTCTTTGAATTTTTCATGAAATCCTGAAAGTTAAATGAGGCTTTAATAGTCAAATATTAAATACCTAAATATTACTGAATGCAGCCACCACCTCAGCACAGAAAATCAAATTAAACCAAAGTAACCAGCTTCTACTACTGAAAGGGTATAAAAAGCACTCTAAAATAGCAAGTTTCCAACAGCCACATATACAATGGTACTGAGTAAAAAGGAGAGAAATTGGCCCAAACTAGTGTGAATTCTAAGTGTGTTCCTGGCAAAATTTTGCCCTTGAAATCCAGTTGCCCACACAAGACATGAGGAGGAACTGAGCATGAGCAAGGGCCATGGACTGTTCTTCATATTTTCTATGGACTGGGCTACTAAAAAGAGGGTAGCTTACAGAAATTTTAGCCATAGGGACCCAAGCCAGGCCATGTCACCTGCCTTCAGGACCAGAGAACTGGCCCTGTCCTAGTATATTGATTAGTATAGATACAGCTTTTGGATCTTACCAATACTTCAGAGTAAATGACATTCAAGAAAATGCTCTACTGATAGAGAGGACATAGGTTTGATAAGATCTATAAAGCGTACTTGCCATTACAGCTAAACCTCAGTGAAATTGAGTAAAATTGGTATCAAAAGCAACTGGTAACAAAACCATCATTCCACAGATTTGCATGCTAAGACAGTTACACTGCTTCTTGATCCCACCAAGCTTTCTGAGAGTGATGTGGTAATGCATTCTGTTAACACAGACATAATTTTTCATAAGTACACAGGTCAGAAAATAGGACTTGAAAGGATGGAGAGAAGAGCATATACTGTAGCATGTTCGCACAGAATATTTTCATTTTATCTGTAAGCTGTATTATATGAAATGTTATGTTATATGAATGTAGTCCTCGAATGCTATTGAAACAATTTTCTAATGAGAGGAATAATGAAAGAGAAAAAAAATGATTGAGAAAAATGCATGTGAAATGTTTATAAATAAAATCTGCTTTCTACAGGAAGGAAATACATGGCAGACAGAAAGATCCATAACCACCCTTTCAGAATTTTCCTTCTCAGCATGCATGCTCAGATACCAGAAAACATTTGAGGGAATAGGAAAAATATGGAAATAAGTTTCCTTTAGCCCATCTGGGCAAAAAGAAAAAAAAAAAAAGTAACAACAATACAATATGCAGCATGAAAAAGGCATCAGATCAGTATGATGTATGAAATATTTCACAGTTTTCTGTGTCAGAGCTGGGTAGCAGTAAAAGAAAATAATTACCTCCATCCGCTCTTGCTTGACATCATCAATCTCATCATCTTCAAACATGGCTAAGAGCTCTCCAGTCTGGTCAATGGAGTTGAGAAAGTCTTGAGCAAGCTTCTGGCGTTTGTTGGTGTTGTTACTGTTGAATTTATCTTCACAAAGGTAAGCAAAGAACAACAAACTTAGTTGGTTTCTCCAAATATCAACGGACGTCCCTATGAGGGACATGTCTTAGAATCAGCTGCACCATGCAGAAAAGGCCTGTTACTGCTTCCTCATACAAGCTGTGCTACCTGATCAAGTTGATGTCACTGCTGTACTGCAGTAGCACTGAAGTAAAAAATCACCTTTAGTGTTTTCTAGTATAGCCTAGTGGGTTTTTGTAATCTAGAGAAACCTAGTCTACTGCTCATAGATCATAATTTCTCAGTGAAGGATCCACAGTGGTCAGAGCTGAAGATGAAGCTACCTTTCTCTAGTTGCACAAAAACCTCACTCATAGAAGAGAATACACAGAGGAAATGTTCTTTCCTGAAAGCACAAAGAACATCCTCATTACCTACAGCCTAAAACAAACCCTAAAGCAAACATTAAGATGCAGCCCCACAGGTGATGGACCACTGCTCTACAGTAAAGCCTAGAGAACCCCGGTAAGGTGATCTCTGTTGTTCTAAACAAAATAGCAGCTATAAAGACATTAGCTTCACAAAACAAAATTAATGGCTTCAATTACCAAAGCATGCCAGAAAATGCAATCTTTATTTTCCAGATGAACTGTGTCTAGGAAGCATTTCATTAGCATCTAAATAGCTTATGAAAACTGTTTATTTGTTTTAAACAGAGACACCAAGTAAAGTATTAGAAACCCCAAAGTTGTCAGGTAGGAAGCTATTACTGAAAATAAAATATCACAGGCAAATTAAAACTCAAATGAGTTGATAAAAACTCACCCACAGATTGACTAAGTCAAAACAAGTACTACAATGTTTACCTAACGTCAGTGAGAATGCTCAGAGGTACCAAAACCAAAGAATTCATCATAAAGGAAAAAAATAAAAAAAAAAGGCTCAAAAAAAGGAAATAAGTACAAAAAGTTGTATATGGACATTGCTAGATTTTATAAATGTATGGCAGATTTAGATTTACTAAGATAAGTTTTAACATTTTACAAAGGAGATGCTAATTCTTCTATCATTATAAACCAACAAAACTTCATACTGGGAACTTATATGGCATAAATTGCTATATTTTTAAATCAAAGAGCTTTTCCTTTAAATACATTGGTTATAAAATCTGTGTCTTGCTCACGGAATGGGGAAACAAAAGTGTTTCCCATCCTTTAAATTACAGATTCAAAGTATAATATGTTAAAGCACACTGAAAACAAGCTCAGGTCATATATTTAGTATTCAGTGACTTCAAATTATGGATTTTTTTCTTAAAACATGTCAAAACCCTTCGATGACAATTTAACAAATGTCCATTCAATGGCACACGGTAGCTGCCGCATTTAAATTACATATGCTGAAAACAATTAGCCCTTTAATCAGCACCAGTTTCTTTACTTCAACAGAGTTCTGACATTAAGCAGTCTTACTTATTTGGATGGTAGATGCAAATAATTACTTTTGAAGTATTTCAAACAATAAAGCAGAGATTTTAAACCTAATTACTCTGAAGACAATATTTTTGTGTCTTTAACTATCAAGCAAGACATTAATACTTTGCACTGAGCTGTTCAGTGCATTTATAAAATACTAAGTTTCCCCCAAATTAAGTAATTTTTTTTTCTTACCTTCAAGGAGGTCATCTTCTTCTATTCCTTTGACAATTTTAGATTTATAGTCTCGAAAAAACATGTATTTAAGTAGCCTTCTAAGCTTCTTCTAAGAGAAAAAAATACATTTATATTAATTAGTATTATATAGTTATTTTTTATTTAGACTCACTTTGTAACACACAAACATACAAATGTGTAATACATTACCCAGTAAATATAAATTTTTAAATGTTCGTAAGTTTTGATTCTACAGAAAAACTATATATTGAAAATGCATTAAGGTCAGTAGCATTTCCACATCAAGTATTATTTATTTGAGCTCCTTGGTACTTTGCTTGTCTATGAGACAGAAATGGATTTGATTTTCAGAAAGCAGAAATTCTGAAATCAGGCTTAGGGCACCCCAAAATCTTTGCCAAGTTTGGAAATCCAAGCCCACAAATGCATATTTCCATGAACTTTGTCATCCATATTAACTACTGTTTCAAGTATAGCTTTACAGATCATATCAGATAAAGAAACTGCAATTGGTTTTCATATCCTAGTGTTTTTTTATTTTTATATGGTTTTGGTCATTAGGTTTCACCTATCAAATGAGGAAAGAAAAGCAAAGGGGAAAGAAAAGCAAAGGGGAAAGAAAAGCAAAGGGGAAAGAAAAGCAAAGGGGAAAGGGGGGAACTAAGGAAGAAAAAGACATGAAGGAAGAATAAATAATGTTGATAAAAATACCTGACAATATTTAAAAAATAATTTTGAAATGTAAAGAAAAGAAAATAATCTAATCTTTGTATGGAAAATTGTTTTTGTAAATTATTGACCTGCTCTACTTACTATCCAGAAGAAGTAAGACCATCCCTAAATTTGGAGATTTTAGTGAGGTAAAGTACAGGAAAAATATTATAAAGAAAAATCAAGACAGGATTTACTGACAGCCTAGATGACAAAAATGTAACGGTCACAGTCAAACATCACATCTACACTCTGCATAACTAGGGGGAAATTAGAATGATGGATTTTTAATAAAAGGCACATAAAGGATTAGGATCAATATTTATACCTTTATTAAGAAATTGTATTGAGATCTGAGGTTCACTACTCACCCTAAAACTCGGTGAAAAAAAAAAAAAATCTACTGATAACTGAATTCACACAAAAAAATTAGATTAAAATGTCACACAATTATTGTACTATGCACAAAACAATTGCAGAACAGCTATACTTTTAAATAAAGCTATACATGGTGATGGATTCCTTTCAGAGCGGTTAAACAATCACTTTAAACAGCTTACTATGTAAAGTAAGAAGTTTCTGTCTTATTACTATACCTTATCTTTGCGCATTAAGAACAGGAGATCTTCAGCAGAGATGACTCGAGCTCCTCTCAGCTGAGAAACTTCAGCTGCTTGCTGCAACTAAAATAAATTAATAAATTAGGACGGCTCTTTCTGTGTTAAAAAATTTATTCACTAGGGTTTGTTTTAAATAAGTTCGGATAATATTTTGCATGGTAGTGCACAGCAAAATACAAGCTATGCACTAAAAGAATGCTGGGAGTGTCACTCACTCGGTTCTTGTTACCCAAGAAGTGAATAACAATTTTATGAAAAGACTGAAAGACTTTTGACAAATCTCAAGCAATAGGGTTTTTGTTTATATTTAAAATGATTGCTTTTAAAAGGTGCTACATCCCTTTTTTTTCTTTCCTTGTATGACATTAGCCCAGAAAATGAACATATAATTCTCTTAGGCAATGTAAAAATGCCAGATTCTTGCCATAGCACTTTATCTGCAACTGCGGAAGGGTGGGTGATCCCCCTCACAATTTTTTAGAATAACAAATATTAATTTTAAAAAGCTTACCTAAGTATTTTTTGAAAGAAATTCTACCCCTACTTGACTTATCATCAGTACAAACCAGATGACATGAAGAACGTTTTTAGGCATACTCTTATTTTATTTGAAAGAAAATGAATTGATACAAAACACCAATTCTATTAATAAAGTAATTGGAAAAACCTTATTGAGCAAACCAGGCCATTCAGATACAAGAGAGATAAAGATGGGATTGAGCAATAAATGCCACAAAAATTGACAAGAGTTGGCCAAAAGTGTGTGAATCAAAGGCCTGTCCTCACCTCCATCACAACAGTACCACTAAAGGCCCTGAACTCCTCAAATTACGCTGCAAAGAGCAAAAAACTCTGTATGGGACTAAGCACGTCAGCCTTGGATTCCCCTTCAGTAGGTGTAGGAAATCGGGCTAGTTAATACACAAACAGATCATATCAAAAGCAGTACAAAATTAGAAACCAAACATGTGCAAGCTGATGGTTATCAAACTCCTGGACCAAGGAGGTCCAACCCAACTGTACAAGAGAAGTCCATGGGATTCGCTCCTTTCACCTCCCTAGCCTTTGGTTCTGCCATAAGATGATGCTGTAGAGGAGGTGGGACAGGAAGGATGCTTCACAGCAAGGAGCATATCCTATTTCTCTAGATTGAAAAACATTGTCCAAAAGGCAAGATTTAATCAGTTTCTTTGCTCTTATCCTCATTAACAATCTGATGGATGAACTGACAGCGAGCACAATACAAAAGTTATCAAAAGGAGAGACACCTTAAAAATTCTTGGCATTAAAACTCCTACACACCTGTAACATGAGCAGTAAACAGCAATTTAATTTATTTTCAAATATCTCTATATTCTTCTTACAGAAATGCATTAATGCACCTGAAAATAATTTAAAGAAATCCTATCCTTCATACTCGCACTAGCAATGGTTTCACTCAGTATCACTGGCTGAATAAGTATATTATTAATCTGAGCTCCCATGCTGCTATGACTTGAAATAGGCCTATTCAGAAGTTAAAAAGATCAACAAAAACAGTAGCTGTTTCTAATATCCAAAGGAGGAGAA
>NW_020799097.1:5630597-5699754 GCF_003259725.1 Athene cunicularia
GGGGGGGGGGGGGGGGGGGGGAGGGGGAAAGATTTTCATTTTGGCAAGTGTTCAGTGGGCAAAAGATTCAGTCCATAAATCATAATACTGGACTGCATTAATTTTTTTCCACACTAATCACATGCATACAAAACATTAACTGTATCTCGTATGCACAACACAAAACATACTGCGTGAAGAGTTTCAGATTTTCCCCTTGAAACCCTCTCTTGGCCCTTGCAGTCACAGAGACCAGAGAGATTTCAGGAATTCAGAAGTCACAGTAATATAATCTTACTTGAAAAAATGTAAGAATGTGAAAAACGATAGTTCCATTTTTTGGCATAAGCAAAACTGTTTCTTATTCTGATTAGTCTGAGGGCACACAAGCTACTTATATTTCTAACATAAAATATAAAGAGCTGGATAAAAATAAATTTACTAAGAATGAGCCAATATTCATCTCTGGTGTAAATCTATTGCAGTTAATGGATTTATGCCAAGGCTGACTTTGGCCCCGCTAAGCTTAAAAGTGTTACAAAACCTAACCTTAGCATGGTGATAACACAACACAGCTTTTCCAAATATCGTATAAAACAATGGCAGAAATATCTGACACGAAAGTACGCTCTAGTTCCCTAACAGACATAAGACTGTAACTATAATCTTTAAGGTCCCTTTCAACCCAAACCATTCTAAGATTCTAGAAGACATTAATTTTCTTACCGTAAAATTCAGATATTTTAATTTTTGCATGTAGCTGAAATACCTTATTTTCCCAAATGATGAACATGTGACAACATCATTTAAAACAAAGATTGCGTGCAAGCTGCTTGCAGGAACCTCCCAAGTAAGGGAGTAGTAAGGAGAGGAGGCCAAATTCACGTCCCATTTGCATCTAAGTAAATCCTGAATAACACTGTTTATTTTAATGGAGTTATTCTGGGCTAAACACAAGATCAAAATCTGGAATAATATTCTCAGTTTCTACCAAAACAATGAAAACTTTATTCTCGTATTGCCTCTACTTTTTGCATCTATTTTATTTTAAGGAATGAACACACAGCATTTAATTTCTTTGGCTTAAAGAAAGCAAAATACGAAAATAATTACTTCCTGTACAGTTATAAAATATGGATTATTTATCCAAACAGACCATAATGAGTTCTGCATTGGTACACATATTTACCTGGGAAACCAGGATATGCTCAGGTAAATATGTATCCAAGCAATTAAAAAAAAATTACGCACCACAGAGCCTTGGTTGGGGGGAAGATGTATTTATAGTTTTAATGCACACATAATTGACTCATTCAAACCACAGCATGAGTGCTTTGCTATAATTAGTATTACAACAAACTGTCTTATTTGACTGTCCCAGAGTTGCCATTAATGTGCAATAAGCCCTGATTCCTTAATTTCCGGAGCTGAAGGTCTTGTTGAGTCATTACTGCAGCCGCGTTACATGACGAAGGGCAATTTTAGGAGCCATACCGAAGAAACGATCCATCTCTGAGCACCTAGCATTTATCACTCCAAAATAGCAATTTTCAGCTATGCAACCTTAAAGTCGGGAGGTGTTTCACCTTTTGCTGCGGTGGAAGTACTGGGGGTTTTTATTTTGTGAGCAGTAGGTCTACTGCCCGTGACTCCAGATGATAGACGTGATATTAATGCTGCAATAACTTATCACATGAGGTTACTATATGGCAAGAATTTGCCCTGATCTCCCTTCTCCAAGACTCAGCTGGATTCAGTGGCAGTCACAGAATTTGGAGCAGCAGCAGTTCCAACACACTCACTGTCTTTTCCTAATTTTTTTAATGATTAAAATTATTTAGTCCACATTACAAAATATTTTGGTTTGGATTAGCTTGAAGAACAGCAAACAATCCAAATTACCTAGCTCCTTAAAGAAAAACAGGCTATATTTCCTAATTCTGGCAAACAATATTTGAGACCTCGGAGCCTGAATATTTTATTACAGCAAAATTATGAACCCCTAAATGTGAAGTTTAAATAACGGAAGTGTTGAAATGACTTTAACTATAGGAGCGCAAATAGTTCTGTTAATAATTAGGAGTTTATGAAAAATAAGTGTATTTTACAATTTTTCACATTACAAAGAAGGTAGTATATACAGTAACTATATTTTAAAGTCTAAGAAGAAATGGCTGGGGAATAATATTTTAAAATGTAATCACTGGTTTAATGACTTTATGAAGTTAACTTTCTTGGCAGGATGAACTGAAGTATGTTAACGGTCACCTTACGGCTATTTTCTTTTTGCAACTTCTGCAAATTATAGATTTGTTGAAAGGAGTATTCATTCTCCTGTGACAGAAGCACAGTTACTTCAATGGTACTGTCTGCTTATTTTTTTTTTGTAATTATTTTTTCTTCCACTACCTCCAAAGTCAACAATCACCAATATTTCTACAAAAATGTCTTGATGGACAAACAGACAAAAAGCTGGAAAACAAACAAACTATGTTGTGACATAATCCTTCCAGTTAAGCTGCAGGATGGAGTTGAAATGGTAATGTTTGCATGCCTTGAAACTGCTGGGAGCCAAGAATAATGCTTCAGGAGCTCTGATTTTGTTTTCATTATAGAGGAAAATTAGATCATAGTTCACCTGGCCTTTTTTTTTTTTTTTTTTTTTTTTTTTTTGAGGCAGGAAGGTGGTTTTGTTATTAAATATGCATAAAAATGTCCTATTTTTCATCTTTTCTAAATAAGAAGCATGCAACTATAAAATTACCAATAGAATATTTTGAATTTAGACATAGTGCCATAAATGTATTCTAAACAGAGCATCCCAATACCTTTTTGAAAGCAATCGAACTTTGTTTTTCCCTTAATTCTTTCCATATAAGACCTCACATACTACTAACATTGACACCTGAGCTTCTAATCCTAACATACATGGGGAAAAATACAGAATTTGTTTCCACTAGTCAGCACAGGAGTGTGCTTTACACAGTTAGCACATCCTGGGAGGATAATTACATTATGGAGTCCATTAGAGCGCTCTAATAGGTCATGATTTAGTACGACCACACAAGGGTTAAAAAGCAAGACTAAGTCATCACAATCTATCTAAAACATAAAACTTTCATCTGCAGATTAAAAGATGATCAATTTTCTAGCTATTAGGTATCTGGTTTTAAATCTAAGTATTTTTTGCTGAAGACCATTTAATGTATTACCAGGTGATTATGTGTGATCTTGAGAAGATAAAGCTCTGCATACTATTTTGAGGCTTTAGAAGAGCACTTTCTTGCTTGACATACACTGAATTTCAGTCCATACAGATCATGAGAGTAAGAAAAATATGAGTTCTTACCCCATGATCCCTGGCATTTACTGAGAACTTGCTTTCAAGTACATAATTTGTTATGTTTGTTTCTTCAAAAAACCCTTACTCTTTAGTCTCTGAAGCAAGATTGACTGCTTCATCTTGCCTTCTAGCAGGTAGCAACAGCTTTTGGTTTCCACAGCCAGCCTGAAGTGCTGGATCTGGATGCAAAGAGTCTGCAGCCAGTTACTAGTACCTGGTAAAGAATTATTCCCAAAGTATTACCTGCAATAAGTAGGTTATACATGGACTCTTTCCCTCTGAAAGCATAAAGAGTACGTCTACGGGTCCAATACACAGTGATGGTTTTGACATCAAAGCTGTTGATATAAATTTAAGAAGTCGAACTGTTCTAACAAACCCAAGAGAAAACAGCCCCTTCCTCACCTGCCTTCAGACTGAAATTGTGTAAAAGACAGTCCTATGAACTCCAATAAACAGCCCTACATCTCAGTCTCCACATTTTAAATCATATCACTGATATGGAAGACCCCTACAGGTTAGTATGATGATGAAAAGATATCTTGTTATAATTCCTATCTATCTAAATTGAACATTTGATATAGTTTTGGACGTCACCATCTCTCTTCATTCTACTGACAACTCACGTCTTTTGAGTATAGAAAAGGTTGCAAGTTTTTTTTGTTTTGATTTTTGGCAACACAGTATAATCCAAATAAAATAAATGCAACAGAGGCAGGTACGTACTTACAGGGAGAGAAAACTGCAAAAGCAGAATTCCCTGCAGCATGCTTAAGCTGATATTCGTCATGTTACGAACAAGATCCTTCTAAACACACACACACAAAAAAAAAAAGAATCTGAAAAACGTACAGAGCCTTTAGAAAACTACAAGGACTCAGCCCGTGTAACGGAATGAGCTAACAGGAAAATGCACTGTGCTCCTGGAGCTTACCTATGGTGTACCCACGGTTTCATCCTGATGCAAAACCCTGCCGCTGGATGGGGAAGGCTGTCTACTAACCAATGTCATAAAATCGAACATTACCAAACAATTCTAAGTTAAAGCACATACCATTTATTTTCAAGGAAATGTATGAATACAGCATTGGAAGAGGCTAGAGTGCACCTGGCCAGGCAGGGCATCCTCAGACCGTACCCCAGAACACATCTCAGAGTGGCAGATTCCCAAACCACAGTGATACATGGGGCTATTCTGCCATGGATGTGAACCATGATTTATGTCCACCTGATCCTCAAGTTTATCAAGCTCCTACTGGAACAAAGCTCTGCTGCTTGTCAGCA
The DNA here is from genome assembly GCF_003259725.1 of Athene cunicularia. NCBI lineage: Eukaryota > Metazoa > Chordata > Aves > Strigiformes > Strigidae > Athene > Athene cunicularia. Next base: position 5,635,204 of record NW_020799097.1, read on the forward strand.
CACACACACACACACACACACCCCTTTTGTATTATCAACAAAGTTCTTGAGCATACCCTGTGTCACCCATCCAAGCTGCTGATGAAGACATATGGGCCTCATTACTCCACTCATTACTAATGTCTAAGAGACTTAAGTGTTGTTCCGTAGGAGAAGGGAAGGGAAAAAAATAAGTGAAAACCTTTACTCATGTGTGGAATAATTCAATTTTCACAATGGAATTTGCATCTTTGTTCAGCTCGTTGGATATGGTGTAGTAACTCCCACGGTTCAGTAGCCAGTAGAGCGCCAATCCCACCACAAACTGGGATTAAGGAAAACTGAATCCTTGTGCTCTACATTTTTTTATTTTTAGCAAGTATAATCATAGCTGAGCCCCACATCTGCTGATACTCTGAATAATTCTGGTTTAAAATATAAACAGGCACAATTATTAGGAAAATGATAATTTATTTGTAAAGCCCAATAGCCTAGGCCCTGCTACTAAAAGTGAAGATTTGCATCTGTAGGAGATGGTATGATTTTTAAAAATTTACATGAAATAGATTAAATAAGGAAAATATACTTCCAAGTAAATAGGGAAATTAATACTCCTATTTTGCAAAAGATGAGCTTTAAATCAAGGAGGCTTTTTAAAAAAATATTTTCCTTATAAATAATTTAAGCTCTACTTCTTAAATTAGAGCTGCTTGTTGCATTTTCTGTCACATAGAGAAAAGAATTTAATGCATTTATGAACAATACATTTCACCTGAAGCTTCAGACATGACTTTTTCCTATTTTTCTTTCCTTCGATTCTAATTTCAAAATCAACATTTTGGGCCAACATTTTATACCTGTAAGTCTTCTACTCTCCATGAAACAAAAGAAACCCTATTGCACACCTGACATTTAAAGCAGGCAATAATGACCAAAGTGAAATTATATCCACAGTGTTAAAACAATAAAGTCTCTAAGTGCAGAAAAGCATTCAGACTCATTGAATTCAGTTTTAATATGGTCACTTTAGTGGCTACGTAGATGTTAATTCAAGATTTGGTGCAGGGCAGGAGATGGCCACTGCTGCTGCTCTCTCTCACTGCTGATGATAACAGCAGGCAAGAAAACCAACTTGGAAGCTTCTACTCTAGTTATTATTACTACAAGAGAGAAAAATAAGGGGAAATCATGCAGTAGTGTTCTCTAGAACGATCAAGAGACTGTAAAAAAGCTTTGCAAAGTGTGAACTTTGTAGATAGGAAAGATTTATTAAGCAGTATGAAACAGAAAAATTCTCACAACCAAAAGCACTCCAGTCTCTGCAAACACATCTCTGTATTTCTGAAGACGACGAGCGTAGAGGTCCTCTATTGACTGTCCGTGTTCTAGGACTGTCAGGATATTCCAGATGCTGAGGTAAATGGTGCCATCTCACAGTAAATCACTGGCAGCAAATTTCCTTGTATTTAAACTAAATAAATGCTGATGTTTTGGAGGAAATGATCATAGAATAGTTTGGATTGGAATGGACCTTTAAAGGTCATCTAGTCCAAAACATAATAAAATTAACTACATTTGGACTCAAACTTTTACAACAAGCTGCTTCATTTTTTACAGCAGTATCACTATAACTATTCCAAGTTGAGAATCTCAACTACAGCTATCACTTCCACCTAAGTTATGTCTTTGACTGCCTTTTTGGTACTAAATGTTGCTCTGAAAAAATAAGAACATGCAATCTTTTCAGCAACAAATGCACTCACCTTTCATTTAGTAAAACAAAAAAAGCAATTAGAATTTACTGAAGAAAATATTGTTTTCAAATATTTAGTCTATTAACTCAGGTTTATTTCCTCTCCATCAATTATTTCTATTTCTTTTCTTTCTTCGATATTACTATGGCATGCAAGCCAGAAGAGGTTTGCATTATACCACAGCTTCCTGTCCTTTGGTTTCAAATCCCAGAAGAAACCACCATTCAGGATTATTGTTACTCAGTTTCCAATGTTGCAAGCAGGAAAAAACCTGTTCTCTGTTGATTGAGAGACCATCTAATATAAACAGGTTTCTTTCTCCCATTGCTGTAGAGAATAACATTTGTTCAAATCGTGCATCCTTACATTGCTCACACAGGAAAATAATCATGCCTTACATTAGTTTTACCAGAACACTAAATAAATACTCTAACTTTCCATTTGACAGCAAATTGGAATCAGGCTTCACTGTTTGTCATAGGGAAAATAAGACATATATTTACCTATCCCAAGCACAAAGGTAAAGTGCTTTTAGAGCAAGCCTCAGGATAATGAAAGAACTGCAAAGCAAGTGAAGAGCAGGCAACCATCAGTTCACTGAATATAGAGAAGACAGGACCTTGATCCTCTGGCTGAACTGATCCCAAAGTGATAAAAAAAAATTCTTCAAATACCTCAAAATGAAGGACAAAAACCTACTTTAAAAAATAAATCCTGCAAAAGACATAAGCAAGATATTGCTTTGAAAATTTAGACTGAGAGACAGAAAGAGAAAGAAAGGATTCGGGTTCAACCAAAAATACAAAATGGTAAAATTTTCCAATAGAAAGCTCTACAATTATTCACAGTCCTGAAGAGATACGCCATTATGTTCATACTTGAAAATACCGTGCTAGTGGTAGAAGACTTAGTAAATTAAAAGATTTTACCCAAAATGATCCACACTGGTCTTTCTTTTAATTTTTAATTCTAATTTGCCCAAATGCGCATGTCGACAAAGTGGGACATTCTCAGTTTGTATGGTGACTACAACTAACTGCTACAGGATTGCTCAGATTAAACAGCGAGACACATCATACGTGTAAATGACTACTGGTTTAAATGGTTTAGGATGGCAGACAGGCCATACAGGTGTCTGGGCTTAAGGTAAATGGTACTGCCTGCAGAAGTTTACCAGACAGGTATGTGTCATCAAATCATCCATACAAAAAAGAAAACAATAACAGAAAAAAGTGGAAACCATTTAGTTTTAATGCTTTTTCAACCACAAGAAAGCCATGAAGTGTGGATTATGACACTAGAGAAAGTCTCAGTCTGTTCTGTAATCTTTAATCTTGGGGAAAATTGTTTGTCAGTGTGGACGAGATACAATCAGAATGTGTAATAAAACAGGAAGTTCTATGAAATTCTCTCTTCTATCAAGAAATCTCTCCCCAGTTAATTTCCAAATGGCTTCAACAATCCTAACTCCATAGCACCTTCTTTCCGAGAACCCATGATCAAGGCAAAAATAGAGGGAAATTTATGAAAACAATAGTCCCAGTCCAAGGTAGACCCATTTTCATGTAAAAATAAGAGAAAAGGAAGTCCAAATTTTTCTATGTAGTTATTTTTTTATTTATATGAATTATAATTCTCAGAGCTTCAAAAAATACAAGGTAAATTGCATAGATGATATGATGAACACGACACATTTTCTCTTGGGAAGATGAACGAAAGAAAAAAGGAAGGAGCTTTTGTTCAGAGGAAGAAAAGCAAGCAACATGAAGGAGTGTAAATGTAAAATCTGAACAACAGATATTCGTGTCTGAAAAATGGCACTCATTTCCTAACTCTTATTTAATGCTCATTCTTTAATTAACATTCATTTCCCAAGGACATAAGTTTGAAAAGACTGTTTCACATTACTTTAGCACGAAGAGAAAGAATCACTTTTAAGCCATGAAAAGGCTGAGGAAAAAAATAAACATGCCTTCTGAACCTAATTTCCTCTTTATTGCTACTGCAAAGTTATGAAATGAAATCTATTATTTAATTACATTGGATCAAGCAACAGGAAGAGAAGGGAGTGTTTGAGTCACAACATCCTTGTAAGGATAAATTACTACACTTCCTCTTGCTAAAAGACAGTTTTAATGGACTGAAACTGTGCAAATGGTTAAAATCAAACTACTGGGAGGCAGGAAGATCTTCTTGCTAACATAAAACCCCCATAAAATGTACTCTGAAATTCTTAACAGAAATATCGGTAACAATAGGGAGAAATGGAGCAACATTTCTGCCAGAACATCAATAGTTTGAAAATTATTACATTTATTCAGATTCTCTCCAGAATCTGAAGATAGTTTTAAAAACTATACAGTAGCTTCTGGGCTTGCTCTCTTTTATGCTTTGCATTGGAGATGTTTAGATAATCTATTATGAAAACTTCAAAATTTATCTGCTATTACTACCAAAATTTTATTAGCCATAAGGGATTTCCCTTAGCTGTGCTTCAGTAATGTTTACTAGATCCTTCAAATTGAATGCAACTGTTGGAAAAGTTAAAGCATTTTATTTCTTAAGTATGTTCTTGGCATGAAAAAAAATGGGAGGTCTTTATAACGAAAATATAGGCTGAATTCTAAAATGCTGGAATAGATAACTTGGCAACTGCTATAGAGTGCACAACTGGGATATGAATGTACAGATGCTGTGATCTTTTATGTAATTTAAATTCACTTTGACTTGTGTGGAGATGCTCTGAAATAACCTTTCATGGAAATACTATCTCTTTTCAAAACACTAAATAGAACTAACACAGAATACACTAAAATATGAGGGCATTTCACAGATAATTTGAAGAACAATGGAAAATATCCTTGAAGTTGTTCAGGAAAGCTACTCCTAAGCCCAAGGGCAGTATGGGAGAAAGCATTTATTTGAAAAAGCTATCCTGGAGGCAACAGAGACTGATTTCATAGGCCCATCAGAAACTGGACTGACCTCTCATGACTGAAGGATGGATGACATGAGGGGGTAAGTATAAGCCATGAAGTTTTTTGAGGAAAGATGCAGAGGTTTAAGAAACAAGATAGAAAAAGCTGTTTGCGAAAATTTTCTAGATCAAAGATATTCATGGTGTCCTACTAGTAATTTGGTCCACAGTCTACTTCTAAAATTCTAACACAGTTTATGAAAGCAGTCATAAAACAAAACCTTTCAGCCATGTGGTGTCTCACAGGACTCCTTGAATTTTTTTAAGAGGTCTGATCTTCAACAGAAAATGTTAGGAGGCTACGTGTCCCTAATGTACCAAGAGAACCCAGAGTTCAGCTGCTGAATGTAGGAAACCAAGAAAATATGTCATGAATGCCATCATACAGGGCATATTTCTTCTTCTCCTCTTGAAATTCCAGTTACTGGCTACTCCAGCTGGCTATATATGGACGTTTGGTTGAATTCAATGAATTTTAAAATGTTTTACCTACCAATGCTTCACAATTAAAATCTGCACATTCTCACACTGGTTATGAACCAGAATGACTTTGACAGCCAGTCAGTCAAGAGTCAATCCAATAAACTATCAAATGAATGAGCAAGAAGTTTGATAAAAGAGAGGAAACAAGAGATTCATGTCAAGGGACAGAAGTACTTGGTCTTTCGAAAAAAATCTCTGTAAACAGGCAACAGGTCCAAGCCATGGACATCTATACATCCATTAGGAGAGGACAAATAATTTCCCCTGCCCCAATGAGATCTCTACTTTGGGAATTCATCTGTACGATCTTATAATTAAATGCAGCTCCACAAAAACTGCTCACGTGTTAAGTTACTAAGGCTGAGCACAAAGCCAGGATATCCATTACTGGCACCAGAGGAGTCAGAAGAAGATAATGTCAGTGATACCAGCAGGAAGGAGGAAAACCAGTGTTCCCAGCATTTATCTTTGTCCTTTGGGAGCCACAAAGGCAAGTGTTAGCTCTACAGGTTTGATTTCAAGAGACACTGAAACGTCACCAAAAAGCTTTGAGGGGAGGGGCTCAGGGAAAAAAAAAAAAAGAAAAGATGAGAAGAAAAATCTTGATTTTCTCCAGGAAAACCATGTTGTAGATTGCTCAGATGCCACAGTGGTTCTAAGGTAAAAACTGAGCCTTAGCACAATCACCAGGACACAGATTGTTCAGGTCCTAAAAAATGACAGCACAGATTGCTTCAAGAAGAGACTGTGATATTTTTCCACAAGCACAGAGTCTAAAGGGTCTGCAAAATTTCTCTAATTATTAGATGTATTCTCTGCAGTGTTTGTTTATGGAAATATGGGGAAGACCATCTAAGGATAAAGTGAAACTGATGAATTTCTAACAAAAAAATCACCCTAAAAACACAACAAAAAAGCATCAAAACACAAATGGAAAAATACTTTAATTCCTCAAAAACAATGGAACACTCCCAGTTTTATCATGTGTTTATAAGAAAGTGAACTTAATTATCAGTCACAAACTCATAACTATGTTTACCAAAAAAGAGTGAAAACAAGCGTGAGTAAAATCAGTACAGGTATGACAAAGATAGAAAGAAATCTTGGTTCTCAGAATGACAGAATGGATAGCACTTTTATAAAAGACACGAGGACGGAGTAATCCGAAGAGAAATGCAGAGTGGTTGAAGAGAAGTTGCAAGGTTGGGTAAGATTTAAGAAGAAACACTGATTATTGATGGGATTTAACAGGTCAAAAAAGTAGGGGATAAGATTAACTAATGATAATAAATCAACCATTCTCCATTAATACAGATCTTTCCCTTTTTAGATTGCTTTTAAAGTTGATTTTTTTTTTTTTTTAAATTTTGGAAAAGCTAGATTACCTACATGAATTTTCCATTACCGTTCATATGACAGTGATATCTGTTCTACATCTATTTTAAAAATAGGTAAAATGAGGCAAGGAACAACTCACTGTACATGGGCAAATACGGAACCAGGAGAAAAAAGCCTCTACCTCCCTCACCAACCAATTAGCAGCATTCCCTCACTGCTAACAATTCTTCTCTAATGCAAAAGGAAACATCTGCAAAGTAATGCAGAAACATAAAAAAAGCCAACAACCAAACCTCTTCTGAGCTTTAACTTAAGAGTTTTTTGAATCTAAACTTGCATGCACTCCTAAGCAAAACTATAAATATTTCCCAGAGCCTAAAGCTGTGAAATGCAGAGGTGATTTAGCAGACATGCAAACCATAAAAACTCTGCCCAATATATTTCTCTTCTAATTTAGAGTAAGTGGGCCAGCCTTATATCATATATAATCATAATTCTCAGTGACATTTAAACCAAAAAAACAACTAAACATTTAAACTAAAAACCTGTAAACCTCCATAAAGCTTTACAAATAGTATCAGTCATTTTAATATAAAGCTAAGAGACAGTAACATAAACAATGTCAACACAGTCACTGGTTTGCAGTTTAGAACCAAAACGTGAATACTATAAAAGTAAATCCGTACATTCACAAGAAGTCACTTTTCAACCAGTGGCTTTCTGAGGAGGAATAGGATCTGCAGCACACAGTAAAGCTACACCATTAGAAATCAAGAAGTATAGGGATAAAGAACGGCCAAAAATAAAGCCCAATTAGGTTTGCAAGTCAGATTAAGAAGGAAAGCAAAGGAGGCTTCAGATATAAAACAGTACAAAGAAAGATAATCTGTGCAGAACGAAACCGAGAAGCAAAATCTAAACATGGTTCTAAACCAGGGGAATAATTTTCACCGAGGAAGAACTGAAAAGAAGGGAGATTTTGAGAACGGGATCAAAGGTACAACAACTCATGGAAGAGGTATATGGAAAGAAATTATTTCTAATGTACTGAATGGACGTAAAGATTTTAATGCACTCCAATCATCAGCACTGGATATCTCAGATGTGAATTAACTTTAAATACAACTGAATGTCTCCTGGCATTAATATTTAAATCAATCAGATAAGTTTTGGGAAGCTGAAGGGATCAAATAATTACAGCCTGCAGCCTACAAATACTTGAAGAGAAATTAGAAAGATGACGGATCCAAATTATTTTTGGTAGTGACAGATATGATGAGGAACAACAGCCAGAAATTGCAATTTTGGCTGCCCAGGGAGAGGTGGAGTCCCCATCCCTGGATGTGTTTAAGGGCTGTTTGGATGAGCTGTTGGGGGACATGGTGTAGGGGAGAACTTTGTAGAGTCGGGCTGATGGTTGGACTCGATGATCCCACAGGTCTTTTCCAACCTGAACGGTTCCGTGATTCTGTGAATTTGGATGGATTGGGTTGGATGTTAGTAAAACCTTTCTCATGGGAGGACAGAGCGGCCCTGTAGCAGTAAAGCACTGCTTCAGGGGCTCTGAAGAATTCCTCCATGGAGCTTCCAAAGTCTGAGATGGACAAAGCCACGGCTGACCAGATCTAGTTCTAGTGACAGTCCTCCACTGAGCGTATTGGACTAGATGTCTCCAGGGGTTTGACTTTTTTCTTCCTCTCTGTATTTTGTATATTCTTAAAGAGTTTTTGAGTAAAAGAAGTTGTTTACTTCTGTCTGTACAAGTTCAGCACAGCTGTCACCCTCCCCTCCATTTGGAATAAGGTCCCGTATCTACTGCAACATCAAAAATAAAATTCTTATCAAAAATAGTGCATCAACAAAGTGGAAGTGCAGAAAGCCAGTCCTGAGGTCTCTGCAAAGACAGAGAACATTGGTGGAGGCGAGACAAACCTCAGCACATCTTTGCGCTGCTGCTAGAACCGTCGACTCAGAAAGTCAGCTGTAGCCAGATCCCCGATATCTATCAATCACAAGGAAAAGCCTGCAACAGCACTGCTTATAAGGAGTAAAAGAAATAAGGTCTGCTCCTTCACACTGGCAGTCCCACTGTGCACTGAACAAGATGTAGGACAAGATGAAAATTGCTGACTCCTTCCGTAAGAATGAATAAATACATAAAAATAACAGGTTTGCTCGCAGCAAGCCATCTAGGTTGATAAATGGCTCTTGTGTGTAAAACAAGTTGAGCAAGGTTATTGGGGTTTCTTTTGATACAACTTGAATGAAAATCAGCTTCTATGATACTGTAAGTATTGCCAGAGTAGATTCCTTAATTATTTGCAGCCTTGGTTCATTCATATAAATAGGCTGTGCTAATATGTTTGAGCTTCATTTAGGAAAAAATAGTTATTCATTACAGATGTGAGTATCTCTGCTCTGTGTACTTAGCCACATACTGCAACTAGTAATAAAATGCAGAGTGGTTGAGCTCATACCTCACCGTTAACTTCATAATTTCATCTAGTTAAGATTTGCCTTCTTAAAATCCTAAAGACCTAACACAAGTTTTTTTACTGAATAGCTCCAGAATCATGGCTTTTTAAATAGATTAATGTAAACAGTGATTTATGCTCCATTACTACTGTTAATAAACTTAAGGTTGTTTGGGTTTTTAGATTCTCTTTAGATATATTTCCCGTTATACGTTACAGATGTAATAAACAGTGATAAATCACCTAAAGAATGAGGACCTTTCCCTCATGAGAAGGCAGGTCCATAGACAACGTTTCTGTCTTTTACAGATGCAGTGAAATTGGTGACGAGGACAATGGAACTGAGGCTGAGGTCCCTCACGCCACGACAAACTTCAGGTTGTAAATAAACAGACACCACCACAAACTACATATACTATATTGCCCTTTTCTAATAGTCTTAGAGTACTTTACAAGGAAACTCAGTAACTTTATCTCCATTTTTTCTAATTTAATACCTGAGACACAGAAATAAAAATTAACTAATCTAAGATCCCTTTACATTTTACTGATTCTGAGTCATCATTTCAGTACCTGACCCCATCCTGAGTATGACCTCCCAAAACTTTTATTTGCCACTTGGCTTCAGAGACAAACCATATTTCAGATATCTCTCTCCAATCATCTTCAATATAATCAGTATGATGGCAATCTGTGCAAATAATTCTTTAAAGCACTCTGTAATGTAAAACTTTTGCCGTGATGTGCACCTTCTGTGGTAAGTTTAGTGTCATCTAATGTACAGTCAATTGATGAGCCCTGAACGTTTTGTTAAATGACATTTAATGTCAGAAACTAGATATAAAAACCTAATTTGATATGTTGATTTCTCGTAACGGTCTCACAATGCATAGAAACATGTATTTGGGAGCTTCCCATTTCTTTAACCTTCAGTTGTAGAAGTTCAGGCTTGCACAGTCAATGTAAACAAAGACAAAATCACCAAGAGGATTCACACGTCCTGTGTCTCCAGGAAATGCATCATCCATCACGACACTGGTTTAAGATGTACATCAGGTTGCTTAGTGAATCTGCATTTATCCTCCTGAAGACTAATCAACAAAATCAAAGTAAGGCTAAATGATTTTTGATGGATGACATCTGGCCCAAACACAAAGTTGAGCATTGTAGCAATAACGGGAAATTCTTTTGAGATCATTATATTGAGACACAGAATGAAATAGTCTCTATTTTGAAAACCTAGACTAATTTCAGTGCATTTGCATCCTTAAAAGATCAATGTACTTTTGCTAATAGCTTCTTATAATGAAAAGGTCTGTAAGTAGTGTTGTATTCTATCAAGTACAGACTATAGCAGTGGATCGGATCGTATTAGTAACATTATTTTAGAGGTAAAGTGACAAAAACCTCATCTAAATATTAATAGTTTCTACTATTAGCGTGTGTTATCCATTCAGTGCATACAATGGCATTTCAGGCTGCAGTATAGTTACATATACATGAGTCCTAGAAATTAAATGTATCCATTCCCAAAATTTCCTTTAGCTCCTACTTCCAGTGTGTAAATGCCAAGTATTAAAGTACATCTATAAATATTACTTTCATTTCCAGGCTTTATAGCTACGTCAGAATGAGTCTGCTGCAATCCAGCAATGCGCTTGAACTCACACTTACCCAGCAGAAAGTGAATCCCCTTGGTCTTGGCAGAGCTAAACACAGGAATGATTTCCTGTCCCGGCCTTCCATTTCGTATTTATTTTCTGCATCATTATTTTATGCAGGTGTTATTTCTGACAGATAGATTGTGCTCTAGTAAAAGTTCCCTTTTTGTAACAGTAGTGTGGCCAGTGGTGTGTTGAAACAGCTATTATATAATTGCATGTCGTAATTTCAAGCGTGTCATTCTCTTCATCCATCTAAATGAGAATATTAATGTGTCACAGTTTACCTCTGTCAAGGAAAATAATCTAAACAGTGTTCACTTTGGTGGGGAAATAAGTAATCAGAGCACTTCCTTTCTAACTATTTTTATCTGTCCTTCTTTCTTTCCTATCTGTGTTCTCATCTAACCCATCAGTAGCCATTTCATTGATGAATAACATTAAAGGAAAACTGAGTCACATACTTCCCTTTCACTGGTGAGACCACGGTCGAACCTGATCCGAACTACTAAATTAAATCAGCAACTGATCTTTCATTGCCATCTACTTCACAACATACCCTGTCCATAGCTTGCTGCAAGTTGACATCAGTCACATCCTGTGCTAAGCAAAAGACGAGCACAGCGCTAATTATCACTCAAAGCCTAAGGATCACTTATCACCCTAAACCAGGGTTGAGGTCATTGGCAAGGAAGTGTGGGAAAAGGGACTGCGTTTGCATCTCACCTCTTGCTCTTCACATTTCTAGCACAATTTCCACAAAACACATACTAATTTTCACAAGCTCATCTGTGTTTTACAGTATTCTTAAAATTTTCTACCATTTCCTCTACACATCCCTTCCAGTAGCACCAATGCTGGCTAGTAAAACATGATCTCTATTCAAAATCATTCCATACTCCTCTGCTCTTCGGGTAAAACACAAAAACCCCACAGTTATGTGTAACTCAATTCGTATGACAACTTAATTTGAATGTCCTTTCATGTTCATATGTATTTTTTTTAATATTCTAAAACTCTTTACCTTTCAAAATGTACTGGTAAGATTTTGAAAGCAAATTTCACTATAAATCCCCTTCTCACTCTCGTTTTTCTGTAATTAGCTTTTCCTTTGCCGTGTTCTATGCCCAATTTCAGTTAAGAAAAATGTTTTGGTTTGAGTATGTGCGAAAAATGCACTTGGTCATTTTTAAGTTAACCAAGATGAAAATAAATTTCTTACTTTAAAAGGCTTCTGGGTTTTTTATTGATTCAAATAATACAACTTTTGAAAAAAAGGTAACTCTTCAGCGAAGAATCATCACAATGTTCAATTAAGTTAGAAATAAGCAAGCTAAGTTATTAATCCAATTTTAAAAGGATTTTTATAAAATTTCACTTTTTCCTGTTTTACTGGTTTTGTTAAGAGGCTAGAAAATAGATGTATAGTAAATACTAAATACTGTTGAGCTGAAAGCAGCAAGTACGATTTTGATCATGACACTAATATTCTCCTTGAAGTACAAAATGGTCAAATACTACTCTAAAAACGTAAAGAGAAATTACTCCTATCATATCGAACATGAAGCCGATGACAGTTTTGGCAATAGGGACACAACAATTAATAATCTAAAATACTATGCTGAAAATGGGGCAAGATTTAGGTATGGCTCAGAACGAAGATACAAAGAAAAAACAGGGAGAAGGTCCCAGGAACATTATAGCATTAATCAACTCCCAGAGCATAAGGGAAAAAAGGTAAGGAGCTTGGTTTTGTGCTTCCCGAATTTCAGTGGATAAAAAAATTCTTCGAGGGAAAGATGCCAAAATGCAGTCCTGGGTAAACACAGACAAGTTGAGACTGGAGAGAAAAATATTCAAAACACCAGTGTTGATATTGAATCCTTGAAAGCAGATGAGGCTAGAAAGCCCACTGATGAAAAGGAAATGGGATAAGAACAGACATTTGTGGGATGCTCAAAGTAAGGAAATTCTTTTGAAAGATACATTGAATTACACAGTGGAGGGAGAGGAAGTTTAGAAGACAATGGTGTTTCTCCTTAAGCTGAAAAGACCCCCCCAAACTTCCACTTTAAAACAAAAACTAGAAACAATGCAATCCCTGTGAGAAGAATTGCTTCATCCTTTGGGGACCAGAGATGTAGAGTCTCAAAAATAGCTCTTCTCTCCAAACGCAAGAGGAAGAGCCGTATTTTCCATTTCTAATGCTCACTAGTTGTCACGGACTTGATGCATATCGCGATCAGTTGTCCCTTTTCTTTAACAGTTCGTGAGGTAAGAGTAAGCCCATTCATTAGAACATGTACTTCTGATGGAAACTACTAACCCAGTCCCCTTGTTACAACGTCATGCTTCCCAAAGAGTTATACTGAATATAAAGTTCCATATTACCTTTATCTTCTGTTTGAGCTAGTACAGAGGCAAACTGTTTTGCACCTGCAGCTTTTATAAGGCAGGAGGGGGATTTTAAAGGAACTGCTGAAGTGACTGAACACTTTATGTTCAGACCCAGCACGTGCTCTACATACTTACATTTGCTTAACAAACCATTATCAGCCAAATTAAACTGAAGTGTGAAATATGGCACTCTGAAAAAATGACATATACCACTTTTGCTCGCTGGTGGAAAGAATAAGGCAAGAAAACAGGAAAAGCTCTCACACCATTCAGTGGATTTCGATCTTTAAAATACCAGTCAGAGATGCATACATAAAAATGGGGTCTATCAGAGAAGTAGCAGTATTTCTTAGTAATGTCTAACTCTTTTAATCACGTGGTGAGTGGTTTCAAACACGTCCATCTCCTAATGCATTCAGGAGGACTAGACATTTTCCTAATGCTTTAGCATTACCAATTCTCTTCTCAACCATCTTCAATTCAGAATTAACTACAAAGAGAGATCTCTCTCCAGTGCATGTGAATAAAAAAGCATGTAAACAAAAATGCAAGGATTTGATGAATTCATAAAGAATGGGAGAACCACTTATTTTATTAGGAAACAAACCTCTTTTTTTGATTTTAATTTTTTAAGCACATCATACATGAACAACCAAACTGGTGGGATAAGGACATGGTGTCTGTCACTGTACTTGGCCAACAGACATTTAATTCTTCACAAAAAGAGAAATGGCTCACACAGGAAGAAAATGAACAAAAGAGAATCAGGCTTTTATGGATCTCATCTAGGAGAGAGAAAGCTGGAGTTAAGTTCTCTCTCCTGAATTGGGTAGAAATTCAGTATCAACCTTCTGTGTACACTAAGCAACTATGTACACCACTGAACTCTGGTGCAGAGGAGGGTCTCTTCTGTATTTCAAAGAAAACTTTGAGATATTTTAGTCTCATCCAAATACAGGACAAATCTCTTTTCAAGCCTTATAATGTTGTTCTGGAAACCTTATACCATAAGCTTTAGGCCTGATGATCACTAAGTTCCAGTGGAAACATGGCTGAATTCAATTCTCTTAGCTTATTCACAGAAAGTAAATAATTCATCTACTACAGTCTGTTTAGTCAAAAATAGCTCTTCATGACAATTCAGGTAATGCAATATTTTGTCTGAGGAAGTTCACAAGTCTGCCTAAAAGAAATAAAAAACAAAGTTTTTGCTGCTAATGTAATGTCATATATATGCAATGTCCATATGTTCAGTCATATCTGATGTTTTTTCTGCATCATCTTTTCCCACCAAGAGTCCTCAAATGCACAATCAGAAAATCTGGTACTCAAAAACAAATGACACACATAGATAACACACGTCCTGAATCCCTCCATTTACCAGCATGCCTTGGAAACTTCTCAAAACCTTCCTTGGGTTCTTAGAAATTCCTGCCACCCTCAATTTTATTACCTCAAGATCTTTACCACCTCCAGTAGCAGAGGTGTGAATGATGCATCAGTAAATTGACAGCCAGAAAGGATTATCTGCCATTGGTTAAAATTACAGGCTATGGAGGTAAGGATGTCTGCAGTTAAGCATAGGCCTGATGTGCTTTCTGTAATTTTGATTCCTTTAAAACACTTGAGAAAAAGTGTAGAAGGTGAATAGCTCACTACTTTAATGGCATCATTTAAGGAAAAAGAAAAAAGTGGCAAACATTAAAAAATCATGCCTTCATTTTTTACAAATTATAAACATCTTTATTCTGCTGAATAAAATGTCCTCATAAAAAAGGGTTTTGCAATACCTGAGAAAAATATGGTTGATTGGCCTTTGAAAAAAAAAAAAACAAAAACAACAAAACCTGCATTTGCACATACCAGTGGATAATTGTTTGGAATTCAGAAGCAAAATCTATGAAATTTCCATCCATTGCAGCCAAAGGGCTGGAAGTCGAACAGAATTTCCCCTACGATTTCTTCTCCTAAAAGCCCTCCCCGGCAGCTGTATGTAGCACTGGGCATAGGAAATGAAAAGGGAATTAGTTTTTTTTCCTGCATTCTCAATGTCTCTCCTTCTGTCCCCCTGAACAGCCATCTGAGTGGCACATATGAAAAGACTGGTGGGAAAGAGCTATTAGGTCTCTCCTCCTATACGGCTGCTTAATGATAGCACTTACATAAATTTTATTTATGATTTTAAAGACACACAAATATTCCTCTCTACAGACAGAGAAATGCAGCTCAGAGGCATGAGTAATTTGCATGCACTTACACAATCAGTAAATAATGAAGCCCAGTGCCAAACTCAGAAATTGGTTCTATCTCCATACATGTGAGACACAGCACCATCTCATCAGCAGAGAAACAAAAATTAGAACATCTTTTCTTGTGATTTGTCATCCTACCCTGAGTATCCTGAGGGACTGAGTATCCTGAGGGATTATCAGAACAGGCAGCAGAAGGCCAAGGACAGAATTGTTCAAGATCTCAGCTAATTAATGGAAGGAAAAAAGATGGTCAGTTGACAAGGGAAAAGAACCAGCTATTGTTCTGATGATGAAAGTTGCACTTCAATAGGCAGGCAAGTTGTCTCCACCCTCCCATTATAGCTCAAATAGTTTTGTTGGTGGCTCTTTTATAAGAATTCAATTGTTACAAAAAGATATATATCTTCCAAGGACAAATAAAGCAATAAAACCCTACCTTAAGAATTTAAAATCTGAGAATTTTATCTTTTCATGCAGCTTTTTGAGACAAAAACCAATGTCTTTTCATCAGCTGACACTCAGTCAAGCACCTTGAGAGACAGACTGTCAATGAAACCAGAGATAATGAACAGGAATAATGGGAAGAAGGGAGAACATAATGGGAAAGTTCATGACAGAGAAAAAAATGGTACAAAACCTCCTAACTTACGGTGGTGATGAAGCACGGCATATGTGTAATATCTTTACCCTGTTGGGGCCTGCACAAATTTTATTTTAATTAAAAGCATTATTCATTTTAATTAGCAGTCGTGATTTCTAAGTGATGCTTTCTTTGAAAAAACACATTGAGCAATGATTCTAGACTATTTGATCCGATTTATCTGTGATATGGCTGGCACGCAGTTCAGGGACAAACAGATAAAAATGCCCTGTGAATAAAGAAATAAGGTAACCCCACCCACGGGTCAAGCATGATACAAAAATACAGAAACAAGACATCAATATTTAAATATTATTTTCAGTGTGATAATGACCACAGTCATTTTTGAATCATCATGGACGTATTCCAGTCCGGTCACAAAAGATCTGATAAACAAAATTTGTGCTTAAATTAATTCAGCTTTAACAGGTTTGTAACTTAAAAAAAAAAAAAAAAAAAAAAAAAAAAAGCATCCATTGACCCATGCTGTTACATTCAGGGTTATAATCCAAAATCAATTGTGCCTCAGCCAGCTTTCTATCAGCTGAGTATTTTGTTTGGCAAAGACTCAACTCAAAATGAAGGGAATTCATTGGGGTGATAATTTGCTGTATGAGCACCTATAGGGTTGTTAAAATAAAGGTGCTGTGCCATACGCAGGTGTTCCAACATTCTTAAACAGTTAGTCCAGTATCCCCAATGCACTTGCAATTACAAAGTAAGCAAACTCAGTAACAGCAATTCTTCATCTAGCATTTAGTTTGGAGCCCTGTCTGGCAAACCCCACGGATCCCTGCTTTAAAGCACATCCCTTCTGTTCAAGTGATGATGATGTATGGTAAGGAGTTGCATTAAGCTCTCGGTCAGGTAAATTACTCTGGCTTCAAACTGTCAAGTAAACTTTGCAGCTTTGCACTTCATATAGCACAGTTTGTGATAAAGGCGCAGGAGCCTCGGGCTGCTGGTTTTGGCCATAAAACCACCCATTTGAAGTAATCATCCAGTTCAGCATGTGATGCGGGAATATCATTTACACAGCAGAGACACGCAGTTGGTGAACTGACATAGCTCCAAACCTATCAAAAACTGCTTTTTCTCACCTACCCCAAAAATCCTTTCTTCTAAACATTCACAGGACAGGAACCTGGGACAATTTCAGTCCTAAGATGCAGTAACTACCTGATGACAACTTTGCCAATTGTAGTTTTAAAAATAATTATCTGCTTATATGCCTGTTAGTGCTTCAGTAATCTTCCAAAACTATGAGACCATGTAAGCCAAGCTGCTGGAGTGATCTATAGTGTTTATACATGTAAATAAAGATATATTTACATATGTATGGATGCGTATTTACATTTTTTCCACTAACACCCTTTCATCCTGAAGGCAAAGAGGGGAACAGGACGAGGCCAACAGTGCTGTTTGTGTTTGCAAGAATTTTGTTTTCTGCCTGCGTTGATCTTTCTGGCTGGTCATGTGTACAATCATATACGTAGTGTGAGGGTGCCTATGTATACGTGTGTGTGCACAGTGGGAATTCACACTCAGCCTCAGTACTGGCCAGACCTGGGGACATGCAGCTGCAGCAGCCTCCTTTCTGTTGGGCTATGAGATCAGTCAACTCCAAACTCCTTATGCAATAACACAGACAAAACTATTGAGCTCTCAGTAAGCAAAATAAATTATCATAAGACATTTTGTCTTTAAGATATGGTTAAAAAAGAGCATTATTTGTTCTCAGTCATTTAATGAGCCATATTATCAGTGCTGAAACATACATTCCCAAGCAGGACAGTGAGATAAACTCTGTAAATCTCACTGGTATGGTAACATGTCCTTTTATTTTTTCAAATGATAAAACACCTCATTGCCTTTTCAGCACACAGATAAGAGACCAGACGCTTCTCAGTACAGATAAGGCCACTAATTGATGAAATGGAAACTGTTCATGTTATGTTGTTCTAAAAAATGTTTGTGCTCATCCCGTCTCCTTGAATAAAAATAACTGCATATACATACCATGTTGTTTGCTTCACTTGAAGTTTGTATGAACTTTGGTGAAAACATAATAAAACCAAGTACTCAAACTGGATGAAACTGCTTTGGGTAGGAATCTGCATGTCAGAGATGAGAATTGCCCTTGGCCATTCAGCCTGCGTGGTATTTATGAGAAACACTTCATTTTCACAATCTTAGAACACTTACAATAAACAATAATGATAATCATTTTCAAAACACTTGCAGAATTTCAAAATATTTTCCCAGAGAATAATGTCTGCCTCTCTCTCTTTTGATCCATGCATCTGAGTCAGTGGTTGCACGTAACTCTGGAAAGGTAAGAAGTTTCTGCTTATGACACTGAACAGTAAATCTTGAGCATTAGCCTCTTACATCTTCAAATAATATTTACTATTGTAATACACAGGGGTTTATAAGCTCTTTTAGAAAGTAGTTTAGAACATGAAGAAAGTATACAACCTTTTCCAGCTCAGCTGTGGAATTACAATTGCATTCTCACTCTAACTACATAAATAACACCTTTCTCTGTCAGTTCTGGGATGCACAAATCCTTCCTCTCCATAAAATTTGCCAACCTAATAAATACTGACCTAGAATCAGCAATTTTGGTATTTACTAGGGACTCTAACTGAATTAATAAATCAACATAATACCTAAGTGGGCAGTACTACAATCATTTTATATATTCTATATAACTATTTCACATAATATATTTAACGGTCAGAAACATTACACATTTAGCTGGCAAGTCTCTCCTTTAGCGTTTAATAAATGCCACACTTTTACATAAGAAATTGTATTTCAATCTAATGTTTATATTTTGACTGCACCTAAAATGTGCTTATTGTAGCATACTGCATCAATAAATGAACAATTATTTCTCAGTGGCATGTAAAATACATAGTGATGTCAGCAGCATTAAATTCTAGTGCCAAGTAGGGAAACAATTAAATGTAGTTTAACTATAAAATTAATATTATACTAATTTTAATAAAAGGAAAAGATTTACCTTATTATTTTTAGTTCAGACATGCAGTCATGTGCAAAGTAATTCAATACCCGCTGTATAAAATCTGAACTATGAAAATGTTTTACAGATGTTTTTAATCAGCTTCCTTTGTTTAACATTAGACGCTAACCTCCAGAAGATACATACAAGCTGCACATCCTACAGGTAATGCTATCCAGATGGCATGTTTTCCCTGAACATCATGCTTAATAACATAAGGAATATGCTGTGAAGAAAAAGCACCTTGGCAAAAAATTTCTAATGTCATTTCGCATTCAGTGGCACAACACATCTTTTCCAGCTTGCCTACAGTATGTCTTGTGGAAAACTCCCAAAACATACAGCATAAAAATGTCTTGACTTCAGACAGCTTTATGTTGACTGCTCGGCTCTAGCAAATACTAACTACAGTAGTGATATCATCTTAATTATTAACTCCTTCCTTTGGTTAAACTGTACAACTTTCCAGCTGTTAGATCTTTGGGTTATTCCTGCAGTCCTATCCGACACTGAATTTTACAGTCTACACCAATTTCATCTGGAAGACGCTATTGTGATGAGCAAAGCATTATACGTCTTTCTTGGCAACAAGAAATGAGCTTTCCTTGCCTGGATGCTGGTTGGCAAGGAGGAATAAAACACCAAGCTTCTTAAATTCAATACTCGGTCATGAGTAAACAGTAAGACTGGTTTAGAGAAGAAGTAACCAGCTAGTGCGCTGCAGTTAAGTGAGAAACACTCCTTGTGTGTTACATCACTTGATCCATTTGCTGAACATCATTATCTCAATATCTCATTCAAATATTATCTACTTAGAAAGGGAAAAGCCCCCAAATTCCCAGACAACTCCAGTGATTCTTGCAGAAGTGCACCCTGTAGCCCTTCACTCTGATGACTTGAGCAGAAGAAGGTAACAAAACCTTCCTTTAACTGCTTCAGAGAGACAACTCAGGCAGGGACTATAATCTGTACAGTGTAAGGATTTAGCCCATATACATAATTGTCTCAAGTGGAACATGAAGGGAATTTAAACACCTGTATTTTTGCCATCCCTGAGCTTGGCTAAACTGTGTGCCACAGTGACATCATTTTAGTAGGACCAAAATGTTCAGGGTTCAGTCTGTCACCTAACAACGCTCTCCCTGGGAGTATTTAATCCTCTATGAACATGGGGAGCACTGAGTTCTGCACAACTTTCAAAAGTCAAGGTCACCTCAATTAAAAAACACAGAGGTGAAGACACTCCCTAAAGTGAGTCCCTTACGGGTCATCACCTGGAGACCAGAGCCATTGACAAAGAGATGAGTTTAACTCCTTCCTCCGGCCAACAGAGATCCAAATCGAACTCTCAGGCCTCAGAGTAGTGCTCGAGCCCAGAGCCATGCAAGCAAGGCTGTGGAAGGGAGATCTGCACTCCTGTTCTGAGGCTACATGTGCACACGAGGATTTGATGCTTGCTGGATCTGCAGAAGAGTAACAGTAAGACCACCCCGCACACTAGTACTGAGGGGGTTTGGGTAAGACAGAGTAGCTCAGGGTTAATACCGCTACACTAGAACTACTTATGCATGTCATTTTATGGCTGCTTACCTGAAAACACAGGAACAAGGCTGTAATTAGAGCAGTTATTACAGAAAAAGCAGTGAAATCTACACATTTAACTTAATGGCTATGACTCACCATCACTCATTATTGTCTCTGTTTAAAATACTTGAGTTCATATGTTCAAGTGAATAAATGTGAAAAACACACCCTTGTACAGAATAAATATGTTAGATCTGTCTCACTGACAATAAGGTAAGCACAACTATCTCAGTCATGCAGGTCTACCTGCATGTCCCATCAGCTTAATCTGAAAGGGACCATAGCTAGGAGGAAGAGATCTGGTCCTGACACAGTAGAGATGCTGCTTTTCTTCCTATCACTCACTACGAAGTACCACTGAATTCTGTCATCTATTTGTAAACATAAAGGAATAACTGTTTGTTTCATTCGACTAGAAGAACTCTTTGCTCAATAAAAACAGCAGCAATGGATAGAAAATATGAAAAAGCCCAATAATGAGGAAGTCACACTTCTTCACCTGGAGTACTTGTTCAGGTCTGGGGCCCTCAGGAATAAGACAGACAAGTGGGTCCAGAGGAAGCCACAAAGATGATTGGGGGGCCAGTGCAACTCCCCTATGAGGACAGGCTGAGAGAGTTGAGGTTGTTCATCATGCAGAAGAGGAGGCTCCAGGGAAACCTTACAGCAGTCTTCCACTAGTTAAAGAGGCTACAGGAATGCTGGGGAGGGACTTGTTATCAGGCAGTATAGGGATAGGATGAGGGGTAATAGTTTTAAACTGAAAGAGGGAAGATTTAGATTAGATATAAAGAAGAAATTTTTTACTGTGAGTGTGGTGAAACCCTGGCACAGGTTGCCCAGAGAAGCTGTGGCTGCCCCCTCCCTGGAAGGGTTCAAGGCCAGGTTGGACGGGGCTTTGGGCAACCTGGGCTAGTGGAAGGTGTCCCTGCCCAGGGCAGGGGGTTGGAACTGGATGATTTTTAATGTCCCTTCCAATCCAAACCATTCTATGATTCTTCATTTCAGAGATTTGCAATGGGAATTTTGAGGTAGAATTCAGCTGGAGATTGACACCACATAGATAATTATGTATGTATAATGCATGTAGGTGTCCAAACTCCCAAACAGTAAAAGGAGCCTGAGGGCTATTCAGGTGGCTGGACAGTAGATGTTTATGGAGTTGACGGGTTGAGTCTGCTTCAGTGGGTACAGTGCAGCTATAGAAGACATATAGATTCATATAGACCCGAATTTAGGTATCTGAATCTAGACCTGAATCTTACCTTTCTTTCTTGATTATGAAATCATACATCCCCTCTCCTGTCAACCAAGACACAAAGTATTTCATTCCAAACACATTTCCAACAGCCCATCCACCAAACATGTTGTAACCATCAGCCCAGGCTTGCAATGCAAAAAATCAAAAAGGAACCTGGTTTCACAGGAAAAAGCCTCTGACACAAATATATTTTCAAAGATTATCCATGGATGTAAGAAACTACCTTTTCCATTAAGCAACTGTGTCTTCCCAGAAAGAGTCCTGACATTGCTATAAGGGTTTCTGCAAAAAGGCATGGATATCTACAATACTCTATAGTTGTTGGGTTTTTTTTTTCTGAATGCATGTAATTGTTAGCGTACAGTCAGCAAAACAGACAGAGACCTGCAGCCCAGTGCTCCCGAGTTGACTCAAGCCTACCTTATGGGGTTCACATCCCTTTGCCGAGCCTGCTTGGGAGTTCCAGCACACCTAACTACTATGTACTAATAAACACTAATTAAAATGTTTCCTCATCTGAGAATGGTAGCAGTTCTTGCATAAGAACACAGTCGTTTCTCCCATACTTACATTACTGAGGCATTTAGAAGTATAATAAAAATTTAGATTTGAAATTGGTTGTGACAGGTTAAGATTAACATCCTCCTACTGCAATTGCTTAGAAGTAGGGAACTGGCAAGACACAGGCTATTTTTCAACGAGACGGGCATGTTTCTACTGACAGTGACAGAAACATTTCCACAAAATAGCCTCCTGCTGTCTCCAACACTAATGAAACACACTGCATACCGCGGCGTAACGGCACTACATTTCCCTTAGAATATAAAATGTAAACTCCGTGTTAATCATCCTCCAGAACTGCCACGATATCTATAACTTTTGTCTTTGTTAGATTAGCTGCCTAACTGCTCATACACGCCCCCCCCCCCCCAAAAAAAAAACCAACAAAACAACCAAAACACCCCACAACAAAACCCCAAACCAAAATTATGTGATAAAGAAGAATTTGATATGGAAATCCAACTAGACATACCTCTTACCCATCTTTTGGGTGTGCAGGGTAAAAAGGTCTGCAGGAGTTGCAGTTAGTAGATAAGAGAAAATAACTAATTAAATCTACGAACAAGGAATATCCTGTTCCTGCTCCCCAAAACAAGTGTGTATACATTTTCATGACCACAAGTATATGTATTATACATACAAAATGCATAATGGTGAGATGCAAACCTTTCATTACCATGATTTCGAGCAGCTGTTTCAATCAAGCATAGTCCTGTAAGACAGAGTCTTAAGTAGCTTAGACAGCTCAGTTATATTAGACCATAGTTACACCAAAACATCACAAGGGCCTAGAGTCATTCGAAGTCCTTAACTTGAAATTCTCCTATCTTCAAAGATGTTAAATTGAACAGCAAGTCCTTTTTTCATATTTCTTATTCATTTTTATTATATATTTATTTGGCTGTTCATTATCTATATTGTAGCAGCATACAACAATATGACAGCGATGCTGGTGGGTCACAGCAGTGTTGGCCATCACAGTCACATCAAAAAGGACATTGTCACATAAAGTTTACAGTCCAGGATGACAGATAGCATATGACAGACACACACAAACGTAACATGCAACGTGAATTGTAATACTCTCAGAAATTCAACTGCTATGGACATTTTTGCAGATACTAGAATAGACGGGAAGCTTAGTAAGAATTTGGAAGAAGCCAAAATTTGCTTTTTGGAATTAAACAAAGTGTCTTGTTTTCATAACAACATATAGAAGAAAATATACCATACCGACTTTATTCTAATGGAGAAAATGATTGACATAATTTTTTAATGGAGGTCATCAATCCATGACAACAGAATATAGTGGAGAATTATGAGAAACTTCAAATATGTAAACATGTAGTACTGATGCAACATGTCCACTGATTTTTTTTTTTTTTTTGAAAAAAAAGAACATTCATTGTTCCCCTCAGATAGGAATTGCTCAGATTAAGCTCTCTCTATAATGACCTTTTCAAAAACTGTCATAATATGAAACTATGGAGAATAAATGGAGTGGGGAAAAATGCTCTCCTTAAAGAAGGAAACATTCTTCTTTATCTATAAGCAATATCAGAGGATTGAATATGCTAATGAAAAAAATGACATAGCTAACGTTGAATCATAATTTCTTCAGAGAACACTATGATGCATTTGGCATTGTATTATAATAATATAAAAGATTTAAACCTGCAGAAGGTTTAAAATAACTTTTTGTAAATAATGTTCACCACTAATATGAATTAATTACCATTAAAAATTAATAAACACGAAGCAGTCAAGCTTTTATGAGACCCTGCAGCTACAGCTGAGGCAAAAGATTTATAAAAATTAAGTTGAATTTTTGAACTACAAATAATTACTACTAAATATTATTCTAGATTAAATGCACATGTGAAAAATATATGAACAATTTAATAAAGAAAACTGGTCAGTACGTTGAAATGAAATATTTTTCCACTGGAAAAATCATATTCCTTGCAAACAATTTTGTATGCAAGTAATGAGCAGCCTTTCACAGGTCAAGATCATAGCGAGAAATAATGACATCAAAAGATGTATTCAACAGCCTTATATTATGGCACTCACTCAGTATATGGGACACTCGGTTTCAAGTTTATGTTCTTCAAGCAAGCAGAGACTTGAACATTGGTCTTTCCTCTCCAGTGTGGTTGTCCTACCTACTGGACTACCAGCTAGAAAAGATTCCTCTTCATCTCAGTAGATTTTTACATTTTTTTTTTAAAAAAAAGCTTTTAGTTTTGTTCTGATGAAAAAGTAAAGCAAATGCCAAAACCTCTAAATTTTTCAGGAAATGGAATTCTTGTTTTCCAGCCAGACACAGTAATTACAGAGACCTCTGAGCAGGACATGAACCCTGTAATGCTTGAGCAAGAGCCTGAATTTTAGGCTTGCAGTGTTTGAGTTCAAAATCAGGCATCATTTGAATCAACTCTAATAGAAATGCCACCATCTCCTATTGTAACTGTTCCCATGCACAGAGATTTGAAGGAGTTTCAAATGCATGGATAAATATTGGAAAAGGACCAAAACGAACACAAAGGAAATTCAAGTCCTAAAAGCTATACTGAAGCAATCTGAAAGGCTTGCTTTAAACCTGTTAAAGGAAGGAAATTCACAGTTAAGACTGAAAATCCTGGCTGAAACTCCAGCCTTCAAATACGTATACTGCTCTGCAGAAACAAAAAAGGGTAGGCAAATCATACAAATCAAGACCACAGTGTCAGACTGGATTTCCAGTTTTAACTATGATTTGTGACATATTAGAGAACACTTTATTTCATTCTGTTTCCATAAAGTTGTAGCTTTCAGATGGACAGGCCAAGAACAGTCAAACTAGCCAAGGGTTTATTATAGAAGCAAAATCACTACCTTACTTGAGGTAGTGAATAGAAAAAAAAAAAAAAAAAAAAAAAAAGCAAACCCAGGAAGCAATACTTCCAGAAGTCACAACACTAGCATTACCTTTTACAGTCCAAATTTCTTTGCAGTACTAGTACTTCCCACAGCAGTATCAATAATGATATTCTGCACAAGTATTTCACAGCAATTGTTGGTAGCTTACATCAAACTTTGATTAGGCAGTTATCCATAATTCTTAAAAAAAATGGGACTTGATTCAATAAATAATTGTATATATATGCATATATGTGCATACACGCACATGCATATCCATTGATATGTAAATATATTTAAGAGCTTTCCTGAACAAAGGCCAAAATTAGTTCAGGATCAGAGATATGGCTCAGATGACCTCTTGAGGCTCCTTCCAGCATAGTTCTACAAGGTTCAGGATTGAAATTCCAGAGCAATCAGGGTAAAAATGTGTCATTAACCAAAAGGAAATGCTCAATTTATAACTGGCATGCCACAAACTCAGCGAGTAGAGAGGCTGAGGATCAGCCTGAGGAGTGAAAACACAGAACAGGCAGACTCAGTCCTCATGCAGGTGTCAAAACCATTACACAATTTTAGGCAAGTCATCGAGCCCACTTTTCACGTGTGAATAGGAACGACAGTGAAATTCAGGACTAGTGCAAGGATTAACTAGTTATTATTGCAAAGTGCTTTGAAGACAACAGGTGCTAACTAAAATTTCTAAGTATTAGTGGGATGACTAATAAAAATTGTTAGTTACAAGGAGCAAGAACGAAAGGTGAAAGGGGGTACCACAGAAATCCAAGACATCTGGGGAGAAGAATCAGTGTAATAAAATGAAAACAAACCAAAACCGTGTTATTTGGCAATCCCACATGCAAACCACTTGAACTCTACACTTCTAGAGCTTATGTCATCATCGAGCCACCACCTTCCCACTTTGAGAAAGCTGCAGTTTAGAGAACTATTATTTTAAAGCATACTATAAAGCTGTAACAGAGCAGCTATTCGAGAAAAAAACCTATCAGATTAAGTTAAGTCACTAATTACGACACTGTTAGAGTCCTCTTTCCCTAGAAATTAATACACGTCCTCCAGCATCTGTAAGAGGGGATGTAGAAAAATCACAAATACTCCTCAAGATTTCAAGCACCTTGCAGAATGCAAGCATATTGTGCATTAAACAAAGAAATGATACACACTTTTAAAATATCATATACAGCCCTCCATAAATCCCACAAACCCTCTCATTAAGTGTTATGGTATGATTAATGTTTGTACTGGGCCATTTTAATTAGTTAAACAATTCAGAGTTCTACCTTAAAAAGCAGCTTTGTGAAACTGCAGTAGTTGCAGAATATTTTACTCCTGGGCTTGATAAAACACTAAACCAGAAACTGCTTTAAAATAACTGCCTGCCACAGCACTTTTAGCCAACTTTTGCACCTGGTGCGGAGCGAAAAAGCCAAGTGAACTTTCACTCACTTGTTGCATGTCAGCTTCAATGTGATGTCTTTCTTCTGTTGTGTTTGGGTTTCTAACTGGAAGAGACAAGTAAGCTAAACTAGCAGCCAATCCATCCCTAAATTCTAAGAATGCAATAAAATTTGATACCAATAAATCTTTTCTTTTAACAGCCAGAAGAGATTAACAAAGTTATTTGAAATTTTATCCTCTTCTGTTCTTGCAATAGGACGATTACCTGACAATCCCATTGAATCAAATAGCAAAATTAAAAGAGACACAATTAAGCTTGTATATACATAGGAACAGGATATGCATAAATGCATATCCCTAGTAGGTCCTCTATTATTTATTAGCCTTGATGTATATTTCTTCCTCTTACAATAAAAGTTATTACACCTTTGGATTGTCAAATAAAAATCCAATTGGCTGAGACATAGACCATCAATATAAAATTGCTTTGCACAGCTTCCCTCTCAACTACAACTAGTTGACTTTTTTCAGCTCCACCATTCATTTGCCTCACGACATGGAAAAATCCACTTTGTCTTCTTTGTACTTTAATTTCTCATCAGTAAAGTGTTCCAATTTTTTTCCCTAATTTTGAATGACAATGGCACAAAGTAAGATGAAAATGGCAAACAATGTAAAAACATATTCATGAATTAGAGACTGTGAAAAATGGAGTTACCAAGTACTGTGAGAATGGTTGCTAGGAACAGTATCGTGTGAGTATACCGAAGCTGACATACTAGCATCAGGCTGTGTATCACTACAAGTGCTCATTAATCTCCATCTATATTCATATATGCTTGCATGTATGTGACAGTGCAAAGATGCCTGCATTCAGACTTCCACGTGTATGGTGACATCCACAGAAGAAGCACTTGTCACAAGACTTTCAATTTTACCATGAATTCTTCACTGAAATGCAGAACCTGTCTCTCCCTTTCTTAGTCCTGTGCTCTCCTTCATGGTGACACCAATGGCCATGTTCCACCTGTTTCATCATTATCCACCTACTTTCTGTGGCCTCATCTGAGATTCAATTTGGGAACAACACATCTGCTGGCTCTCACTCCATTTGCCACTTCTTGATGGCTTCCCTGTCATCAGCACTTAATGTTCTGTAAAGCTACTTCCCGAACTCATTCTCCAGACCAGACCTTCTGCAAGCTCCAATGCACCAGCCACAGTTTCTCCATCAAACCCCTTTGCCTCTTATTTCAATTATTCTCTTGCTATTGAACATTTTGAGAGAGGGTCATGGGATCCTATTCCAAACTTCTTTCACTACAAGTTTGCTTTCACCTTTCTTTATTCCACTTCTTTAAACATCTCTGCTGAATCTCAGGCTTCCTCTTCCTTATTCACAACCTGGATTCCTTCTACTATAAGAGAGAATACATGCATTCCCACAAAGTTGCACTTAGTTTTTGTTCCTGAACACCTTCTCCTGTCATAAATCTCTGGTCTTTTTCCCAACTCTGACCCACCTCAGTAGATGCATCATATCCTCCCTACTTAGTTTTCAATTTTTCTTTGGTCTCTGGTACTTCTGCTCACCATGTACAGATGTCCTCAGTTTATACTCTCCTTTAAAGAAACCATATCTCAATTCAGCCTGTCTCTTCAAATCTTTTCCCATTTCTTTCTCTCTCTTCATCTGTAAAAAACATAGAACATGCAGTTTCCAGCTAATGCACAGACTTCCCTTCTTCTAACTCTGTCTTGGATCAGCTCCAACCTGACTTTTCATAAATCCCCTCCCTTAAAACTGTTCATATATGGGACACTATGTGCCTTTTCCTGGCCAGAAATCTGGGCCTCCAGTATGTCTTTATTTTCTCTGAATTTTCCGCAGCTTTTGATACTGTTATCATCTCCTTTTGACATCAGAAGTTCCAATTATCCACCTTTTTTTTTTTTTTTTTTGATTGCTTCGAGGCTTTTGTCATGGGTGAATTATCTCTGGGGTGGGAGTTTTCTGACTAAACATAGATCCGAGCCGGTCATCCAAGGCATCATTTATAGTCACTAGACAGAAATCATCATTATGAGTCCAAATTCACCTCATCCTGAAAATAAATGCCTGAAAGTCATCAGATAAATGACATGCTGTAAGTAACATTTCTCTATGTTGTCCCCAATAAGCACATGTGACTGGTTTGCAGGAATATAAACTACTGATAGGCAATAACATAATATAGTAACTGATATGCCATATGCACACTGAGAAGTACGATGCCTTTACCCAAGATATAAGAAAACAGGCAAGTTCGAGAAGTTGGTAATTATATATTGTAATTTAAAGGAAGAGTGTATGAAAACAGAGCTATCTGAGTTTGGGAATACTTATGTAAATCACAGATATAACTACTGCATGGAGTCCACTGTACCTAACAGCTGTGTTGAAAATAATTCAGCTGAATCAGATTGACTGTTACGCATATACTTTTTTGAGAGCATCATCTCTTTATCAATTGGTAGCTCCTGACATGTTTTCTCAAATTTATTTCACTTAAGCACTCCTCTGACCAAGACACTAACTCCATCACATCATGCAAAGAAGCCTTGGACCAGTCACAGTGCTCTTTTAATCACCAATTATCCTATCAGCAGATTGTGCAGGCGATAGGTCTGGAAGGAAAAAGACATCTCTGGAGGGAAAGCTTCAGACTAAAGTAGTAGTATTTGACATCTGGCTAATACAGTTTACCAAAGTTTACGGGAAGAGAATATTTTTGTTGTCACATTCTCACTTGTTTGAAAATTGTGTAAGAACCACTCCTCAGGAGGAGTCGATCACCTAGGTGAGTATTCAGTGAATCATCACTGCCGTCTCTTTCTGAGAAGGCAAGCTAATAAGTGTACAGGAAACTTAAAACACATCTGACTTGGTGCAGAAAGGCAGCTTTTTGTTGCACCTAGAGGAAAAATAATGAAAAGAAAAAGGGAAGAATGGTAAGACTCAAGGATAAGTTTAATATGCACTTTCTCTGCCTGAATATTTTTCACTTTTCTATGGAACCTGTCACTAAAACAGAGAAATTCATTGATACTTTTAGGTACAGCCACACAAAATTCTTAATATATGATCTTCAATAATAAATGATATTCAGTTAGCATACAGCAAAATCACAGGTATGAGAGTTAGAGAGTTAATTTTACTGTCAGTCATCATCTTTGTCAGGAATGAGTTACAGTTCATACTTGGATTGCTGTATTTACTTGCAAGTCTCAGATAAAAGACTGTTTTTGTGTTAGTTTTTTTGTCTAAGTTATTTTCTGTCCACAGTTTTTTTGTCTAAGTTATTTTCTGTCCACTCAAGGACTCTGCTGCCATCAACACTCCTATCAGGTAGAACTCGTGGCTTGAAGATAAAACAGAAATAAAAAGCGTTGACATCTCCCCCAATTAAACAAATACTGATCTAAGGGTTTCTGCTGTTATCACTGGGTTTTGTTGGCCAGTGACACTTAGAGACACAAAAGAGTTGTATTTTCCAAAACTAAAGCACTTACATTTTAAGAAAACAAATTTTGCAGTGTTTCAAGAAGTAAAATAGCCTTTTCCAAACTTTCCAGCAGCAGTGTACTAATTGTGTTTCCAAAGTAAAATTCTTTTGAATGATGGTAACACCTTTGCCTTCAGCTATTGTTTTCTTTTGCAAAAGAACAGAAATGGAAGACATTGACAAAGGTGAAGAACTTCAGTATTGACAGTTAATAACAAAGTGCAGTATTAGAAACTCAAGACCTCTGAACACTAGGTGTCAGTGTAAGAAATGGAAAAATATCAAAAACCTGTTGTTTCCAATCAGGTGGATTAGCTAAGAAACCAGAACCAGCTGTGACCACATTTCCTTGTAACTGCATAATGCTGTTAACAAGTCAATCTTCCCCCAAAAAGTTATTCTGAAACTATCAGGTTTGCTTGAAATCAGATAAAGTGATTTTAAAACTACAATGAATTTGCTCTGTTAAACACTCAGAGATGACCTTTAAGGTTTATGAGTTACTCTTAAAGACCATCCAGAATTTTACACTACTCTCTTTTTTTTTTTTTTTTTTTCCCACCACAGATATCCATAAATCAGTTTGTGTCTTTCACAACTTGAAGTTTATAGTTTTGTTTGACAGAATCAATGAAAAACTAAATAATAAAAAAATACATCTAGTGCTGAAAGTCATAGAGGTGACTCACTTCACATGTGTCTCACTTCACTGAAGTTCAGATTTTAAATGGATGGCCAGAATGTTAAGTAACTATTTTAGGACATGAAGAGTCACATCCTAGAAGCGCTCATTTATCTCCCCTGACACAAAAGATGATCTGGCATCATTAGCTCAGGTACAGAAAAATATGTTTGTTTGCGTTTATGTTTCTTCAGGTGAATCTGTTCAGGATCTCAGAGGAAAAGCAGAAGGAATGTTACCCTCCATCAGGCACTAACAGTTAATGTATCTGGATAACTATTGCAACAACAAAGCAACTCAGATGATAAAAATAATAATTAAAACTCCATTGTTTATTGGATTCTGGAGCTGATTTCAAAGATACATAGACACTCTTGAATGTTAACTTGAGGCCCATCTTCCTAATCAAATATCTGCGTTGCACACTACTGATAAATTTTAGATTCTTTTCATTTAGTTTACTAATTGCTGTCAGAATCAGACTACTAGACAAGATGGGCCTTTGCACGCAGATATGGACACACGTGCTCATATAATAATCACCTTACATCATAAAAACAAGTTACGGAATGAAACTCTGAATATCGATGTCCCATTTGACTTCTGAAGCTTGGGATGTAATTATGATTTTTCACACACTGAAGGACTGCTCCTTTTCAGACCAGCTAAATGATTTGAGACTTTTTTTAGACTACATCAAAAATACACTTGGCAAAAGCCTGTTCAGTCATAAACACTTTCAATAAAGGAGACTAGAGAGTAAAACTGTTGACAAAATATTGATTTACCAGAGTGCATTATATTGTGCTATAAAAACCTAATTACTCTTCAACTTCTTATCTTTTTCACTTTTTCTTTTCCAAAGAGCTAATCATCTTGAATTTCACAGAGCTCCAGCGAAATAATAAGTAACATCAGTATAAGCAGCCAACACACCCTGGACACAGTGCATCTGCACACTGAATGTCTCAACTCGGCACAGCTTGTCCCAGATTTCAATAAGTATTAATGTATGCTATACTCCTAACAGTATATATATATAAATTAAATAAAGGATGTATTTGTATTTTGAAAACTCAGGCTGGGATCAGCTTATCAGAAAAGCCCGGGAAGCCAAGGTAATTGAGTAAATATATATTTAAGAATGCCATAGATTCCAAAGACCTCATAGGTGAGATTTCGTATGTACTTAAGTCCTCTTGTTCAACAGCCTAAACAGGAATCTGATGTGTTAAAGGTAGAAAAAAATAGACCTGTACATATAGACACGTATACACGCATGCATGTTCAACACACATAAATCCATGTCATTGCTATTAAAGGCCCAAAGACTGATACAGAAAATCAGGAAATACTGTGATTATAACTGCCTGCACTACCTTAATTCTTTATATTTTATATGCACTACAAGACAATCTTTAACCATTGATCAAATTGCTTTTTCCATTCAATCTAGTCAACGGCTTGCATTTTTTTCTTCACTATTGAACATGTCGCTACAATTACGTGGGCATAATTATTCATTTCTTTCTGGTTTTGGTTTGGTTGTTTGTTTTTGGTTTTGTTTTGGTTTGGTTTGGTTTTTTTTAACAGAATCTTAGTCTTTCCACTTTGTTGATCAGTGAAGTCCATCACCCCTGGATGCTGAGCAGCATCTCTGCATGACCAGGCAAAAAGCAGCAGCTCTCTCTCATAGCATGTGTTGATTCTTCAGACAGATCCATGGGAAAGAAAACATCCTATCAAGTTATCAAGTCTCTCATCTTAAGAGAAAGCACAGAGAGAATCCCTATTTATGACTCCTGAACTGTCTCCTGAGTAGATTCTGTGCTTTAGAATAAATACATCTGAATACAGTGAACAAGTACCAGCTAATATTAGATTAGAAAGCTCAGGGCATCACTTTTCATATAAATTAACAGAGAAAAGGTGAAACTTCATCACAAGTCAGACAAAAGACTCCATTGTTTCAAATTTAAATTTTCCACAAACATGTCCTTAAAAGACATTTTATAATACTCTAATATATTAAAGACAAAATGCTGTCCATTTGCTCAAGTGATCTAAAGTATTTGCCAGTCAAGAAATACTAGAAAAGAAAAAAAAAACCCACAATTTTTTTTTAACAAGAAGTTGAGAAAACATTGTTTTGTGTCTTGGCATGGTCCTTTCTAAACCAGCATCATCTCCACCCGCAAATGACAGGCACAGCCACTGAGCTCTGAACAGGAGTAATAGCATTTGATCTCCACAGAATGGCGATGAATGGGTTGAGTCTATTCAAATTTTTTCACTGCATAGAAAAAAAAAAATTACTCGTAATGACAAAACCTATACTATTCTGTAAATTAAACTTTTTTTTTTTTTGAAAAAAAGCAGCCCTTCCTTTTAGAGTGCCACTTTCAAAAAATTAAACAATACAAATAATCCAAAATCAACTTTGAGAAGAGCAATAGCAAAAATTAATGTCAAAGATACTATTTCCATTTTTAAAAAAGGTAAAAGGAAATAAAGGAAAAAAACTTACTCCTACCAGTGCAGTAACATAATCTGACCACATTTAAGTGATGTAAGTACACCAGGAACAATTAACAACCGCTTGCTGGAGATAAAGTCCTTTTTCTTCTTTTCCATCACACATGGGAAATGCTAACAAATACACACTGCTGGTACCCATGGAATTTTTTTACATTACAGACAATTTTCCAGTTTGATTTCTTCCAGGGCAGGTGTGCCACGTGTTTGCTGTAAATGTATGTGTGTTGTTTAATTTACTCTACGGTAGGAACAGAATCAATAGTCAAAGGATTTTTCCCAGATGGTTTTTGTGAACTCCTTTATCCCATTCATGTAAACACACAGCGTGTTCCGGTTTGCTGAGTTGTATATACACCCTATGACTTAGTACAAAGTCTGAATGTTTAGTTAGCCAGAAGATTGTTTCCATCCTGTGATTCATTAGGTCCCTATGGTACCCTCAACTTCCTTTATTTTGTACAATCACAAATTATATTAGTTTGTCTTATTTTGATAACCCCTCTAATTAATGTCCCGCACAGGAAACTTTATTACTGTTTTAAAACAGACTCATAAAACAAGGACTTTTCCCGTTACTAGGGTGGCATTAATGACAGTTGCATATAACTTTGGGATCAAGACTGAACAGTGCTTCACACTGTTTGTTTTTATCAGTGGGCAATTTCTGTTAATGAACAAGCTAGTTTCAATTCTTTCTCTTCTAAAAGGACTGTCAGAAATTCTACAATTACGTATAGAAAGGTTACAAGTCTAACAGTTCGAAAATGCAGTAAACAAACCTCGAACTGTATGATTTCAGAACAGCACAGCGGTCACATACATTAAAATGACTACTCCAGTTTGTGAATGAGTAACAGGTGTGATTTTGTTTTTTAAAAAAGCAGGCTGTAAACAACCAAGAAAGCTCTATCCCTGTTTCTGTTTAAATCCGCATTTTTTCCTAACCCCTCTCCTATTGTCACTGTCATTTCCTATGGATGGGCAAGTAAAGATGAGTTTTCCTTCCTCCTTCTCCTTTCATTTTAAACTGTAATAAAATGGTTAACAGCTGCAGCAATTAAGCTGGGACGTGAAGAAAGCACACCACATTCATCCAGAAAATATACAGCCCTTCGAAAATATAAAATTCACAGTGATCATGATTAAGTACTTAGCATTTCGTATCAGTAAATCTATCCTTATGCTTGTCTCTGTATTTTCACCATTCCTTTTCTTAGTTGTGGCAAATGACTACCCAATCTTTATAAGTCCCCACTATATAAAGCAATCTATTCCACAAGATGGATTTACTACCGATTTACTCAGGACTACACATACTGCTGAATCTCTGCATCTCACTCTAAGTGTTCTAACTATGAATTATTGCCACAACTTAAAAATAATCTACATATTCCATCACCTGCTGACCTGTGTTCTTGCTTCCGTTGAGACCAAAGGACTGATGCTGAATCAATTATATTATCTGAGTAAGAGATAATTAATTTCCAATAGTAATAAACCAGAAAAATTTAAAGTATCTATGTGTATATGCAAAGAGTTCATGCATGCATATATGTAACACAAGACCCAAATCATGCTCCTACAATGGAAGCAAGACCGGAATATTAATAAGTATTAGGTAGCAGCACAAGTTGTATGAAATTAAATTCTTCCATAAGAAGACAAAAGTAAATGATCAAAAAAATCCCAACAGATATCATGTACAGTATAATTTGGGGCAACTGGGTTCCTTTAAATTGACACTACCGCATTCTAAAAAAGCCAATCGAGTGGGTTTGACTCAAATCATTTGACATCAATTGAAGAGATCAGAGTCCATCTTCTAGCAGACACACATTAGCTGACAGGGAGTAAACCACAGCTCAATTAACATGAATTCTATCATTCATGACAGTCTCTGCAATGACTTACCACACTTTAGAAAGAATTTTAACAGATCAAACATTTAAAGGATGCAGTCCAAGGCATGTGCTGTGGCCTTCCCTCTCAGCAGCCAGTCTTGCATGGACAGATAAGGGTACTTGCCGGTATGGAGGGACTTTTGGTCTCTGCTGTTTATAAGCACATCTATATTTTTGGTGTGCAAATGTGTAATTTTTCATATTCCCTTGATGAACTCTGAGCTACTGCTAAAACGTATTTTACTTTATAAAAACAAATCTAACCTCTTCCCAGAACCCATTTGATATTTCAGGAACTTAAAAGACTGAAGTTCTGATCTAGTGCTAAATTGAATTAAATTCTGTGAACGCAGGTGTCTGTACTACTACTACCATATTCAGCATGCCTAGAGAATAAACTGCTGGTAGTTCATTCTGACAATAAATGGCCAGTCGAAACATTCCCAGCACAAGGAAGGTAACTCCTTAACAGACGTTTTGGTTTTAGTACAACATGATCTTATTGTCTATTAGCCTCTGAAGACAACATCTGAAGCTTGAACATGGAGCTATGGCCCTATCAAGAGAAGATACTTAGAGATCTTTAGCTTTTAATATCAGTCTAGTAATACTGCATTTTAGTATGATCCAGCTCAGCATGACAGAAATTCTAGATGGAGATGGCCAAGGTGAGGAGAGACTTTCCCTCTTTCTTATATATTACACAAAACAATTTCCAGATTCTTTTACATCCATGTATGTGCAAGACTTCAGTTATTTTGATGTCAAAACACTCAATGGTAATTACCAAGAAAAATTCCTATTCCATTTCTCTTAATTACAGTCTCTATTTCTTGACAAAGTGCTGAATAATATTGATTTGTCCTAAAGCAAAATCTGAGTTCCCTTTCTAAGGGTCTTAATAGTTATTAACAGATTATTATAAAAGTTAATGCTTCAAAATCTTCTTACTGCACATGCAAATTGTATTGGATATGATAAAAGAATGAACTAAAAGAGGTCTAATTCTACTCTAGATGGTAATTAATTTAAAGGTTTGTCCCCTTCTGATTAACATCTTTTTGCATTCCCTGATGGATCTTTTATATAGGCACAATTTTCCTTTTAACAGATACCAACTACTTCTGCTTAACCATAAAGAGCAATATAGCCTTGATTGGAACCTCTAGTCTGAGCACACATAAATACAGTTTTAGGGGTAACACTGAGGCATCTATAAACAGATACAGATTGGTTACTACACAAATACTATCAATCAACAGTGAATTTGATTTCAAATTAAAATTTGAATTCTCACTGTGCTCTTCAAATATATTATTCTTGAACAAAAAATGTACAGAACTTTCTCATTCTATTTTTTTGTTTGTTTTGTATTGATATGTAAATAACAAAACATTTATTATAATTACAATATATGGAAAAAATGCAAAACTCATTCTAGCATTCTGACACAAATTAGCTGGAATTTATCCCTCAGCTTTTATTCCTATCTCCTAGATATTCAAACTCCAGCAAGTCACCAAAGGATCCATTTATTAGTCAGCTGAGGAAATAAATTCCTCAATAGATTAATCTCATCTAACTCGGAAACTAATTTTAGGATGACATGATTCATACCCTGGACATGCTCATTTCCTTCTACTCATCGGTATTTACTTTTAGCAGAATTTAACTTAATATAAAGCAGTGTACATATTATTCAAAACACAAAAAAATCAATCATAAAACATGATGTGCACTTAAAGTCTGCTTTTCAAGAATCTGACTTGTTAGTGCAGTCATCTGCTCTAACAGCCAGACTTCATGAAGTATAATAGTGGTTTAAAGCAGTGACCGGATAAAATCTGTCCAAACCAGACCTTGATTTAATAGAGTTCAGATCAACTTTGAAAATAGGAAGCTGGAACTACAAACCTGCGAGATACCAGAAGTCAACCAATCAGATGCAATCATGCTTGCAACTTATTTTTTAATTCAGAAGCTCAAACCTGGACTTAATCAACAAGTACAAGCTCTTCTTACAAATGTTTACTATGAAGATGTATGCAATATGCCAGGCTTATTGCAGCATAAAAGTAATTTCTAAGGTTTAGCCTTAGGTATTATGGATGGGAAAATGACATGAATTTTGAGAAGAAATCATTAAAGTACACAGTGAGAACTGTGTAGTCCGTTAACATGAGTAATATGACAAAATCCAGGTAGTAAGCAATAAATTTACATCTGCAGTCATCTTTAATTATAAAAAATAGCTTTTTTTCTAGTACTGGATATATACCTGCAAGAACACCTACATATAAAGTGAAAATTTAATATAACTACATAGTAACAGCTCAATAAGGATGTGCAGTTATTAAGGATGACAAATGTGCAAAAATCCCTATCAGAAGTCTGGAGCATGTAAAAAGCTCCTGATTTAAGAGTTCCGGCATGTGAATGTCAGAGGTCAAAGCAATGAGCTATTAAAGATACTTTCACTTCCTCAGAAATAAAGTGCTGTCTTGAGCTCAGAGGGGAAAGGTTAGAAAAGCTGTTTATCTGCCGCTCCGTTCCCATTCTTCCTTCTGTCAGGAAATCGTACGTGCTCCTACACCCCACGCAGGGTTAACCCTGGGTCATGGTCATTCCCCAAGTAAGTGCCCGGCTTTGATTTAAGCGCAAAGACCACATGGCTGCAGGTTGCATTTTCTCAGAAGGCACATTTTGATGTAATGCTCGTCTCAGCTAAACCTCAGTGGGACGTAAAAGCACAGATTCTTCACCACATTATTGATAAAGGAAGAGTAAAGCCACAGCTATTGGTTTGAATAAATTAAAGGGGTCATTAAGAAAAATAAAATGTTATTTTGTAGTACCTAGAGCTAGAATAAGAATTAAAAATATATGCCCAGAGCAGCATGGAGAAACCTGCAGAGAAGGCAGAGCTGTTGTCCCCTCCCCAGGAGCCATAGGGCATGTTTGGGACAGACTGAGAAGAGCATAAAAAGCAAAGAATCCACAGCCTAAAGGCACCAGGAGACTACAGACACAGGGATACACCACCGGGCTGTGGAGGTATGAGCAGAAAGAAACTACCCAGAGCTGAAAGGGACCCCAAAGTGTTTGCTGAGATGCAGGAAGCCACTGAACAGTTGCTGGATTAAGTGTAAAGCTGAAAGCAAGCACCTGCCTGCAGGCAAACAATGGGCAGGGGGAGGTTTATTTAAATTGCATCTTCATACATTTCATATAATAAAAAAGCATTATATGTGTATATATATATATATATATATATATATATATATAAAAATACGTATCTACTATCTATACACACATAGATATAATACGCGGTCTGCCCCATTCTGAATTTTCTCAGTGTACAAATGTGTTTAATTCTAGTTAGTAACAGAACCTAGCTTGAAACTTTAAAACCCTTCTGATTGCTGAAAGTGCTCATTATAGATAAAATATCTAGGAACTTGCAGTTCAGCGCTGCAGCTGATGCAGGGACTCCATCATATGTAAATATTAGTTATAATACATATTAGTATGTTTTATATACATTAGTTCCATATAACGTCCATATCCATACATGCTGGTAATTTCAGTTGAAGAATCACTATAATAAGTAAAAACCATCTGTTATGCTTCCCAAGCTACAGGTGAGAGATAAGTATATAGCTTTCTGCACAAAATGTCAGATGGGAGATTTGTGTCACGGTGTAAAATACCATCGCTGATTTCTTAAGAGGTGGTGTTGAACCTTAAATAAAAACTGTGGAGAGGTTCAAATTTAGAGCTGCTTCTGACAGATGAGAAATAGCACCGTTTACACAACATTTTCATTGGCTTTCAATAAGGAAAAATATTCTGAGAGAAATCAAAACATCAAGTAGTCAGAATATTAGAATATAAATATTAAAACAAATAATGCATTAACACAAATAGTAGAACATTAAAAAATTAGCAATGAAGTCTTCCGATGACTAGACACTTTTTAAAGACTTTTTAACAAAAAAATATATCAGCTTTATTCCCAAGGTTAGGTGGGGTTGCAGACATCACACAAATGTAGTATAGAACCATAGGCAAAGGGCACGCTCTCTATCTGCAAACCTAAGAGTAGCTTCTACAGATTGCCGAGGCCAGAACATCACCCTCAGTTTCTGTGTTTTATTTGTTTCTAAAGCTGGAACGATCTCTTATTAGTCATTTGATCATGAAAAACGCCACGTTTCAAGGAGTTTTATAATGAAAGCTATTTTATCTGCTATGTTCTTACCAAATTTATCAGCTGAGTGTGGACGATGTCTTCCACCAATATTGCAGTTTCATGGAGTGGCCTGCGAGCATCTCCTAAGGAAAACCTGAAATAAAGAGGTTTATTACGAGGTTGTGAAAATGAGTTACAAAGAAACAAAGTAGGTTGTCTCCACAAAAATAAAAATTAAAAAAAAATATTAATAACAACAAGCTTAATACACCTGTAAGTGCAGAAGTAGATCACTCAGTGTGGCGCAAGGTATATACACCAAATCAATGTGGTTAAAGGAACAAGAGAGCTCCAAGAAAGTATACTAAAGCACATGGTGAGAAAAACTGAAAAACTGAGGAAACAAAGGAAAATCAGTTTGGGGGAACATTTGGAAAAAAAAAAAAAAAAAGCAGAGGCAAAGCTGCAGCATGTTCACTACTAGGAGTAATTCTGTATTTTCAGCCCCC
Organism: Athene cunicularia; assembly: GCF_003259725.1. Taxonomy (NCBI): domain Eukaryota; kingdom Metazoa; phylum Chordata; class Aves; order Strigiformes; family Strigidae; genus Athene; species Athene cunicularia. The sequence goes on from NW_020799097.1 coordinate 5,675,280, forward strand.
TTCGCTTACAAAATTACCAAATAACTAATTTAAAACGAAACTTGCTAACAGGTATTTTATCTCAAATCTAAGTGCTAGTGCTAAGTTATGGAAGGAAATACCATGGATTAAAGGTAAACTGTTTTACACATAACAATATATGAGGCTCTTAAAGTCTACATTGCAAGATTAAATTACAAGAGATCATAAAGAGACAATAGCGTTCATATAATATTGCAAACAAAAGGCATGGCCATGCCAACACATCATGAAATTAGAAATTGTGGTGACGGGCTTTTTGCACGGCTTTACCTTCTCTAATAATTACACTCTACACTCGCTAAGAATTGCTCTCTACGCTTCTCTTAACTGCCAGTCATTCAGCTTAAACTGCGATTGCTCCTTAGATCAGGGATGGGCAGTGGCCATCACTAGCCTGTTAAAGGAAGCTGTAGGGGCTATGGAAAATCTGAATGCTAGCTCTGCAGTTTGTACCACCTCTAACCCACTGCAGAGCCCGAGCATTTCCCATACAATGCCCCCAAAGATTTATGAAACCATTCATCTGAAATTGGTATAGTGGCCTTCAGCTCCAGCTCCAGGCAGAGTACAGGCGTACTTAATTTGAAACATCTAAGAGATCCAAGTGGGGCTGACAGATTTACTACTTGTTGGTAGCTGCACTCTTTCAGAAAGGCTGTCAAAGACCCAGTGAAGGTCTTTTAGTGTCCAGAATCAGAAAATAGTTAGGGTTGGCTTTTATCATGTTACGATGAACAGGAGCAAGAACTGGCTCAAGAGTTTCATAGTATACATAAAATTTTGTCCCACTACTTACGCATGAAGGATGAGAGAACCATGACTGTGATGGGATAAAGAAGTGCTAAGAGAGCTCTAGTAATATAGGTTAGTCCTCTTGCCACATTAATTGCCGCATATGCCCACATCTCTCCCTCTGACAGCAAAACCCCTTGATTACCTAGAACTGTGGCAAACAAAAATCAGCCAGAGCAATGGATAAATTTCCCCAAGAAATTTGCTCAGCTGACTTCTCACTTCATCTAGATCCAGTGGAAGGATGGTAGAGGGCTATGATCTACAGTTGCTTGGACATTTGCACATCATAGCTTTTATGAATGTTGAATCTCTCAGTCCTAGTACCTGGTATTTGCACTCCAGAATCCTAAAACAGGCACAATATTTTTGAAGTAAAACTATACATCAATGGAAGTCTCATTAAATCAAAGGTACTCATGAAATCATTGTCAATAACCATTCTCAATGTCTACTAGTTGCTCTACCTTCCCTCTATATCTTACTTCTGTCTAAATTATTTTTAAAACATGAAATTGTTCATTTCAGAATGGTCTCAATGGGGCCCAACGCTGGCTCACTGAAAATATCTTCTCATTACATGGATATAAAAATTAAAAAATAGTACTGCAGTCTTATATCATCATAGTGAAAGATAACTTACTATGCTTTCTAATATCTCTTCAGGCCATTTCTAAAATAAATGTACTCTCTCCATCTAAACTGGAGTTTTTAAAATAAGAGAAGTTATACAGTAAAATAGATGCATCGTAAATTAAATAACACAAGCAAAAATAACATTACAGATTCTTATAAAAATAGTGAAATTGTATTTATAAGCAACACTTAAATCTTCATAGGTGACTGAATATATAAATTATTTTCTTACAAAAGCATTATTCTATCCTTCAATAAAATAGATCAATGTTATCTACTAGACAACAATGTTATCTACAACTAAAGTGTTATATAGTAGGTTTTTCCCCCTTTATCTAATAATGAAATTTTATCCAGCATTCTTCCAGCAGCATTTTAAATTTGAGTGATATTAAATTTCAGCTTGATATGTGTAAGAGAACTACTCAGGTAACATCTGAGCATAACCCACTGTAGTATAGTAGTCATAGTATGAGGAAATTACACTCTCTATTTGTTCTCATTTGTCTCTTGTTGAGACAAAATGGTCATGTTTTATAAAGTGTTGTACAACATCTTTAAAATGAGCAAAACTCAATGATTTTCTTCTCTGTTATGCAGGAGTGCACGTGTACAGGAATTATAATGCCAGATACTTCCTAGACTACAAGCGCAGCACAGCAAACAATCCGGATACTATTAAATATTTTATAAACTGAAAATATCTGGATATTATATAGGAATTACATATAAAAATAGAAATATTTATTACCATGTAACACTGGAATATAAAATAATATTGAAAATATCACAGATTCAAAAAAAGTACTCACAAAGGATAAAACTTAAGTATTTCTGGCCTGTAAATTATTGTAAATTAACATGAAAATTAAGGTTTCTTCTAATCACAGAAGGTATACAAAACCAAGCAGAATTCAGTTATCACACCCATAATATGTTGTTCATTCTTACTTACTGCCTTTTTAATATTTAAAAGTAATTTTTCTTTCTAAGACTTAAAATGTAAAATAAAACAACTGTGTGAGAAACTAGTAAATGCCTGGTTGCCAGCTCTATAACCTTCAATACAAATTTCTTTTGTTCACAGTTTTTACTAAGTATTCTACATAGACAAATGAAAGTTTTTTGGTTTCCTTTTCCAAAGACAACAAATTCCAAGAACAAAACTCTGGGTTTGAGGCAGGACACTGCCTCTACGTTGAGATGCACTGCCTGTCTACGTTTAGCAGTCTCTCTCACAAGTAACTGTCAGTTCCCTAAACGGCATGAGAAGCAGAAGAGATGCAATCAAGATGCAGCACACTGGTCTGAAACAGATATCAAATCGTTTTGCTCCATTCCGATGCAAAAGGTTATGTGAGAGTTGATGCTGAAACATGAAAAGGGATGCAAAATCAGCTGCACTGCTTTATTACATAGAAAATCAAGTTCCAGATGCATCTACCTTCTTTCTCACTTACACTCTACCTTCCCATTTCCATCGCAGTTTGCTTTCACTGTTTTCCCACGTAACTTCTGCCAACTTCTTTCCCACCCACAGAAAACTAGATACTGGCATGGTGGTTTCAGCAAGAAGTAAAAACCACCACACCTACCCGCAGCCGCTTCCTTTTTCTTTGCAATGGATACAGGATTTTTTAGACACTAAAGAAAAAAGAAAAAAAAAAAAAAGTGAAGCTTCAATACTTGTTAATTGTGTTTGTATAGTATTTGATATGTTTCTTGATTCTAACATGCTTATAGGAGAATATTCTTTAGGTACCAAACACAACCTTTTCTTACCCTTTTTTGCTACCAGAGGTAGTAATTACGAACGCGCAAGCACTTAAAGTAATAAACTCTACATTTTTGTTCTTCAGTCATTGTACTTCTCCATAGACGAAAAAACCACTCAAGAGTCAGGGGGCTCAGATTTTTGCCAAATTGCAGAATACCAGGTAGGTTAAAAACCAAAAGAAAACCCTTTAAAAAAAAAAAAAAAACCAAAAAACAACAACCCACCAACAAAAAAAAAAACAAAAAAAGGAAACCAAAATTTGGTGCCCTTGTTTCTGGGAACTGAAACTGAACCTGACGCTTTAATGTACCTTACAAATTTCATTTCACATGTGCTTTGCTTTTAATGGTTCATTAGAGTATTTTAAAGAACATTCCATTCACTACAAGTATAAATAAGTCTTCCTATGAAACGTATAAAAATTCTGTTGAAAATAGAAAAGAGCTGTTTCACCACAGGTGAATGCTGAAGTGGACGTATATCAAAATACAACATTAGCAGTGCATTAAAACTGTAAAATGATATGAAAGAGTGTCCTTATAATAGAAGCATCTACCCATTAGACACATCACACAATAACAAAGCCTTCTTAGAAGATCCAATTTCAAAGGTTTGCCTGTTTTAAGGAAACATTTTTACAGGGGAGTTATCAATTTACCCAGATTTTCACAGGATAATTAAAATAGTAGCATGGAGAAAGAAAAGACTGCTGCAGCTCTTTTGTTGTTTACTTTTAGCTTCTATTTCTCATTTATATTTTAAGTTCCTGTAATGATGATTACAAGCTCATCAGAAGGGTAAACGTCCAAGACACTAAATGCCTACGTGACGTATCATGACATACTATGTGTAAACACACATGCACATGCTAAGGTTTGACAGCTACTCATGGTGCAGGGACCTACATTTACAAGAACCTCAAAACCTTGGGCAGCTACAGAAATAAAGTACCCCCTTTGCTCCAGTTCTTGGGGTTTTAAACGCTTACAAAAGGTACTGGAGCAGGCACAGCATAGGCTTGCTTCACAAACCCTGGTGCAGAGCTCCCCAGGTGGCCAGACCACCAGGAGAGCTGAGCATGGAGACAGAGAGCTGCTGCAATCTCCCATCCTCCACAGCCTGGAAAAGCTGTCCTGGCCAGAAAGGAAGTATAACCAGGGTGGCTGGGAGTGCACTAAACTAGAATAAATAGTTTCCCTTATTGGGGCTTCCACTGAGTTCATACCATAACAAAGCTGCCCCAACTCATGTGGAATTTACCACCTTGAACAAATTTGAGGAATCTAGCCTAAGAAAAGTTTAAAAGCAGTGAGGTAGACTGGTGGGAAAAAAAAAATGCCTTTGTTTCCTTTTCTAAGAATCCCTAACAATTTTTCTTTTCTCTTTCTACATGAAGGATTCACAGCAACGGAGATGGAACCTGCAGACTTGAGGGTTTTATGCACGTGAAGATCTCACACAGGGCTCCTCTCTGCAACTGGACTTGGACTGTGAGTCACAGGGGTCCCTGTGCCTGCAGTGCCAGCAACAGGAGAGACCTGGGTGGGTGCACGTTGTGTATATGGGAGTGTAGCCAGTGGGTAAGGATAAGAGGTTTGGGATCCACCTATCCAGGTGGCCATAAATCTGGGCTGGATACAAGAGAGATCAAAGGATCTGTGTGTTGGCTACTGGAGGGACAAGGAGGTCCACACCAGCTGCTGGGGAGACTGTGGGGCCTGGGGCTTGTTTGAGAGACCCGTTTGTCTCTGCGTCTCTGTGGTGTGAGGATCGAGGCTCTCTGGAATTGAATGACTGAGCTTGAGGCTACTGGATTCAGCAATTCCTAACTTAGGACATGTGTTGAAGTATAAGACTTAGATGTGTCCGTGAAGGTGAGTATTTGCACATGAAGAAGCACACACAACAATATACTGAGGAGATCAGAAAGACATCAAAGGAGCTTGGAAAGTGTTCAGTCAACACTTAATGAGAACCTAGAGACTAGACTTAACTTACACACAGACAACTACTTGCGGACATCTGAACCCCGGGTCTGTAGCAGCAAGCTGATTCCCACCCTGCATTTTTATCTGGCCAGCCAAGCAAACTATGATCAAGATATAAGTGCTCACCACATACAGAACCAGCTAATTCACTGTTACAAATCTAAAACCAGGCAAGGCTCCCATAAAATCACAGAGGACAAATCAACTACTAGATATATTTGGACTGGATAATATCCGGGCTCCCGTCTCCTCAGTATTGTAAGAATACACACTAAATTTTTCTCCTGTCAGCTGTTTGGCAGGAATGCATTTGGAATATGAAGCATATTATTTCTCAGAATTTTCCATACTATAAGCAAGTGCCCTCCTAAATACACAAATTATCAGAGACCTGACAACCAGGTGGTGACAAGGAAAGACAGTTTTACAGTACTGAGCATGAGAACATCCACAAAACTCACAGCAATTCCAATACCAGAAGGACAAGCACTGCAAATCATGAAAAATCACTAAAAACACACTTTGGAAAATCAGTAGTACATCATGCTGAAGTGATTCAGCTTGGTGCCATAAGACACTTACTATGAAGACAACGATAAAAATATGGAGATCTGGTCCCTTAGATGATAGAAAATTAGGAGACTACAGGTTTCTTTCTGACATGCATGATACTGCCTATCACTGCAACAGACATCCCAGACAAAATAAGGATAGTACCTTTTTCTAAGTCTCAACACCTAAAGCTAGCTCTTCTCTATTTTGTTTGCCATGGCTGTTGCTGAAGAAGGCAGAAGTAGTCAGCAAGGAAAGAGATAACTGGTGCCAAACGAGAAAACTGATTAGACACACACAGGAGGACACATTATACAGAGAATGGAAGTGGAAAGAAAGAACAAAATCCAGGAGGAAGAAATTGCCCAAAGTAAAAGGACAACTGCAATAGGCAAAAGAGTGGTAAGCAACAAGACCCCTAAATTATGTCTATTTTATGTTAAGACTCATTATATCAGAGAGATGATGTGACGGGTTGTTGTAGACATTGTTCCTTCCTAATACTGTCAGTGAGTTTAGTAAAGGGATGTTAGTTTAAAAACTAAATAATCTTGCTTGCTTATTACCTTAGTTTAATGAAAAAGAGAACAATTTAAAGCACTGAGTTATGTTAACTAACCAGCAAGTTCTACCAGTGCTACCTGAAAAACCACTGGAATTTATATTGCTATTTATATGTTTATCTGCTCAAAAAAAAAAAAAAAAAAAAAAAGGTAATCCTAATTCCAATCAGAGTTCATAGTTAATATATTTATCTGCTTGGATTAATGAAACCAGGTTTACAAAGGTTTCATACATCACACTGAACATAGCTTTTTACCAGGATTTAGTTCAAGTATGAGAGATATAAAATCAAATTTCAAGTTGTAGCTGTGTTAGCTTTTAGAAAAATGTTTAATTTAAAAACAAGCATTGTAAACCTGCAGCAATTTCAATACAGAAATTACAAAAACTAGGGATATTTTCCAGGTTTTTTTCTGCCAAGATCTTCAGTGGCTAAACTTCGAAGAAAATAACTGCATTTTGCAAGAAGCGATTCTTGGAGATTGTCTTGTGCTGTTTGGTACCTCACTAATCACCCGACAGTGGTTTTAAAAACCTTGTGTGGCAGCTTCTCAATAACCCACCTGCACTTTACACCATCATGGCTCCAGGGCTCCTTAAACAGGCTACAGCCCCACTGAGCAGAACACCCACTCTGGGCAAGAACAAGGCAAACTGCACTACATGTACTGAGATTTGTTTGGGAGAATTAGACCAAGTAGTCGTTCTGTCTATCACGCAAAGGGATCAAATGGGAGAGTTCATTTCTCCATGACTTGACTTGTTGGGAGCGTTTGCCACCATCCGAACGGGATCTGCTCTTAGCACTGAGGGGAGTTGTTCTAAATATGAGAAGGAAACCAGAAAAGCTGACTTAAGCTATATCACAGACTTCAGTTTGTGGAGTCCATGTGCTCTATAATCAAGCAGGGTCTACACTAACTTTGGAAAATACAACTTCTCCCTAATACAAGGGTGGTGTAAACTTACAAAGAGGTTGCACTCAGCCCATTACAGAAAAGTATTAACAAATTCAAATGCCAAATTACACAAAGCATACTACTTTTTTTTTTTTTTTTTTTTAAATATATTCTCACAGACAGAACAGCTGAAAAAGTAGCCTCCTGGACATTTTGAGAGTCCATTTTACTCCAGGATGGCACTCTTCCTTGTGCTAACTTAAGAGCTGCAAAGACAAATAATAAGGTCGCCTATTGTCAACTGCACTGAGCCACAATGTGTTATTCTGATCACTTTATGATGCAAGCATGCTATTGTAAAAGCCAAGAAGACATGAGTAGAATAGCCTCATTCTCTGATATGAAGACCCAAGAGGCAACTGTGAGTCATCCTGCCTTTTAAAATGAACCTACATAATCTACAGGATGAGTCTTATGTCCACAATTAATGTAGAATGCAACAGAGCCCACAATTTCCAACATCAACCAATCCTCTCCAGAGGACATAGGAAAGCATAAGTTATATGTTCATCTGCATTCATTATATATAAACCGTAGGACTGGGAGCACTCCCCAACACCCAAAGCTGGGTACTTTCTCCTGCCTATGACAAACTGCATGGACCTGTTCTATCAATTACTGCAGACGTTTACATTATTAAGCTCCCTAAGATACGGCTCAGAACCATACATACAAAAGCCTAAACTGCCTATAGGTGACAGAGACACGTGGATGCTCACAGAAGTGCCTGTATTTCAGGCACTAAATTCAGTGCCTTAGATCCAGTCAAAATCCTGCATTTGGAAGACCTTTGCCACTGACTGAAAATGGTCCCAACTGCTAATCCTGCATCTAAATAAATATGACTGACTCAAGACTAAGACTTGATTATACATACACAGCTGCACAGACTTTGCAATTTGAATACTGAAACAGGTATATAGCTAGGTAGATCGGTAACTTCTTATATAGTATTCATCTACATGGATAACAGTCATTATGTCATTCTGCATATCAAGTTGAGTTAATCAGCATTGACTTCAAAGTCTCTTCCAGGATTGCCTCTTCTACCTGCTCTTTTCAGTTCCTCTGTCCCATTCCATCCCATCACTCCCACATAGTATTCCTGTATCTCTGTAAGGCTTGAAAGTGTTATTGATACCTTCTCCAACTCCTGGACACCTTCCTTTTTCCTTTCTCAGACCTACACTTTGATAGACAATTAGTCACATTTTGTTGTCTAATAACCAAGTAATGTATCTCTCTGCCATGATGATGTCAACAAGAGTAGCTCCCCACTCTCCCACCTCTATGAAGTCAAGAGAAGCTACAGGAAGTTACTAAAATTAATTACCATCTACTTATTAAGCAAGTGGAGATGTCCTATTCACTTCTTTAAATACTATACTACTAACTCTAAGAAATTTGATTATTAAATTATTGAATCTCTACTAGAAGGAACTCAGTTTAAGGAAAATGGTTCTTCCAAAAAGCATATAGTAGTGAAAACAGCAAATACAGGAAGAAATAGAAATGTCAGCTATAAAATGCCATGTTTTCACTATAAAATTAAGCTGTGATGATGTCTGCAGATATTTGAAAAGCATAAACAATGAGAAACATTACATAATACCATTTAATTATTCAAAAGCACATAGTGACAAGGGATAAAATTTAGAAAAGGCACATTTAGACCAAATTAGAAGGAAAACATATGGAAACAAGAGCTAAACCTCTCTGCAACCATCTCAGAAGTAACAGAAGTTTCACTGCTGGAAACCCTAAAAACCAAGCTTAAGCAAGAACTAGGGAGTCTTGTGATGTTAAACAAGTATACAAAAAAAAAATCTTGATTATATGACTTAAAATACTTTAAAATGAGATATGATCACATTGTAAAATGGTATGTCACCTGCAACTAATAGACAGTTGTTGAAACTCTGTATTTGGAGTCTGAAGTAAGGTTCACTGATATTTATAATTATTAAGATTCTAAACCCAGGAAGAGATTTCATAATTAATAATTATCTTGAGCTTACAGAAAACATATTAATGCTTACTTAACAGTCTTCACTACAGATACTGTTCAATTACTACGGTGGAAAGCAACATCCGAAGGTATCAGTTAAGTTCATTTCAGGTATGATCTAAACAAGGCAAGACCACTGTAAGAGCAACTTTGTTTACCTTCAAATGGAAGTAGCTTCTTTACACCATAAATTTTTAAATGGTAAGGTCCACCAGACAGCAGGATTGACAATGTCTAACATCTTACCAAATGAAAAGTCCAACTCTTCTCACATAAAGACAAACTCTGTCCTCTGTGACAGTACCATAAATCAAGAATAACACAGAATCCTCAGGGAATTAATTTCAGAGATGCTAAAGAGTCCCAACTCCATGGAGATTACTCTGTCTTGACTCAATAAAGTGTTTTTTTTAAGCATGAACCTTCTGAATCACATTCTTAAGCTGATCTTGCATGTTTTAATAACTTGTGGAAACAAAAACATACCCTAAATTTTCCTTTTAGAGAGGGCAACTTTTGTTAGTGTTTCTTTAAATGCACAACAACATATGCATTAAGAAATTTGTATCAATTTTTGCCTTAATAAATTTATATTCATACCTGGAAAATTACTGTCTTGCAGGAGAGAAAAAAAAAAAAAAAAAAAAAAAAGAAAAAATATTACCACTATACCACTGCTACTCTATGAATCACAGAACAGATGATGCTGAAAGGGACATGTGGAGATACCTAGTCCAATTCCCCTGCTCGAATAAGTTTCCTCAGGGCTGTGTCCACTTGGGTTTTGAGTATCTCCAAGGACAGACACTCCATAACCTCTCTCCACAGCCTGTTTCATCACGTTTGACCACCCTCACAGTAAAAATGTTTCTTCCCTTATGTTTAAGTGGAATTTCCTGTATTTCAGTCTGTGCCGACTGCCTCTTTTCCTGTCACTGGTCACCACTAAAAAAAAACTGGCTCTGTCTTGGTTACTCCCTCCCATCAGGTATTTATAGACATTGATAAGATCTCCCTGAGGCTTCTCTTCTCCAGGCCGAACTGTCCCAGCTCTCAAGCCTCTCCTTGTATGAGAGATGCTCCAGTCCCTTAATCATCTTAGTGGCTCTTCACTGGCTCAGTCCAGTATGTCCATGTCTCTCTTGTACTGGGGAACCCAGCAGTGAACCCAGCAATCCAGATGGGTCTCACTAGTTCTGAGCAGAGGATTACCTCCCCCACCTGCTGGAAACAGCCTGCCTGATGTAGCCCAGGATGATAACACAAGAGCACATTGCTGGCACGTGTCCAACCTGTGTCCACCAGGACCTCCCATGACCTTCTCTGGAAACCTCCTTTCAGATGGTCAACCCCCAGCCTGTGCTGGTGACTGGGGTTATTCCTTCCCAGGAGCATGACTTTGGAATTCCCTTTATGGAACTTCATGAGGTTCCTGTTGGCCCATTTCTCCAGCCTGTTGAGGTCCCTCTGAATGCCAGCACACCCATCTGGTCTATCAATCACTCCTCCCAGTTTTGTATCATCAACAAACTTGCTGTGGGTGCACGGACTTCAGGTGGATTTGATGCTGCTGGTACCAACCCTTTGCGCCCAGCCCTTCAGCCAGTTTTCAGCCTGTCTCATGGTCCATCCATTTATCTACTTCACCAGCTCGTATCTGAGGATGCTACAGGAGACAGTGTCAAAAGCCTTGCTAAAGTCAAGGTAAACAGCATTCACCGCTCTTCCCTCATACACTGCACCAGTTATTTCATCACAGAAGGCTATTAGGTTGGTCACATACAATTTCCCCTTTGTAAATCCATGCTGACAACTCCAAACCACCTTCTTATCCTTAAGAGGCTCAAAAATGGTTTCAGGGATGATCTGCCCAGGGATTAAGGTGAGGATGACTGGTCTGTCCCTCCCTGAATCCTCCCCTCTGTCAATTTTGGAGACAGAGATGGCATTTGCTTTCTTTCCATTCCTCAGGAAGGAACATCCCCCAGTTGCCATGACTTCACTTCATGACTAATATCATACATAAAATCAAAGCAGAATATTGTATATTTTGCTATTGGAAGAATAAATATGTAAATTAAAGTCTGATTTTAAGCAGAGAGTGTTGTAAGATTATCTGTACTTAAACTTTTATGACTGCAGTTAAGACATGAAAAATGAATTAATGTATATAAAAACACAACTTAGAAAATACATTTGAGCAAACTGTTTTTAAAATATTTTTCCTCCTCCATGGTTTATTACTTTATGAACTGTTGACATGCAAAATACTGTCAATTGTGATGCTAGATTCTATACAGGTCTACTTCCAACAAACTATAAGTACATATCTTTCAGGGTGAATATGTCTAAATTCCATCAAAACCTGATTTTCTAAGTTTTGCTAAATTCTCTGCAGAATAATCTTTCTACATACGGTTTCACTGAACTAACTTAGTTACTTTTTGTAAGCTTGTAAGTACAATACCCATCGGCTGAGAACGAGCATGGTTTTGTAAAAGAAGTAAATGCTAGAATATGGGCAGCTCTGTTATATAGGTGTTTTTTAATGTCCTGCTTATTAACAAAAACCAATAGACTTCACCCCGGTTTGTTTGGAGCTTCTTTTTTTTTCCTCTTATACTATAGTAAACACTTTCTAACTGCTGAAAATCAGCAGATTTATCCCAACACAAAGCTGTGGCAAGAACCCTTTTCAGTACCATTGTATACTAATCAGGATACGCCAAATTCTAACAGTTGTGTCTTAAACATAAATTAATTTTACAAATCCTTACGACTGGCAAAGGAAAAAGATATAATTTATTCCAGTTGTATAACATAATACGTTCCATTCGCTCATTCACAAAGGGTTTCAGTTTTTCAGGAAATAAATGAGACAACTGTCTTTCTAGACTATGCAGACTGGACTATGATCAGTCATTTCTGCTCTAGGAAAAAGCTCATCTCAACAATATACCCAAACACAAATGGAATTTAAAAAGCCAAGAGAGACCAATTTTCAGTCTGCTCTCATGAGGAGAGGGTGAAAAAGTGATGAGGAGACCAGGAAGTCAAAACATCATTTCACTGTATATATACATTATAAGTGTTAACCAAATGTGGAAATCCCTAGCTATTTTAAATCTAGATTAAAACCATAAGACGATTTAAACTAATCCAGAAGATACAAAATATAAATGAGGAAGAATGCTTTATGCTAATTTTTAGAGAAGCAATATTAATTATTTTTATATTCTCCAAAATGTCAAGACCATTTTTCATTGTTTTAAAAATTCACATCATCACTTTACGAATGAGATCTTTGGATGTTAAATGATGATAATTATAACAAATTCTCAAACAACACACTTCCTTATCAGATAACAACACATTTTATAGCATTGTGTTTTATACTTTACTACCCTTCCTGAAGTCAATGCCTGGAGAAGGGAAGCAACTTGTCTACAGTTTGTCTCTGGCAGAAAAAGAAAGAGTTATCCCCCTATGACTCTCATTGCTGGGTGGTAACAAGTGCTCTATTGACAAACGAGGCTTTGCAAATTAGATTTATTTTAATAGTAAATCAGCAAAATAGATTAATTTTAATAGTAAAACAAAATTATATGAAAAGTCCACCTATGCATGTAGAGAGACTGTATTCTCATTATTCATCTTTGCAGTACCTGTGTCAGATAGAAGTTACAGTACTTACTGTAATAATGGGGAGAAATATAAAGAAAAAAACATGACCTATCTCAAAAATATGGAAATATCTGAGACCAAAATAGCATTACAAATGTCAGCATTTCTCAGGAACTCTGTAAAAAAACCTATGAAATAAATATTTGCAGTATTTCTAGAATTTTTTTTTAGCTATATTATATATATTAAAAATACTGTAAAATAGTTAATTTGACTTTTGGATTACCAGTGGTATACAGTTCCCAGATTGGAAACCTGTGCTCTAAATTACAGTTAACAATTTAAGGACAAGGCAGTCCATGCCTTCTACAACTAATGAAGCACCACAACCAATTACCAAAAATCAAACCCATTCTGAACTGTTACAGTAGTTACTCTGTGTTTTCACTGAACCTGTGAGTGAAAATAGAAATATAAATTATTTCCATACTAGGCACAGATAAAAATATCTCACCTAAGAAGAAAAGATGCACAAAAATTAAAATACAGCATAATTCTTTTGAACAGTTTGGTTTAATTTCAGTTTAACATCATAATGCACTGAACACACCAACACTCTTATTTGTTCTGAAAGAAAAATTCTACCATAAGATACATCAATCTCACTGACAAAACCAACGCTTTAAAAATGTATTTTACTTCAGAAATCAAACTATGCAACCTTCTCTCTAGAGAATAAGAAACTGGAAGTTCTGTGATAAAATCTTATTTGGAAAGTCAGTGCAATTTCGTATCAATGGTGTGCTCTTTTTCCTGCTTTCAAATGGATTACTTAAATGTTTTAAAATGTTATAACCCACAATAATCTGTTCCAGGCACCAACAAAAAGGAAGAAAAAAATTACAGAAGTCAAGATGTCGCCTGGAAGCACTTTATGGCAAACATTATAAAGATAACACAGAGCAGAGAAGCTCTGGTTCAATCCATTATAAATACCCCATTCTTCTTAAAATCACAAAAATATATTTATAGTAAAGAACTCTTACAGGCTTTTTCCTCAGAAGACTTCATTTAAGAACAATTTGGCAGAATTTTTGGAACAAGAAAAGAAGAGTTTTGTAAAATATTGATGTTTTACAGTCACCCTAGTCTTGATCTACTTGCTACAAAAACAAAAGCAAGGACTTTGGAAGATGACCACATCCGTGTCTACTAATTACATTTCAGTCTTTCATTTTGTCCAAAATGTGCTCTCTAGCAGTTCTACTGAGCAGACACTAAATCGTCACTTAGACAATTAATGCCTCATTAAAAACACAAGTCATTTTTCTCATTTTATTACTGGCACAATACCTTGTTTCATGAAATAAATGGGATTTAAAAAACAACACAAAAAAGCAAATTATAAGGTGAAAATACTGGCAAAAGATATTCCTGTATACACAATCTACAGATCAAATCTATTTCCCATATGTCCAAATGACAATATACCCTCTAGTCTTTTACCCCAAGTCCCACTCAAGACTTAGGGATGGGGGTGTACACAGAAACAATACGCTACACTAACCTCCTTGTGCACTAAAATTATTAAATAATCACTTTTGAGTGCAGAGATAATGAAAAGGAATTTAAAAGTTTTCTTAGATTTCTCAAAATAAATTTTCTTTTTTTGAATGAGAAATGTCTCAGTGGAAACTAGGAAACAGAAGATGTGAATATCTGGTCTTTAGAAAAAAATTCTCATAGGCAAATTAGGGTTGAAGCATGAGCACTCGAAAATCTTCACTTAAAAATTTAATTTTCAAAAATATGAATAATATTTAGTTTACAAAAGAAAGTAGCAGAATTATGAGTACCAAATATGGACAGTTTAATAATAGTATCATCAGAACACTAGAAAGAAGGATCTGAAGTTATTGTGCAGGATATAAAAAGCTGTGAGTCGAGAATAAAAGACAAAAATGTGGGACAAGCATCACTTGCGGGGCTCAACAAAACATCACATGAAAGAAATGTTAATTATTTAACTTTGATGATGGTAGTGCAAAAGGGGTCAATGTTAAGGACAACTTGGCATCCATTCAAATTTGTCTTTTTTTTAAAAAAAAAAAACAAACGAAGACGGCATTTTCTGACCTTTCTCAATAAGAAAATAGACAAACGTGCTGAGCTAATTCAGGTGAAAGGAGCATGACTATTGCTGTTTATTGACAAGCGCTCAGATTTGAGTAATTGACAATTTGGAGAGAATTTACTATAAAAATTGTAGTCAGATTGAATTAATAACTTAATATGAAATTACAATTTCAATTGAAAAAATTCTAGGCTATTCAAGTAGGGGCAAAACCAGTAATGAAATAGGAGCATTTAAAAAGGGATATTTTTTTTTTCTATACATAGTTCACCCAGCGTTATGCCCAGTACATGGGTGAACAAAGAAAATCATTATCATTGATACTGTCCTTTGCTTTCTTATCCATATCTGAAGAACATAACGTGAAATGATATCAGATAAACACCTAATTCCCTTAGTTATCAAAACAGATAAGGCAGACAAAATTAAAAAGCATACCAGAGTCCAAAAGTCATTCCAATGAACACTTCCAATTACTTGTAGCACATTTCTATGACTGCAGAAGAAAAAATTCTTGAAGAAAGTAAGTACATGTGCAGCACCCTAACCAATACTGATAGATGCTCAGTGGCGAGCAGTTTTTAAAAAGAACTACACTTCCAAAATAAGAATTAGTCTCTATGTCGGAAATCGCCATGCTTGAGGGAAAGGTAGTCAGCATCCCATCTTTCCCCTTTTTCTTCCTCCTTAGAAGCCGAGGAAGCAATGGCTGGACTCAGAGAAAGAGCAAATTCTCCAAGAAAAGCTGTGGTTTCACTGAATCGCACCCTACAGCAGCAAAAGCAAATGTAATGTTTGGTATCAGAATGATCTGTTACAGGAGACTAATTAATGTCTCCCTTCGTGCTGCAGTTATTGAACACTTCTCATTTCCTTCCTTTCAGTTTCAGAGACGGACAAGAGAGAGCAAGAGCCACGCTCTGGGGTACACCAGGTGTCACGGAGGGGTCAGCCACAAAGCATTGAAATATTCTCTCTTTTTAAAAAAAAAAACAACCAACACCCTGACTGTGCTTCTATATCCAGGCACAGTCGTTGCTTCTTAGAGCTCCAGCTTGGCATCACTCAACACACAAGCAATGATGCTCATGGCCGTGATTTGTGTGGTCTATGGTAAACTCTGCTTCCTCGAAAATGTGTGGCATCATACAGAGTTTATTTAGAACGTAGGTCTCTGGGGTACACTACGTAAGTTTATTGTTTATCATTTGCTGGGGAAGTCTTCTGAGGTCAAGGTAAAAAGCAGGAGGTGATATTTGATGTTAACGTTCCAAAGCACGTTATGTGGTTGCATGGTTGCGGTGGCCCCCGGAGCACTTTGCTGGTGGTCTGTGGAGATCTGGCTGGTGGAAGGTGCTGGCTTCCCCCGTTTCCAGCTGCTATATCATATTTAATGTATTTTTAGCTTCACTTAATATTTTCCTAATATTCCTTTTCCATGTAAGCAATTAGTGTGGTTACGAGGGATGGCAACAGAAGTGATATTCAGCATCCAGTGGGAGAAGAGGTGGTCTGTACAGATGCACAAGACAATCTTCTGATTAAGAAGTGGGGGGTAACACCCCAAAGAGCCACAGTTTTAACACCTCTATTTCTTCATTTACTAAAATGAACAATTTTTTAATTTATTTTCCTCAGAAAAGTCTGCTGACACATTCATAACTATCACTGAAGATGAAGGAACAAACAAACAAGTTGCAGTTTTTGGCCGTTTGCCATGAATTAAAAGCAGGAAGAAAAAAACATGAGTCACATTTGCTTTCCTGATTAAGCTTACAAAAAAGACATAGACAAGACAATGGGATTTTAAAGATATGTGAAATTGCTGGCCTTGATTGTTGCAGTTTTATATATTTGTTTTAGAACATAACTTTATAATGCAACTGGAGATTCCTAGATACAGTAGACATGCCCAGTAGACAGGTCTGAACAGTTAACTCACCAATCTAAAAAGCAGAAAAAAAGTCTTCTGAAGAACATTTGGCCATGACACTAGAACTGTGCCATTTTAAGATTTATTGCTGAAAAAACTTGAAAAGTTTCCATGATTCAAATAAATTTCCCAGTTAGCTTCCACTGCCTCAATTCATATTTACTTACTTTCATCTTGCCTTTGTCCAATCAAAAGAGACTCATCAAATTAATTGGAAACAACTTTAAAAATATTATATGGGAAAAAAAAATATTAAATGGGGAACATTTGCTAAACAAAGAAAAGTCACTTTTTATACTTTTTTTTCTTTCATTCTTATTTAATAATCCATGAAACTACACTGACTTCAATTTGATTGTGAAGGTACAGCTGAGAGAAGTCAGTCCCTAACCATGCAAGCATGCTTTGTATTACCTTTGAGGAAAAATATACTAAATATTAGAGAAGTAACAGATTAAAGTATTCAGCTTCTGAATTCTGCTACCCAGCCTAACAACGATGCTTATGTACAAGTGACTCTTATTTAGGAAAACAGTCCCTGGATATGGGGATCTTGTGTATAAAAGGGAGTCGTTGGCTCCCTCTGAAATACAGCAGAGTTCAGGCTCCTGAAGTTTCCCTCCGCCTCCAGATAAGAGAGGGTTATTTTTTACAGTTCTCAGGAGTTTTTCCTTGATGCCTAGAAAACACCAAATCCCTTATTGGCTTTAGTTGTCTGTAAGACTTCAGTAGAGCACACTCGCTGAATCAATTTCCAAGACTTTGCAACTGAGGGCCTTCCTAAACCTCAGCTTAAGAAGGATTTAAGGAGACTAAATTTGCTCATCAATGGCTGACAGACTAAAACACAAAATTGCAGAAAGCTGGATGGAAAAATCACTTCCATGTATGAGGGTTTTCCTCCTTTTTCTTCCCTAGAAACTTAATCATCATCTAATGGTTACTGTTGTTCCATCACTTTGACAGGGAGCAGCAGGTAATGCTTAAAAATTAAGCAACAAAAATAATATTAATAAGGTGGGTGGGTTTTTTTTCTTCTTTTTTTTTTTTTTTTCTTCATTTTTTTTAAAAAAAAACCCCAAACTGACTCGTATATCCTGACTGATAGGCACATTCTCTGGCATCTGTCTGGACAGTTACACAAAAGTAGAGAATATATATATGTTTTTAGAACTCCATGAACATTTTCTTCTCTTTTTTTTTTTTTTTTTTTTCCCGTCTCTTTTTCCACAAAGGCATTATCTACAAGGGTAGGTATGGTAATAATACTAGGCTTGAAACCCCAGTCCATCAAGATTGAAGGAAACACGAATTGCAGGGAAAGTTGCTTTCAGTGACATACTGTGCAATCATGAGCCTGCTTTGTATGTTCAGGAAATTCTCATGAGTTTTCTTAATGAAACAAAAAAAAAAATCACTAAAAAAAGATTTGCTGTAAATATCTTGCAAGCCATGACAAAGTACCTTATAAAATGTAACTATTCATAAACAGTCTAGCCTCTGGAATTATAACACTGACACTTTCTATTAAAAGGTGCTTAGTCACAGTTCACTAAATATTTACAACGAATCATTTATTCTCTAATTTCATTGACTTTACTGTCGTTAGCAAAAGTCAAGAAAACTTCCTGCATGTGTGTGAATAGCTTGTGTATGTAAACCACAGCTTACAAAGTCAATTTTATGGAGGCAGAAAGATTTTCACATTATACAAGTAGGTTGTTGTCTTCTGTAGAAAACTATTTGCTTAAACTTCAATTGGATGCAAGTATTCAAATGAATTGCAATCAGAAGGCTCAAGAGTAAATTGACATCATACTTTATAGGATGTGAGAGAAAATGAAATTATACAGTTCCCCAAGTTCTCCATCTCCTTATTTCTATCAGTAAGTCTCGTAGACAAATCATGGCATCCTTTCTCTGTCTTTCTCTCTAAACTCTGCCAAGGAAATAGAAGCTCAAGTAAGGAGAGGATGACTGGAAAGTGCATTATGCAACGTTACAGAAAGCAGTGTCGAGGTCTGAGCTACTGCTATTGACAGGCATTTCACCAAATGAATACAGAAGGTTTTCTGCTGTTGTTTGGGTGAGGATGGAATGAAGGGCTTGGGGTTTCTCTTTTAAGAACCTGACTGAGACGTTGTCCAAGCAAGAGAAGCTCAAATGCCTTTGTAGGGGAAATGAGGTGCTTATAAAAATAAACAGGTCTCTGACAAAAAAATGCAAGCTTTAATACTATCAGAAAACAGAAAACCTCCCACACTCAGCACTGACAATAAAATAATGCTTCTATGGGCTTGTCGAAGACAAAATACTCTTAAATGATGTGGGTTTATGACACTCAACTATCCTTCCACTGAGGCTTACCTTGAAACCACCTAATGGATTTATACAAATACCTATACCTGAATGTAGCCTTCGTATGGAGGAGTGTTTTCTCGTACCTCCCAAACCTCTCCATGGTTTGATATCATTAATTTGTATGGCACTACCAAGGTTATTGCTATCTTCTTGTTGACATAATTTCTGCCTGTTTTTCGTGTTTTGAGTCTTGGTTCCCACTATTGTTGCTTTAAATTCCCCACTTAGCAAAAATAGGCTTTGGGTGCAAGTCAAGGTGAGCACAGTTCCTCAGACAGAGAACTTGGACCACGAGTTGGCTGGCCTCTGACTCTAACAAGAACTATCTCTGTTCACAGTTCCTTTACCAGGACTGTCAACAAAGTTGCTAAAGAATTACTAGTGAAGATCTTGTAGGATAACAGCAGATCAACCACTGATCGTGGTTGATACGTGAATTCGACGTTGATACATGAATTCAACACTGACTTTGATCTCTATCTCTGTGAGGTTACAGACCTTAATTTCCCATGTTAACAGTGACCAAGCACCTTTTGACATTTTATTTCATAAAGTACACAGTAAGACAATCAAAGAAACTATGTATGATTTGGAATCATTACTGCCACTCTCTTCACGACACTCCTCTATTCCCCAAAGCCAGACAGGAATATTTAGACTAAAAAGCAGATGATTCACATGAGTCCACTCACCAAACAATCAAGAGCTGCTACTGACCCTACCATTACTTTTGATTTAAAATAAATCTTACTTAATTAGTCTGATAGTTATACTTTGAGCTACTACACTTGAAAAAAACAAACAAACAAAAAAAACAACAAAAAAAACCCAACACAAAACAATCCAACATATTAAAAAAAACAAAAACTAAGAGCAAGTTAAAATATTAAATACTTCTAAGATATTTCAAATAACATGACCTAATTAATGCTACAGGCTTTTAGGCATTTGCATTTTGACAGCCATTTTAACCAATATGAATGAGAAACATTGCATAACGCCTGATGAATACATAAGAAGTCATATAGAAGATGTCACTAACACTGATCTTTTCATGTACACTAATGAAAAATAATACACTTAATATACCACAGATGTCTATAACCAGTAAAACCCTGATGGTATATTTTAAGTCTCTTATATGTTTTAGATTTCAAATTGACTCTGGATGTTACTTTTACTTACCAAAGTATTATCACAAACTGCATAGGCAATTAGCATATAATGCTTCTGAAAGTACAAAGCCCTTTGTTCTAAACCAGTGATAAATAACTTATCTTGAAAAAGAATCAGGTAACAGTGAGCAGCGTAACAGATATGTTGTAATTTTGTTTTTAACACAAGTTACCCAAGCTTGAAACAACACACCCTATCTTATCCACAGTTTTACGGAAATAATTTTTTCACCATTTCTTCCAAAGCCAAAAGCAGTGCAAGTTAAACATCTAGTCTTTACTGTCCTTACATGTGATTTTAATTCCGAATTTCTTTGTATAATAAAAGAAACAGAGGTACTTTTCTTGAGAAGAAACTATGTAGGAAATATGGTTAAATGGCTTCAGATGACTTTTCACCAACTGAAAAATTACAAGAGTACTACTGGTGAGAATTATTAATGTGCAAGCACAATTAATATTCAATCACATCTCTATATTTCTATCATATTCCTATATTCCAATTAATGGAACTGCAACACAGGTAAGGACTGAAAGCCCAAAGAAAAGATTTGCCATGGATTATCATGTTGAATGTGGGCAACCTATGAAATTCCAGTGAAATTTTAGATTCAGTAAAAGAATGTTTTGAATCACTGGTTAAAGCTTTCATAAATAAGTTTACAAAAAGTCAGTACAGATTATGTTTCTGGTAAATAATGAAGCTGAATATGCTGGCTTTTAGCTGGCATAGTACTAATTCTAACAAATTCTTCCTATTCTCCCTCTTTCTTCCAGACACTGTCTTCTTATATTTTTAAGTTCCTTTTCCTAAATTGCATCAGCTATTCTAAACATTGACAGTATCCCTTAAGTATGCCACTTAAGATACAACTAATCTTATTGCTTGCAACCCAAGATGGATGACGTTCTACAACTAGAACTATATGCCATGTTTGAAAATATGCCAACTCATGTTTTCAAGAATATGACTATATGACTACCACTACAACTTTAGTCCATGTATATATAAGTCAAGACATATTGAAAAGTGTATTAACTTGCTGTGGTCATATCTAGATGTTAGGGGTTCGTGTACAGCTTGGAGAAATTGGAAGAGTGGCATTAATCTAGATTTGTTCGAACGTTTTTAAAATAGAGAAAACATAGAATCGCAGAAATCATCATTAGACAGATGGTTAAAAAATAATTTACTGAACTCAATACAGGGAAGGAAAAAAAATTGTCTCAATTAATGAACTTTTGTAATTACTGTTGTGGTTTCTTGTGCTTATCAGGGATGAAGCACGCATGAACTCCAAACATCACAAACACCTTTACAACGAGCAAAAAAGAAATCAGGTTAGATGAGGATACAAGGGGACGGTTTAGTTCCTCTTTTGACTTGGTTTTCATCCAGTTTGTATAGTCCAAAGGCCTTTAATCTCTTAACTAGTTTCATTAGCATCTCTGTAGAGATTCAGGGTGTTTAGATTACCTGGGAGGCTTTCATGTGCTGGAGTTGAAAAGCTTCATATGAGAAATCAACAAGCCCTGGCAAAGTAAGGCTTGGCACAAACTCCTGTTATCATTTTACGTTTATAATATATGAGCACCTTGTTCCTATGCCTGGCACTACAAAAAGTTGTAAAAGAACTATCCTAACTTGTTGACCAAAGCCAAAAAGAACAGATATTCAATACGGAGTGCAAATGCCTATAATCACTTCACCAGAGGAAACACACTGACAACCCACAGGCCTTTGTTCTGGTGGAGCACCAGGGAAGAAAGGGCACCATTATGAAGCTTTATAGCACATAAGGTTCAGGGGAGATGTTAAAGTTCTTGTGAAACGTCTCGAAGTCCCCAGTGAAGAACACACTAAGCAAATATGCCCTGAAGACCATATGTGTGTGCTTGGTCCTTAACCAGCATAGGAAAACCCCCCTGTCCCTTTCAGCTTTCTGCCGACTCCTTTCTGAAGATTATTCAGAAAGTTTATTTCACTTTACAAGATGACATTTGCAAAAGAAAACCCACATAGAGTTACATCTGTTCACTTGCAGAATACCTGTCGCTAAACTAAATGAGTTTTAAACAAGACAACGGAGTCTGTGATGCACTCTCAGGAAATGCAGCAGAAAATTTGTAGTTTGGAAAAGGAAGTGGGAAACATCGCCGGAAAGCCTTCTGTGTCCCAGCCAGAGCTACAGGCTGCACTCCTGTCACCAAAATACCCCCTTGCACTGCTGGGACTTAGCCATTGCTCTCAGAAGGCAATCAGACAGCAGTCCTCGCATCGCCTCCGATGATGAAACTTCTCAAACATCAAATTTCAGGTAAAGAATAACCCATCTTTTTCTTATTTTCCTCATCCTTTTCACATTCGTAAAGAACCATCTTCTTTTCCCTTTTCCCCTTAAACAACATTCAGAAATCAAATGGTTTTCAGCAGCATCTAGTCCACAGAAACCAATTACACGGCATACGGTGAAAAAAAACCATGAAAACGCCACTACAAATGCCTGAAAAGTTTTTATGACCATTAAGGGGTTTACATCCATGGACAGGACAAAGAACAGCCTTTTCTTTACAACATTTTCTTTACTACAGGCAAAAAGTACCCAGAATAAAACTGACATCAAATATCAAACTGCTGAAATGGCAAAAAAACTAAATTCCTACTAAATTTTTTTTCCGTATGATGTCCTATATTCTAGAAAAATTTCACTAAATATTTCACTAAAATTTTAGGTAAAGCTGTTTCAGGAATTTAATAGGCACATTCTACTATTTGTAATGTAACAGTTACTAGTGGCTAAATACTTTGTATGACTGTTGAAAGACAATTACCTCGTGAAAGAAAATAAAAAGCACATCAAACCATTATTGCGAAGTTTGTAGTCATAAAACAAAACCTTATGAAAGGCTTTCTGAAATGCTCTAAAACCCAGGACTTTACACTTTCTCTTGTAACCTGGTCTAGTAAATTATTTTTCGGCCATTAATAACACTTGACACAGAGCCAGAAAACGTTGAGTTGTCATGTCACAGCAGGACAAGCCACAGAGGTCACAAGTCCAAAATGTATTCAAGATTGTAGCGCAATGACAGGCAGGTCCAAACCGCTGCCCATTTTGCATACCCTGCCTGCTTCCCCTGCCTCTGGACACAGCCGCCCCAAAGAAACCCACATCCTAAGCCACAGGCTGGCAGGCACCTGGGCTAACTCTTCACACAGGATGACAAAGTGCTTTAAATTTACCAATGTCAGGTGGACATCCTCAAAATTTGTATAGCGTTTTTAAATAACAAAATTACTACATCCTTCCTGACCTTACCTGCAACAAAGGTAATGCAAAAAAATAAGCAGCTTTTTCCCTAACCCTTACCATCACATTTGAAAAAAAAAGGGGACTGTCAAGGCAGGTAAAGCACATGTTTTGCCTACTCCTCTTCAGCACAGATTTAATGAAGGTGAATGACCACTTCATGATGGGATTTCTCAACACACGACATTATTCTTAAAGACTCCAAGACACTCATCTTTTATCCTCTTCATGCAACCCATCTCACGCAGCTGGGAGACTAGATGGTTTCGAGTGTGCACACATGTTAAGAGCAAGAGGATATTTAAAAGAGGAAATATGAAATCTCCTTCTACCCTTTCATCCATCAGCAAAATATGCAATTAGGAGCTCTAACAAAGGATTATAAATTATTCTTCACACCAAGCTTGAAAAATGACACAACATTATTTTTTCTTCTGTGAAGTTAAATATGTCTGCTATTAAAGTGGTTGATTACAACCTGTGCTTTTAACTTCTGAGTTTACTGGCTTGCTGCTGACAAGATGCAAAAATTTTAACTCACACATGTAGCATTATTCTCCCTTCAGTCAATAACGCACAGGCAAATACATAGTAAGAAATCTGCTTTTAATTGGCTTGAAGAACTTTTGCAAAAAAAAAA